>NC_141673.1:51164726-51767418 GCF_028749965.1 Puma concolor | reverse complement strand
CACTCGGCGAAGTTTGCTGCGCCTTGGGTCAAAGGTAATTTGGCCCCAAGTTGTCACGTTTTAGACCGTTTGAGGTACTTGCTTGCTATTGTCGAGAAAAGAGAGAAAAGGCAATCGCCTCCGTAGAAGCAGCCGTTACGCTCTCGGCGGAGCCCCCTCCTTGATGCTGGTGACGAGGTATGGCGGGGTGAAGGGTCCCGGGGAACCAAACCTCAGCGAAGGCCCAGCTCAGGCATGGCCAGTATCCCCATGCCAAGATCTTCCCAGAAGGAGTCTTTAGAGGATTTAGGTCTCTGAGTGTGGAAAGCTGGTTGGTAGCCAGCACACCTTCTCTAGAGGCGCAGGAACATCAGGGCTTGCTTTCTTTACCTAGTCTCTACTCACCCTTTGGAAAAAAATATTTTCAGATCAATTTTAACATCCCACCGTCGCAGAGCGGCCACCCGTCACCTCTTGCCACTGATCAACAACCACATTTCCCCCAACGTCTCCGGCAGAAGGTCCTGCTTGCAGAGGAAGCAATTCAGCGGGGCTTTGGAAGACAGCCGAGCAGCAGCAGGAGGCCTCCGAAATCCACAATTTTAGACTCTCGGGGTGGGCATTTTCTTGCGGCGTATTAAGTAACACACCTACTCAAGTTACTCTGTGAACTCAGTGGACAGCTGCCCTTTCAGCGAGAAACGAATGCCTGCGCTGCACTCTGCCTTCCCCCCCCCCCGCCCCCACCCCACCCAAGTTCAAGCACAGACTCTATAGGGAAGGATGAACTTGAACTGGAAAGAGCCGGTGAAAAAAGCGTGAACCCTGAAGGGAGATTCCACTGGCCAGGAGTCAGCCAGGAACGGAGAAGCCCAAGTGCGTGGGGGCTCACCCCCACCGTCACTGCATTGACCCCGTATAGAGATGGGGGAAAGGCTGCATTAACTCTGTGTAGAGGCGGAAGCAGTTAGAAGGAGCCACTCAAATAGAAGGGTGTCTGTCCTCATGTTCATCCTTGAAGAGACGCCTGAGGTAGGAGAGAAACTGGTGGTTCAGAAAATGGACTCTGGAGCCAGAAAAATGTGGGTTCCACTTCCTTAAAGAATTGGCATGACCTCGCATGTGCGTGTCTTGCTTAATCTCACTGAGTGCCATTTTTCTTTCATGGTGAGAACCATATAGTGTCGCCTCATAAGATTGTTATGGGAAGTAAGGGAGATATTAAACGCAAAACAGGAGATACCTGCTAAGCACACACTTTATGTATCAGCTCTTTCAGTGTTTCCATGGATAGTGGTAGACTGGTATAGTCGCTGCGTCTCTCTTTCCTTCGCTTGGCGGGTGAGATATCTTTTCCTATAAGGTAGGGGTCACGCGCTATTTACATTTAATATTTGACATCATAGCATGTTTCTACGTAATGACAAACTCCAAAAGGACACTTTCGCTCCGTGGCTCTGTGCTCTGCGAAGAAGATGCCCTCCTCGTAGAGCTTCTCCCTGAAATGGATTCTGATGGGTTTAAAAATAAGAAGAATTCGGGGCGCCCGGGTGGCTCAGTCGGTTGAGCGTCCGACTTCGGCTCAGGTCACGATCTCACGGTCTGTGGGTTCAAGCCCCGCATCGGGCTCTGTGCTGACGGCTCAGAGCCTGGAGCCTGCTTCGGATTCTGTGTCTCCCTCTCTCTCTGCCCCTCCCCCGTTCATGCTCTGTCTCTCTCTGTCTCAAAATAAATAAAAACATTAAGAAAAAAAAATTTTTTTTAAATAAGAAGAATTCTATGCGAGAGGGAAAATTTAGGACCCAAAAAGGGGACCCAAGAAGGAAAGTCAGTAGAGAGAGGAAAATGTGTGGAAATACCATTTACAGGAAGACCTCCTCTGCCTCCTGTCTAGACTGAGTAATATAACATCGACCAATACAGTGTGTCATAGAAATGCTAATGCATAATGGAAGTGGCGATCAGACTCGAAGAGAGTTTACCTCTGCTCTTACTGTGTTTTCCCTTTACGGCATGGAGTCCAGCTTTCTGCGGTGAGGTAGGAGGGCATGAAATATAGATTGTCAGGCCTTTGGGGATTCTGAGGAATGAAAGGTACTTAATAAGGATAAAATTCATCCTGGGCTTATTACTCTGCCCTCTTCCGTCTCAGAGTCTCTTGTATCACGAAATAAGTTTGGCAAGAAAGTAGAAGAAAGAGAGATCATTTTAAACGATGGAGCAGGAAGTCTGTTCCTGGGCAATTTTTGGCAAGTTTGAGGATAAACAGGGAGTGAGATAATGAGACTAGCTCAGCAATTCTCCAACGTTCTTATCCTTTATCCCTTCAGTGAGCTGGTTTGGTCTCTCTTATTAAGGAGAGAGCTACGGAATAGCTTTCCTTTGTTTCATCTCAGAAGGAAAATATGCCACGGGAGACAGGCACCAAACCCAGAAGGACACAGGAGGTGAAAACAAAGGAGGGAGCATCAAAAGGAAAGGGGGGGCTTTGGCAGATGTGTGATTGGGAGAAACTGAGATTTGGGGGTGATAATGTGGAAGGAAAAGAATCTACTAATACACTTTACATCAAATTTTCTGTTCAGAATGGGAGGGCTCTGATTTCTTTAAGCCGTTTGGAATTCCCCACAGCCTTTCAACATGTTGTGATCTCCAACTTGAAAACATTTGACAAAAGGGGGATGAATAAACAACAGAAAAACTCTGTGCTCCAAACCCGAGATCAAAAAAGACTTTATTCTGACACTTCCTTTTTTTTTCCATAGGGAACACTAAACAATGAGAACCAATTTATACTTTTTCATTTTTTTTTTTTCCTAATGAACATCCTATTCTGATGCATGCTCAGATTCACAGGGAATATGAAATGTCTCCAATCACCCATTTGGGATTTTAAGCAAATCTCGGAATCACAGGTACCTAGATATGGATGGAAGGTACCATCCAGGTCAACTCATCCAAGCTTCACCTGCTGCAGGAATCCCCTTACGTGCATGATACCCATATTAGATGCTAACTGCTTCTGCTTGAGCTTCTAGACACAGGGAATTCAATAATTCCCAAGGCAGATCGTGCCTTTGTGAGAAGCTATCATTCAGAAGGTTCTTTCCTGAGTCAAATCTGCCTACCTCCCTTCGCCCTAACACGTACCAGTCGGATCTAGTTCTTCCGTCATTATTTCACATCAGAACTCGAAAATTAGTAACTCTTCTGCAAAACTTCCCTCAAAATAGGTGAAGACAATCCTCATTTCCCTCACCAGTTTTCTCCTTCCAGGTAAAGACATAGTTCCCCTTTCTTTACCCATTCCTCAGTTGATATACTTTCCAGACAATTCCCCATCCCCATAGTTTGTGGAGGTTTCTTTCTCCCTTCACTTTTTTTTTTTTTTCTTTTAAAGGGCGAACTTTCCTAGAAGAGCAAACAAAACGTTCTTTTCCAAGATCTGATTGGGCTTAACCATTCCATACGCATTATGGCATGTGATAGTGGACTATAAAATTTTTTATTGCTTTGTGCTTGAATAGAGGGTGACTGCATTTGTTAAACAAGCTCTTTCCAAACAAGTCATAATAAAAACTTTATAGTATCCCGCTTCATCACATAACTTTTTAATGCTTCTCCTTTTGTTTGGTTTTGGTTCTGGTTTGTGGTCCTTCTTCACTCTTTTTCCCTTGAAGTGTCAGAGTTTTTTTTCCTGGAAATTCCCATGGAGAGTTTCAAGTTGGAAACCTGGTCCTAAACGTCTTTTCCTTGAGACCCTTTCCTGGGTTTGGACTGTGAAGCAGACCGTGTGGAAATAATGATGCCATCCGCGTGGTAGGGCCCAGCGCGGTGCATATGTGCAGTATAAAGTCAGTTTATATATGGTTTGAAATTGTATCCCAGGGTTTGGAGAATGCAGAAGTTTATGTGATGGATATCATGACCACACATGAGGTGTTGTGGAGATACATATGTATCTTAAAATATACATAGCTACAAGAATATGTACTAACATTTTTAAAGGACCAAGACTGATTTTGAGAGGCCTCTCTCCGGGATGCTGATTTTACATGTTTATCTTTGGGCTTAAGGAAAAAGTCTCTGTCTCTGAAAAGATGAGGAGAAGTTAAAAGATTTAATGAATCCTTTCCCTCTTCATCACCCACACCCCCTCGCTGAAACAGTATCAGTATTTGTGGGGAATGCCAGGAATAAGAAGATAAGCCAGTCAGTCTAGCTTCATTTAGGGGGAAGGACTCTGTAACTACTTTAAGGTATCAGATCGAGAACAGTTGGAAAAGCAAGCTTGATTAAAGACAGCTAACATCATTTCAGGAAGGGGAGTCGTGCCTAACTAATTTGTTGGAATTCTTTGAGGAAATCACTGCCCCAGTGAACTGGCTGGGGGGAAGGGAGGAGATTATAGACTGGGTTTTTCAGAAAGGGCTCTACAGAATTCTCTACTGCTGGTTAAAATGTTTAAGGTCTGAAGTCATGGAAGTGTAGGACCATTGGCATATTGGACTAAAAACTGGCAAAAGGAGAGGAAAGAAAGGGTAACTATGAACAGAAATGTGTCAGCCTTGAAAGCAGGATCAGAAGTGGGGTCAGAAGAGAAGCTGCATTTGACATACGAACCGGCACTTTCCGGGGTCACCGAAGGTGTCCCTCTGAGAAGTTTATACGGAAGGGAGCGGGAGTGGGGGATGGGGGCACTCTAGAGAGAATTGTACAGAAAGCAGACATTCTTTTTGAGTGGGGACTTTTCTTCCACTTCGAAGGGCCCTGCATTATCGTGTCCTGGTTGTCAGCCTGAGCTACGTAGCACTTTTTTTTTTTTTTCTTTTGAGAGTCTCCAAAATAAATACACAAAGCAGTTCTATTGGATTTAAACCCTATCACAGCATGAACCCAGAGCAATCTGGATATATTCTAGGATGAAATTAGCTTTTTCCTTTTCTGAAGTTGTTTAAAGAGATCAGAAAGAGGGTTCATAATCATGAAAAAATTTCAGTGATTTAATGTTCTGTTGCCTAGAGATTGACAATTTTAACTAGGGGTTATGTGGAGCCTTCTACCCAGTCCACTTCCGCAATTTCCTCCTGATTTGGCTGTTCCTGTACTTGTTAGTGTCTCCGGCAGTGTCCAAAAAGGAAAGAAAGTTTTTTTAAAAAATTAATTTGTTTTTTTTTTTTAATTTTTTTTTTAACGTTTATTTATTTTTGAGACAGAGAGAGACACAGCGTGAACCGGGGAGGGGCAGAGAGAGAGGGAGACACAGAATCGGAAGCAGGCTCCAGGCTCCGAGCCATCAGCCCAGAGCCCGACGCTGGGCTCAAACTCGCGGACCGCGAGATCGTGACCTGAGCCGAAGTCGGACGCTGAGCCGAAGTCGGACGCTTAACCGACTGAGCCACCCAGGCGCCCCTAAAAAATTAATTTGTTTTCAAGTCTTGCATCCTTTGTACAAGACAAAGTAAAATTCTAGGGGAGTAACCACTAACCTTCCTTTGAGTGTTTCATTTTAGACGATTATAGGAAAAATCCCCTGCTCATCTATACCCCAAATAATTCTCCTCGTAGGTTCTGGATAGGATATGGGTTTTTTTCTGAAGGAGACAACCTCTTAAATTTTATTTTCAATTAAATTAGTACGTTTGAGGAGGGGACAATCGGGAAAATACATTTTGATGAAGAATCTAGGGGAACTTTTTCGAGGAACCACTCCCTCCGAGGCCAGACAGGTAACACTAATGAGGAAAGAGTGAATGGCCCACAGTGGGAATGGGGAGCTTACGGTGACTGTAAGCACATATACCCCGGGGAGAGCTGTCCACATCCAGAGATATCTGGAGCACCAGCCAAACCAAAGCGTCTGCCGGCTGGACAAAGCCTTTGGGCCACCATTGTGGGACCTCTAGATTAGAGAAATGGTTTCCAAACTTTTGAGGCTGAGGACCACTTCTCAGCATAAAAAAGGTAAGGATTCCTAATATAGTAGTTTCATATTTCTTGGCCATGAAAATTCACCAAAACACAATGTTTTGATGCATTGTTGTAACGTGTAAAAACAAATTTTGTGATAGGCACTGAGCCTGGTGCTGTGAATATGAGATCCAACACAAAACACCCCTTGCCCAGTCTAGTGAGTGAGGTGACCAAGTAGAGGGATGATCGCCAAAGAATCTGTTTACTGATAGAAGAGAAGCGAGCACGTGGTGTGGTGCTGTGGGGTCACATAGGAAGGGTATCTAACTCGATTTTGGCAGAGCTCAGGGAAGACCTCCCCGAAGATGTGGCAACTCAGCCAAGACTAAAGTATCTGTGGCAGTTGGCCAACACTTGGCATATGTAGGGTATTTCAAGGAGAGGAGAACAGCATGTACAAAGGTTCTGAGGTGAGAAAACAGGTTTCCTCCCAGGAAATGAGCGGATCAGTACAGCTAGAACGAAGTGAGGAGAGGTAGACAGTCATGGGGTTTAATCTAGAAAAGAATGCAAAGGACCATCACGGAGCAATCTGTGTGTATTATTCACAGAGCATATTTACTGGGCTTTAAATTAACAACAAAATGGCTCTACAAATCTTGAGACCCTGACAAGAATTCCAAGTGTCCCTCAGATTGGAGGTTCACACTTTGGGAACCAAACGTACAGCAAGTGGAAGTGTGAAGCCCAGTGCATCAGTTTGCCAGGGCCGCCATAACAAAGTCCCGCAGATTGACTGGCTTAAACAGCGGAAATGTATTGTCTCGCAGCTATGGCGGCTGGCTGTCTGAATCAAAATGGCAGCAGGGTTGATTCCCTCTGAGGGCCATGAGGGAAAGATCTGTTTTAGGTCTCTCTCCTTGGCTTATTGATGGCTATCTTTGTGTGCACCCGATGTTCTTCCTGTATACGTATCTGCCTCCACATTTCTGCTTTTCATAAGGACACCAGTCATATTATTCTAGGGACTACTCTGAAGAATCTCATTTTAAGTTGAGTGCCTCTACAAAGACCCCATCTCCAAAATAGTCACATTCTCAGGCACTGGGTGTTAGGATGTCATCATATGAACTTTAACAATTCAACTTGTAATACTCAAGTCAAATGATTCAAAGAGTGTTCCAGGACCCAGAGCATGTTGCCAACTTTCTAGAGGTTTCCGGGTACCTCATGGAGCAGGACGACGGGGAGAGAGAGCAAGAAAGGGGAAGAGAAGAGAGGGAGTTGCAAAGACCAAAGTTGGCTCTTTCCCTACTTTTGCCTCCATTTGGCCTAAATCCACGATTCTTGACAAGCTGTCTGTACCAAACCACAAGGAGTAATCATTGCTTCTCAGAGATAAGGAAAAGGTTGAAGTCACTTCCTTTCTCTTCCTTTGCACCCTCTAACAGCCATCTTGCTAACAAAGAAGATCTTCTCCAGAAGAATGCCTCCCTCTTGTCATGAGAGAGCCTAATCCAGAGTCGATTTTGACCTTGGCTCTTCGGTGAGAGCCACCTAATCAGAATATTTCTCAAGAGAGGTGCGGTCTCCACATCTTTGTCTCCCACAGCAAAGAGCCTCCTTTCTTAGGGCTCACGGTAACTTGGGCGGTGAGAATTATGTAGTGTCAAAAAGATCACTTAGAAATAGCCACTTGTCAATTCCATTTGGAAAAAAGCAAATCAAATGAAACAAATCTAAAGAAGGCAGATTTCAGTTGTATGTGTGGATCCACTCGAGAGAGGGCAGTTAATAAAAACCCAACTATTTGAGGTGAATTTTGATACTTTTTTTTTTTTTAAGGCTTGTTTAGGCAGAACAGAATCAGGATTTCTCTGTGCCTCTGTGGGCAGCATCTTGTTAATTATCTCAAGGAATTCTCTGGAAAACGTCAGTTGATTTGAACCCTCCTGTTATTTTAAATTTCCAGATGTGCTCTGATGTTCTTTGGAAAATAAGCCCTCATGATTAATATCCCCAGCAGTGCTCAGTCAACAGAGATTCTGAGATTGAAAGTGCAATTTCTCCTTATTTTCGGGGTCTACCTAACCTCTCGTTTTTCCCTTCAAATAAGAGATGGCCTCATCTCATTGTATCCGCTAACGGAGAAGAAAGCAAGGTTTTTGAAAATGAAGACATGACAACTTTCTGAAAAGCAAGCAAAGTGGGGTGAGTTTTCTTCCTGCTCCTGACAAGTATGTGCTATGGAGGTAAGACGAGGGCAGAGACATTTTGGAGACAGGACGCAAGGCCAGGGAGGGGTCATTCATTCTTTGAGAATAAGGAGGCAAAGGAGAGATGGTAACTGGGGTCTAATTTTCTCAGTGAAAAGGCTATGATTAATTTTTAGATGCTTCCCTTCCATGCCAAACCAAAAACCTCTGCCCCTATGTCAGCAGAATCTGGAGTCCATTTTCAGCTCTCCACACAGGAGTGGATTGGGCTGGGTCTGTGAATGACTGTCCATAGCCATTCCAGAGGCCATCTGAGAGACAAGGTTTCAGAGAGGAGTGCTTTCTGATAGCCAAGGGCACAGCCAGGTGGGTTTCCTTGGAGGCCAAGACTAATGCTTCCCACTTGAGGAGAGAGCGTGGGGCAAGTTGAATAGTTTGGATAAGTTACTCTTCCATATCCAGCACTGTGAACTCTGTATGAATTGGGATATGGTGTTTACATTTAAACCGAAGGACAGGTTGGACAATTTTCAGGACTCCGTGCTTGGGATTGGGTGTTGAAAGTGGGACTGTTTTGCTGCCGTTTATACTTAAATGACCTGAATGTGTGTAGAGCTTAGGACAGTGCCTGCCACGTGATAACTCTAGGGCCAGATTTTTGACCAAAAAAAAAAAAAAAAAAAAAAAAAAAAAATGCCTGGGAATAGGCTAAAACTAAAAGCAGATCATTTGTAAGTTGATCTTCCAGCTTCCTGTCTGGCTCTTAACACGCGGTTCTAGGTAAATAGGACTCTGGGAGCCCCTCAGCAGGAATGCAAACACATGGCACTCAATAGATCACATAAAGGACATTATTTTTGCTCTTGCCATGGGAGCTGAAACAAAAGGGCAGAGCATAATCCTGTTCAACCTCAGCTAGGAACGTATGTGTTGGGCAGCTCAACATTTTCGTCATTCTGTCCATGTTGGTGAATAACTGTAAAAGGGCTGTGACTATTGATATTAGAGTTACAAGCAAATTATAGTGAGTAGGAAAATTTGCAATTACAGAATCCATGAATAATGTGGCTTGACTACTTTCTGACACAGCTATTAAGCTAGGCCAGACAAAGAAATCCCACATTTCAGGGGGAAAATGAAATACTGCTGTTTCATTAGGCAAATAAAACATTGCCTAAATGTTTGAATGCAAAAACCAGTTAATTGCTAAATACATTCCTTTAATTTCTGCTTGTTGAAGTTCTCTGAGTCTAAGGATGCCACTCTTGGTTTATTGCATTGCCCCATATGGAAGATGGGTTTATAAAAGCACTTACCTTTGAAGTTACTAAAATTTCTAAAAGAAATTTCTTTTTTTTTAAATATGAAATTTATTGTCAAATTGGTTTCCATACAACACCCAGTGCTCATCCCAACAGGTGCCCTCCTCAATGCCCATCACCCACTCTCCCCTCCCTCCCACCCCCCATCAACCCTCAGTTTGTTCTCAGTTTTTAAGAGTCTCTTATGCTTTGGCTCTCTCTCTCTACCCTCTTTTTTTTTTCTTCCCCCCCTCCCCCCGCCATAGGCTTCTGTTAACTTTCTCAGGATCCACATAAGAGAGAAAACATATGGTATCTGTCTTTCTCTGTATGACTTATTTCACTTAAGATAACACTCTCCAGTTCCATCCACGTTGCTACAAAGGGCCATATTTCATGCTTTCTCATTGCCACGTAGTATTCCATTGTGTATATAAACCACAATTTCTTTATCCATTCGTCAGTTGATGGACATTTAGGCTCTTTCCATAATTTGGCTATTGTTGAGAGTGCTGCTGTAAACATTGGGGTACAAGTGCCCCTATGCATCAGTACTCCCGTATCCCTTGGGTAAATTCCCAGCAGTGCTATTGCTGGGTCATAGGGTAGATCTATTTTTAATTTTTTGAGGAATCTCCACACTGTTTTCCAGAGCGGCTGCACCAGTTTGCATTCCCACCAACAGTGCAAGAGTGTTCCCGTTTCTCCACATCCTCTCCAGCATCTATAGTCTCCTGATTTGTTCATTTTAGCCACTCTGACTGGCGTGAGGTGGTATCCGAGTGTGGTTTTGATTTGTATAAAAGAAATTTCTTAATGAAATTTTTGCCTCTCGAGAGAAGAGTTCATCAAACAAGAGATTCCATAAGCGCAATACTATTTTATTTTTCATTCTTTTATCATTTCTTCCCAAAGCTTCTGGAGTCAAGAGTAGTTATTATCAGGGGCACTTGGGTGGCTCAATCGGTTAAGTGGCTGACTTTGGCTCAGGTCATGATCCCACCGCTCATGAGTTTGAGCCCCGCATCAGGCTCTGTGCTGACAGTTTGGTTCCTGGAGTCTGCTTGGGATTCTGTGTCCCTCTCTCACTCTGCCCCTCCCCGGCTCATGCTCTGTCTCTCTCAAGAATAAATAAACATTAAAAAAAAAAAAAAAAAGAGTAGCTATTATCAGCCACTTCAGTGCTGTCCAAACCCTGGGTAGAACACAGCTTATTTGAAACCTCATGGAGACCACCAGACTCAATCTTCTTCAATAACAGAAACAGGAAATTGTTCTATGGAACATGGAAATCAAGATGCTAAAAACCAGAGAAGATATTTCCTAATTTTTTTCCTCTCCATGATTTTTCTTCATAATGAATGATTGGTAACTACTTCATAATGACTGGTTGATAATGGTGAAGTATCTATGGTAACAAAGATCCTTTTCAGAAAAGCTTGCCTTTCCTTTGACTGATATGGTAGAACATGCTCTTATTTATGCCTAAAGGCTAACGTCAGTCTTTTAACCTAGAATTCCAGATTTTCCATGATTTGGACCCAGCTTTCCAAGCATTATTATCTCCCCCCACTGCCTTATTTAGGATCGCTGTGCCAGCCATGTGGGTATTTTGTATACGTGAATAACAAGGCATAAAGCATAACTGTTAGGAGTTTAGAATCTAGTTGAGAAGGTAAGGTTAACACCCATAAAAGTGAAAGATGTAAGGGGGTTATATAAGGAAGACTCATTAATGTGACATAGACTGTAGAGTTTACGTGAGTTTGAAATCAAAACACCCAGAGAGAGAGAGAGAGAGAGAGAGAGAGAGAGAGAATGGATTAGTCAGAGAAAGCAAGGTAAATTCAAAATGGTTCTTGAAGAATGTTGAGAATTTCAACAGATCAGAAGGAAGAGTGGGTGGAGGGGAAGAGAAAAGAAGAAGGAATCCAGTGAATGTTTGCAAGTGGGAATGAACAAGACGGTAGTGCAGCTGTAAACAAACCAACGTGAATGGCAAATGGCAATTCTACTGGAGAATAGAAGAAAACAAATTTGGAAATGCAGGAAACCATTTAATTGAAGTGGGCAAATTAAAAATAGGTGGGAACAAAAAAAAATAGGAAAGAGCATTGAAATCTGATCAATTAGATTGAAAAAATAGGTAGAAGAATTGAAATTTGGTCAAGCAGAAAACAGAAAGCCAATGAAGGCTTTTAAGAAAGCATGCCAATAAACCAACTTGCGCTAAACTATAGATCACTGAAATACACACGTGGTGATTTTTTACTACGTGCAACAGGATTTCTGCATCCCACCAGCTTTGACAAATTTTTATTGAGTACTATTTAAAAAAATTTTTTTTTCAACGTTTATTTATTTTTGGGACAGAGAGAGACAGAGCATGAACGGGGGAGGGGCAGAGAGAGGGAGACACAGAATCGGAAACAGGCTCCAGGCTCGGAGCCATCAGCCCAGAGCCCGACGCGGGGCTCGAACTCACGGACCGCGAGAGCGTGACCTGGCTGAAGTCGGACGCTTAACCGACTGCGCCACCCAGGCGCCCCTTGAGTACTATTTTTATTGAGTACTATTATGTACTAGACATTACAAAAGTGACAGAGCTGTATAGGAGCGAACAAGATCAAAACGACGATCAAAATGGTCTCTATACTCCTGGAATTTATATCCCAGTAATATTCATTTTCATTATGTTTTTCTCTCTTGACTCTGTATCTTAGGCGGAAAAGTTTTCCGGAAAAGTGATACCTTCATCTTTCTGTGTTTATAAATATGTCTGTGTTTAACTTCGCCTTCCAAGAAGTTGGTATTTGAAGACATAGCACGCTAACCTAGGAGAAGCCTTCTCTGTCCCCTCCAAACTGGACAGGAGCCCCCTTAGTAATGTGTCACCACCCCAAGCTTCTCATTTCTAGACAGTGTTGACAAATAGCTCACTCTTGTCCTATCTACTTTCTTGGCATCTCCTGTCAACCTAATGTGACTAGACAATAAGCACCCTGGGGCAGAATCCTCCTACCTTCTCTACATCACCACTGTACGTGCTAAACAAATGCCTCAATAAAACGAGTGAATGGAGGAATGAATGTGAGTTTTCCTTATCCGAATTTTTTTCCTTTGGGGCAATTTTTGGGAGAGAAAGGATATGTCTAGCACGAGGAGGAAGGCACAGTTCCATCTCTATCTTTATATATGTGAGAACACCTTTGAAATGAGCGTGGCTGTTCTTATCAGGCTCTTTGGAATGTGGTAACCGAGAGTGCTAGGTGTCTTGCCTTAAGGTGATTTAAAAATGACAAACCTCATGCATTTTTTTCATTTCCTTAAAAGCCGTAATATTAGCCCACCCCATAAATCACAAGAGTCGGTTTTGTCTTAATGCCACAGGTATTTCTGTAATACAGACTATTCAATAAATTATCAGGCAGTTATTAGTAAAAACAGGACAAATTTGATTTAACCGTAGGCATCTTCTTGGAACCTTCTAGCTCTGAGGTTTGGATCTAAAACACTTTGGGTGTCACCATGAGACTTGTTACTTCCAATTCATTGTCTATAATTCCCTTTGGCAGCTTTGCAAAACAAATCTTGGAAGGAGCCTAGAGAAAGCCATTCTTCCTAGAAAACTTGGAGTCTTTTAAATTCACTCTGGATGCCAAGGACAGTGAATGGAAGTTTTTGTCTTGTTTGTGTATTTGCTTGCCGCTTTGCTCACTCATTCTTTCATTTGTTTTTTTTTTTAATTGATTATTTACTTATTTTCAAAAAAAAAAAATCAAATATCCTAGGTTTTGGCAATGCGACAGTCAAACTCTAGGTGGCGCCCCACAAAAACCCGCGGTGGGTGGAGGAAGGAGCCGGACAGCGGAGCTCTCAGGATGTAGTAAAACCACAGAACACCCAGGCTGATTCTGAGATGAGGGCGGGAGCTTCCCGTGTGGGGGTGTAGGGTGGGGCAGAGCAGGATGTGTGCTTGGGTTTCGTTTGGAAAAAAAACATACATCATATTGCAATACAGTTTACTTTCAGATTTCTATTTGAAAAAAATGCTGTAAAAATACCCAACTTACATCGAACACCACCCTGGTCGCCTCCTGGATTCGGTTGCCGTCCCTTAAATTTCTTCCTTGCAGCTGTATCAGAGTTGTAACTGTTCAAGTTTTTAATTCAATTATTAATCATTAACACACTGAATTATTTGTCTAATGTCTTCCCCCCCCCCCCCCCCCGGACTGTAAGTTTCCGTAAGGTGGGGACACGGCTGCGCTGTCCACCGGAACGCGCCTGCGCCTAACACAACACCTACAAGGGCTAGGCACTCCGTAAAGATTTTGTCTGGCTTGCTGATCTGCCTGCTGCTTTGTGCTGTTCTTTCATTTGGCCATTTATTCATTGCTTTATCTCCACCCTTTCCCATCCCACTCCAGCCTACGCTGGCTTAGCTGCCATCCCCTCCCCCCCACTCCCCTCCCAATCCTCCCCCGCTGCCCCATCCCTCCTCCCATTCATCTTGGGCTTTAAAAGTTAACAAACACTAACATGAGGGAAACTAAATGTCCGAAAGCAATCTTCCGATAGTCAGACCTCCAAAGCCCGGGGAAAGAATACTAGCAGTTAAGGAAAGGGCAGTTTTGCCCACGCAAAAGAGAAAGCGTGACCTCCCAGGCAGCCATGTCCACAGGCTGTTACGGCTTTCGCGGCAGGTGCTGCGTCTCCTGGGTTTGGACAGCTGGAGGCGGGAGGACGGCGGAGCCCTTCACTGTGAAATGGTCTGGACTGGGGACAACTGGCAGGAATCACAAGTGGCTTCTTGGCTCACCCCAGCGGTACTTCAGCTTTCATAAACGGCCCATCTCTGGAGTTGCGAAGTTCCAACACATAGGGGATTTCCCTTTGTTAGAGCCTGACCTGCAGAGCTGATCCCGAGCCAAATCCATTGGTCTGCCTTTTAAAGGCAAGGGAAGGAAAGAAGGAAAGATGGAAGGAGGAGAGGAAGGAAGGGAAGGAGGAAGGGTAACATAAAAGGGAAAGAAAGAAAGAAAGAAAGAAAGAAAGAAAGAAAGAAAGAAAGAAAGAAGAAAGAAAGAAGAAAGAAAGAAAGAAGAAAGAAAGAAGAAAGAAAGAGAGAGAAGAAAGAAAGAAAGAAGAAAGAAGAAAGAAAGAAAGAAAGAAAGAAAGAAAGAAAGAAAGAAAGAAGAAAGAAAGAAAGAAAGAAAGAAAGAAAGAGAAAGAAAGAAAACTGAAAGTTTGGAGAATATTGATTATTATTCACAGACACCTAACCTGCTATTTGTTAAAATACATTTTAAAGTTAATGTGAGTGGAGAAAAAGTTATTGTGATATTGGCAGCCTCTGTCTGCTCCCCACTAAACTGATGTGAGTGGAAAGACAAGATTTTGGAAGAAAGCATCACCCCAATCCTTACATTATTAGCTACCCCTGACACAAAACATAAGACTGGAAAGGAACTTCAAGGCAAGATGCCAAAGCCTTCGTCGTGCAGACAAAGGGTCTGAGGTGACTCAGTTCAAGAGTCAGGGCCAAAACTCAGGTCTTGTGGCCAGATCTGGGTCCCTTCTACTCTGTGACCTACAGCTTTTCTGTTTCTGTTAAAATGAGTTTCTGTTAACATGAGTTTGAAATACTATAAATGTATTTCCTCAACTCATCCTCCTGTGTAAAACCTCACAGGGAAGCTGACTTCCGATGGTGAAGGGAAGATATTGTGTCTTTTCTAAAATGGTCAAAAGAAAGACCACTTGATAACATAAAAATGTCACATTGCCCTGCGAGGAGGCAGCCATCATTACTGGGTGGGTAATAAAGAAATAACTGAAGAAACAGATTCCAATTGATTGCACGTGCAGTGTGTGCCTTTGAAAAAAAGGGTCCAGAATACTTCCAAACGTTCTCACATAGGCCGCATGCATCTGTCCTATGTAACCTGAAAATGATTTACCCTTGTGAAATCATTTGTGCAAACCTGCCAACAATATGAATGATTTTGTTTGTCTACCGTCTCAAAATAATTGATTTTACGTACATTAAGCTAATTAAAAGAGCCAGGCCCTTTCTTTGCAGAAAATCCACAAACCTACTTTTAATTATGCTTCAGAGGTCAGGAAATCAACTCATGGAAGAGTCTAGAATTTGTTTCAGTCTATTAAGATAAAACCTAAAAATGTGTTTTTAATACATCGATAAAAAATACATGAAAATATTTGGTGTTTTTAGTCAGTCTCCAACTTACCAAAGGGTCCTTTCCCAAAAGTTAGTGGGTAAACGGGTTGTCTGGAATTCAGAGTACATTTTCCCATAGAAACAATGTCACCCATAGGACTTGGTTCCCAGACTACCCTTAAAGCTCTATTTAACCCATAGTGTAGCAGACTATTGTGCATTTTAGAATTACCATTTTAAGTTTAATATTCTTTATTAATTGGTTCAAAAGTCATTGATCAACTTATACATTATCTCAAATGCTAACTTCTAGAAAGATCAACTTCAGTTTTGGGTTTTCACGATGGTAGACGGCTACTTTTGAGTAATTTCTATAGCAGGCTTTGGGGGGCACTTTCAAGACTCTACACATAGACGATGCTGAGTCTCAAGTTGTCTAATTCGATCTGATCACTATGACTAAAGGGGGAAACAGAGAGAGAAAGGCCCTGGGTCCCCACTTCAACCTCCACCGCCACCAAGATGACATGACAAGAAATGAAAGAGAAGGAAAGGAGCAGAGAGGTTAAATCATGTGCCCCTGCGTGTGAGCAGAGAGGATCCGAGCAGTGAATGATGAGAGAGGAAGGGAAGGGACATTGACCTGTGTGGTTCATAAAGAGCCAGTGCTGGCCTTGGGACTCCTTGTAACTGTCCAGAGAGTTGAGAAAGGAAAAGGAAAGCCAAGGTTTTCCTTGGGGTAGTCTGTTGTGATCGTATGCACTGATGTTTACAAGGTGCAGTAAGAGATGTTTGTTCCGCAGGGGCAAGAGTTGCCCGACCTAGGAAAACCTGGACTCCCAGTTTGAATCCACACATATCTACCAAGGACCTACTGTTCCAAGAGCTGGGGAAAGAGGACCAACTGCAGAAATTAGCAGGTGATCATGCGTTACCTTGTGGAGATAATATGCATTACTTGTTTTTACTCACTTAACCTTCACGACAGATATTGCTATTATTACCCCATTTTACAGTTGAGGAAACTGAGGCACAGAGAAGATAGATACGTGGCATGAAGTCATATGGCTAGTAAATGGTGAGGTCACTATTTGTACCCAGGTAGTCTGAGGACAGAGCTTGTGATCACAACCATGATGCTACCCTCTGCCCTGATATCTCCCCGGTCAACATTCTTGTCTCTTGTCAGCAATTTCTCCTGTCCTGATTCCATCTGGGATTTGGAATGCATTCAGAGAAGTGGCTGTGTATGGAGCCTGGAACTGGAAGGGGCATCCAAGGTCATGCCTTTCAGTCTTCCTTCAAATTCTACAGCTACTGTGAAGAAAGTTGTATTCCCACAGAGAACATGTCAGGCTGCAAGAAAATTATGACAAAAGGTCTCCAAGAGGACCTCTGAAACTTGGATCTTATCTCATTGCACACGCCAAAGCCAGTTTCCTAAATCAAAGAATGAAACAAAGTACATCTTTATCAAGTCTTGTTTTGACATCACGCCCCTTTGTATGACTGGACAGGCACTCCCATTGTCTCCTTAAATAATTTTTAAACACTCCTGAAATTTGGCTTGGAGACCCTCCTTTGAAACCAATCTTCCTCCCTGAACCTACTAGCTCATATTTTTTTTTTTTTTACTTCAACCTGGCAGAAGTTATTATCCCTCATAAAACTTTACCCTCTCTCCTCGCTAAGCCATCACATAAACCATTCCTCCTGATTATACATGCCTCTCCTCAAGCCGTATCCATTACCCTGTCAACTTTCCATGGAGGTTAATCTGCTAGTGAGGATGTACATGGGCTCCTGGGGCAGAGTATCCTCACAGTGGATCGGGCAGAGACTCCGAAGTCCGCCAGTCCAGGTTCAAATTCCAGTTCTGCGTGATGCCAGCTGGGCCCTGTGGGGCAAGCTATTGGACCTAAGTCACTGATAGCAATGGCAACGCAGCTGTTCTAAGGATTGAATGAATGAGATCTTGCATGGAAGGAACTTAATTCAGGGTCCGCACGTCATAGACTTCAACAGATGTTGGTCCCCATTTCTTACAATCCTTTTGGAGGGCCAAATAATAGGAGATGTGTACAAAGAGATGTTCACACCATCCTCTATGAGAAGGAAAAATGAAAAGCAATGTATGCCCAACCATGGTTGAGTATACAGCCCGTTCAAAGCCATGTTCTGAATACTGGGAGCTGTTTAGACTGTATTGGTGAGATTTTGAAAAAGGAACCACAGAATCTCTAGAGTGTGATATGGGGTCGGAGGCGGGGGTGGGGGGGGGGTGGGGGGAGAGTCAAATAGGCAGAAATGTTGCTTAGGAAAAAAAATGGGAAAAACCTGTACCAAAAAGTAAATTATAATCATCTCCATGGAGATCATGTGTAGGGAGTGTGGATAGGTATTGGGATTACAGATGTTTTTAAAAAATATTTTGTACTTTTCCCTGTTTCCAAATTGTGTCCCTTTTATAAGTAGGAAAATTATATGCTATTGAAAAATACTGTATGGAGGTTAGCCTTCTCTGATGATCTCCTCCTGGCTCCAGTTCATTCAGACATCCAGCCTACCCCCCTTCCTTTCCTGCCTTTCTCATTCCACAGATTTATATTTCCTCTGCACAGCAGCAGTTGGTTCTGAACGTTTGGCAGAGTCTGTAGTTGGTATTTAGATCTACTTATGTGGGTTCTCTCTCCCTCATCAGACCGCATTTCCACCAGAGTATTTGCCTTATGATTTGTCTAGAATTGTGCATAGTGACTTGGAAGATCTTTGTCCCAAACTTTAACGGACTGAGGTCATTGTAAATAATTCAGGGAGAAAAGCAAACTTGCTTAAATTGGCTCATTATTAGTATTAACATTTACTGGGGGCTAGGGCTCAGATGTTAGGAATGGAGAGGCTCATAAACCAGTTGGGAATCCAGCCTTGCGCCTGAGACAATGCTATGTATTTATGCGGCTATTTCTTTTTTTTTTTTTTTTTAATTTTTTTTTTAAACATTTATTTATTTTTGGGACAGAGAGAGACAGAGCATGAACGGGGGAGGGGCAGAGAGAGAGGGAGACACAGAATCGGAAACAGGCTCCAGGCTCTGAGCCATCAGCCCAGAGCCCGACGCGGGGCTCAAACTCACGGACCGTGAGATCGTGACCTGGCTGAAGTCGGACGCTTAACCGACTGCGCCACCCAGGCGCCCCTTATGCGGCTATTTCATTTCCTCCCAGGGCACAGAAATGTCACATGGCCAAGGCCCCTTACATTGAGGAGGGTCACATGACCAGTTCTGACCAGTAGAATGGGAGAAGTGGTGTATGTCACTTCCAGGCCCTAAGTCATTTTGTATGTTCCTCCATGATCTCCTGTTTCCCCTGATGGCTACTGGCTGGACGGTACCAGGGTGACCTTGAAGCCACAGTACGATAGAGTCACAAGATAGAAACGACCTTGGTCTCTGAGAAGAACCACGCAAGAGACTTACCTAAACAGAAACATCTGAAATGAACAGTGTTATAAAGCCAAGACTTTTATTATATAAAGGCATTGAGATTTGCGTATTATTTGTGCCTATAACTCTCCCCTAACTAATAACATAAAATTATACAAGTAGTAAAGAATCCAAGATAACATAGTCTAAGCGTCGTATGAAGAGTAGACTATAATAATGCTTTGCTTTTCCCCAAGACCATTTGCTTCATTGCTTGACCCAATCTGTTATGAATCTTGGTGAGCTGTGTCGCAATTTAAGAAACGACTTCATCTTGCGGCCTAGGCGAACACCAAAATTTTCTGACTCCAAATTCTGTGCCCTTCCCCTATGGCACGTTGACTCTCAGCCTTTAGAACTACAGAGTTCAGAGCAGCGACTGGTGATTGAAATGCTTATATAGAAGAAGGTATGTTGCCTCAATGGTCTAGGCAGTATTTCTGAAGCATTTGTTCGGCAGGAAGTTAATATACGACCCAAAAGATGGAGCTCCAAGGACAAATGAGTTTGGGAAACACTGGATTAAACAAATGTGACCAGCAGTTTTATATTTGTTGCCGAGCTCTCAGAGCCTTTAACTTACAAGCTGGAAACTCAAAGGGATGTGGCGCGAGTCTCTTCCCTGACTATGGAGCTCTTTTACAGTAAGTCATCAGGAGTAGTGGATGTGGGAACATACTTTGGGAAAGGTTGCTCTAGGTAAGTTTCTCAGCTCTCTATCGCCCCCCACTGCCACTTTCGTTTGTTCACTTCCTTTCAGAGTATATTTCTCAGTTAGTGTTGGGGACCACAAAATTCTCAAATACGCCCGTTTAGCCAAGATCAAAGGGGACTTCCAGGGGATTTTAAAAATTAAATGTATTTATTTATTTGTTTGTTTGTTTGTTTATTTATTTATTTTAAAGCTTATTCCAAATAGGAGCAGGGCACATCATTGCCACTGGAAGAAAGAAAATATAAATAAACAAGGGAAAAGGAGATGTAAATCAACCAACTCGTATTCAACCCAACCAGCAGAGTCAACCTGCAGCCTTTACTACCGCAGGGGGCTGCTGAGGCAGGGGAGAGTAGGATTTGAGGAAGGATTAGATAATTTTATGAGCGTGACTAACATTTAAAGCTGTGTGAGCTAGAACAAAAAAGATACAAGGAAATGAAGTCTCATGTTCCAGGATGTAAATTGATCACATGTGGAGGGAGGGGCAAGAAGAAATTCCCACCTCGCAGTCCAGCGTGGGATATTACACAATGGGCCAGGTGCAATAGGCTTGACTTTCCCTCTTTATTTTCCTTTTCCTTTTCTCCGGTACATCTGATTCTGGCTAAACAGGAGGTGGGGATATTAGCCCTGACAAATAGCGATTTGATCCCACAGGGCAACTCCTATTGAAAACCAAGATAACACAAATATTTTCAATTCTTCAAGTTGAACCCAGGCTAAGTATTTTGTTTAGTGGGCGATCTTTTTGTTCTTTTATTAAGGGAAGATCATTTTATGAGCCCTAAGAATATTTTTATTCCTAGCATGGGAAAAATGTGGAATTCCCAACCAACACATTGTGTAAGCAATTAAAAAGAACTGGAGAGTTTGTGCGAAGTAAGGTAAGATCATCTTAATTAGCCGAGACTCTCGAGCAGGGATAAACCCAATCTTCAAGTGCTGACTATTTCGAAATACTCCGTTCATCTTAAGCAGAAAAATACGGTGTGTTTTTGAGCTGCAGTATTCTGAGCTTGGTGATGATTGAAGGCCTTGCAGGAGGAGATGGCAGGTTTTATTGGGCTGGGTGGGTTCTCACCCTCTATGTCTCTCTGGGAAATTTTGTGAAAATATTCAACTCCAGTGGTTCAGTGAAAAACATTTGGGCCCCAGGGAATCAATGAGAGCTAAGTTTTATAAAGTGAATCTTATCTGGGGCCAGAAGAATTAAGAAACAGAACTATGGGGGCGCCTGGGTGGCGCAGTCGGTTGAGCGTCCGACTTCAGCCAGGTCACGATCTCACGGTCCGCAAGTTCGAGCCCCGCGTCGGGCTCTGGGCTGATGGCTCGGAGCCTGGAGCCTGCTTCCGATTCTGTGTCTCCCTCTCTCTCTGCCCCTCCCCCGTTCATGCTCTGTCTCTCTCTGTCCCAAAAATAAATAAACGTTGAAAAAAAAAATTAAAAAAAAAAAGAAACAGAACTATGGGAGACAGGCCACAAGAATAGCAAAACCAGCCTCACGGTACAAAAGGTTCGTCTGTTAGCTTATAACAAGTCGATTTCTCTGCCTTATGATTTTCTCTATCAAGACCAGGGTAAAGGGGCGCCTGGGTGGCGCAGTCGGTTGAGCGTCCGACTTCAGCTCAGGTCACGATCTCGCTGTCCGCGAGTTCGAGCCCCGCGTCGGGCTCTGGGCTGATGGCTCGGATCCTGGAGCCTGCTTCCGATTCTGTGTCTCCCTCTCTCTCTGCCCCTCCCCCGTTCATGCTCTGTCTCTCTCTGTCCCCAAAAATAAATAAATGTTGAAAAAAAAAATTAAAAAAAAAAAAGACTAGGGTAAAGAATCAATTACATCAGGGGTGATGGGGTTTTTTCATTGCAGAATCTTAGTTGACCTTTTCCTCTGGCCTGAATGATTTGGATGTGTGACGATCCTGCATTGCGACAAAAACCCTAAGTATCATTCGTGTCAGGAAGGATTATGCCTCTTGAAACACGGCAATCTTTCTGAACTTACAGCAATGGCAGACACTGTCATCTATTCAACGCCATCTTCCTACCCCTTCTTTTCTAGTAGACCCCACTTGCCATGATAACAACTTGAGGGGGCGCCTGGGTGGCTCAGTTGGTTAAGTGGCTAACTCTTGATTTTGGCTCAGGCCGTGACCTCACGGTTTGTGAGGTGGAGCGGCTCCTGGCTGACAGTGCAGAGCCTGCTTGGGATTCTCTCTCTCTTCCTCTCTCTGCCCCTCTTCCCCTCATGTGCACGTGCACCCTCTCTCTCCTCTCTCTCTCTCTCTCTCTCTCTCTCTCAAAATAAATAAATAAATAAAACGTAAAAGAATACTTGGAAAATTTAGATAGGCATCCAGTTTTCTAGCGGTATCTCGCACCTTCGACTGGCTGTGCGATTCAGTTCTGACCACTTCTAGCTTGGGGGATTCTGGAAAATATTTTTCTTTTTGATAAAAGGAGAGAGGTATGGGAGGAGCATTTTTTTCCCCTGCTACCCCTACTTCTTCTCTTTGATGTAGTTGTGAAACAATATGATGCTTTAAATTGTAGCCATGAAGGGCACCTGGGTGGTTCAGTCAGTTAAGCATCCGACTTCAGCTCAGGTCATGATCTTGCGGTCTGTGAGCCTTGGGTCGGGCTCTGTGCTGTCAGCTCAGAGTCTGGAACTGCTTTGGATTTTGTGTCTCCTTCTCTCTCGGCCCCTCCCCCCCCCCCCCCCCGATGCTCTGTCTCTCTCTCTCTCTGTGTCTCAAAAATGAATAAATGTTAAACCAAAAATTAAAAAAAAAATTGTGACCATGAAATGACAAGTCTGAGGATCAAAGTCACCATCAGAGCATTGACTAGATGACAGGGCGGAAACATCTTGATGCTGTGATTTTGTCATCGAGCCACTGTTACAACCCTGGGACCTCTTGGTTTGCTGTGGAAGCCACTTTCAGACAGATATTCCATCGTAGGCCAAAGCCTTCTAATTAAATACAAACAGTGGAAGAGTGGCCATGTGTTTCAGTAGGGCACAGAACCCTGAAGAAACACATGGCCTGTGGCCTCTGGTCATCTTGAGTCTCTGACATTCATAGATGTACTTAGGCATAGTCCTCTTGGAAAAAGGAGACAACCAGCATCTGTTTGATTGCGGTGTGAGAATCCATCGGCTAATGCCGGCACAGCCCAAGGCCATGAACACTCTCATCCTCACCATCACCGAGAAAGCAGCAATCATCAATGTTACCATTCAACATGAGAAAGAAAAAGAGGAACTCTACACCACACTTTGTGCGATGTTTCTTTACCTTCCTTTCTTATTTCCCGCAAACTTACCTCTTCTTTGTTTCTTACTTTGGCCTCAGAGAACCTCTTTTATTTTTTTCTATTTTGTTAATTCGGATGTTACTTACTTTTTCAATACGGCAAAGCAATAAAAAGAAGCTGGCTAACTGGCTTAGAACAATGCCAAAAACTTATGTATGGAATGTTAGGACATGCTCTATTGAATAAGCAGAAATTTAGTTAATCTTCAAAGGAATCCAACCCTCTCCTCTCCCCACCACCGTCACTGCCCAAATTTCTCACCCTCTAGTCCTACTAAATAAGTGACTTCCCAGATTGGCCTATCTTCCATTCTTCATATCCTAAACTAAAAATCCCAAACTACTATTATTGAAAATGGTACAGCTCAAAGGCCTGGGAGAAATTTCGCTCTCGGGGGCATATTCACTTTTATTTTTATTTTATTTTATTTTATTTTATTTTATTTTATTTTATCTTATTTTCAATTTATGAAGTTTATTGTCAAATTGGTTTCCATACAACACCCAGTGCTCATCCCCAAAGGTGCCCTCCTCAATACCCATCACCCACCCTCCCCTCCCTCCCACCCCCCATCAACCCTCAGTTTGTTCTCAGTTTTACACTTTTAAAATTTATTTATTTCAGATGGTCCTGTCCTGATTTCCCTTCTTATGAGTTTGATTTTCATTATACACGAGCAGGGAATTATGACGTGTGCCGTGTTTTGTAATTTAGTTAATTTGAAGATATGCACTTTTTTTCTTTTATCTGTCAGATTTTTTATTAACAGTAATATCATCCTGAGCTCAAAGCATGGAATCAGAGCTGATTAGTAACCAAGGCATGATTAGCTCAAAGCATGGAATCAGAGCTGATTAGCAACCAAGGTCAGTACTGAGAGTAATGCATAGGAAATTCAGTTTCCTAGAGGACAAAAAATTTAGTGCTCACA
This sequence comes from Puma concolor, assembly GCF_028749965.1. Classification (NCBI taxonomy): domain Eukaryota; kingdom Metazoa; phylum Chordata; class Mammalia; order Carnivora; family Felidae; genus Puma; species Puma concolor. The sequence continues at coordinate 51,743,380 of NC_141673.1, read as the reverse complement.
CCTTGCAGGTGTTGATTTACCAAACATCACCTTTCTTCCATATTATACAGGCATGGCCAGACATAGCCTGCCATCAAAGTGTTGAGAAAGCTTCTTGGTTCCTGTCGAACAAGAGGAACAATCCTTGGAGGTTCAACTGTGAAGCTGCCATTAGCTGGTTGGCTGAGAAGTCCAATTATGACTTACCATACCTCACCTATAAAGATGACAAGTCAGGAAGCTTTCTCATCTGTTTCCTCTGCTGCTGAGTAGCAGTGGTAACAATGCAACCTTTCCTCACAATGTTGCACGAAGGACTGATTATTAAAAGTAATTCTAAAAACATGCTGGGGATGCCTGGATGGCTCATTCGGTTCAGCATCTGACTCTTGATTTTGGCTCAGGTCATGATCCCAGGGTCGTGGGACTGAGTCCACACTAAGTGTGCAGATTGCTTAAGGTTCTCTCTCTCTCACTCTCTCTCTCTCTCTGCCCCTCTTCCCTTCTCTGTGTGTGTGTGTGTGTGTATATATATATATATATATACATATAATATAAATTTAAATTTATGTATATATAAATATTAAAATATAAATTTATATATATGTAAATTTATTTATATACTATATATATATATATATATATATATATATATATATAATTTGCCGATTTGTCCCAATTGTGATTAAGGAATTGCAAATTGAAGCAATAATGAGATACCAGGAACTTTCTTACTCATTGCAGGGGGAAATACAAAACAATACAATCACTTTGGAAGACAGTTTGATGGTTTCTTACTAAACGAACTAAACATCCTCCTACTATACCATCCAGCAATCGTGCTCCTGGGCACTTACCCAGAGGAGTTGAAAACTTACGTGCGCACAAAACCTGCACATGGATGTTTATAGCAACTTTATTTAGAACCGCCAAAACTTCGATATAATCAAGATGTCCTTTGGTAGGTGAATGGATACAGAAACCGTGGTATTATCCACACAATGGAATATTAGTCAACATTAAAAAGAAATGAACTATCAAGTCACAAAAACACATGGAGGAGCATTAAAGGCATACTGATAAGTGAACGAAGCCAATCCAAAAAGGCTACACATTGTATGATTCCAACTACATGACATTCTGAGGGAAGCAATGTTATGGAGAGAGTAGAATGATCAGTGGTTCCCAGGGGTCTGGGGGAGGAGAGGAGAGATTCATAGGCAGAACACAGGGGGTTTTTAAGGAAATGAAACTATTCTGCATGATGCTATAACGATGGATACATGTTGTTATACATTTGTCAAAACTCATAGAACGTAACCAATGTACATCCCAAGAGTGATCCATGATGTTAACTATGGACTTTGGTTGGGAGTGTGGGATGCTGATGGTGGGGGAGGCTGTATGTGCGTGAGGGTGAGGGAGGGGAGAAGAGTTATGATGAAACTCTGTAGTTTCTACTCAGTTTTGCTGTGAACTGAAAATTGCTCTAAAATATAGCCTATTGATTTAAAATAAATAAATCGAAAATCTAAACAAATCACAACCAGGCAGAAAGTAAGTATAATCACATAATCATATATAAATTAATAAAAATAATTGTTACCTGAATGCTTTAGGACTAGGTTTAGCTATATGTAACAAGAACAAGAGCAACAATAAAATGGCCACTTAGAAAAAATACACTATTTCTCTGTCATGTAAAATAAGTATATAAGTCATCGGTCCTTGGGGCGCCTGGGTGGCGCAGTCGGTTAAGCGTCCGACTTCAGCCAGGTCACGATCTCGCGGTCCGTGGGTTCGAGCCCCGCGTCGGGCTCTGGGCTGATGGCTCGGAGCCTGGAGCCTGTTTCCGATTCTGTGTCTCCCTCTCTCTCTGCCCCTCCCCCGCTCATGCTCTGTCTCTCTCTGTCCCCCCCAAAAAAATAAATAAAAAACGTTGAAAAAAAAAAATTAAAAAAAAAAAAAAATAAGTCATCGGTCCTTGGCTAGAATGGTGATACCACCATAGAGACTTCGTAGATCTGAGGCTGTCACTTTAGCACTTAACTACTGCCCCATGGTCTGGTATGATTTCCAGAGCGCCAGCCATTACATCTGTGTTCCAAGAAGTGGAGACTGAGGAAAGGGAGAATAATGGCATGCCTCCTCACTTTCATAGAGACGTGCTGGAAGCTCCATGTTATACTTCTGTTTCTATCTCGTTGGTCAGGACTTCGACAAATAGCCACACCTACCTATCGAGGAATCTGGCAAACTTAGCTATTCGATTTATATTAAATTTTAAAAAATAGAAAGAGAAGAGCTAGCTAAAAATCAGGGCTCTGTTTCTACATAAAAAGAGGGGAGAATGTTAAGGTAGACAGCTGGCAGTCTGACACATTGAGCAACAGTTGCTATGTTTAAAATACAGTGCCTGGGGCGCCTGGGTGGCTCAGTCGGTTAAGCGGCCGACTTCGGCTCAGGTCACGATCTCACACTCCGTGAGTTCGAGCCCCGCGTCGGGCTCTGTGCTGACCGCTCAGAGCCTGGAGCCTGTTTCAGATTCTGTGTCTCCCTCTCTCTGACCCTCCCCCATTCATGCTCTGTCTCTCTCTGTCTCAAAAATAAATAAACGTTAAAAAAAAAAAAATTTAAAATACAGTGCCGGATACAAAGGATACAAGGACATTAGATCAATAGTGGAAATAAACACGTAAGCACACAGACATTATATAGGGCGGCGATTTGTCAATGCTAAGACAATTTTAGAAGAGGACATGAATATGCCCAGCTGGGGTGATCAGAGAAGGCCTTCTGGAGGTAAGGATATTTTACAAGGACCTAGAGGAATAGAGAGAAGTTGGGTAGTAAGAGGTGGGATAGAGGACAAATTGGTATGCGAATGGCATGAGAGAAGGCACATTGTTGTTTGATAATGAGGGCTATGCCTGTCACTGACACATAATTATGTTCTGCACAGGCACAGAAACTTCCGAGGCAAGGAGAGACTGATGTCTGTAGCCGGGGTACATACCCTAATGACATCAGTGTCTCTCTTCATAGTCTGTCCATCATCTGCATGCGATGGGGAGTGAGGGAGTGTCCCATTCAACAGCACACAGTTTGAGTATCTCAGGCAAGGGGACTTTTTTTTCCCCTTTTTATATTTATGATAAAACACCCAAATATATATCCAAGTGGGATTACCAGTCTGGGTTGGATCCAAGAGACTTTGGTTACCAGAACTATTTCTCATCATAAATCCCCCAACAAGTTGAATTTTTCACTTCCTCCCCTAATCTGCCATGGAGCACAGCCGAGTTGCTCGAAGTCATCTACTTTTTGGCAGTGGCCACAATTCCGAGATGATGGAACGATTCTTTTCCATATACATCATTATTATTTCTAGTATAAATATTTATCAAGCACTCACTGTGCAATAGAGAACAGCTCCTGCTTGGTGGTCTTCCCAGATGAACAAAATAAACAGGAGTAGAGGCCAAGAGAAGCGGTGGAAACAGAACATCAGCTGGTGGGAAACAATAGGAGACGACTCTCCACCCCACTCCCTTTTATTCCTGTTGGACACTCTTTGGACTCGACTGCCATATTGCAGATATGTAAATTATGTGTGTTTTTATTTGCTTGACCTGTGCTTATACAGGGCTTGCCACATGCGATGCATTGTTCCAAGCTCTTTACAAACATTAGCTCGTTTATTCCTCATAGGAGTCCTTGGAAATAGGCCCTCTTTATCATCCCATTTACAGATAAGGAAACTGAGGCATAGAGGAATTCATCCGAGGTCTCCAAGTGGTAAGGCTCCAGAGCAATACCGTCCAACAGAACTTTCTCTCATCTGTGTTGTACATCTGCGTTGTCCAACAGGATAGCCACTGACGCCCTGTGGCTACTGAGCACTTGAAATGTGGCTCATGCGACTGAGGAACCAATTTTTTTTTATTTTAAGTTCTAATTTATTTAATTTTAATTGGTTGAAACAGAAGTAGCCACATATGTCTACCTAGTGCTTCCTGTCATTGGCCCAGCAGCTGAAGTCCATTCTCTGTACTTCTGTGCTATGGTTCTTTTCTTTCTCTCTCTTTTTTAAACAGAAAACTGAGAACCTAGGGGGATTCTTCTGCAAAACAGAGCTCCTGCCTGGTGCCTTTGCTGTCTAATTATGATAAACAATGTGAGATGTGAGTTTATGGGAGAAGAATGAGCTAATGACTCAGCTGGTGTCATCCCCCATTTATTCCCCGGCTGTTAAGGAGGACTACAATAAAGCTCTCTTTCCATCGAGAAGTTCTCACAATTTGTAGCAGATGAGAAGGTCAAAGAGGAGAGAGTGGAGGCTGGTTAGGTCACGCATATCTGGTAGCGAAGCAGCATTTTCAGAAGTAAAAGGCAACATTATAGTATGTGGTGCCTGTTCAGAAAGGTACAGAGCAGAACGATGTCATGCGCTCTCCTACCGTCAACGCTCACATTCCCATTTTCTCTTTCCCTCCCTATCCGTGTGCACCTGTATTCCACTCTCCTTTCAAGGCTAAGCTCCAAGGCCACCTCCTCCTTGAAGACTGCTCTCATCTCTCCATCTGAAAGCAATCTCCATAACATGCTGTGTCTTTCTTTCGATACTTAATCGGTTCTCTACTATGTCATCGCTATGTAAGCACGAGCCCTCACTTTCCCAATGCACTCTCAACTCTTTAAGGTCTGATTTATCTTCGCATGGATTCTCCACACAACCTTGCACAGTTCCTTGCGCACATTCCAGGGATTATTTTCACTTTCGTCTCTGTTTCCCTATGGGAGGCTCTAGCATGTGCTTTTATTACAGCATCGACTCCAATGTATTGAAAACATTTGATAATAATCCCTTCCCCAACAAGATTACTAACCCTTTCAGAATAGCATGCATCTCAAAACAGAGGCTCAATAAACAGTAAACAACTGTTTGTTGATGGAAAGGTCATCTAATTTCTCTGTCTTGTGTTAAAACCAGAACGTAACCCGCTTCCAACGGAGCTGTTCTACACTTGGTGTTTAAGCATTCAGTGATATCAAACTAATGTTACCATTTTATAATAGCCCTGCTGTGGGGAGGAACCACTTGCCATAGACAATGAGTACATTTTCTTGCTTACCTGTGCTCAAGGAACACAGGTCATTCAAAAAAGATTTGGATTTTAGTGAACTGCACAGAGCCCAATGTAGAAAAGAGGTGTGAAAGAATGGCAATTAAGCAAGATATTGAAATTTTCTACAAGTTAAGAGAATACTTTTGAAAATTTAAGAAGTGCACGTGAAGGATGTTATGACATCAGGCAAAGTGGAAGGAGGAGCAGAGAGAGGCTGAGATAGACCAAGGTCGCTTTTAACAGCCTTCGATTTGGTTTAATTGATCAAACATGTACACACAGAAGGAAGAAAAAGAATGAGGAGATGGTAAAATCGACAAATATAAAATGCTGTAACAGAAATTATGTTGCCTTGAGTAGGAGTGGAAAAGTTTCTTATCCTAGGAAATAGTCATTTAAGTGGAAAGATGGTTTTTCATGTCTTTTATGGCTTGTTGTAAATGATTAATTAAATACTCTGAGTGTTTCATTAAAAGTATGCATTCCTTCCAAATTAAAGTGTGTAGAGACTTGTTATAAATAAATTCATTGGGTGAATGAAAGGAGCATTTACTTCTAAATGAACATTACTGGCAAATTTCATTCTTGACATTGATTAAATAGACTGAATTTATTTTAATGTGCAATATGAACAAATTACAAGGCTAATTGGTTTTCTACCTTAGTGCTTTTGCATTATTTTATGCATTTATAAGTGATCCAAAAATTTTAAGAATTTGCTATGTTCAAAAAAAAAAACCCACATTGCTGTTGAAAATAAAAGAATCGATAAGACATGCTTTCTGCTTCACTCATTTTCACCTCCATACTTCACGGGACAGTTTTAAGTGCCTACTGTGTGCAAAGCATTTAACTGGATGCTGCAGACAATAGAAAGAAAAATAAGACTTATTTCTGCCCTCTAGAAGCTCAAAATGTCATAGGAAAGACATATGCATAAAATAGCCTTAATATAAGACAGACTCAGGTAAGTAAGTGCTAAAATAATAAAGGTACAAAGTGCTTGGGGAGTAGAAGAAATGGGGGGGATTAAGTCTGATGGGGAGGGGATCAAGAAAGGCTTCTTGGAGGAGGAAGGATTTGAGCTTGGCCTTGAGAGATGGCTGGGAATTTAACAAGAGGCTCAGAAGGAGAAGAGGACAGAAAGGGTTTGTGTGGTCTGGGTTGCTGGGTTGTTCTATAGAGAGGTTTCAGTGTTTCTCTGGACAATTTTGAACTGTCATGTGGAAAAGGCGTGTGACACAGAAAATACACAGATCAACTAAGAACTGGTCTGCAAGTACGGCTTTGTGACTTCAGAGAGTGAAGCCATGTCAGGCTGCAGTGTGGGCTACAGAAGTGACAGGTATAATTAGACATTGAGCAGGTCCACAGCTTTTTGATTAATAAGTTCGTTCTTCCTATGCATTGACTCATGGGCCTAAAAGGAACCTCAGCAAGTTACTTAGGTCGCCCTTGACTGTGATGTTTTCCTGTGTGGTTCTTTTACCCTTGGCCCCATAATATGAGCTCTTCAAAAGCTGAGACCGCATCCTTCGAGTTCTGCATGAGGACCAGTACAATACAATACAGTGATGGCATCTGTAGAAAAAAGCCTGGTGACAGGACTCTTTTGCGGGTATATCAGTGACACGGTGAGCAAATAGAGGCAGGGATTTGTGGCTCTTTCAGCACTGTCTTTCCAGTCTGTCCCCGTCGTGTGATGTTTCCCGCTTGAGGTGAAAACTGATCCTTGAAGGGATTCATACTGGTTTCCTACCATCTTGCCTTAAGAAAGTTCATCCCTATCTAGCTACTAATTAGAAGCCTAAAGTTATGGAATGTTTGATCTGGAGGAGCCATTAGGAATCATCTAGCCCCTTCCTTCTTCATTTTACCGTGGATTACAGTGGAAGAAAGAGAATCTTGGGGAGAAGTGAATTGCCTAAGGTCCCACAATGAACGATTGGTTTACCTGAGTCAGAACTAGAACACAAGGCTCTCAGTGCCCTAATCTTCAGATCAGTTTCTTTCTCTTGCACCAGACTGGCTTCCTTATGTGCAGCAATGGATGAGACAGAAGAGAAAGAGAGTGTGTGTGTGTGTGTGTGTGTGCATGTGCGTACGTGAATATTTCCAAGAGCTCAGCTCAGAGCATTCAGCCCCATCATATAAAATAATGTATCCTAAGCTAAATAAGTAAAATGCATTGGTTCAAAATCCTCCCACTTGCAAAAACATTAGAATCCTGGGAATTTCTTGAGATGCAAGAAAGCTCAGCCCCCAGGACTTGCAGTGTAAACACTGTGGCTAATTTGTTGAAGTGAGATGCCATTGATGATTCTCCCTGCCTTGAGAGATGACAGGGCTCCCTGACGGAACAAAGCAGATTGCTGGGTGAAGGCAGACTGCGAAAAGTGATCAGGAAAAGACAAGACATTTTACTGAGACAGATAATCCTTCTTGAAGAGGAGTTGGGGGTGGGGGGGGGTTGGAAAGACAACTAAAAAGGAATTCCCCCTTAAAGTCTGCCTTTCAAAGAGCAACCATTTCTACAGCTCTGCCTCTGCCCCCAGCATGTTGGACTCAAGCTGGGGTGAAGCTTGGCAAAGCTAAAAGCAGTTCTAAAAACAGGGGCGGAGCATACTTCAGAAGCACCCCCACACTTGACCTGTTGGCTCTATCAAAGTTAGACAAGAACAATATTCAATGTGTTTACTTTCTAGCCACTCGTCATTTTTAAAAAAGTTTATTCTTAGGGGCACCTGGGTGGCTCAGGTCATGATCTCACGGTTCGTGGGTTCGAGCCCCACGTCGGGCTGTGCTGACAGCTCAGAGCCTGGAGCCTGCTTTGGATGCTGAGTCTCCCTCTCTCTCTGCCCCTCCCCGGCTCGTGTTCTCCTCTCTCTCTCTCTCTCTCTCTGTTTCTCAAAGATGAATAAACGTTTTTTAAAAAGTTTATTCTTATATACAAAAATGATACTCTGCTTCTCCACTGATTTTCTTATCGGAAAAAGATGCCCACAAGCCTTTCTGCAGGATACTCTGCCTTACCTGAGAGAGTTTTGTCCTTTTGATGTGGTTTGGTTTGAGGCTGTCCTTTTTCTTTCCATTTGCTTTTTAAATTCCGTTAATAATGGCAGACTAATTCAATTACATGGAGTATCTTTTTTATTCTGTAAAAAAATGCTTCATTGTTTCCATCCATTAGTACTTTACTTCTACTGCTACGTAATAACTTTTTCCTGCTTCTCCATAAAATGGTTAATCTGATGTTGGAACAGAAAGCTATCTTAGCAACCATCTACTTCATTGCCCTGCTGGTCTGGATGCAGGAGTCCCCAGGGATCACTGGCCTGCCCAAGGCTCACTCAGGGAAGGAGCGGACAAAGTCTGGCTGGGACTCATCTTTGTTTCTACTCTTGTGCTCTTTACTGCAAGTCATTTTGCCTTCATTAGAGCAGCCCCTTAAATCATATTTCCCGTAGGAAATATGCCTCACTTTGGTTTCTTTCAGTGTGCCCACCTTCAAAGAAGTTTCAGAAAAACCACAAAACGGGGGAGCCTGGGTAGCTCAGTGGGTTAAACGTCCCTCTTTGGCCCAGGTCATGATCTCACAGTTCATGAGTTCAAGCCCCAAATCGGGCTCACCGCTATCAGCACAGAGCCCGCTTTGGACCCTCTCTCAAAAAGAAATAAACATTTTTTAAAACCTCACAAAATGCCTTCTAATTCTGATTTTAATGAAAAGTGGAATTTTCTTTCCTTTTTATTTATTTTTTATCATTTTTTTTTTAATGTTTATTTACTTTTGAGACAGAGACAGAGCACAAGCAAGGGAGGGGCAGAGAGAGAGGGAGACACAGAATCCGAAACAGGCTCCAGGCTCTGAGCTGTCAGCCCAGAGCCCGACACTGGGCTCGAACTCACAGACCGAGAGATCATGACCTGAGCCGAAGTCGGACACTCAACCGACTGAGCCACCCAGGCGCCCCATTCCATTTTAAATGACAGTGAGGAGAACCACTATTTTTTTTACTTAAAAATTTTTGTAAATTTATTAAGTAATAATAATAATAAACTCGGGGCTTGAACTCGCCACCCAGAGACCAAGACCTGAGCTGAGATCAAGAGTTGGAAGGTTAACTGGCTGAGCCATCAAGGTGCCCCTGAGAGCCACTATTTTTAGGTTCATTATGTTTGTTTTTAATGCACTAGTCCTGGGTAACAAACACTCCCTCAATCTCAGCGGCTTGTAGCAACAAACATGAACTTCTTGCTCATGGGTCTGTGGACTGGCAGGAGGCTCAACTACAGGTTGTGGGTTGAGTTGAGGTTTGCTCTACTTTCTCTAATCCTGGGACCAGAGGCTGCCTGGGACTTGTTCATCTCGTGGCAGATGGTGAAAGCCCAGGACACGCCGGACCACGCAAGCACAGAGAAAGTCTCTGCTCAGCACATCTCCTTTGCATTGGCCAAAGCAAGTCACATGGCAAAGCCCCAAGTCCGAGATGCAAGTCGGGCTGGCTCCCCTAGGGGGCGCGGCAGAGTCACATGGGGAGAGGTGTGGGTGCAGAGAGCTCTTCTGGGGTGGGAGTGGAAGGCTCAGATGAGCGTTCCAATCTAGCAGTAGGACAATTTAAATGAGGAAGGAAGTATTTTTCTCTAGAATCAGAAATTACTGAGTTCTCCAGGATTTCTGGAGTAAGATCAAACCTTATTTAAAATGTAATTTTCTGGGGCTCCTGGGTGGCTCAGTCGGTTAGGTGGCCGACTTCGGCTCAGGTCATGATCTTGCGGTCCGTGAGTTCTAGCCCTGTGTCAGGCTCTGTGCTGACAGCTCAGAGCCTGGAGCCTGCTTCATATTCTGTGTCTCCCTCTCTCTGACCCTCCCCCGTTCATGCTCTGTCTCTCTCTGTCTCAAAAATAAATAAACGTTAAAAAAAAATTTTTTTTTTAAATGTAATTTTCTAGGGGCGCCTGGGTGGCCCAGGCGGTTAAGTGTTGGACTCTTCATTTTGGCTCCGGTCATGACCTCACGGTTTGTGAGTTTCAGCCCCACATCAGGCTCTGCGCTGTCAGCGTGGAGCCTGCTTGGCATTCTGTGTCTCCCCTCTCTCTCTCTGCCTCTCTCCCACTCATGCACAATAATTAATTAATTAATTAATTAATTAAAAACTTTAAAAAATAAAATGTGATTTTCTACAAAAAAATAGTTTTCTAGATGCCTTTATTTTTCTTACATTATTGAGTGCAGATTGATGATCTAGATACTCAATATCTATCTGGGGAGTTAAAAAAAAATGCTGCGTCCACTTACGGAATTGTTTCTTTAGTTCATTCATGTATTCATTCAGTTAAGGAATATTTATTTAGTGCCACCATGAGCCAGCTACTATTTGTAAGTGGGTAAGATATATGAGTGTTCTTATGAATAAGAATATACATATTCCTTATGGAGCTTGTGTTCAAGCAAGGAGAGACAGTTTATTTATTTTTCTTTTTTTTTTAACATTTATTTTTGAGAGAGAGAGAGAGACAGAGCGTAAGTGGGGGAGAGGCAGAGAGAAAGAGAGAGGGAGGGAGACATAGAATCCGAATTAGGCTCCACGCTCTGAGCTGTCAGCATAGAGCCCAATGCAGGGATCCAACTCATGAACCTCAAGACCGTGACCTGAGCCAAAGGCGGACACTTAACTGACTGAACCACCCAGGTGTCCCTAGATAACAATTTAAAATAAAATACAAATAATGAGTAAAGCTTGTAATAAGTTAGCATCAGATAGGTGCTTTCAACAAAGACCATGCTAAAAGCATTAGGACTAAGGGTAGAGAGTACAGTCCATAATTTTTCTAGGGATAAGTCTTACGACAAGGGTGACATTCGACTTGAAGGAGGTAAAGAGCTTCTCACTCTGTTCTCCCTACAGCCAGAATCCCATAGTGGGTCCTCAGAGATGATTCTGAGTGTGAGTGCTGGGGGGTGGTGGCGTTTGAGGGGACACTATGAGTGGAGGGCTTTGGATAAGCCCCCACCTCCACCCGGCAACAACCAGAGCTCTCCCAATTTTAAAGTCAGATTTAACATCGGATTACTTTTAAGGGCTAGCTTGCCATTGAAAACAATAATAATAAATGTTTTAAAACACTGTGTTAGATTGTAAACTCATCAAGGTCACGTATCTGGATGAAGTGAATAAGAACCTTGAGAAGTTTGTGACTGAAAAATATTAATGATCGTCAAACTTTGTAATAGTCAAGGGCCCTTTCTTGTCTCTTACTGTATTTTCCCCTTGGATATTTCATCCAGCCCCATGGCTTTAAATACCAGCCATATCCGAATGACTCAACTTTAGATCAGCTCTGACTCCTTCACTAGGCTCTGGACAGTTCCACTTGGGCACCTCTGATGGACAGTGCCACACTGAACAGGACCAAAACGACACCGTTGACGTCCACCTCCCACCGCTTGAACGTGGGGCTGCCTCTTCTCTTGTCCTCATCTCGGCAAATGTACCATCACTCTTCTGTTTCTGGCACCGGCAGCTCTGCGCCCACGTATGTCTTGTGTCCTCCCACTTGTCCCCATCTGTGCTCGTGCCCGAGTCCCATTAGCTCTTGTAACAATTATGGTTATGGCCTCCCAGCTGATATCCCTGCTCTACAACTGATTATCCACACTGTAGTCAGTTATCTTTTTCAAATCAGTAAGTCGTATCGTGCCACCCCCCTCTGATGTTTTGCATGGCAATGAGGATAAAACACAAACTTTGCACCACAGTCTACAAACCCCAGTAGGATCTGTCCCCTGCATATGTCCCTGACCTTTTGTACTTCTTTCTTCCATACATACATGCTCATCCCCACGTCAGGGCTTTTGCACCTGCTGTTTTATGTGCCCGGATAGCTTTGCCTCCCCACCCCCACCCCCCCAATATTTTCATGTCCCACAAAGGATCCTCCTCCTAGCTCAAATGTGTGCCCTTCAGGGAAACCCTCCCAAACCACCCAGTCATTCTCTATCGCCTTGGCCTTCATTATACTTAGCACTCTGCCCAATTATATTGCTCATTTATTTGTTGACTTGATTGCTTTCCGCCACTGCACTGCGGCAGAGATTTTGCTGATTCACCCCAAGCACCTAGAACGGTGTCCAACATACAGTAGGTGTTTGAAAAGTATTGACCAAATAAACCATGACTGATTCCGTGCCTTTTCAGAGATGAGTGTTGCTAGGAAGAAATTGGAGAAGGCACCAGAGCACAGAGCGTTGTGGAAGTGACGGTGTGGGAACAGAGATTTGTGGCTTTGCTGGCCAGCGGTGAGGTAAAACGGACGGACGGACGTTAGGAAAACTGGTTTTTCCTGCTCTACAATTATAACTGGGTCTGGCCCCGGATTTTGGTCTTCTTCACATCTCAGATCTACTTCACCTGTCTGTAGCTGCTAGGTTCTTTGCAAGTTACAAGCATCCACCCTGGAATAAAGAAAAAGAGGAAAAAAAAAGAAAGTAAGTAACTAATTGAAAGATGAAGGAGCGAAGCGAAAATAGCAAAACCAGGTCTTAGCGTAGGAACAGCTTTGAGGATCTGAGGCCGTAATTGGACGTTTCTTCAGGACACTGAGGTTGAGACAAACGGATTGCAACACTTTTCATTTTTTGGCACTTTGTTCAGGTTTTGCTTTCTAGGGTAAGAGTGTCTGACCGAGCTTGAGTCTAGGTGCACTGCTGGGTGCAGACAAGGGGTGAGCCCCGCCATCCTGAGCCCCGTGGACTGTTTTCAGAATAACAAGGGTGGATACTGGACAGGCAAATACAACAGCTGTCCACTCCATTCTGTGAAAATACCATAGGGTGAGGTGTTTCATTTTAGAGGGTTATAATCTAGTTTGCAAGGAAATAAAACTGGAGGTCACTTATCTCAATGAAGGAAACGTATTATTGCTTGGAAAATAAGGAATCCTTCCTGTTGACCTACAAGAAACGAGCAGAGATGTATTCCTGGACATGCGTCGTCTCTCCCGAGGCCCATTTGAAGATCAGTGTCTCTCATCTGTGAGCTGGAACAGAGCCTCTCCAATCTCCACCAGGGCATCGCAGCTTCCTGACCACAGGGTTTACTCTGTTCTCCCCCTGTCCAGATTTCAAAGCAACTTGGGCAACAAATGAAAGTCTTAAATAAATAACTCGAACCATAGCTTTGGCTAATTCCCAATGGATTCTTCTGGTTCCTACAAGTATAAATGCAGGTATGCTTGTGAGTGCACGCGCAGATGCGTGTGTTAGGGGAGAGAAAGAAAGAGGATGGGGAAAAGGAAGAAAAAAGGAAGGAGAAGAAAACTGAGGGATGAAGTCTCAACAAGGGAAAAGCAAAGAAGATGTCCCTGTCGTGAAACAGTTTATTCCGCCCCACCCCCAAAGTTCATGGAATTTTGCCTAGTTAGAGCTAGGAGATTTTGAATCGTACGTGAAGGTCAGCCACATAAATATTCAAATTTTATGCCAATAGGTAGATAATATAATGATTCGTGTACTTATTTCTTCACCAAACTTTGCTGTGTCCACACTTGCAACTAGGCAAAAGTGAATGGTTTAGATGTGTTTTCCTGCTCTCAGGATGCCACCAGGGTAATAATAACGGTGGTCACGAAGCAGGTGGAAATGCCGGAGACTTGGAAGTGTTATTCCTTGAGGTGGTGGTGAGGGGGAGAGAGTGTCGAGGCTGTCATGGGCTCCTGTCAGGGAAAAAGAACACGAGGTCTTCGGAAAGAAACCGGGCTTCAGGCGAGGGGATTCCAAATTTGCTGGCGGAGATAGAACTTGACCTCAGAATATGAAAGGCTCTCAGCCAAGAGCCAGGGGAGCTAGTGGGTCCACATGAATGCCGCTGAGAACAAGTGAGGAGAGTGGAGAGGAGCTCAGATCAAAACCAAAGCCAAGGCCGGTCGCGGACAGGAAGGAAATCTTTCTGCTGGACTCTGGAGCTCAGTGGGAAGGCACACAAGCGAAGCCGGCTTTTGTGGAACCCAAAGCAGAGACAATTTTTGAGGACTCTCCCGAAGAAGAACGAAAACTCTGTAAATCGAAAAAAAGGCTTGAAAGCGAATTTCGGCTATCACCACGCGTGACAGGTTTTGCCAAGTTGACAAATACCTCAGGCTTCACCACACCCCAGAAAATATAATAGGGTTTCTGATGCGCTTTTATATTTGTTTTCCACATTTTTAGTCTCTGGTTGCCGTTTTATTTTTGGTTATTCATTTCTTTATACGTAAGTTACATTGTGGGGTAATACTCTAAAGAGTGAGCAGAAAAATAATTCAGTCTTTCTGCTATAATGGATGAGTAGTTGTGGTTTTTTTGGTGGGGAGGGCATAGTTTTGACTAGATGCCAACCTAGTCAACCTTTGGATTACAGTCTTATCCATCTAAAGATTGGAAGAGGGGCGCCTGGGTGGCTCAGTCGGTTGGGCGTCCGACTTCAGCTCAGGTCATGATCTCACGGTCCGTGGGTTCGAGCCCCGCGTCGGGCTCTGTGCTGACAGCTCAGAGCCTGGGGCCTGTTTCGGATTCTGTGTCTCCCTCTCTCTCTGCCCCTCCCCTGTTCACGCTCTGTCTCTCTCTGTCTCAAAAATAAATAAACGTTAAAAAAAAATTAAAAAAAAAAATAAAGATTGGAAGACCTGTTCATGGGTTAGCGTCCAGCTCTGTGTGTTTCACCCTTCGTTCCTCCTCCAGATCCCCACATGCCCCTGGCGCCCATATGACCTGGGTTAGGGCATCTTCTTACCATGATATGCTATTGTGTCAGCAAAGCAATACTTCCAGGAGTATCGTGGGAAACCACTCCAACCCTGAGAAGACAAGAAATTATTCACCTCCACACACGAGTGTCTGCGAGCCACAAAAACATGTCCTACGAAATCCAAATTACATTCAGTTTTCCCTTAGCTGGATGCCAAAAATGCCTGCGGCCGTTCTAACACTGCTGAAGGTGAGGGCAAGAATGACCGGGTGGAAGCTGATGTAGAAACAAACAGTGGTATTAACCTATTGTAGTTAACTATTGTTCTTTCACAAATTTTATTAGCTGTAGGACCGTGTGGCACGTGGCATGGGCCCAGTCAGGACATGAAAAGATAACCGTGCACCAGGAGGACTTTGAAACTTGTCAGACCCTGGAGTAGGCCTGAGGAGGGCCTGCCTCAGAGTAGGGCCCTAATATGCATAAAAAAAAACCCAAAACCCCCAAAAAACAAACAAACCCAAAATAACACCGCTCAGAAAAACAAAAGGAACTATGATCCAAAGTGTTAAATTCTAGGAAACAGTCTGCTACCTAAAGGGGAAGAGAAATAAGCAAGATTTTTGGAAAGGTTCATAGGGTTTCAGCCAGTCCCCAGATGCACTCCAGGGTCTGCACTTATAAACCCATTCATCTGTACATAGCATGTCCCTGGGGACCCTGTATTAGTTATCTATTGCTGCATAACAAATTACTCCAAAACTTAGAGATGGGAAACAACAATAAACATGTATCCTCACACAGTTTCTGTGGGTGAAGTATTTGGAAACGCTTAACCGTGTGGTTCTGGCTCAGGGTCTCCTGTCAGGTTGCAGTCATGATGTTGACTGGGATGAATCACTTGAAGGTTTGGCTGAGGCTGGAGGATCCTGTCACTCTCATGCCTGGCAAATTGAGACTGGTTGTTGACAAGCCTGAGTTCCTTACCACCTGGACCTCCCCATTGGTTGTCTATCTTTATAGACAACCGGGTTTCTCAAGAGTGAGTAATCCAGAAGTAAAGGGAAAGCCTCGATGTCTTTCATGACCTAATCTCAGAAGTGACACTCTGATGAACAGACATCTCTCCAAAGAAGACATCCAGATGGCCAACAGACTCATGAAAAGATGCTCAGTATCCCTCATCAGGGAAAATCAGGCAAAACCCACAATGGGACGCCACCTCACACCTGTTATCACGGCTAAAATAACAAACAAGAAACAACAAGTGTTGTTGAGGAAGTGGAGAAAAAGGAAGCCTCATGAGCTGTTGGTGGGAATGCAAACCGGTGCGGCCACTGTGGAAAACAGTAGGGAAGTTCCTCAAAAAGTTAGAGCTAGAACTACTTTGTGATCCAACGATTACACTACTGAGTATTTACCCAAAGAATGCAAGAACACTAATCTGAAGGGATATATGCACCCCTATGTTTAATGCAGCATTCTTTACAATAGCCAAGCTATGGAAGCAGCCCAAGTGCCCATCGATAGATGAATAGATAAAGAAGATGTGGTATATATACACAATAGAATATTACTCAGTCATAAAAAAGAATGAAATCTTGCCATTTGCACCAACATGGATGGATCTAGAGGTCTAGAGGGTATAATGCTAAGTAAAATAAGAAAGTCAAAGACAGACACCATATGATTTCACTCCTATGTGGAATTTAAGAAACAAAACAAATGAACAAAGGGGGAAAAAAGCGAGAGAGACAAACCAAAAAGCAGACTCTTCGCTATAGAGAATAAACTCAGGGTCCCCAGAGGGGGTTGGGGGATGGGTGAAATAGGGAAAGAGGATTAAGAATACCCTCAGGTTGATGAGCACTGAGTAGTATATGGAAGTGTTGAATCGCTATATTGTACACCTGAAACTAATATAACACAGTATGTTGTCTACACTGGAATTAAAATTAAAAAAAAATTGCACACTGACATTTCTGAATGATTCCATTGGTTATACCA
Organism: Puma concolor; assembly: GCF_028749965.1. NCBI lineage: Eukaryota > Metazoa > Chordata > Mammalia > Carnivora > Felidae > Puma > Puma concolor. The sequence goes on along the minus strand of NC_141673.1, from coordinate 51,726,540 downwards.
AAAGCTTATTACTAAGCTGTATCCACTGTGGGAGGGGACCACACAAGAGTGTGAATACCAGGAGGTGGGGATCAAGGGATCAAGAGAGCCTTCTTGGGAGCTGGCTTCTGCTGACCCTTCTCACTGTAATATAGGTTAATTTTGTACAGCAGCAGAGCAAAATTTGGAAATACTGTCCTGAAAAAAGTGAGAAAAGGCCTAAGATCTCAGGAGTGTGTGTGTGTGTGTGTGTGTGTGTGTGTGTGTGCCAAAAGGGAGTGGCGAGATGGGAGATGGTCTCCAGAGGCAACCACTGGCAGAATTCTGATTCACAAGCTGGAAAGAAATAAAAAGCATGACTTGGTTTCATGGGTGAGCCTCTTGGACACAGAAAAGGAAACGAATTCTCCAAGGCCACATTGCCAGTCAGATTCAGAGGTGGGGTGACAGCGCAGGTCTCCTGACTAATCCTAATAATAGTGATAATAATTTAAATGCTAAAGCACTTTCCTCTCCGTCAGGTACTGGCCTACGTTTCTTATATACATCACCTCCTATCATATTTGCCATAGTTAAGGGAACCGAGGCACCAGGAAGTGTAGCAAATTGCTCAAGGGCATAGAGCTCCTGGAGGTAGAGTTGGCATTCCAGCCAAAGTTTGTCTGATGTCTAACCCCCACTCTCTTCACCTTCATACCCCGCTCTTTCCAAGCTTTCTATTCTTCGAAGTCTGTCACATTACTCCCTTTCTGTAATCCTTCACCCCATCCTCCCTACCCCAGCTTGTCCCAAAGGAGGAGTCTTCTGTTTGGGGATACCCCAAGGGGCCTTGCTTTACCAATTACCGGTCATAACTGGGGACACCATGGAAACTTAAGAAGTAAAACTCAGAATTCAAAATTAGAGTCTCAACAGTCCAGAAATGCAACGCCAGCCTGTTTATACTCTCAGGACGTTGAGCCTTAAATTTTCATAGCATAACTTTTTTTTTTAAGTGTATTTATTTATTTTGAGAGAGACAGGGACAGCGTGAGCGGCAGAGCGAGAGGGAGACAGAATCCCAAGCTGACAGTGTGGAGCCTGACGTGGGGCTTCAGCCCACAAAACCGCGTGATCGTGACCTGAGTTGAAACCGAGAGTTGGATGCTTAACCTACTGAGCCACCCAGGCACCCCCAGAGCACAACTTTAATCCTCACTCAGCCAAGGCCTTCCCAAGCCAACATTAATGTAGTACTCGCCGTGTGCTAGACATTGTTCCAAGACCTCTAGCTTTGTTTTAATCTTTACAATAGTCTCATGAGATAGGAATGCTGTTAATATCTCCATCTTAATGCAATGTATCCACAAGGTTGCACAGCAAAAGGAGTGGTTGTTCTGGGATTTGAACACAGGAAGTTTGGCTCTTGCTACAATTTGCTACATCTTTGTCTTTTTTTTTTTTTTTTCTTAGCCTGTCCCTGCCTTCCCTGAGCTTGCATTCCAATGGGATCAGAGACCTTGAACAAAACAGCCAACAGATGTATTTGAGGTTAGTGAGTTAATAAGTAAGGATACAGCTTTAAAGAACAGTAAATGTTACAGCGGAAGCAAATAGGGTGTTTCCACCGTCCTCCATGATCCCGGCAGGATCTACTCAAACCTGTGGTCAGGGACGTCTACCTCTGACTGTGAACCTGATACCTAAAGGATGAAAAGCTTAAAAATGAGATAAGAGAGGCACTCTGGTTAAAATGGCAGATATGAGACATTTTTCATCCTTACCTCTTCTACAGCCCTACTAAAATTGAACATAAAAAGAATGAATGAGAGGGGCGCCTGGGTGGCGCAGTCGGTTAAGCGTCCGACTTCAGCCAGGTCACGATCTCGCGGTCCGTGAGTTCGAGCCCTGCGTCAGGTTCTGGGCTGATGGCTCAGAACCTGGAGCCTGCTTCTGATTCTGTGTCTCCCTCTCTCTCTGCCCCTCCCCCGTTCGTGCTCTGTCTCTCTCTGTCCCAAAAATAAATAAACGTCGAAAAAAAAAATTAAAAAAAAAATAAATAAATTGTGTGCTTTGATTTCTTTCATAAAAACGATATGCACACATACACATATTCTTTTTTTTTTTTTTTCTAAGAGGAAAGGCATTCCGGATAGAAGGAACGGCGCCGGTGACGGTGCTGAATTGTGCACTTGGGATGGAAAAGAGGTTCCAGTGACTGGCAGAGAGCAGGAGAGAGAGGAGGAGCCTGAGAGATGGGGCAGAGGAGGGCTGGCCAGATGCTGCAGGACCTGGTGCGCCCATCAGAAGGAGTGTAGGTTTTCTTTGAAATGCAGCCATAAAAGGGTTTTAAGCCACGGGTAACATGATCTTATTTAGGTTTAAAGAGTTACTCTGGTTGTATAAAGAATAGATTGTCACATACTTAGCCGGGGCTTCTCATGAAAAATTATGTATCCCAGTACTTTAGAACGGAAAGGACCTTCAAGATCATTTAGTCCAACCCTTCCTTTTAAAAGATAAGAGAAGTAAGACGCAGGAAATTTATGATTTGCCCAGGGTCACCCAGCTAATAACTGTGAGACTTTAAACCAGGAGTTGGAAGGTGATAGATTATACTTTTAAGAAATCGTCCTACTCGCTATTTCCTTTGGCTAGAAGTGATGTCTCCCTTTTCTGAACCCTCATCCCACCTTATTTTTCTCTCCTGTGGTACTTCCTCACTTATTACCTTGATCGTAGTTCTTTGTGTTAGCATCTCGTCTTATCTCCTTTATGAGACTGTAAGAGCAGTCTCTGGAGAGCGGGAAGGATGGCCTCCAGCTAATGTGGCTTTGCACGTGGTAGGTGTTCAGTCAAGGTTTCTGGAAGGGATGGATGGATGCATGGAGGAAACCTCCGTGTGCTGTAAATAACACAGGCTGCCTCCTGACTGCATATACACAAGTAGATTTTGCTCAGTCTGATTTACCGGTCTGCATCACCTCCTGGCTATATTTTCATTCATTTTCCTTAATACAAACATATGGGAAAGGGGTCCTTTTTTATCAGATGAAATGAGGTGGCCTGGAAAAATGTCATATTTCTAAGTCAGGCAATTATTCCTCCCCAAATTATCAGCAGGGAGAGCCTCTCCATACTCCCCCCACTGGCTGGGCTTATACATTCTTTCTTAACACGTGGTCCTTCGGGAATTTATTTCTTATCAGAACTCCCCCCCCCACCGTCCCCACCAAGAGATGGTTGAGACCGCCCACTAAAAAACTAAGAAAGCGTGCAGGGTAAAACAGCGATATCACAAAGAGGAAGCACGTTTTGTTTGAGGTAATAATAATAATAATAATAAAAAAAGTGCTGAGCTGTACCTGTGCCCTCTCCAGCAGAGGAGTATATAAACATATGAACGAAAACTAAGGCTGTGCTGTGAATGGTGGAGAAAGCCCCAAAGAAAGACTCGGGGGCCTTGGATTATGTCCCTGCCTTCAACTCCGACTTGTTGAGTGGCTCTGGCAATTCAGGGATCTCTTCCCCCTCTGTCTCTCCCTCTTGGTTTCTTCATCCATAAAAGAGAGTTGAAAATACTCGCAACAACCGGTCCTGGGTCCAGTGTCTGCTACAACCGAACGACCCATCAGCCCTGTCAATAAAACCGGTCAGACTGGCTGGAGGCGAGGGGGAGGGTCACTATCACATTTTCGGACTCACGGCCTCGGCATCCTGCACCCACATCCTCACACACGTGTGGAGAATCTTTGCCGGGGATGAGGTTACGCGTCGGATTTTGGCTCCCCGAGTGAAGAAATGAGCTTCGGGTCATGGGACTTCTGATGAGCTAAGGTTTCCACTAAGGCAACAGGCATCCAGAAGACAAACATGACTCATGGTGCATGGGATCTCAATCAACTGTTCACAAACTTCGGTTTGAGGGTGGGGAAGGTCTGGAAAAGATTCTGGGGTAAAGCTTAATTCGGAAGGGTACAGATTGTTTCCTCTGCGAGGTGACACATGTCGGCGTTGTGAAACAGCGGAAACCGGGAAAGAGTACCTTGTGTCAAGTCTCATGGAGTCATCCTGCTGCCCCCACCACGGACGGCCCCCACTTTCTTCTCTGGTGTCCCACTGCTTCGGGGAAGTCACTGCTCGCAGACCCTTTCAGCTGCTTCCCTCAGTCAGGTATCCGTGTGGCTCTGAAATGATCCCTTCTAAATAAGTGAACGGTTCAAGGTTGTAGCATTTTGCTATTCGCTCATAATTCTGTCATTTGAGTGGGGCTCACCAGGGTGATTCTTTTGCTGGTCTTGCCTGGGGGCACTCACGCAGGAGTCTCAAATGGGCTAGAACATCTGGGATAACTTCCTTCACATGCATGGGCCTCAGCTAGGATAGCTGGAATCGCTGGGGCCTGGCCGGCCATCTCTCTCCCACCCTTCTCTCTCTCTCTCTCTCTCTCTCATTTTCTGTTTAAGCCGTTTCCCCAGCAGAAAAGCCAAACTTCATGACAGGGTGACTCATGGATCCCAAGAGCACGAAAGCAGAAGCAGCCAGGCCTTCTCAAGGCTTGTGCCTGGAACAGCCTCAAGGTCATTCTGTGGTGTTCTATTGGGTAGAGCATGTTGCAGGCCAACCCCGATTCAACGAGAGGTGAAACATTCCACATCTTCAGGGAAGGCGTGGCGAAGCATTTTTGGCCATCTCTAATCCACCACAAGCACAGCGAGGTAGTCAGGTCTTGCCGAGTAAAAGAACACCCTTCCGTTTTGCTCTCCCTGTGACAGACCCCTCTCGCTTCCTATTCGGAAAATAGGGAAGCCCCTACTCTGGGACTCTGTCTGCTGCTTCCACTCCTCTATTACTACCAACCAGCTTCTCTTCGCTCACTTTCTCCCCACTCCTAGTGTTTCATTATTCATGGGCCCTGCTGCTCCATGGTATGACTGCCTTGTAGCTTCTGCCTCTATCAAAGCCAGTGGTGCACAGAAAAGGTTAGCGCAGCAGGTCTGAGACTGCTACCTTGAGGAACCACCTGCTTGCAAGGTCGACCTTGACTGGCCTCCGGGACTTGGATGTGGGGAGGTGTGCTAGTCAGGTTTCTCCAGAGAAATAGAACCACAAGGGTGCATATGTGTCTATGTAGAAAGAGATTTATTGTAAACAATTGGTTCACATGATCGTGGAGGCCGGCAAGCCTAAAGCTCTGTAACATGGGCTGTTAGGCTTGAGAGCCAGGAGAGCCAACGGTGCAGTTCCAGCTGGAAGGCCAGAAGGATAGGGACCCGGGAGAAATGATGTGAAGTCCAAAGACGGTCTGCTTGAGAATTCCTCCCTTCTGGGGAGGCCGGTCTTTTTGTTCTGTTCAGTTCTTCAACTGCTTGGATGAGGCCCACCCATAAACCAGAAGGCGATTTGCTCATTCAGAGTTCGCTGACTTCAACGTTATTCTCATCTGAAAACACCCTCCAGGGGTGACACATGAAATTAACCATCATAAGAAAGCTCCCACCCTTCCCGGAACTGATAAGAGGGACTCACCGTGCCTAAACTGTTGGTCCAAACAACGTGGTTCCTGCTAAACAGCTACTTCCGTTATTCTCAACAGAAAGAGTAAAGAAAGGAATTTCCCAGTCTGGAATTTTACTACACACTAGGCAAAGAGTGCCTGTGTGATTGGTCTCCAGTAAAACCCCTGGGCACCAAGTCTCTAATGAGCTTCCCTAGTAGACACATGTGCTGCCAGAACTCCTCGCTGGAGGAATTTAGCACCTCCTGGGTGAGTCCGGTGCGCGAGGGCTCCTGGACGCTTGTGCCTGGTTTCTTCCAGATTTTGCCCCATGCACCTTTTCCCTTTGCTGCTTTTCCTTTGTATCCTTTTACGGTAATAAATCTTAGCGATGTCTGGGATTATGTGCCGAGTTCTGTGAGTCCTTCTAGCAAATCACTGAACCCGAGGGAGGTTTGGAGGATCCCCCAGCACAAGTAAGAAATGGTTTAAGATCTGTCCCGAATTGTCAATACAATTGACACAAAGATGGAAACATTTAAGGTTTGTATGAGTGCAGCACGGTGTTACCTATCATGATGTGGTCCAAGAAGATATTAGGGAGACAAACGAGTGACCAAGGCTTTCCGGAGGGAGTGGGATGTTTAAATAGGGAAAAAGAGTAAGGAAGGGAGGGGAGCCCAGTGTTTGAGAGTTCAAACCTTGGAGACGTGGCCAAGTCCAAATCTTGGCTGTACCGGCTACCGGCAAGTTATTAATCATTATGAATTTTAATTTCCACAATTAGAAGGTGGCATAATAATAATAATAATAATAATGGCTAATATTTATTAAATGCTTACCATGTCTTACGCACTTCGCGTATTAACTCAACCCTCACAACAATACTATTAGGTAGGTATTATTTTAATGTTCATGTTACAAATTCAGAAACTGAGGCCCAGAAGGAGGTCTTACTAATACCTACCACATAAGGTTGGGGGAAGTCTAGATGAGTTAACACATGTAGTCCCCTTGGGAAGTGTCTGGAGCATCAGAAGCATTCAAGAAATACTATTATCTTTTAAAACATAATGAAAAGAAGAGGAGAGGAAGAGGTTGGGACCAAGAGTCCCTGCATGAGCAAAGCGCAAGAATGAACCATAGCAGAGTGCATTCTATGGGTTCTGAGTGGACGGATGACATTCATTGTATACTCCTGTGTATCTGGCATTGGGCTATGAACTTCAACCCACCACATATAGGGAAGGAGAGCAAGTTGAAGAGTGGTAGAAATATGACCTGAGGACAGAGTTTCGAAGCTCTTGACCATCATCTTATCACTTACTATCTAGGGCTACGCTTCTCAAATGGACTTATGACAGAGTCCCTAGAAACCACTTGTAGGCATATGAAATAACTATATATACTCCGTTAACTGATGATCAGGATAAAAGTTTAAGAAAAAAACTTAAAGGAGAGACATTTTAAATGTTAAATTGTGAACGTTGATGTTAAGAAACAAACATTTCCTTTTCCTGTAGGTGAGTGAAACACCACTATCATTTGATTTTTAGTAGCTCTAATAGATTCAGAATTCCTGCATTAGACAATGAAAAATGATGAGTCTCAGGGAAGATGTACTTGGTGTGGGGCACAAAATTCAGACTGAAGTTGAGGCAAGAGAGTGGCTAGGGAATTGTAGCACTAATTGGAGCATAAAGAAATACAGGATTTGTGCAAGGTGAGTTCATGGAAAATGAAACGAAATCGATGAGCAGATCAGTGCTGAAGAATGAATGGTCTTTTGCAGTCCAAAAAGACCCAGGTTCAAATCTTCGCTTCACTAGTTATTAGCTTCCAACTTCTCTGAAGCTCGTCTCCTCATTGGTAAGATGGAATCAATAACAATTCTGGTAGGGGTTGCTATGAAGACGGGTCAACTGAGGGAGTGCATGTTTGTTCCACTTGGTGCAGAAACTGTTCTCATCATGAATGATGCTTGTTTGGGTGTGGGGGAGTGAGATGGTTGGGGAGCCAAAGATGGTTATGAGGCTTTGACCCCCGATGCTGGGGAAAACGCATGGCTCAGTAGGAAGCAATAGGAAAGAGGGGAGATTAATCTGGTCCCCCAGGAAGATGATTGGTTGCCCTTTAGGCACATTGAGTGAGGGCAAATCCTGCAAGTTTGCTATGCTGCAAGGAAAGCTTTTAACGAGTATAGGAAAGTGAACTCATAATCATAGAGAGAGTGATACATACATTATCATTTTCCGGTTTGTGTCAACTTGAATGGCCTTTATTGTCCTCTTAATTTAAACTATAACGTATGGAAAGAATGTCAAAGAAATAGAGATTTAGAGCAAAAAAGTGAAGGGTGTCCCAAAGCCAAGAATAAATTGTATGCAATTTGTTATACAAAGACCATAAACCGAATTTTTGTAAGTTAAACTGTGATTATTGTGTATTTGGCCTTGCAATGGTTATATAAACTAAAATGTACTGTACATGGGTGGAAATAAACTATTTTGTGTGGCTTTCCATGAATGGTTAGACCATTCACGTGTGAACTGAGAGTACCATTCGGAACCAAGTGGTGTCGGCTTTGAATACCAGCCCTGTGGTGCAGATTTGGATACATTTCTTAACTTCTCTGAGCCTCAATTTCCTAATATCTAAAAAGAGGTAGAAATAAGATCTATTTTACAGAGTTCCTGTGAGAATTAAATGAGATGGCATTTAGCATTCATACGTAATAAGTAATCAATAAACATGAGTTCCCAATCCCTTTGCCCTCCTTCTAATGGCATTGAAGCCATTGGCTACAGAAGGAAGTTTAAAGCCATATCCACCATTTGGCTTTTGTCTTAATCAATGAAAAAAAATTCCTGTAAAGTTCGGACCAGATGACCAAGTTCAGAATAGAAGAATTAATAAAAACGCATTACGTTCAGTATTAGTAAGGCACACCGCAGGCTGTACCTATGAATTTATTATTTTAAATCTTGATGCTTTATATGTCCCTTTTCCAATAAGCATTACACTGAAATCTTCTGATGAAGAGCCATTATGTCACTTAAAATATGGAGTTGGAAATTCATGGATTTGATTGATATCCCATTAGAAAATGCCAGCCTTGTCTAGGGAAACATAATGAAAACACCACTGACCTAATGGCAATCAAGTCACTTACTCTTTCCTCATAAATGGAAATGCATATCACGATGGTCTTGCTGACATGGCAGATCTGATAAGACCCCTCCCTTATTCCATGAGTGCTATTGTAACACCTAGAACTTATCTCTGCTTCTCCACCTGGGTGTACTTGTGCAATATATGTCTTTCCCTCTGGATCATAATCTCTGTGATGGAAGGACACATATGTCTATCTCATCGCTATTTTCCTAAAATCTAATGCAATGCCTGGCACCTCATAGAAACACAATAAATGTTTGTGGAAGGATGAAGGAAGGGAAGCAGGAGGGAGGGATCTGCGACAGTACTTGGCAATGCAGTCAGCACTTTAAAAAAGCTTGTTTAATGAATGGAGTAAGTCACATTTCCTGTTTTTCTTAGTCATACTTTATAGGACAGAACAAATTTATCTTAGTCCTCCAAGAAAAGTCTCAAGGCAAATGCATGATTATTAATGAAAACTGTATTATTATTTATTATTATTATTATTATTATTATTATTCTAGATAAAGCTTTATTGAGTGCCTACTATGTGCTGACCACTCTGCATGCATTAATTCATTTAACTATTGTAATAATGCTATGGAAGAATTTCCATTTGACAGATGGAGAAATGAGGCTCTGTGTGGTTTCATTAATATATAAGGTAGTTAATAGTGGAAATCGGATTCAAATCCAAGCCTGCCTGCCCCTTCATTACTCTGTGCATCTCCCTAAGGTCTATGGAGTACCTTGCAGTCGTACCTAAGTCTCCACTCATAGCATGAGGGCCAGGGTGGCCAGGTCTCCTGTGGGCAGGCTAAGAGAGGCCACAACTGCTTGAACACATGGAGACAGCCTCTCAGGTTCACGTAGCCCACACACGACAGGTGTTCTTCCAAGGGCACAACAGCAGAACCAGAGAGACTTGGGTTAGAAATGAATGATCAAGAGAAGCAAGGAAACTTGGTCCTCATAAAAGACCAAAACAAACACAAGTCTAGAAAACCAAAGAGCCTGGACCCCAAGGATCCAGAAACATGTGAGAACAAATGCACTGCTATAAAGAGAGCTTGGGAGTTTGCTGTTGGGATCTCAGAAAATTAAATAAAAGTGTGTTGGGTCAGAAGATGATTGAGGAGGGGCGCCTGGGTGGCTTAGTTGGTTAAGGGTCTGACTTTGGCTCAGGTCATGATCTCTCAGTTGGTGAGTTCGAGCCCCACATCGGGCTCTGTGCTGACAGCTCGAAGCCTGGAGCCTGCTTCAGATTCTGTGTCTCCCTCTCTCTCTCTTCCTCTCCCACTCGCTCTCTGTCTCTCTCTCTTTCAAAAATAAATAAACATTAAAAAATAAAAAAAGAAAGAAAATGAGGAAAACTCATCAAGAAAAGACCTTCCAGAAAAGACATGACTCTTTGTTCACCCCAGTTCCACCCCAATACCCACATACCCTTTCCCCTCTCTCTGTCTCTCTGTCTCTCTCCCATGCACACTCGCACATGCATACACACACTGATGCTGCTAGAACGTGTACACAAGGCCCAAGTTGTTGGCTTCTGCTGTTCATACAAACATCTTTGGAAAACAAGTTAAAATGTCAGGAGCGAGGATTGAACAAACGGACAGTGCTTTGTTTCTGTCTCCTTCGTCTCGAAGGTAACGACGTGTATCCCATTTCTTTTTTATTCCCCTCACAGTACCTATTACTAGATACCATATGCTCTGCACGTACTTGGCACTCAATAAATGCTTGCTGAATGGCTGACTTTTCCCGTCTCCCCCACCCTTTCCTTCCCACCCCTACAGCATAACTTTAAGGATCTGCTGCAGAGCTGTGGGGAGAGGTTTAAGATCCGTTTTGACAAATAACCCTTATGGGTGTTTAAAGCCAAAAGATCGAATATTTAAAGCAGAAATATGAGCTGTGACTTCATGGGTGTTCTGTGAAGAGATGCATAAAGCTGTACAAATAGATAGCCTTTCAGACAGGACATAACAGACCCAGCTTTGTGCATTTGCAAATATACAGAGAGGAAGAGCCCCAAGTTCACTTTGAACTATACATTTCCTTCTGAAATCAGTTTAAACAGAAGAGTGAAGGTAGTTAAATCTTCTGTATTTTTAAAAGGAGATCTTTACAAATACTTTTGGCTTTAAAAGCCTATGTCATTGATTCATAATATAAGAGGTGACATTAAACTCACCCCTCCTTACTCTTCTTACCCTCCCAGACAAGAAAATAAAGGCAAAAGCAGGACTGGATTCCATGGGATTGGTGGGAGCACACTGATTGCTATAAAAGGGGGCTCTTAGACCCCTGGGCAGGAGATGTTGGTGCTGGGAAGTCATGGAGAACCGAAGCAAGGTTCTCAGGTCAGCAGATGGTTAAAGAACCATAGCAGAATCAGAATCACACAGCGGCTCTGGGGAATGACCTCGTGATAATGCAAAGCTTAGAATACAAGTCTCAAGAGAGAGGGGAGTATGAGCTGAACAGACCCATCACCCCGTAGGCTCCATTTTCTCCAGAGGCTCTCCAGAGTCCCCTGGATGCTGAGGTTCACATGGAAGAAGCGAGAATGTATCCTGCATCTGCTCTGGCTCAAGCTCTGACCATCCCATGTTCTCTTAAATCAGCTAACATGGGGGAATGATGAATGTCCAGAGCTCCCGGCTCTTGTACTTACTCTATGATCTAGAAGGGAATTCAGCAAGAGAAAGTTGTCTGACACGTATTATTTTTGTTTTAACTTAAGTACAACTATTTTGCATTGAGCTGTGTTTGTCCAGTGGTGAAGAGGTTACTTGGAGCTAAGAGTTTGTAAGATAGCTGTACTCAGATACACTTAATATAGTTAAGCGTATTAAATGGACCTTAACCTTGATTATATTCCCAATTTTACATTGCTAAGATCAGAAGTGTGCCCTCTTTCCAAGTCATCTTTTGTAGATTTCCTGTAGATTTAAAGTAGATCAATAGCCCTGGGTTCTATAGAAATTATATTTGTGCAAGATGACTGACCAAGTAATAGAAATTTTGATAAATCCACAATATTTTCAATTTCTTGATGATGTGTTATAGGTTACAAAGAACCTTCTCATTTCTCATTTCATGTAATTCTCAAAAAAAAAAAACCCTACAGAATGGCAATTGTTATCATTTTACAGATGAGGAAATGGAAGCTCAGAGAATTTGACTCCATTTTTCATTCATTTAATAATTACACTTTGGAACCAATTATATGTAGGTACTGGAGATACAAAGATGAAAAAGTCATGACCTAGGGACGCCTGGGTGGCTCAGTCGGTTAAGCGGCCGACTTCGGCTCAGGTCATGATCTCGCGGTCCGTGAGTTCGAGCCCCGCGTCAGGCTCTGTGCTGACAGCTCAGAGCCTGGAGCCTGTTTCAGATGATGTGTCTCCCTCTCTCTGACCCTCCCCTGTTCGTGCTCTCTCTCTGTCTCAAAAATAAATAAACGTTAAAAAAAAAAAATTTAGAAAAAGTCATGACCTGAAGGAGTTCACTCTCTATTATGTGGAACAAATGGGTAAATAGGACATTGATCATGATACGTGAGGAGTCGCATGTTCGGCAGACCTTCAATGATTACAAAAGGAAAGAGTTATCAACTTTGCCTCATTGTGAATGAGTCGTCTTCTTAAAGGGGGATCTTAATAAGAAGAAGTTTGTGAGCACAGAAGCAAGAAACTGTGTGACAAGTTTAAGAATAACAAATAGTTCAACATGATTGTGAGTACAGAAGAAAGGAAAATGAGATTGGAGAATGACTTATTTAGGAATGTGTTACCAATAAGGAATAAGGAGGTCCTGGGTCTGTGTGTTGGGCCAGTGAAATGAAGTCTTCAGGAACGCAGGTTCATGTGAACCTTTTTCACCACACATGGCCTCCATTTGCAATATCTCTTTGTGGTCCAAAATGGCTACTCCAGATTCACATCTGGAGCAACACATCCACATTCAAAGCAACAGAAAAGAGTAAAGGAAAAGAAAAAAGGCACAAAACAATAGACATTTGTCTTTTAAGGTAGATTCATACAAGTTGCCATGGGATACTTCTTGCTACTTATTGTTCGGGACTGAGCCACGTGGCCGCATCTACTGCTGAGGACTTCTAATAGATTCTGTTATGGTGGCCAATGTACTCAGTTAAAATACGGGGTGATATAATATAAATAATATAGGCAAAGAGAGGAAATGGAATTTGGAAGACAACTGGGAGTATCTGTCCCTGAGTGGCATGAGGAAAACAATCATGAAATGTCTGGAACCATTACTATAACATTTGAACTTTGCCCTCTGGTCAATGGGGAGTCACTAAAAGCTTTTGATCGGAATTTCAAATGCCCATATTTGTATATATCTTTAAGATAGATGATAGACTGGAGAGAGTGAGAGTGGACATGGAGGGACCAGTTAGATGATTATGATTGTCCAGGTAAAAATAATGGAGGGCTGAACTAAGTAGTAGGGGTGGGGGAAAAGGGGGAAGAGGAAGGAAAAGGGTGGAGACAGTTATGTAGCACACTATTGAGTAGGAAGGGGCAGGATTCAGGCCCCAACCTGTAACTCTAAGCCCATGCACATGAGACGCATCTTTCTTAACCAACATTATGGCAAGCTGGCCTTCCAACTCCCACAAACCCTTCGTAACCAAGGTGTATTGTAAAAGTCAGATACTGCGGTCCAAGTCCAGGAATGGAAGAACACAAAAGCAAGGAAGTATTTGTTGCAGGATAATATTTTGAGATACTTTTCATTTTCTGTCCCTGAATTCAAGCAGGTAGAAGCCTCTGGGCCAGGCTTCTGTGGGAGGTCTGAGATAGAACTTCGCAGATTTTATTTCTGACTGTCATAGCACATGCAAGAGGAGAGAGTTTGAAGAAGGAGAGACTTCAGGCAGACTAAGAAGACATTTTTAGACTTGGGGAAGAAAAATGGTCTGCATTCTCTCCTGGCACCACCTGATGACATGGTTAGAGATGAGGGGAAATGACCGTGATGTGACTGGGGAGGAGGGGCAGAGGAAGGGGGGGTGTTGTGGACCCAAGGCCTGGTGCTCACCAAAGATTGCTCTACCTTCAGCATGGCGCAGGAAGACCAACCTGATGGTTGAATATGAGCTGGAATAATCTGCAACCCAGAGAATATCTCGGAAAACTTAGCACTGTATGAAACCACAACAAAATCCCAGTTTGCTGTTAAATGGCCTTCCAGAAAGGACAGCAATTATAACCTAGAGGTTACAATTAATTGATGTGTAGAAATTAAAAAGTGCATTGAAATACTGGAAACCAAGTTTAAAATGTATGAGAAATTGGGGCGCCTGGGTGGCGCAGTCAGTTAAGCGTCCGACTTCAGCCAGGTCACGATCTCGCGGTCCGTGAGTTCGAGCCCCGCGTCGGGCTCTGGGCTGATGGCTCGGAGCCTGGAGCCTGTTTCCGATTCTGTGTCTCCCTCTCTCTCTGCCCCTCCCCCGTTCATGCTCTGTCTCTCTCTGTCCCCAAAAAATAAATAAAAAACGTTGAAAAAAAAATTTTTAAATGTATGAGAAATTTAAAAAATTTTTAAAAAAATTTTTAAAAATCCATATCAACAACTCTGCTCGACAATGGAACTCTGTGTATCAAGGCTCCATAGCTTCAGGGGGTGGCTGTCAAGAACAGCCACAGGACATGTTTTTGTGACTGTCATTTTCCTTAATTCTCACCTAGTCTAAAACCAAACTCAGACCAGGTCTATGTCTATCCATATCCATTGTTATAAATGTTTCAAGTGACTCTGACTCCCCCCCCTCCTCAGGAAACATTCTAGCATTACTTAACGGAATATTTCATGACAAATGCACACCATGTTCATGTCTGGAAATATCTAGAGAATAGTCCAGTTTTGGTCTAGTTTTTCCCCCCACTATTACAAATGCTTAAATCCGTATCTCTGGGTACGGTATTTACCTAAACGACCTCATGTATGCGAATCCCCAGAGGTGTGGACATTGCATAGAACAAGCATGATTTGCAAAATCGGTATGACCCTTCTATTTAAAGCAATATTCCCTAGATGTGGTCTGAGCTTGGAAAACAAGTTCACTATAGTTTCTTTCTGAAGACAATATGTCAAACATTAAAAATGGGTACACATCAGAAGTTTGAGGGTGGAGGCAGGAAGTGACAGCCCTGAAACATACGAAGTATATTTCATTCACTAGGGTTGGGAATAAATGGCAGTGTTGTGGAAATCTGAGAAAAATCTATGCTCTTTGTCTTTCTCTTCTATTTTGTCCCACTGCCAGCCCCTCTGATCTTATTTTCATTCTATTTAATTTTTTTCCTCGCTTTCAAGTAGTTTTATCTTTAAAATATTATAATCCAAAAAAAAAAAAAAAAACAAGTGGCAACAGGATTGCAACTAAAAAAATAATAATCAAAGCCATTCACGGTTCATGTGCTCGGACCAAGCTGTATTTTTGGAAGAGTTGCTTTTTTTCTTTTCTTCTAGAAGTTCAATGTGTAAATGAAGCTGCACCAAAGCAAGTCAAATTATTCCCCAGCCATTTGTAGCAGGCAATGTTTTCTGTGACTTTTTACCCTCTTCTTCAATAAAACAATACGTACTTGTATAGCAGCCAGACAAAGTGGTGATTCACACTCATCTAGGAGATGCCAACAGTGTACTTCCGGGAGGAAACACACTCACCCATGTGTAATGGGAATGCTTTGGATTTCCTGAAGTGATTCAGCATTAAACTGAATTCAACACTGAACTGAATACCCATAGATGTTACCAATCACAAGATCGGATGTACTAGAGTTTTATTTGCCTTTGTGCAACTCCCACGCATTTGTTACAAGTTCAGAGATGCATCCTTGTTGGGCTGATGTGGAACATTTTCACTCAAGAAAACTTACGAAAGAATTTGGCCTGTTTCTTATTAATCCAAAATAGTCAAGGATTTTTCAGGAAAAAGTAGCTAGCTGTGGTTCTATGATAGAGAACCCCCACGGATCCCTTCTCTTAAATTATGTAGCTTTTAGCTCAAGAGGAACATTGAGCTCTGCTGGCCACTGGCTACATTATCACTAGTTTGATAACATAGATCCTGGTCTCTATTAGAACAGACACATATAAAAATCCATCATATGCTAGATGTCAGGCCATCAGAAAGTATGGCTTTTCAATGCAGACAGAAGAGTAAAGATTTGATGTGGTGGCAGTAGGGAGCCACAGTGGGTCATTGAGTGAGGAAGTAAGAATTTGATTGAAAACCAAGTGCACTCCTAAATTGTATAAACACGACTGCTTGAGAAATCTGGCTACTTAATCCTTTGGAGACAGTAACAAAAGCAGACGTTCTTGGACCACGGGGATCAAATGATATGAATAGGAATGAGGATGGGGAGGGAAGCAGGGGTTTCAGGAGCTATTGTGGGCATGGCCACTACAGGGCAAAGAGGGCTTGATGTACAAGCTTGAACTAAGCCAGTGAAAAAATAAGGTCATTTGGATATGTGTAAAAAACAAACAGTCACCAGAGGACCTGAATTTATTCTTCACAACAAGGTGTTTGGTTCTCTAATCACAAAGTGTTTGGATGATGAGAATTTCCACCTGTATTATGAAAGTGTCACAGCAAGGTCTACCCTAAACTTAAAGTTGGAGAATCCGAAGTAAATTGCCAAGAAGAAAGGCTGACATGTGAATCTTGAGGCCAGCCATTAAAGGGAGCACAGTGCAAAAAAGTGGAGGGTCGTTTCCAAACTACCCATTAACCCTCTCTGCGAAAGCCACCTCTCTACCCCCGGACGTCGGATGTTTAAAGGCTGGGACCGGAGGTGCAGAAAACCTTTTGTTTCCCAAGAATTCATATGGGCCAGTTTTGTTTATGTGGGCTCGCTTTGCTATCAGCAGCTCGCCAGAAATACAAAATCCCAGGCCCCATCCCAGAAACCTAATAAAAATCTCTATTTTAATAAGATTCCCAGGTGATTCCTGGCACACTGAAAGATTTTCAGTATGTGTCTTGATATGTTCAAATGGAAAACCTCTCTCAAAACCCCAATTCCAGGATGATACCTGATTAACTCTTTTATTCTTTGCCTTGAATAAGAAATAAGAGGATTCTTTTTGTAACAATATATATAATATCTTATATTTAGAAGACTCTTCTCCTGTCATGATGATGTTTATGTCTAAGTGATACAGATGTCAACAGCCTCCATGAATGCTCGGGCGCAGGCCTCAAACTGTGGTTCCCTGGACCACATCAAGTTTCTTGGGAACTTGCTAGAATGTGGAGTATCAAACTCCACCCCAGACCTCCTGACTCAGAACCCTTGAAGAAGGGGTCCAGCAGTCTGTGTTTTAACAAGTCTTCTAGGGTGTCTGGCAGCTCACTTGGTTAAGCGGCCAACTCTTGGTTTCAGCTCAGGTCACGATCTCACGGTTCGTGAGTTCGAGCCTTGAGTTGGGCTTGGTGCTGAGAGCATGGAGCCTGCTCGGGATTCTCCCTCTCCCTCTCCCTCTGCCCTTCCCCGACTCGTGCTCACAGGCGTGTGCCCGTGCGCTCTCTCTAAATAAATAAATAAATAAATAAGCTTAAAAAAAAAAAGCCCTCCAGGTAATTCTGATGTAGGCCCAAGTTTGAGAGTTTTTGCTTTTAAACCACCTTTAGTAGGACTTCAAAAGCATATGATCATTGGTTGTGATGTGAGGTCTGAAGTACAGAAAAAACTTCAATCAAATTGAAAATTATTCTGGTAGCTTTGAAAATTATCAACACAGAGATGCCAAAGCCTATCTCGTGGTACCTTCTTTTTTTTTTTTTAACGTTTATTTATTTTTGAGACAGAGCATGAATGGGGGAGGGTCAGAGAGAGGGGGAGACACAGAATCTGAAACAGGCTCCAGGCTCTGAGCTGTCAGCACAGAGCCCGATGCAGGGCTCGAACCCATGGACTGCAAGATCATGACCTGAGCCAAAGTCGGACGCTTTAACCGACTGAGCCACCCAGGTGACCCTCTCATGGTACCTTCTAATGGATTGACTTACATTGTTGATCTAGAGGGAGGTAAATTGATGCTTTTATTACTACTGGCCCTTTTTCAAAGTAATCGATAGGTCATTTCATTTCTGATCACTACCTTTTTTGTGGAGGCCCCTGAGATGGGCCCCTCAACCCAATTATTATGGCTAGGGGGATGGAACAGTATGATTGGCCAACTTGATAATGCACCCCACCCTTCCCAGGTAGAAGGGGGGGTCACTCCCCATTTTCATAATACAAATTAAGAGACGTGTGATTCTTCTTCCAAAATTTGTTGAGCAAACATTTATGCCCTACAAGGAGGTGATTCTTCTAACATTGTGACCTGTGAAGACAATGTAAGCCTATAGACATGAATGTCCATCTTTCCACTATGTGGAGAGATCTTGACTAAGAGTGAAACGGGCCCCCAGGAAAAAGAGAGCGAGAGAGAGAGAGACCCCCGAAAGCATTGTCTGAGCTCCCAGAACCAGCTAGCTGCGAAGCCAAATTAATCCCAGGACTTCTCAATCATATAAACTAATAAGTTCCCTTTTTGCTTGAGTTCATTTGCGTTGAGTTTCTGTCTATTATGACCAAAGGACCCTGACGGGTACAGTCTCTAAATAATTCACACCTTGTGTCAATCACATATGTCCTAATAAATGCCTCCACCGGGAGCCATAAATAAGAGAGCACGGTGGATTGTTGGTGAAGACATCAGAGATAGAATGTTGGCGCTATCTGTTAAAGAAAACTTAGGCTGGGTATTTAAGTTCTGAGCTTCCCCTTCCTGAAATGTAACAGAAGGGCTTGATGGAGATCCCCTAAAGGAAAAAGAACTAGTAGAGACCTTGGAGATCCTTTATTTTAGAAATGAGAAGACCGCTGGCCCAGGGAGCGGGGTGTTCACTTGATCAATATCATACAGCCTGTTGGCAGCTGTTTAGGATCACACCTGCCCCTCCTGACTCGTATTTCAGCCCCCTTTCCATAATACCATTTGATAGACTTCCTGGAGGCGCATTTGTCTCATCATTATCTTCATACACTGTATCTATCAGGATGGTTTTGGTTGCAGGTAATTCAAATGAAGAGTTTCCTTAAGAGATTTATTGTTCCTATATCAAGAAGTCCAGACAAAGGCTGATTCCCCCACTGGTGAGTCCAGAGATCAACAGCATCCATAAAAACTCAGATTCTTGGGGCGCCTGGGCGGCTCAGTCAGTTAAGCATCCGACTCTTGATTTCAGCTCAGGTCATGATCTCACAATTTTGCAGACCAAGTGCTGTGATGGGCTCTGTGCTGATGGCACAGAGACTACGGAGACTGCTTGGGATTGTCTCTTTCTCCCTTTCTCTGGCCCTCCCCGACTCATTCTCTCTCTGTCTCTCAAAATAAAGAAATAAACTTAAGAAAAAAAAAAAAAAAACCAACCCTCAGATTCTTTCCATATTTCCACTTCGCCATTTTCAGCATTCAACTTTGGTCCCCATCATGTCCCAAGATAGTAATAGCAATTCACAAAAGTTTTCAAGTCATAAGGGGGAAAAATCCCTTTCTTGTGCTCCTTTCTAAGACTGAGAAAACATTCATGAAGGGCCCCGGAAAGCTTTCCCTCCCATCCGATTGGCCAGAACCAATCACTGGAGGGGAAAATGGAATTGCCACTTTGACTTAAGCAGCTGCATTTTGACAAATATAAGATGCTATTGATGTCAGAGAAGTTTCGATTCTTCGAAATGCATACAGGTTACAGTTACTGCCGTATGGTATCATGATTTTCTCACCTTAGGAGACCCAGAAAAGAAGCTGGCCTGCATGGGAGGTTTCTGCTTGCACCCATCTCTTTTGTCCACATTCTACTGGTCAGAAATAGGGGAGTCTGGGACATGTAGTTTTGCCAAGTGCCTAAGAGGAAAAGGTAACACATGGCCGTCTCTGTCCTTGGCCGTCGAATACCTGAACCAAATCAGGGTTCTGCGAACAAGACAAGGGGTGCCAATACCTATAAGATAACTGAACTACAGGATACAAGGTATACGCTTGTGTAGAACAAGCTGAGGAGATAAGGATCAACTTCTATAATCTGCCCATGTAAAAACTGGCCTTTCTGAAGCGTAGCTCCTCTCTCCCAAAATGCGGGCCCCCAGTAAACTCCTTCCAAAGAGTAGAGTTGGAAAAGGGAGGAGAAAGGGAAACTTTGCAGCGGGGACACCGACAAACACTACCTTACCCAGGTGACCAAGGTCAACATCAATAAGGATAAGATGCATGTCGATAGTACGTACCTTTGGTAGAATATGAGAGCGACACTCTGTCTCTATGGTTTTCCTCCCCAGACCCCAGACCTCCAGGCTAATCATAAGAAAAACATTAGCCATCTAAATGCAACCGAGGATGTTCTGTGTAATACACGACAAGTATTCCTCGAAGTTGTCAGGGTCATCAAAAATAAGGGAAGTCTGGGAGACGGTCACAGGAGAAGCCTAAGGAGACATGATCACTACATATAATGTGGTATACTGGATGAGATCCTGAAACAGAAAAAAGGACATCAGGCAAAAGCTAAGGAATCCTGAATAAAATGTAGGCCATCATCAATTCTAGTGCACGCATATTAGTTCGGCAATACAGACAAAAGTAAGAGAGGGAATTGGGCATGAGGTGCACGTGAACTCTGTGCCCTCTTTGCCATGTTTCCATAAATCTAAAATTATTGTCAAGTTAAACCATCTTTCAAATTGATCTTTGCCTGAGCCTGAAGTAAGCCGAGCTTGTTCTGTTTCCCCTTTGAAAAATATCCTTGTTCAGAAGTTTTGCTGTCAAATGTGGGGGAACCTGTGTGCCCACGCAGGCAGCTTGACCAAACTGAGTTTTGACTGAAGCGTTCCCCGTTTCTCTTGAGCCACGTACTCACTGCATCTCTGCAGCAATCAGTGAAATTGAGTTATCATCAGAATAGTAGCTCATACTGCCCTACGGGCCTTGCAGATAAAAGATGAGTTGTAGACAGCTGCGTTCCTGGCTGGACCGGTCATAAGACAAAAGGAGAGGCTCCCCCCCGCCGTGTGTGTGTGAATGTCTATATGATGCCAAGTTCACCATTGCAGAAACTCTCCTAGCTGTGCTCGCAGGAAAACGATTGGTGAGAATCGCCCCTGCAGCCAAAAGGAAATGCACAACATTGAAAATTCCGGTGTCGGTTCAAACTGTAAGATAAGATATTTTGAATGATCCCAATGTTTAAATTTATAATTAATATACAGAGACAAGATATCTTCTGGCTTTTTAATTAGGAAATGCCTTACAAAGAATGTAGAGATAGCTGTGCTGTGCTGTTTGGAGAATTATCAACTCATTTCTTTTCTCCTTGTTTCTTTCTAAGGATTTGGGGACCATTTAGATCAAATTTAACAACGCTTTGAAGGTGAAAGTTTGATTTGTTGTTGTTGTTGTTTAAATGGAGACTATTAGGGAAAAGAAGTTGAGATATTTTTGTCAGACTAATTAACTGTAAGCCCAGAGCCCTTTCTGCATCAGGGGCCACCAATCGTAAGACATTTGGCAAGACATTGTATGGGGTGGGTAGGAAAGCAGCATATCAGAGAAAAAGAGATGCCTGAAATTTAAATGCAATGAGGCAAAAAATTCTCATGAATTCTGATGGTGTTTTCTTCCTCATCTGGCACCAACATGCCGGCCTGAGAATATCTTTGGGTCAAGAATTCTAAGTGAAAATATAATTAATTTGGTTCTCGACACTAGACTTGATTCCCTAAGAAAAACAAATACAAATATATCTGTAAACTCCTGACATATGGAGCTGCCCTTTTAAGAACTTCTACTTCATTTCAGGGGAGGATACCGAATGCGTTTCTTAGTGACTGAAATATTAATAAAAGTAAATGTTAGGAGATCCTAGCTATGAAGACTAAATCGTGTATGAAGGTGATACTTTTCAAAAAGATAAAGGTAAAAAAAAGATCTGTCTCAGTGGTTAAGAATCATAAATTCAACATAACTTCTGAAGAAAGTCGGTTCTATAAAAAAAGATAGTAACCACCATAGAGAGTAACCACTGTAGAGGCCCAAGAAATGAATGAACTAAAAGAGGCTGAATAGAGCTGATGATAAAGGGTTGAACTTGACACAGGTAGGTTTAACGCAAGGAGGTGCTGATTTCAATGGTACCTGGAGCTTCCGGGTGGAATCCAGAGAACCAAGGAGGAATGGAATATCTCATTTAAGACTGAACTGTGACGGGTATGGTCCGAAAGAATCCTTTTAATTAAACAGAATCTGTTTAACTGAGTGATTATGGTCTGGAGGATTACAACATTTCCAAAAGGGAATCTGGCATTCCAGAGCCTGTCTGTGTGCGAATCGGGTGTGAAGAAGCAGGTATAAGCCTGCTTCCGATTCTGTGTCTCCCTCTCTCTCTGCCCCTCCCCCATTCATGCTCTGTCTCTCTCTGTCTCAAAAATAAATAAAAAACCTTTAAAAAAAAATTAAAAAAAAAAAAAAAGAAAGAAAGGGGCGCCTGGGTGGCTCGGTTGGTTGAGCGTCCAACTTCAGCTCAGGTCACGATCTCGCGGTCCGTGAGTTCGAGCCCCGCGTCGGGCTCTGGGCTGATGGCTCAGAGCCTGGAGCCTGTTTCCGATTCTGTGTCTCCCTCTCTCTCTGCCCCTCCTCCGTTCACGCTCTGTCTCTCTCTGTCTCAAAAATAAATAAAAAACCTTTAAAAAAAAATTAAAAAAAAAAGAAGCAGGTACATGACATGCCCTGGATAGGTTCGGTCGGAAGCAGGCATTTTGTCTTCAGCATTTGTCATTTGTTGTTGGGTCCCAAGTAGCACAGACTGTTAGCGAGCATAGGTTTGTCAAAAACTTAGAAGACCAGTATCACAGAACAATTCCAGACCATTTAAAGGAACTTGTCTCTGTTTTTCTGGTTGATTAGCTGAGCAATGGATATCAGTCTTTGATTCAATTTCTAACGAATACTGTTAAAAGACATAGTCGACGCAAATAAAAATCGACACGTAAGATGATACTCAGTAAAATTTAGATTTGCCAAGTTTGTCCCAGAGATAGTGAAGTAATTGAAGTAATTGCCTCTCTCTCTCTCTCTCTCTCTCTCTCTCTCTCCTTCTCTCACACTAGTGAAAACTGGAGAGCATAACATCGTTAGGATCAAAAGACTGAAGGAATCAAATTTTGTAAATATTTGCCAAGAGAAGAAAGAATTGATCCTTATGAAAATTTAAATAAAATTTAAAATGGAAAAAAAAACCCCACTAAGCCCTTTAACTGAGCAAGGAATTAATCAAGATTGAAGGAAAACTGCAGAAAACGCCTTTTTGACAAAAACACATTCATGTTGCTACCATTCCCATTTAAAGGCTGATTTTCACAATCTCAGCCTCAATACTTCCTCAGGGTCTAAGCAGTGAGAATGAAACATATTCTGTGACACCTCAATTTGTTTTGTGGAAGTCAGGTGATGCTATTCACCTTCCAGCTTTTGTATGTATTGTTCCCTCTGTCTGGAAATCTCTACTCTGTTTTCATATTCTAGAACTCAAGACCTCTTCTGCCAACCTCACCTTACAAACATCACTTCCAGATTGGTCTTTCCGGACCTCCAGACAGAATTAGATTACGTTTACCCTTTACGTTCCCTAAGGGACCTTTTATGAATATTCCATCATGTGGTTATAATTTCTTGTTTACGTGGCTATCTTAAGCACAATATCCTGGATCTCTGTAAGGTATGGTTCATATTTTAGTCCCTTTGCCATGAAATCCCTGGCACAGAATAGACATGTAATGAATTCATGTTGAATGACTGAGTGGATGTTTAAGTGAGGTCTCCATGTTACCCACTCATTCATCCCGCTTATTCTTTATTTATGAACAAAATCATCAAATCTGCACTGCAACGTTAAAGATGTATTTAAGAAAAAGTGCTTTGCTCTAAGAACTACATTCAAATCAGTACTAAACATGCATTTTGTGGTATTTCTCTCTTTCTCAACAACACCTTTGCACCTCTTCCTTATCCACAAGCCAGAAAAGTAGTGCATTTATAGGAATCCACTCAGGACTGAAATGGCCAGTTTAGGAGCGCCTCGTGGGTGTTGGTGGGGGCATCCCTAGAGTGTGGGAGCAATTTCTGGGAGGTCCAGAGGTTAGGTCAGCCAAGGGCTTTTTGTTTCCATCCATCCTCAATTTGACTCTGGATTCAGCTGAATATAGTTAAAGGATTAATTGCCCATCATTTTGTTCCCTAAATTAAGAGTCATTGTGGTAAGAACCAAGCGTAGCAATATGGGCAAACCACAAAGAAATAAATTACTTTGTAAGTTTCAAAAGATTTTCACCAAATTACTGCTCTGTGCAAATGATGTTGGGGGGAAAAAGTTTGTTTGAGAAACATTTTCTTTTGTGACTGTAATAAGGTATGTGTACCCCTGCTGAGATATGAGTCACATCCCCTGTGATAGGAAACTGTGGCCAGTTTTTGTGGGTTTGGGGTTTTGTACTAAATTTTCAGTGCCTCATGTTTCCTATGACTGATGAATGGATCATCACCTGACTCATAGACTCTTGCTATGGATCACCAAAGTGTAGCGTTTAAAATTCAGTAATGTGGCACCCTGCTGCTCTCAGTTTTCATACGGAGGGAGAAACACCAGAAACATGTAATCATGTTGCTTGGAACATGGACTTTTTTGAAAAGTCCTTGCTTTGAAGTGGACTTTTCCGAGGTCACCTCTTCGTAGCCTTTGGCAGGATTGCAATCAAACTGGTCTAGACTGGTTTGTAATTCTTATTTTGAAAGACCTACAATGCCCCCCCTTTTGGTCTAAGTAAAGTAGGTGTCCTAGTCTGTTCGAGCTACTAGAACAAAATATCACAGACTGGGTGGCTTACCAACAACGATTTCTTTCTAACAGTTCTGGAGGCTGGCAGGCCCAAGCTCAAGGCACCAGCAGATTGGGTGTCCAGTGAGAGCTGACTTTCCTATTCATAGATGGCCAATCTCCCGCTGTATCCTCATGTGGTGGAAGGGGTGAGCGAGTTCTCTTGGCCTCTCTTATAAAGGCACTAATATCATTCATAAGGGCTCCACCCTCATGACCTAATCGTCTCCTGAAGGTCCCACCTCCAAATATCGTCACATTCACATTCGGGTTGCAACATATGAATTTGGGGAGACAAAACATTCAGACTGTAACAGTAGGTATACCACAAACGTTTGTGGTTTGTCCAGATTGAGGCATAGCCACCTCAACTTCAGCCTTCCTGACGGAAATTTTTTTTTATTCATTTATTCAACAAGTATTCATTGGATGAATAAGTGCGCCCCACTTATTGAGATGGGCAGAGATGAATCAAGGGGAGGCCCCGGCACCCAAGCATCTTAGAGTGCGGTAGGGAAAACATGCAATTAAGTGTTGCAAGTGCCATGACGGAGGTGTTCACAAAGTGCACAAAGTGAGTAAGAGGTAGACCTGAAAGAAGGCATGTACAAAGGCGGAAAGTCAGGAGAGAAGACCCTTGTTAAAAGATCGGCTCAGTAGAGCTGAAGCACACAGTACGGGCATTACTCGGGAAAACGAGGGACCAGACTGGAAAGGGAAGCCTGGAGCTAGATCTTTCTGCAGAGATCCAGCAGGAGCCCTAAAAGGTGTTGGCAGAGAGGTTCACTGAGACAATTTGCAAAGTGTCAAGGAAAGATTAGGTGAACACAGAGCAATTTACAGGTGGGCAGACCAGGTAGGAGCCTATCACGATAATCCAAGGGGAAGGTGGTATAGAGCCTGAATGAAAGCAAGATCAGTGGGAATGGACAGCAGGGGAAGGGAGTGAGTTGAAACAACTAGGTTATTGACTCTGCGCTCTGGTTTAGACTCCTAGTGATCATACTCTTGACATTGGAACCCAACCCCCTGTTCTAACCCCAGGGCACAATTCTGGGTCCTCTGCTTTTTTTCTAGTTAGACTCACTCCCTTGGCCATCTCGACCAATCCCTGATGATACCCAAATGTACGTCTCCAGCTCACGCTACCCTGAACTCTAGACTTGAATATTCAATGGCCTATGTGATACATCCACTTGGATGTCTAACAGAGATATCGAACTTCCCATATGCTCCAGTCCCAGTGGGAGACCTCCCCCAGAAACCTCTCCTACTTGCAATCTTCTCCACTTTTGTTAATAGCAATTCCACTTCCAGGTGCTCAGATCCATACCTTGGATGAAACTGTTGACTCCTTTTGTTTTAGATACTTCACATTCAGCCCGTGAGTGCATCCCTCTGGCTTTAACTTCAAAATTTACAAAGAGGCTGACTACCACCCAGCACCCCCACTGCCACCACCCTGATCGAAGCTACCATAATTTTATTCCTGGATTATTAAAACAAGAATTATAAAAGTCCTAACTGGTCTCCTTGCTTCCTCCCATGCTCCCTGTAGTCTATTCTCTACAGAGCAGCCAGCGTGATTGAACTCCGCTCTGTCGACGTTTTATCTGAAACTTTTCCAGCATACAGAAAAGTTGCAGCTTTTTTTCCTTTAAATATTTTCTTTAATGCTTATTTGCTTTTGAGAGAGAGAGGAAGAGACGGAGGGCGAGCAGGGGAGGAGCAGAGAGAGAGGGAGACACAGAATCTGAAGCAGGCTCCAGGCTCCCAGCTGTCAGCACAGAGCTGGACACGGGGCTCGAACCCACGAACCGGGAGATCATGACCTGAGCTGAAGTGGACGCTCAACCGACTGAGCCACCCAGGTGCCCCTGTAAAAGGGTGATTTAAAAAATACTCCCACTTCTTCTATTTTTTTTGTAAAAAAAAAAAAAAGCCTCCCTTATTTTTCGTTTTATCCTCCTTCCTCCCACCCACCAGCTCTTGGCTCTTCTCCCTCCCTTCTCCCTTCCTCTATTCCTCCTCTTTCTCTTTCTTGTCCTCCCCCTCTCCTCCTCTTCTTCTTCTTCTTCTTTTTGCTTCTGACTTTCACAATAGATTCCTATTCCTTTTAATTCAGTGTGTTATAATCAATTACCACAAAATGGTATATGTAAATCGCGTATCAGCATGTTCTATTCCTCGACTCAAACCTCAGCCCTGACTTTCCCCTCGCTCACTGTAAAAGTCAAAGTTTCTGTGGTGGCCTAGGAGGTGCTGCACGATCTGTCCCCAGTTCCTGTCTGGCCTCCTCTCATTGAGCCTACAGCTCCAACCATCCGGTCCCTTGACTATTTTTCAAAAGCTCCACGCATGCTCAGGTCTTTGGGCACGCCAGTGCCTCTTTGTGGAAGGTTCCTCCCCTAGATATAGGCTTGGTTTTATCCCTCACCGTCTTCAAATCTTTTCTCAAAGCCACCTGACCAGATAGTTAAATCATTTTTAAAGTCAAATCCACCCTACTGTACTTACTTTTCTCCACCCATCTTACCACTTTTCTTATGTTATGTACTGTGTTTATGGTCTGCCCCCAACTGGAATATAAGCTCCTTGAGGGCGGGAATTTTGTTTGTCTTCTGTGCTGCTGCATCCCAGTGGCGGGAATGTAGCTCCTCAGTAAATCTTTACTGACTGAGTGGATGCATGGCTTCGATGAAGCAGAGGGAGATGCCTGTTTCTCGGGTGTGGCTGTCCGAGATCACAGCGCTCTACTCCCTGGAACACAGGGGAACACAGAATAGTGAACACAGAGGGGCGTTTTTGGCAACAAATGCTGAACTTACAGAGTTTTAGGTGCCCTTGAGATTGCCGCGTGGAAAAACCCAGAAGGAAGTCAGCTAGACCTAGCTTTAGCGGATAGGCTGGCTCTGAAGTAGTTTCCAAACACCTAGAGCAAAGTCATGTCTAAGTTCATTTTAAGTGAATTGAACATTACTGAATTGAATTAATATGAATGGAAAAGCTAAGAGTCTTTCACCTCCCCATCTGGCATGCTAACCAAGCGTGGGAAGAGAGCTATTAACACTTTCCTGAGTCTGCGAGGCTTTGAACTGCTTGACTCAAAGACAGCACTAAACACCTGGTAATGGTTCTTATGGTTTGTCAACAAAGCTGGACCTGTTAGTCTTCTAGGGTGATAACTGTTTCTAGGAGTCTCAAGACTTGGTTCAAGACACCTGCGTCCGACATAGAGCAATTAGTACTTAAAGAGTGTGGTTTTGCCGATGATCTACTAGTGCGGTAACCTTTACAATTCCTTTAGTAAAAGGTTAAGAAAAGCAACACCGCAACCCTTTCCTCCGGTAGGTACTAATCTTCTATCTTTCTTGCTGCCCCTTCTTCATTTTTCGAAGCCTTGAGAGAGTCTCCAAGAGATGACGCACTATAAGAATGCAAGAAGCGTTTGTCTTGGGTGGAATGGCCGGTGTTTAGACAGCGTGTACCCTAAAATAGACGCTCAGGAAACCTTATTCAGCTGTACATTCATATCCACTTTCCTGATTTCTGAACCAGCATTCACATCTTTGTTCTACCTCAAAAGCTCAATCCCCCGTCTCTCAACCAAAGTCCTGAGCCTCTCAATCCATCCTCGTAGTTAAAAGTAAAGCTAACGATAAGACAGGAAGAATTCAGCATCCCAACCAGTGTGAACATTTGTCCCTTGCAACTTTGGATGTAAGGGAGATTGAAACTTATTCCAACGTCATAAAACTGGACACAGAACAATGAACGGGAATGGGAATCTTTCTGGATGCTCATGGAGAATTTCCATGTTAGCTTATAAACCCTGCCCACATGGTGGGTCGTTCCATTATAAGCTCCTAGAAGTCTTGTTTTCCTTTTGAATGATAGTGCAAAAGGTAGATGCTGTCATTCAAGTCTTAAAGAAAATGAGATCAAAGTGAAATCACGGGCGTATATTTCAGCAGTTTCAGAAGATTTTGTCATTATTTACGACGATGACAATACTGATGGTGCCCTGATCTACAGTACTTTGAGATAGCAGTGTTACTAAGTTAAGGACACTATAAATCAGAGGAGTCTCCCTTCCCCTTCAGATATAAGAAAATAATTAGGATCTTCATTGGTCAACATTAAGGTCAAAAGTGAATGTATATTTAACTTGTCCATTTTTTTTACGGCTCTCTTGCCTTCTTTCTCTTTTCTTTTCTTTTCTTTTCTTCTTTTCTTTTCTTTTTCTGAAATAGAAAGTGGGGACATAGTTAAGTTAGGAAGGCAACTGACATTAACAGCACATTCTAGAGTAACGATAACAAGATGGCCAGTTCAGAACAGCATCAACCACAAAAGTGTAGAGCCACTGAAATTCACTTTAGTGAAACTGAAAATTAACAGTTGTTTAAACCTCAGTACTGAAATAAACTCTTGCTATCCTGACCTTTCCCAAGGATTTGATTTCCTGGGTCATCTGTGCTTTAAAAAAAAAAAAAATTCTGTGCAGAATAGATTTTATACATAGCAATGTATATAACATGTAGGTATATGGATGCCACCCTTTCAGCTGAAGGCACACACTTTATGAATGGGAGTGTTAAATTCAGCAATAAAAAATATTTATAATGGGCTTTAATAAAGTCACAAAGCAGAAAAGAATTAAGAAATATGACAAAATATTTCTAAATAATTTAATGAAGTCAAATATTTCTAAAATAATAAATCTGGTAGATTAAATATCTTAAAATAGAGAAAGGATATCTAGGTATGATTTTATTTAGATAAGCAAAATTAGAAGAATTGAAAATGGCTAAATAATCTTTCTGAAGTGGATGGTTACTAATTTTATATATATGGCATTTTACTGACTTTCCACTCATCAGCCCATTCATCCATTTTAGAATTCCACAGATGCCCAGGCACTTAAACTTTAAGTCATTGACATAGAGGTGGCAACTCCTGAACACATCCCATCTGCTTTCAATAAGAAACTTGATATTCTTTAGGATTTATGGGTGGTGGGAGGGGGTTGCCTAAAGTGAGGTTTCAGAAACGGCCGGAAAATCCCTGTAGGTGAAACCCATATTTCTTTGACTGCCTGTAGTTCTACATTTATATCTAGAATCTCAACAATCAGCGTATAGCAGTTTCTTTGCTCAAACATAGCCAAAATTACAGGTTTCTGATGAATCCAGTGAATACATTTATGTACAACTCTTTTGGTGAGAGAGAGGGGTGTTGATGACAGATTGAAAGAGTTTTAGTTTTATACTCATTTTTACCTAGGTCCAGATAGTAATAATAGTTGTAGACCCTGGTGGTGGCCCAATGTGACTCTTCTCGCCCATCCTCTTTCTAGAGTCTGAAATGGTTCCACCCGGTCTTAGCAGAGAACTGACACAGGAGCTATGATATGGGAAGACGAAGCAGCCACTTTGCAGCCAGGAGAAAAGGGCCATGAGAATCACAGACCCTGACCTTTGCATTGTCGAGGCACTAAGTCAAGGCCAGGGGTCACCCCTCTCCAAACTTCGAATTGTATTAGAAAAATGACCGTCCCATTCTTTCAGCCACTGGCTGTTGAGTTTTCAACTCTTGTCGGCAAAACACCTTCCTATCTGAGCACACCCAGCCTCACCTTAATCTGGCACTCTCAAACCACCTTAGATTTG
Organism: Puma concolor; assembly: GCF_028749965.1. Taxonomy (NCBI): domain Eukaryota; kingdom Metazoa; phylum Chordata; class Mammalia; order Carnivora; family Felidae; genus Puma; species Puma concolor. The sequence goes on along the minus strand of NC_141673.1, from coordinate 51,696,290 downwards.
GACTGACCTCTTTAGTTTTAGAAAGCAGGCCTAAATCTCATCAGATAGATGTAACTAAAACTCAAGCACTCAAGCAGCACTAGACCTAGAAGGAATAAAAGAGGGAATGGTCGGCCTTCCTGTCTCTCTGCAGCCCTTTTCCTATTGCTCGTGTGTTTCTCCAACCCCCAACACAAATCCAGTGATCCAACATGCCTTCTTGATTTATTTTTAATGTTTATTTATTTTTGAGACAGAGACAAAGTGAGAGGGGTGAGGGGCAGAGAGAGAGGAAGACACAGAATCCAAAGCAGGCTCCAGGCTCTGAGCTGTCAGCACAGAGCCCAACATGAGCCCTAACTCATGAACGGAACCAGGAGATCATGACGTGAGCTGAAGTTGGATGCCTAACCCTAACTGACTGAGCCACCCAGGAGTCCCTAAACTCTTGATTTTAAATAGCCTGTTTCCTGAAGCCCACCTCCTACCCTTCCAGCTCACTCACTCCAATGCCTCCCGTGGCAGCCTTTCTCCACTCCGGGGATCCCACCTCCTTTTCTCTGCTCGTTTATCCTACAGTTGTTGCTCTATTCGTGAACCTTCATATCTTCACTTCCCACTTTCATTCAGTTTAGATTCCACTGTGTGTCATTGTGAATGCCTTCAACTCCCTTTGTTCTCTCTCCCTCAGCATACTCTTCCGGTTCAAGCAAAACAAAGCAAAAGCAAAACAAAACAAAACAACCTGACAAACCCAGCTCCCCTCCGTCTCCGTGCAGGAACCCGCGCTCCATATTGCTGCAGAAGATCCCATCAATAAGACCGACTTTGAAATCATGATCCCAGATCCCCAAATCACTGTCCAATGGTTTTAACTTATTCCCTCTGAACTTGCTTTCTTGCTCTTTAAGTTATCACTTAAAACTTTCTTCTTTAGCCTCAAACCTCCTCCTTGTTTCTACCATCCTGCCTCAGGTGTTGATGTCTCACCTTATGGAGGAAACGAACACCCTAGCATTACAGTGGCTTATCTATATAGTTACATTATCTGCCCCTGTAAGCATATTCCCTGCTTTTACAGTAGAAGAATCATCTCTACACCTAAAGAAGGCAAGAAGTCCCCTCATTTCTGCTCAGATACCATGTCTTCTCTCCTTCACATGGCCATTTCTTTGCCAACTATTTCAGCTTCTATGAGTCACCAATCTCCTTCTCTCTACGGAATCATTTCCATGTTAACATCAGCTTCCATTCAATTAGTCAACCATTGCCCCATTTCTCTGCGTCCTTTCAGACAGAATTTCTCAGAGGACCTCTACACATGCCATCTGTCAGGTCTTTAGTCACCTCTGTTCACCCGTCCTTAATGCATCTCTACCACTCTATATGCAAATACTCTGATCACGGCCACCACAGGCTTGCGCGTTGCTAAATGCATGCTCCAGGGATGTTGAGAGCACTAAACACAGTTGATCGTTGCCTCCTTCATGAAACACTCTCCATTCCTGACTTTGATCACACCACACTCTCCTGGATTTTTTACCCCCCCACTGGTTACTTCTCAGTCTCCACAACTGGAATCTCACAGGTTACCTGACTTCTAATGTTGGAGAGCTTCAGGTTTTGGTCTTCAGCCGTTGTTTCAACTTAGACTCCTCCCCTAAGGACTCACATCTATGCTTGTGGCCTTGCATGCCATCTGTATGCTGCCGATTCTCAAATATTTATCTCCAACCATGACCCCTCCCTTGAGCTCCTGATATTTATAGTCAATTTCCTCTGTGACAGCTCCACTCCACTTGAATAGCTAATAAGGATATCAGACTCTTAATACGTGCAAATGAATCTCTGATTACCCCCTCCCACCACTCCGTATACCATACCTTCCGCTCCCCTGCCTCCTCTCCGATAAAGGGTTCCATCTCCACTCACATGGTCAAACCAACTAGTTAGGGGTCACTTTAGAGTTCTCCCTTTTCCTCGACCCCCAAACCACCAAGTTCTCCAGGTGCCACTTCCAAAATTATCTCAAAGCCACCATGTCTCTCCATCTTCAATGACGCCTTTTCAGTCTAAGCTGGGATCCTCCCACCTCTTGACAACTGCCATAACATTCCGACTCCTCTTCCTCCCTCTCCCACCCCACTCTAAACCCACAGAGCATACAGTGTCATTCTCTTAATCTAAACATTGGATCTTCTGGCTGGGACCCACAAGATCCTGGCAGTTCTTGGTCTCCCTTGGTCTCCCTCCCTCTGCAGTCTCTTTCTTCCCATTGTGCCCACTCCTCCCTGTCCTTTAGAAACCGGGTTCCCTTTCCAAGCCCAGGCCTGAGCATGTTGTTGTTCTCTCTTCCTAGAATGTGCTTTCCCCATCTCTTTACACAGCTGACCAATTCTTATCATTTAGTTGCCAATCCAGCTCACCACCTCAGAGAGGCTCCCTGGCTATGCTGTATAATTGGCCTTCCCCACAGATTCCTAACCTTATCAACTTTGTTGTCGTTTGCAAAGGACAGTGACTCCTCACTGTCCATAATTCTTTTATTTGCTTACTTATTTACAATTTATCTCCCACATCAGAATGTAACCTCTGTATCCCAGGTTCACTTCTGTGTTCCCAGTGACTGCCACAATGGGAGGTCAAGGGATTATGTTTAGAAATGAATGCAACCCGACAACGACAAGTTTTTAAAAAGAACCTAAAATTCCAGAACGTTATAGATAAATGGACCTTAGAATTATGTAACCCAATTATTTAATCTACTGATGAAGAAATTGAGTCTCAGAAAGGATAAGGGACCCCTTTGAGTCATAGACTATCCTAGGACAGAGCTGAGTCTAGAATCCAGGTTTTAGACCCTCCCCCCTCCCCCCAGTCAATTCCTCCTCCTTTTGCCCTGGTGATGACACCAGTTGCAAGTTAGGATTCTCCAGTTCCAAGCTAAGGAAAACGGACTCTGGCTAATTTAAGGGAAAAAGCAATTATTAGAAGCATTTGAGATTGTTCCTGGAATTAAGAGGACATCGGCTACCGCAGGCTTTAGGAAGGACAGGCATTAGGGTTGTCAATACTTAGGTATCAGACATTGATAGACCATCTGTCAGGATGCTGAAGTCAGGACGAATGAACTCTGGACCTTTCGTTTCATTGTGTCAATCCACTTGATGGTCACGTTCCCAAGAGGAACAATGAGAGAGCCCCCGTTTGGGTCTTGCTCCCACTCCTTAGCTAATCAAGTATTGGTCCTGCCAATGCCATATGTGATGATGGCTGGGTGGTTTCCCAAATGGAAATGGAGGTGCTTTTAGCAGAAGAGGAGCTGGATGCTGGGCAGACAAAAACAACAGATGTCCATGGGACGTCACCACGCACAGCTGGTAGAAGCTGTGCTTGATGCCAAAACGTTGGCTTCGTGACAAGCCTAGCCCCCCCAGGTTGGTATTCTACGTCTCTTGAAGTTATTCGGGGATGGCTCTCCTTCCGGTGGGTCGCGCAAATATTCCCATGTGAGAATTCTCTCACAAAGGCCCAGGAGGCAGACAGTAGGGCCTTCTGTGGCGTGAACACTGCCAGCCGGCACTGTAGCTCTCATTCACTGCATATTTCGTTGTGTGTGTTCCCGTTTGCCCAGGGGTCAGGTTGCTATGAGGGTGGAATTTTGTTCCCTCTCTCTCTCTCTCTCTTCAGATGAGGTGGGCCTGAGAACTCTAATGTCAGCTGTTGAGGAAAAGGTATGTACATTATGCACATTTTCTGCTTCTTAAAGATGTTCCGCAACTAAATTAAAGAGACCTCGATACGTACAAACATCAACTCACCAAATACATACTAAAGCCCAGCCAGGGATCTAGATTACACTGAAGAGAGATAGGGCTGGAACCCTTGCCCCCGTTATAGCTTCCTTATTCCTGACACCAACATTCTTCCCTTTCTGCCCCATCCTACCCCCACCATAAGTAACAACCACCAATGAAATAACCTGGGTCACTCACCATCCAAGTCTGCTTCCTTGGGACTTTTTACGAAGGAAAGGGAAAGTGAGGAAGACAGAAATGCCATGGGGGGCTTTATAAAGTAGAAATAAAAAGTTCAAAAAAAAAACCCCAAATGTCTTCTTCTTTCACTGAACAAATCACTAGCCACACTAGGATCTGAAATTGAATCTCAATCTAACCTCCCCCATTATGAAAGGAAGATGACAGCCATTTTGCTACTTGTCTTTGGAGTTTTATTTACCCTGGGCTATAAAGTGAGGTTAACTCCCAGGCTGTCTTAACCCCAGTGCTTCTGGGGGCAGTAATGGAATCCTGTAGAAAGATCAATTAAAAATCAAGATTTATGCAACTATACCCAGAGACCAAAAGGAAGCAAAAGCGTGCCTAACCAGACAGCATTCTGGGATTCAATCTGAAAAGTCAGAAGTGGAAATGATATAACAGAGTATAATCTCATTTACCTGAACTATCTGGCACTTGACAAAATCCAAAGCACAATAAATCTCCATTCTGCTCCCCATATGGGAGAATATCATGTGGGAGAAAGACATGCTGTGTGGGTGTAAACTGTTCTTCTTCTTACCAACGGCAACCCCCCCCCCCCGACATCCTGGCCCAGATGCATTGCAGGGTGTCGAGAAGGAGCCCTCATTAAAGGACTGGAATGGTCATCTAGTGCTTATTCGGATTAACCTGAAAATAACCTCTTCCTTCCTCACCAAAAAAGTATGAAAGGAAAGTTCTCAAAAGACAAGGTGTTGCTTTACACTGGGCCACCTGAACTCTGAAAGCTATGTGGTAGGATTCTTAGAAAAGTGACTTTTATTGCCATTAAGACAACACATGTGAAATGGTGGGCGTGAAACTGTGGGATCAAGGACTCCAGGAGCCTTTAGAGGCTTCGTTGTTTGAAACAAAATATGATCTCAGTAGCTGAGCCAGATACATCTCTCTCCCTGGCTCACGCCATTATGTGAATAATAATAAAAGTTAATATTTACCGAGTAATCATGCTAGGAACTGTGTAAGTGTATGGGTTATCTCGTTTGCATTAAATGTTGGTACAACGACACTATGCGTAGATATTATCATTGTAGCAATTCTTGAGGAAACCAAAACTTAAGATGATGAAGAAAACGGACCAAGGTCACACAGCTAGTAGGTGGTAGAGCTACAGTTCAAAGCCAGAGCCTGAGCTTTTGACCATTACATGATAATGTCACCTGCATAGAGTCCCAGTGTTCTGAACTTTGAAGCAGGTCCTTGGCAGACTTCTATTTTTTTTTTTTTAACAAAAAATGCGGGAGTAGTGCTCAGAATTTGTTAAATTTTAGGATGAGTCTTCTGTCCTTTTGAGTTACCTGAAGTCACAGTGATAGGATGTGACATATTGGGACCAGTACATGAATCTGTTTTAATTGCCTTCTGTTCACCCCATTCATTAAGGGAGGGATCCCTGCCCTAGGCTTCTGGGTATGGCTGACGTCCAATACTGGACAGATGAGACCAACAGCCGTATGTTAGTCACACACACTCACTGCAGGACACTCAGAGGCATACAGGGCTTGCATTTGGGAACAGAGTAAACAAACAGGGGTTGTGAGAGGCAGGCTTTGTAGTTTCACCCTTTTGATACTCCTTCTGACAGGAGAATATGATTGGCTTGAAACTACATAAACTAAATCGAATAATTCTGCAGGTTGGCAGGGGTCTAACACCTGCTACTCAGGGGCGAAGAGGAACTACTGTGACCTCCTGATAAGGAGCCTTGTTGGACTAGGGGACCTTACAGATGGGATCAGAAAAGGACCTTCTAATTTTTTTTTTTTTTTTTTTTGAGAGAGAGAGACAACGTGAGTGGTGAGGGGGGCAGAGGGAAAGAGAGAAAGAATCTCAAACAGTCTCCACACTCAGCATGGAGCCTGACTCGGGGCTCAATCCCACGACCCTGGGATCATGACCTGAGCTGAAATCAAGAGTGGGCTGCTCAACAAATGAAGCAACCCAGGTGCCCCAAGGCCCTTCTAATGTTACCAATGTCAAGACAGCACAGAATATTGGGCCTTAGTTTTGAGGATTATACCATAGTCTGTCCATAAAACACAAACAGATGAGCCATATAAGGAAAGTTCATGAACAATGATTTCTGGCTAGAAAATAGTAGTGTGTATTTGGATGACTAAGGGTATGTGAAAAGGAAAAGTTTTAGATGGGACTGGAAAGCTGGTAATCGGATTTCCAATGACCCTGAGAACCCATTAAAGATTTTGAACAATAGAAGAACAGGACCCAATACATGTTTAGGAAAAACCCATCCGTGATGGGAGGAGAGAGTAGAACCAGGCAAAAGGGATTACTGTTTGTTGAAATCCAGACGGTGAGAAATCTTGAGCATTTGAACTGGAGAAGTGGCCCCATTGGAAAACAGAGCGAAAGAGAGAGTCAAAAGAAATTATAGTAGCAGAGACCGCAGGAGCAAATCAAATGATGGGCTCTGGGGACTAAAGGAACAAGAGAAGTTAAGAATTACTCTGAGAGAGCCTGTCTTTATTTAAAGTTTCGCTGTTGTATCATCGATTTTTTTTGCATTAATTTTGATTTAAAAATTTTTTGCCTTAATTTTGATTTTTAAAAGTAAACATTGCATTTTTTTTGAAGTTTATTTATTTATGTTGAGAGAGAGGATGCGAGCAGGGCAGGGCCAGAGAAAGAGGGGGAGAGAGAATCCCAAGCAGGATCTGTTCTGCCAGCCGAGAACCCAACTCGGGGTTTTGATTTCACGAACCCTGAGATCATGACCTGAACCGATATCAAGAGTCAGATGCTTAACCCACGGAGCCACCCAGGCGCCCTGTGAATATTGCATTTAAACATCCGTCTTGATCACGGAGTATCTTAGTTTCCTGTTGATACTATGACCAATTATTACAAGTGTAGCTGCTTAAACCAGTGGAGATTTATTCTTTCATAGTTCTGGATGACAGAGGTCCGAAACCAGAGCGTCTGTAGGGCCAACACCCCTTCCAGAGGCTGAGGGGCGAATCTCTCCTTTGCCCCTTCAGCTTCTGGGGGCTCTCCGTTCTTTCTGCATCCTTTCCACCGCTGCCTCGTGCTCACACCATCCTCTTCCTCTGCCTGTGTAACATCTCATTCTGCCTCTCTCTCGTAAGGGGATTGGTGGTCGCGTTTAGGACTCTCTCGTAATCCTAGATAATATTCACATCTCATGATCTTTAACCTCAGCACATTGAGGAAGTCTCTGCCATATAAGGTAACATTCATAGGCTCCAGGGATCAGAATGTGGGCCGGAGAGAGGAGGCTAATTGTTAGCCTACCACGCCAGTTTCTTTTTTCTCGTTTTCACATCTATTTAGATTTTGCGTCTAAGGCAAGTGACTCCCCTTATTGTCCTCACCTTGGTCCTGGCGCTGAATCATCTGGGCCTAGACCATTGGAAGAAAGCTGATTCTACTTATAGAAATGAGAATTACAGGGGCGCCTGGGTGGCGCAGTCGGTTAAGCGTCCGACTTCAGCCAGGTCATGATCTCGCGGTCCGTGAGTTCGAGCCCCGCGTCAGGCTCTGGGCTGATGGCTCGGAGCCTGGAGCCTGTTTCCGATTCTGTGTCTCCCTCTCTCTCTGCCCCTCCCCCGTTCATGCTCTGTCTCTCTCTGTCCCAAAAATAAATAAACGTTGAAAAAAAAAAAATAAAAAAAAAAAAAAAGAAATGAGAATTACAAGAGAAGGAACTGATTAGGAACGCAAATATTGCGTAAATCTTTTAAACGCACCTAACTATTGCATTAGATATTCTAGTGTGCGATTGGAGTATAAGATCTGATTTTTATATTCCTTGAACATGTCCTCCTTTTCCTGGAGCCAAATGAAAGCCCACTTTGACAACAGATGGGATAGTTTGTATCTTCACCCAGAGGTGAGAAGATAACACTGTCCAACAGTCATCTTCCCTTCTTGGAAACAGTACCGGAATTGCTTTGGGGAACCACCTTTCATCTACTCTCAGACCACATGATGATTGGTCTCAATTTCCAACTCTAGGATTGGAACCTATGACCTAGGCCTGGTCCGTCAATGGAGCTGCTTCTGTTTAGTGACCGCACATTTCACAAATGTGCACCTGCCTCAAACTGATGCAATAAAAATGAATTCTGGAATTTTGGTGGGAACCACCAAGACAAAGCACTCAGTTTCCCTCTCAACTCGTATCAGGGAATACGGGTCCCTGGGGCCTGAAACTAACAGAGGGAAGGCAAAACCCAAACTCAAAGATCCCAAAGATGTCATTTAAGTCCTTACATCAAGTCACACTTTGAAGCCAGACCTACCCCTAGGCTTTTCAATTACCTGAGCCAATAAATTTCTCTTGTTGCTTAAGAAAGATTGAATTAAAATTTTTTTCTGTTACTTAAAACCATAACTGATAGTTGTATGTGTATGTGTGTGTGTGTATAATTTTAAATATTTGGGGGCGCCTGGGTGGCTCAGTTGGTTGAGCGTCTGGCTTCGACTCAGGTCATGATCTCACGGTTTGTGAGTTCGAGCCCCACATCGAGCTCTGTGCTGACAGCTCGGAGCCTGGAGCCTGCTTCGGATGCTGTGTCTCCCTCTCTTTCTGCTCCTCTCCCGCTCGTGTTCTGTCTCTCTCAAAAATAAATAAACATTAAAAAAAATTATTTTCATTTTAAATATTTGGCTGCCCAACGGAAATGGTGTGGTACATGGAACAAGAAAACATTTTGAACTGAGGTTGTATTCAAGGGACAATTGTGGTTTATTTGATGAGAGTGTAAATCATTTCATGCTTTGACCAGGAATGTCACCACTGTCATGGAATTTGTTCAGTGCCACAAAGCCCTACAACGGGAACTCAGTGTTTCCCCTTGAGGAGATAGGACAATCTGACTGATCTTCAGGAAATGCATTCATTGAGGGCAACAGGGAATTCGAGGAAAGGAATAGAAAAGTCACTATGTGATCTTGAACAAAGCTGCTGGAGGTAGCTGACTTGAGTAAGCAAAAGCCATGGGGCATTCAGGACAAGGACAAGGGCAAGTGAAACTGGTCAAGAATGCAGGGAAGTGATAAGGTAAAAAAAAAAAAACCCAAAAAACAAAAACAGATTGCATTCCCTACAATCGCTCCTTCCTTGAGTCATTAGGGGATTTCTTTATGCAAATAACAATGACTAGCACAGTGCTTATCATTTACTCTGTCTACTTTGTGGGTTTTTTTTTTAATATTTATTATTTTTTTGAGAGATAAAGAGAACAAGCAGGGGAGGGAGAGAGAGAGAGAAGGAGACTCTGAAGCAGGCTCCAGGCTCCGAGCTGTCAGCACAGAGCCTGACACGGGACTCGAACTCATGAACCACGAGATTATGACCTGAGCCAAAGTCGGACGCTTAACTGATTAAGCCACCCAGGCGCCCCTGCTCTGTCTACTTTGTATTGTACATATTTGTGGTTGGAATAAAGGAAATTAAGAATAAAGAAGCCAAAAAAAGCAAATGTAATTAAGATAGTAAACAAATCACTTCCTCTTCATCATTCTCATAAGTACCCTTAGGATCTAGCAGAGATAAATACATCAGTGTAAGGCTGTGGTATGCTAAAATAAGAAAGAGTGAAGATTTCATAATCTTCCTACTTTTTTTTTTATATATGAAATTTATTGTCAAATTGGTTTCCATACAACATCCAGTGCTCATCCCAAAAGGTGCCCTCCTCAATACCCATCACCCACCCTCTCCTCCCTCCCACCCCCCATCAACCCTTAGTTTGTTCTCATCTTCCTACTTTTATCAACTCCTCACAACTTGACGTTTTGATGTCTGGCCCCAAAAGAGCCTTTTCCAGTGTCGAATTTAAAAATGATTTCAAAAAACAAAAACACGTGGCAACTGGGTGGCTCAGTCAGTTAAGCATCCGTCTCAATTTCAGCTCAGATCGTGATCTCACGGTTCATGAGTTCTGAGCTCGAGCCCTGTGTCAGGCTCTACGCGGACAGTGTGGAGCCTGCTTGAAATTCTCTCTCTCCCTCTCTCTCTCTCTCTGCCCCTCTTCTGCTCGTGCTCTTTCTCTCTCAAAATAAATAAATGTAAACACACAAACACGCGCACACACACACACACACACACACACACACACACACACAGGAAAGTCCACCAGCAAGATAGCTTCACAGGAATAGCAGCCCCCTGCCCAGGACATTCTACATTTTCAGCAGCAATTTGACATCTTGCCTAAATTTTTCATGCATCTCACTTGTTCTTTCTTCTTAACTAGTAAAGAAGTAGTTTATATGTTAGGTGGGGTTTTTTTATTATGTTAATAAGATAACATTTATATTATTTATATCAATGGGCTGAACTAGTAGGCCAAATAAAACCCAGTGGAACTTGTTTTTTAAAATATAAATAAGTAGGGGCGCCTGGGTGGCTCAGTCGGTTAAGCGGCCGACTTCAGCTCAGGTCCATGAGTTCGAGCCCCGCGTCGGGCTCTGTGCTGACAGCTTGGAGCCTGGAGCCTGTTTCAGATTCTGTGTCTCCCTCTCTCTGACCTTCCCCCATTCATGCTCTGTCTCTCTCTGTCTCAAAAATAAATAAACGTTAAAAAAAAAATTTTTTTAAATAAATAAAATATAAATAAGTAAATGAAGAGTCTATGAAGATATTAACAGTTGTCCTTGATTTTGAATTTTTGAGTATTATTCAAAGCTCTTTGGGGACCATAATCACAGAATTCTGTAGAGTTACTGTTGCTTGCATCTGGCAAGATTCTCCATGTTGGGGCACCTGGGTGGCTCAGTCGGTTAAGCGTCTGACTTCGGCTCAGGTCGTGATCTCGCGGTCCGTGAGTTCAGGCCCCACGTGGGGCTCTGTGCTGACAGCTCGGAGCCTGGAGCCTGTTTCGGAATCTGTGTCTCCCTCTCTCTCTGACCCTCCCCCGTTCATTCTCTGTCTCTGTCTGTCTCAAAAATAAAAATAAATGTTAAAAAAAATTTTTTTTTAAAGATTCTCCACGTCAATTGCACAGTGTGTGAGGCTGAACACGAAAGAGAAGGAAAGGGCGGTGATGGAAATTGGCCACAGTGGGAGCAAATCATCTTTGTCTCAGCCTTTACTTACATGACTTAGGGAGGGAGGTATGAGGGGCAGCCAAATGAGTGAATGAAAATAAGAGGTGACTTTTTGGAAGAAATCCAGGTTCTCTTTCATTTAAGGGAGTCAATTCAATTTACCTTGAAACAAGATTTATGTACATTAGAGGTAGCAATATTAAAGGATCAGCAGGTATGTGATCGAATTTCAGGAGAAATTTTAAGATTCCAAACATGGCATTACTTGTAAATATACAATATGTGTCTTCATACATACAAACATATCGTGAACACGCTGATGAAGAAAATATGTTGTTTATACTTTTTAGATCAGTTCCAAAATTCACTTAGGAAAAGTCTTAGAAGATCTTAGGGAAGAAAACTCTAATAAATACAGCCTAATTTTCATGAATACCTTTACTCAAGGGCTGTTTGACCTGAATTGCACAACACGTTTTGAGCTTTGAAACTCTTAGAGTGCATATAATTTTTAATTGACTTTTCTTTGGCAATATCAGTATGTTTGTATTATATTCAAGGGACTCCCTCTGCTGTATAACTTAACACATGAAAATTCTTGTTTTACTCTTTACCAAGGTTTCCTTGCAGCTTGATGGATAAGGTGTCTAATTATGGAGCACTGCAGAAGGCTTTGGATCAAATCATATGTTTTTATTGAAAATGAGGTCATGTTGGGTTGCGTGATATAGCTAAATAATCAGTTAACTATTTTTCCAAGCCAAACACAGAGTAATTAGGTTTAGTAACATGGCTTCCTCCCTAAGATCCATAACTCAGACATGGTGGTTTGGGAACAATATGGGTAGAAATTGTGTATGTTTTTCTTGGACACTTCTATGAGTGGCATTTTCTAACGAGACTGTATTATAGGTAGAATTTAATGTTACTTTCGCTTTTACTTTACGTGACATTGCCTGGGAGAACATTTTCCAAATAATCATGGAAAATTATGTGGTCTCCAAATGTATCACTCGGGTAAAGAAGTCGTGTTATTTTAGATAAACCATGAGTTGGGGAGTTCTGGATAATAATTTGAACAATGATGCCCTTAAACATCCACTGCAATATTTTGATAGTGTATTTCCAGATAGTTTATGGAAGTATTGATTTCACATGTACGGTCATATTACCCTCCAAAAAATCATTGAAATATTCTAGTTCCAATACTCCCTCAATTCCAAATACCTGTATTTCTTGTTTACCTGAAAAGATCTAGTTTGGGATGTTCAGGAAATAGTAGGCTCATGCTGTATCTAGGTTGGTTTGTTGAATTGTGTTAAAACAATCAACTTAGAGCAGTCAACAGCTTTATGTTCAAACAATGCCTAGGTTTTCACTTTTTAGAGTGTAGGATTAGGCACAAGTTCTTAGAAGATAGGTACAAGATTATTCCAGTGAAGAATTAGGACTGTGTTATTTCTCCTTCTGAGATTGAGACCACAGCTTCTTTCAAGATACTAGAATTCACCATGTCTTCCATGGTGTTGGGTTGGACCCGCAAAATCTTTTCACATGTGCGCTTTGGCCAACTAGATATTCTTTCTGTCCCATATTTATGCCCCGAAAGGGTACTGCATAGTGGACCATGATAGACTTTCCATATTCATCTTCTGTTTGCTACAGATATGACTTAAAAAAGATGCCATTGTCAAAATCATGCTGACTGTCAAATCGCAATGCCTTCTAGGGCATCCACGAACAGCTGTATTGAATAGCCTGACATCTGTGAAATCAAGAGTGTATTTCGAATTTAGCTTTCAAACCACAGAATTCGAGTAAGCAAAAACTGACCATGTGTTAAAAACACTTGAAACTCTTCCTCTTGTAACTGTTTATCTACATTTTTAAAACTCTGTTTACATTGTAGTAACAGCTGTGTTTAAAAGGGACATGACAGAGGAGACTAATTTATAATGCAAAACTCTACTCCACACACACACAAAAAAAACTTATGTTTGAAAAAACACTTCAAAAGAGGGCAAAAATGATTAAAATAGACACAACCATTTGTTTAAACTATGACTTTCTCAAGAAAAAACAGCCTAATGTAAACTGGCCTATGCATGTTCCAAGCAGCTGTTCTGTGTAACTCCTCTACAAATCTTTCTCTTGCAGGGGGGGGGGGGGGGGAGGGGGGGGTTGAGCAGAAAGAAAACGAGCAAGTGACCATCACAAAAGGTTATTGCCGTTTAAGAAAGAGCACAAATCTGAGGATGGAATACGAAATTTTGTGAAGGGTGCCAAGTTAGTTCAATTAGGGGCTGAGGAGACGGAGCCCCTAATTGACCGTCGCTACAGTGACCAATCTCACAATCGAAAAGTGAAAAAAAATCACATTTGACCAGCATTCGTGCATTAGGTTTCTACAGAAAAATTGCAAAACTTTCCAATAAGAAAAGAAGCCCAGATAGATTCTTTGTCTGTGTCTTACCATATGTTAGCTAACCTTTCTTTTTACTTCCCCCCCCCACCCCAATCATCGCTGTTTGGGGCATCCCATAGACATGATCCTCAGACCTCTTTTTGATGGTTCCACTGATTTCACTGTTTCACTGATTTCTCTTGGTGTTTGACACTGTTAACCACTCTCTCTTCTATAAAACCATCTCTTTCGTTGGTTCCCATGATGCGTCTCTGTCTTCTTGCCTCACTTCTACACATCTAAATAAAGCAGCTTTTCCTCTGCTTGTTTCCTAAGTTGTTCCCTAAGGGCCACCTGCAGCTCCCTTCTCCTCTCAGATGCAACAAAATGGTCTTGTGCATCTGAAGAAGACAAGGAAGCAATTTCCCACGTCTCCACCTGGCCTGCGAGGCGGCTGGCCGTGTGCCTACATTGTCAAGAATTCGCTGAGAGACACAACCTCAAGAGACCTGTGTGGACCAATGACAAGGGTCAGGCAGGAAAAAGAATGCTTCCTCAGAGGCCAGCATGGAGAGCTGGCAACACAGGCCTGCCTCTGCTTGCACATCAACCCTGGAAAGGCAGACCCCCCCACCCCCCACCACCCACCACCCAAGAACAGAGCATGGAATCCCTAATAGATTAAGATAAAGTTTCCACTGCCCGGTAGAATAGGACTCTAAATAGAAATTAAATTCAATTTAAGAAACATGACCATTCCATTTCACACATGTGACTCTGTTGAATGATATTCCCAGGCATTTCTAGCACAGTGCCTGGAAAATAGTTGGAGTTCAGAAAACAATGGTTTCCTGTTCACTATTAATGATCACCAACCTCTCATGTAGCTTTCTCTGGTGAGTTAAATTAGATGAATTTTAATTTCTGCATTCATCTACTCATGTCGCACAGATATTTGGAACAATTAGTCTGTGCCAGGCAATATTCTAGGCATGGAAAGTGCAGTAACAAGTAACTAACTCTCCCTTTTAGACAGAGAGACAGCTGAAAAAGAAAGAAAGAAAGAGAGAGGGAGGAGAAAAGAGGAGCAGAGAGGGGAGAGGAGGGGAGGGAAGGGAAAGAGGAGGGGAGGGGAGGGGAAGGGAAGGGAGGAGAGGGGAGAGAGATGGGGGAAGGAAGGGGAGGGAGAGGGATGGGGGAGGAGAGGAGAAGAAGAAAGGAATCAGGAATAACAAATGTAAGGGAATAAAACAAAGCGGAGTATGAGGTTGGAGCTTCAGGAAGGCCTCTCTGAGTGGGTGAAGTTAACACGGAGATCTCCATGACCTTCCGAATGTGCCTTGCGGATCTGTGAAAAGAACACAACGGGCTGGAGAGCCAGCAGGACACAAGGCTTTGAGTAGTCCTCCAAATCAGTTTTCCTCTAAACTCACAACTCAAATTAGCATGGGAGGGAAGAAATCTATAATCTTAATGTGAATCCTTAATGTCAATGTAGAGCTGGACGTGTGACACACAATTTTGCTGCTAAGGGCCTGAACCCGATTAACCTATTTCTAAAAGAGGCCAACTGTCCTCCTGGGAAATTCCTTGAAAGTAGAATAGATCACTCTGTATATATAACATGTGTACCTATATCTGTATCTGGCTATGCTTACGACTGTATTATGTCTACATAGATTTTAGGGAAGGCACCCCCAGGTTACACCTTTACAAACCAACTGGACCAAACATCTTCAGCAAGAAAATGATTCTACTCATAAAACACAAGTGGGAGACTACTTTTGTCGCCATCTTGTAAAGAAATGTCCAAAAGCGCTCCCCAAACATGAATTATTAATTCTCAATAGCACACAACATCTTACTTTATTATTTGGAAACAGGTTACCACGGCTCTGTCTTGAAGGTTTCCTCTTAAAAAGGGCCACTCCCCCTCTCTCCCCAAGCAGAAGTCGAAGACAGGGTACTGATGTCAATGGAGTCACCTCCAGGATCATTGGCATATCCTCAGCCTTCTCAAAAAGCTATGATATGCAAATTCTACTTTAAAAGAGTTGCAAGCAAAAAGAAACACACTTAGCTTTGTGTATATTCAGGGTCCCACAGTTTTTTAAAAGTACAGTGTTATGATACTTAGCCATGTCTGGTAACCCTGATATTTATCACTTAACTCCCTCACACTCTGGATTCTATATTGGAATCATAAAATGATGGGTAATTTTTAAAGCGATTGCATCAATTGTAATAAAGTATATACTTTAAAGCCTTCAAAAGCAAGATAGTTACAATCCATCATCCTACATTAAAGGAGTCATTTGCAATGAGTCTTATATAATTAGGATGACCTCAGGCCTGATTTGCCTGGGACACTTCTGGTTTATGTCTATTGTTCTGGGATAATAGCGCCTGCACGGACTCTCAAGAAAGTCTTGGGGAACTATCGTTATTCTACGTAAAATCAATTGCAGAATGGTTACAGTGAAGAAATTTTTATAAACTTAGCGTTCAGTCTGGAACAGGAAATACCACCTGTCACTAAAATCTGGAAAATATGCTTGTCACAGTATATAATATTCGATTATTTAAATAACTTTCTTCCTTTGGGAACCAAAGAACCAGAGTAAGAGAAAAGAGCTGGAGCACAGAGGTAGCTTAACGGCCATGCCAGCACCGACATAATTGCACAGACACACAGATGCAAGATAGTTTTTACAAGTTTACTCTCTTTCAGGAATAAAGTAAATTACATTGATTTTTGTAACCTTTTTTTTTTTTTTTTTTTTAGAGAGAGCAAGTGTGCACGCACACGTGCAGGGGGGAGGGGCAGGGAGAGAGAGAGAGAGAGAAAGAATCCCA
Organism: Puma concolor; assembly: GCF_028749965.1. Taxonomy (NCBI): domain Eukaryota; kingdom Metazoa; phylum Chordata; class Mammalia; order Carnivora; family Felidae; genus Puma; species Puma concolor. The sequence goes on along the minus strand of NC_141673.1, from coordinate 51,679,955 downwards.
AGCAGGCTCTATTCTCAGTGAGGAGCCTGGCACAGGGCTCGATCCCACGACCCAGGGGTCATGACCTGAGCTGACATCAAGAGTCGGTCGCTTGTACGGAAACTAATTTGACAATAAATTTCATATAATAAAAAATAAAAATAAAATAAAATAAAATAAAATAAATAAAATAAATAAAATAAAAAAGTGTCGGTCGCTTAACCAACGGAGCCACCCGGGCACATTTGATACTTGTCAATGTATTTCTCTTGCTAAGTTTTACATTTTTGAACTAGTAGAAATTTGAAAATTTGCAACAACTAATCATTTCTACCATATGCATTCCTAGCAGGAAAAGAAGGTTTTTAAAGATGAACGTCTCCAGGGATGTGTCGGTCCCATGAATTAGTCTTCTCTATGGCACACAAGCATTACCTCAGGAAATCTTCAATTGTATGGGAGAATATATTTCAATAATTTTACATTTTCTAACATTTTCCAGCTCTATACTTCTCCAGAAATGTAGACTTGTTCTTCAGATTAGCATTTGTGTTTGGTATAAAAAAGGGGGTTAGCATCTTTTCAAAGTAGGAGGGCCACGACATTTTTGGAGAAAATTGAACTAGTTTCCTTACAGCAGAACTTCTCGGGACCTTTGCTACTTCTTTTTTAAGTTTCTTTATTTACTTTGAGAAAGAGAGTGCAAGTAGGGGAGGGAGAGAGAATCAGAAGCAGGCTCTACAACGGCAATGCAGAGCCCAATGTGGGGCTCGAACCCACGAACCATGAGATCATGACCCCAGCCGAAGTCAGGCGCTCAACTGACTGCGCCACCCGGGCTCCTGGAACTTTTACTATTCTAACTCACACAGGGACTGCAAGAGACAACTATTGCATGAGGCATTTTTCAAACACGTTTGCTCACTGAGCTCTCCTTTCAAACAGCATCCTGCTGGTCTAATGTCTGTTTACCGCACCGTAGGGAATGTCTCCTTAGAATAGTGTCTTGGTCTTCACAAACCTACATGGAAAAAATATCAAGCCTCTCTGCTAATGGTTTTAAAACGATTGAAACTTATGGAGAAAAAGATGATAAGAAAATGCACTTACATTTATTTGTTCCTTTATCCTACAACTATCGTTTGAGGATCTACTGCGTGCCAGGCACTTTTTCTAGACATTGGCATTAGAGCAGTGCCTACAAAGTCCCTATTCTCGGGGAACTAAACAATAAGCACACACATGCACAGCTCGTCAGGAGCTTCACAGACGTAATCTGAAACCAGCCCTCACACAGAGGGCACAGACAGACGGAAGAAAGAGGCAGGTCACTCCAAATTGGTAGGTGGCAGGTTTAACAAGCAGGGAGCTTACATACCAGACGTGTCTTGAGGAGCTAAAAGACGAGTAGATCTCCACTCCTGCCGGCCAAATCTTCAAAGTTTATAGAGGCCTCTACCGTTCAGTCACATATACCGCCCAGACGATCTCAGCACCCTATCGCTCTCTCAAGGCTATGTCCCCCAGGCAGACTCTGGGAATGCGGGAGACAAGTGGAATCCACATTCCAAGGATGGGGGTGAGGAGCCCCCCATTTCTGGGGTCCAGCTCACACGTCAAAAGGCAGTTGTGTCTTCTCCATGACCTCTTCCAACATACACACATATGTACGTACGAGAGATTGTGTTAGGATGTTCATATTGTGAGACTTTTCTTCTCCCTGTTCTTGAATTTTCTCTAATATGGTGATAGGACATTTATAAATGCAGTGTGATTATAATCAGCATCCAAAAGGATTTTTTTGTGAAACTGAACAAACTGACCCCAAATTTAACTTAGAAGAACAAAGAGCCAAGGGGAGTCACGGTGATTTTGAAGAGTAAGGAACTTTGTCTAAGATATTAAGGAGTTACCAAGTTAATAGCACAAGGATGGACAAGTAAACTAATGGGACAAAATATGAAGTCTAGAAACAAAAACAGGCCGACGTGAAAACTTGATGAAGGTAGAAATGACACTAAAGATCAATGGAAAGTGATGGATTATTCAGTTAAGCGCTGGGACAATTTGTTTTACCAACGGAAAGATTAATTGAATTCCTGCCTCACATCATACCTATAAAAGAAATTTGAGGGGCGCCTGGGTGGCGCAGTCGGTTAAGCGTCCGACTTCAGCCAGGTCACGATCTCGCGGTCCGTGGGTTCGAGCCCCGCGTCGGGCTCTGGGCTGATGGCTCAGAGCCTGGAGCCTGTTTCCGATTCTGTGTCTCCCTGTCTCTCTGCCCCTCCCCCGTTCATGCTCTGTCTCTCTCTGTCCCAAAAATAAATAAACGTTGAAAAAAAAAAAAAAATTAAAAAAAAAAAAAAACTTCTAATGTATTTATAAAAAAAAAAAAAAAAAAAAAAAAAAAAGAAATTTGAGGTGGAGTAAGAACAGAACGTGCAAAAAATACAGTAAACATTTTGGAGAAAAATGTAGAATATCCTTATGACCTAACTTTTGAAGAATATCTTAAGGTATAAACTCAAATCATAAAAAATAAAGATTAATAAGAATGTGTTAAAATTAAAACTTATGTGATCAAAAACAATCGCGAAAGTAAACGGATAGTACAGAGTGAGAGAGGATATTAGCAATGCATAAAGCTGACAAAGAACTAATACACAGAATACATGGTAAATGCCCCAAATCAGTAAGGAAAACTCGAACAAACTAACCAAAAAAAAAAAAATGAGCTGAAGATATAAACAGATTATTCAGAGAAGATGAAATCGGAACAGGCAACAAACATCTGTAAGATGCTCAACTTCATTAGTAATTAGAAAATTATAAATTTAAACCACATGGAAACACCGTGCCATACCCACTATTTTGGAAAAAACCCAAAGTTTGACCATACCAAGTGTCAGTGAGGATGTGAAACCATGGAAACTCTTATCCTGGTTGAATAATATCTAGTGACCCAGTAGTTCTATTTCTGGATACAGACCCTACAGAAAGAAGTCTTACCCCAGGAACCCAGTAGATGTATATAAGACTGCCCAGAGCAACACTGTTTATCATTATGGAAGATTAGAAACAGCCTAAATGGTCACTCACAGAAATTTAGTAGGGCAGATACGAAAACTTTGGATGAGTCATCCAAAGGAATATTCCGCACCAGTGAAAATTAATAAAGCAGAGCTACATGTATCAACACAGATGAATCTGAAACACTTAACATCCATAGGAAAAAAGCAAGTTTCAAGGAAATACAAAAACATGTGAAAACCCTCACACAAAGATGAACACATACGGAATATTTGCTTTGGTGGAGAAGGCGAGATCAAAGATGAAAACAACAGCAAGCGGCTAAACACAAAAACAAGCAAACAGACACACACAAAAACACCCAAACCCAAAGAAATGCAAGTTGAATGATGCGTTTGAGACAGTCAGGACTGTAGGGGGGTTCAGGGAGGGCCAGGATCTGGGATGATGAATGACAGTAGATGAGCCTTGAGGCCGGGCATTTAGATCTGGAGAGGGCGGGCAGAAGGTGCTCCCAGTGAGGCGAGGAGAATGCAGTCCGTTTGCAAAACAGCGATGATAGACCTATATTATCCAACCTGGTTAGGATCTTTTTACCATCTTTCCCACCACAGGTTCTTATTAAGGGTGGAAGGCTTTCTTGCTCCTGTAGCTTACTGGTACTTACCCTAAGGCAACGGGGTCTGGCTGGTTTCCAGCCAGGTGCATGGATCTGGCCTTTAGCAGCTATTGTATTAGTCTCATAGCAGCTTGTCCTTGTCGGCAACTATGTAACTGCCATGAAGTAAGACTGTGAGCAATCTCCTTTTTGCTTTGGAAACATCCCAGCATTTAAATTTCCTGCGTCTTTTGTTTATTATTATTATTATTATTATTATTATTACATTTTAGTTTATTTTAAGTAGTCTCCATGCCCAGTGTGGGACTTGAACTCAAGACCCTGAGATCAGGGTCTACCAACTGAGCCAGCCAGGCACCCCTAAATTTCCCTACTTCTAAATCCAGTCCACAAACGGACTGACAAAGGTGTTAGAATATTCTTCTTGCGGCATGGCTTACTAGACCTTGGGACAGGTATTTTGGCTTAAATCTCATCTATGTCATTTGGCCCCTTTTATTGATTGATTGATTGATTGATTTAGAAAGAGAGAGCATGGGAGAGGGACAGAGGGGGAGAGAGAGAGGGAGAGAACGAATCTTAAGCAGGCTCCACAACAGGCATGGGGTAAGCGGGGCTCTATTTCACAACCCTGAGATCATGACCTGAGCCGAAATCAAGAGTCAGACGCGTAACCCACTGAGCTACCCAGGTGCCCTGACTCCCTATTTTTTTAAACAACTCTCTTTCTTTGTTTTAATCTACACAAAATGTCAGATTGGAATAACTACCTCTGCCTGATTTTACAGACAATTTGCTGGTCCCACTACACCCTGCGCGGGAGTGATGTGGGCAAAGAGTCCCTAATGCAAGGCCGTGTAGCTAGAACATTGCAAGACTTCACCAACACTAAAAACGTTACCCTGAGGCTTTTGTTTATAGTGAAATGTCCTGTCATCACACCCTTTTCGTTCAGCGGCGATGTGATATTTGTTTCTACACAGGCAGTCATTACTTTGTTGAGGATAAGACAATATTGAAATTTAAGGTAACTAATGCCCAAATAGAATCAATCCTATTGATAGGTTTAGAAACAAAGAGCCTCACATTTACACTACTGCCTTCTTTTTGTTATGGGAGGGAAGGCTGGAAGAGCTAGTGTGTATGAAGAAGGGATTGTTTTTTGTGGAGACAAGCCTAGTATTTCAGGGAAATAAGAAAGTAATAACAGATGTAAAGTCAAGGTGAGAAATGGTGCACCCTTCTCCCTCCTTCCTGCTTCCCACTTCAAGTTACATTCCATCTGGAATACTTTAGACCCTTCCCTAAAATTTTAGTTACTGAAAATAAACCTGGAAATTTTGGTCTGCTTGCCCTCTGGCTGAGGCCCTTAGAATTAGGCCTTTCTTAGTACGTTCCTGTGATTTACTTTCGTAGCAAAAACTAACCATAATTCAAGCCCCTCATAGTACGTTATAGGTCAAAATATATCACCCGGTTCGACTTTCTACCTAAAAATGATGCTGCCCGGCCTATCTCACTCCTACCGCCTACCCAGCTGGTTTCCTTTCCTTCTGCCTTATCCAGTCCTTCAAAGCTGAGGCCCGCCTGACCTTCGGTTCCAGATCAACCCAAGAGTTACATTTGCAGCCTCCGATTAAACAGGTTCTCCCTCGCTGGGACTCTCCTTCACAGGTTCTCCTCCCCCTCAAGGGGCTCAGTGGCAGACTCTGCCCCACTATATTCCTCTAAAACTACTGTTTGCTTTCAAGTGTATCTGGGACTTGGGACCGTGGCCTTGGTTGTCCAGAATGTTCCCCAGAACGACCCATTCCAGCCCTAGCTCTAATTCAGGCCGTTGCACGGAGACCCCCTCCTTTGACTCTATTCCAAAATTTCCAGCCTGTTGCTCTGCTGACTTCCTCAGATCTCTTTGCCCCCCCCCCCCCCCGGGCATGATCCCAACTCCACCCTGGTTCCAGAGCCCCCACACTGTGCCATTTTTCCAGGCCCTCTCTTGGGGGGACCCGCAGTCTCGCCTGTGGGTCCGGAACAGTTTTCCTGCTTGCCTGTGTATTCCCCCAAGGCTCCCGGTCCCTCTGCTCCCCCCAGCCTTTAGAACCTCACTTTGAACTGTGCTACCTAGTTTTTCTCCCTTCCTCCTCGCCTCACACACATCTTAAGCTAACAGCTTCTAGGATGATGATGGAGCCTGGTGTCCTCCCAACCCCCCAGACACCAGTCTCCACAAATGACTCTTCTTCTTAGTGCGTGAGTGTGCAGCCAAGCTCTGGCTTTCCTCTCCCTCTACTTCCTTTCCCTTTCTTCTCCTCTCCCCTACCCTGCCCCGCCATTGTGTGCCAGCGTGCCTCATGCAACATTTCTCCAACGGAAGTGAGCGGCGGCAGCAGTTACGTGCTAGGCATTGTCCTAGTTGACAAAGAGGCAAGTAAAGGCAAGTCCACAGCCCTCACCTCTCTTTAGCGACGCCAGCGTTCAGAGAGACCAGCTTGGGAAACATCACTTTCATGAGGTTACAGCCGATGTGTTGGGCAGAGAGAGTAACAGCAAGGTCTTACCGAACTGGAATTCTGACAGAGCGTCACCTTAAGAAGCAGTTTGTCACGAAAACGGGAAGGGTCACAGAGGATCACCTGTGCAACGCAGCACAGGGACAAAGGAGAAGTTACGGGTTCGGAGGCTAGGTGAGAATCGCCATCCTAATAACCTCCAAGTCTATAAATCTGGATCGTTGATTCTCAGCAGAGGTGGCACCTCCCCCTAGAGGACACTATGGAAATTTCTGGGGGTATTTTTTTTGTTTTGTTTTCACAATGATTGGGGGATACTCCTAGCGCTCGATGGAGCAGGCATGCTAGACGTCCTGCAGCGCAGGGACAGTCTGCCCAAGGAGGGAGCTGAGTCTCACACTGCTTTTCAATTTCCCGCCAAATGGTCACGTCCATGAGAAACGTGTTCCTCATTACCTGAGCTTGAAATCCAGTCCTATTTTTTTTTAATTTTTTTAACGTTTTTTTATTGTTGAGACAGAGAGAGACAGAGCACGAACGGGGGAGGGGCAGAGAGAGAGGGAGACACAGAATCGGAAACAGGCTCCAGGCTCTGAGCCATCAGCCCAGAGCCCGACGCGGGGCTCGAACTCACGGACCGCGAGATCGTGACCTGAGCTGAAGTCGAAGCTCAACCGACTGAGCCACTCAGGCGCCCCCCCCCCCCAGTCCTATTTTAGAGATAGACCCAAAGCATTTTGGAACAGTTTTAATAGACACTAAATTTCCAGGGAAGCGATTGACCACATAAATCCAAGAAAGAACGTACTTTGGTGGAGAACGTTAGCAAGGGTTGTTCGCCATTTGGAGAAATTGCACACAACTGCCATGTTCTTCATGGTCTTCAGCAACCCGTACAACGAACCCGTCTCGGTTTGCATCTATAGCTGTCGCCGAAAGTCCTCATGCAAAAGATCTGAGATGTCTCTCAGTGAATTTAACAGCACGTCTTATATTAGCAGAGTTGCATAAAACACACAGAGGTCGGACTGAGGCTTATGACAACGTGGCTGGCTTACAAGATTTCACACTCAAAAATTTTGAGGCCGAATAATAAGAAGCCCATGTTGTGAAAATTACGTTTGGGAAGCGGTCGCTGATTTGGGAGGTGGTTTGCTACTTTGCAGTCGGGCTCTGCTATCTCCGCAGAGATACGCCACACAACTTCTCTACAACCTGTTGAACTACGGTTCTTTTTCCTAACCCACATTGTATTCCTTATTCTCTATGAAAAAATCCAGACTCCAAGGACTTTTTTTTTGTAAGTTTATTTATTTATTTGGGGGGGGGGGCGTGGGGGTGGGCAGGACAGAGTACAAGCAGGGGAGGGACAGAGAGAGGGAGAGAGACAGAATCCCAGACAGGCTCTGCCCTGACAGTGCAGTGCCTAAGGCGGGGCTGGAACTCACAGACCATGAGATCATGGCCTGAGAGGAAGTAGGCCGCCAACCTTACCCACCCAGGCGCCCCCAGACTCCAAGGACTTTTAACCTCCTAGAGACTGAGTACTAGTCTTTCAAGATAAGAGATAAAATATTCTTTGATATCTTGTCATTATCCTAACCCGTGTCAGCACCCTGGGAATTCTTTTGATAATTCCACTTGTAATATTTTTTGTAATGTTTATTTATTTTTGAGAGAGAGAGAGGGAGCACGAGCGGGGGAGGAGCAGAGAGAGAAAGGGAGACACAGAATCCGAAACAGGCTGCAGGCTCTGAGCTGTCAGCACAGAGCCCGACGCGGGGCTCGAGCTTACAAACTGTGAGATCATGACCTGAGCCGAAGCTGGATGCTCAACCGACCAAGCTACCCAGGGGCCCCTTGATATTCCATTTATAAACAGAGCTCAGCTCATTTGTAAGAATAGTGGACCTCATTTTCTACACTTTGACTCTGTATTTCTTTTGGACATTTTCCCATACATCAATTAAGATTCCTTTTCTCTTTTTATTATGATATAAAAATATAGAGAGCCTATTGTTGCCTCTCCTAACACTGTTTATTCGTGTATCTATTTGTACTTTTCCTCCTTAATTTTTCCATACTTCTCATACAGCATGGCTTCTGGTCTTCTTAATATGAGGCTTACTCATTACAAATAAGTGCAAACATATAACCACTTTATTATGTCTCTTAGTGTATTGATGCCCATACATTTATATACTGAGACACATGTGATTTTTATTATAAAGCACTTTCCTTTAATTCTCCTTTATGTAAGAGCTTGACGTTGTATTGTAGGGAGGTAGGTGGTGTTATTCATAAATTTTAGTTTAGAGTAAGCAAGGGGATTGTTACGAAAAGGGAACATTGGATTCAATAGTGTTGTTCCAACCACTTTTCAAACAAAACACAGAGAGTGGTTTTATTCTAGCAATAGTATCCTATTCAAGAGTGAAATTCAGAATATCGCAAGCATCAACAAATCAAAACGGACCCGGTCATAAACAAGTGTCACAGAACTAGTGCCCAGCAGCTAAATATCAGCTTTCTTTAAAGAATCTTCGTTCAGGGTTGTGACCCAAAGCCAACCTGGCACCATTTCTCTCTCTACCTAGTGCAATGGTGCGTGGATTTTGTGTGAGATATTCTTTATGTGTTATCTCATTCGATTCCTTTACAAAAGGCTTTATGAATATATATTATCTCCAGTTTTATCAATGAGGAGAGTGAGAAATTAAGAAATTTGTGTAAAGCCACACAGCCAGCAAGTAGCAGAGGTGGGATTGTAACACCTAGACTCTGATTCCTAAAACCCATACTGTCTCCGCTAGCCCAACTCACACATAGCATTTCAAGTTCTTTAGTACAACTACTGTGCAATGAACAGCAGAAAAGCACAGATAGTGTTTGAGTCTGAGCAGCACTTTTCACCAAGAAACAACAAAGGACGTAATAACAGGATTAATAGCCGTCTGAAAACATTTAGACCTTGTCAGTGTGGACCTTATTGCAATCTACCAAGCATAAAAAGACAATTGCTTATAATTTCACACATTCACGTAATCTCCTAATTTATCATCCACTCTAGTAATGGTAATTAAGAGGAAAGAATACTATCCTTAATTTCATGGTCTGTGAGCCTCTTGAAGACAGGACGTCTTGTCTTCTCAACTCCAGTGCTGAGCACAGTGCCTCCTACAAAGTAGGTGTTCAATCAATGTCTATCGCTATCATCAACTGTTGAAAAAGCGTTCTGCAGCAAACCATCTGAGAAAGGGGAGGCAACTCTCTCATTTCCTGTCTTTGAAATCCTTGCCTTAAAATTGCACGGGCTTATCTTCATAAACTCCTGACCAGGTCGGAAGGACCAAGAAAGTACCCGTGCACTCACTCACATTCCCAAGAATTGACTGCTTGGGCACCGACGTGCACTCAGCTGAAGGATTATTTAATATAGTATAAGGATGATTTAGTAGCAAGACAGTTGTGGGGTAAAGAGGCCAAGAGAATAACTGCAAGTCCAGTAGGAAAGAAAAAAAAAATAGTATTCTCTCTATGTGAGATTCCAAGCTCTACAAATTCTGTAACTCTTCATCTGGAAAGAACATGACATACTCTACCGATTTTTTTAGAAGTTGGTATGTCCTTGGATAGAAAGAAAAAATACACCCATAACATTGGAGAGTTGCTAAAGATTGAGGATGAGGAATTTAAGTTTGATTCAAGATAATGAGGTAAGAATATAAGCTCCATGAGGGCAGGGACCACGTTGACTTCATTTTTAACACCATCTCCGTTGTCTAGTACATTGTCTGGCACCAGTTAATATGTATTAGATGAATTAATGAGATCATATAAGATGAAAGGCTGATAAGTAGTGATGGTATACTTCAGGGCCTTTAATGATATTCACTCTTGAAGAGTGGACGCCCCAGAGAAGTACGGTTGACTCTTGAACAACACAGACGTTAGGAGCACCAACCCCCGACACAGTTGAAAATCTGCATTTAACTTTCAACTCCCCCGGAACTTAACTACTGATAGTTTACTGTTGACCGAAGACTTGCCAATAACATAAACACTGGATTAACACACATTTTGTATATGTATTATGCATTGTATTTTTGCAATAAAGTAAGGCAGAGGAAAGAAAATGTTATCAAGAAAATCATAAGAGCAAGAGAATACATCTATAGCATTAGAGAGTTTTGTGTTTTTTTTTAATTTGTGTATAAGTGGACCCATGTGGTTCAAATCCATGTTGTTCAAGGGTCAACCGTAGCTCAGAGGGAGTAGTCACGAGAGAATGAGGTTACTGTGATGGTCTTTGCAGTCACAGAGCACAGAGGGCCCATAGACAGTTGGAGAGCTCTTGGGAACTTGATTTTAAGAGTTCTAAACAACTCATTCATGTGACACTTCTCACGAAGGACGGCAAGACTTTATCTCCACTCTTGAATCCCTGGTAGAGAACCCATCAATGTACTCAAGACATTATTTCTACTCAGAGGGAAGACACTTCTAGGAAAATAAACCATCCACTCCACTGATTCACTCTGGACAGGATGCAGGTCAGGAAGATCAGGATCTCCTACCAGGAAGCAGAGAGAGCCAAGCAGAAGATTGTAGGATAAGAGACTTAATTACAGGCATTGAAGGTTGCCTCAGATGATAGGTAGGAAATGCAATGAGTAAAAGAAAGGAACCTGATTCATGAGTTCAAGCCCTGCATCAGGCTCTGTGCTGACGGCTCGGAGCCTGGAGCCTGTTTCCAATTCTGTGTCTCCTTCCCTCTCTGCCCCTCCACTGCTCACACTCTGTCTCTCTCTCTCTCTCTCTCTCTCAAAAATAAATAAACATTAAAAAAATTTTTTTAATAAAAAAAATTATTTATTTATTTTTTTAATAAAAAAATTTTAAAAAGAAAGGAAACAGAGGTTCCTGGTTGGCTCGGCCAGTGGGGCACGTGACTCTTGATCTCAGAGTTGTGAGTTTGAGCCCCATGTTGGGTGTAGAGATTACTCAAAAACAAAATCTTTTTTAAAAATTAAAAAAAAGAGAGGGAAAAAAAAGGAATATGAGAGGTTATCAGATGGAGGAAAATGGAAGACCCGTGACCCGTGCTTACTCCTACCGTGGATTACTCATGTGAAGTTGAGTGATTCACCTGGCTCATTGTTCTTATCTGGGAATTGGGAGACTTCAGTAGGTTATCTCTAAGTTTCTTTTTTTTAAAGGCCATGGTTCTAAAAGGTACTCACAACCAGGAGCCTCTCTGAAGGTAACTAAGTTCTGCCAAAGGTTAGGAAGGAGGAAAGTACCCATCTCCAGGTGGGGAAGATGGTAGGACAGGGGTCAGAAGGCATAGGTTTTGGTGTCTCTTCTGCCACTAAGGTCAGACAACCAGCATATTGCCCGTCTGGAAAATCAGACTCCTTTTCCCTTAAGTCAGTGAGTGGATAGGATGTGCCCTTTTGCTTCTGACATCTTTGCGTCTGTGTTTCATAATGTGGCAAGTGAGTAGGGATAGGGGGAGGGAGAAAATATTTTCATAAAGATGTCATAGCTAAATTTAGTGTGCCAGAAAGGAGAGGGTCTATATTCCACAACAGACTCAGTCATAGTGTATAGATCATTGGCATTGTCTCTCTATGCTCTAGAATCATTCCCTTAATGGTTCTATGTGATTTCATGTGTTTAGAAGGTGACCATCCCAGACATGTAAAAGAAATAGTTTAAAGGGCCAACATTTCAGCATCGACTGCTACCATTACTTTATTTAATTTCTCAGAAGAAAAGAAAACCCTATTTTGGAAAGAAAAACTTGTCGTAAAAGGAATAATGAGTTTAAACTGGGGAAATTTTAACTATCAGGTACTAAAAAATAAAGGGTTAAATAAAAATCATGTAAAAAATGTACTAATTTTAGAAATACATACTATTTGATTTGTGTTATATAAGTTACAAATTGGAAGCGAAAAAAGAGAGAGAGAGTTAAGCAAAAGTGTCCTTCCAAATATGACTGATTTAAAAGGAAAGGAGTGTCTCAATTTAATGTGCTGCTTTATGACACAACTTCTTATGTAGCCCAGACTCCATATATATCTGTTATATTTCCAAGGTGGGGGGGGGGGGAGTCAATTCTACAGTAATTTACAAAGCCATTTAAAGGAAAGGTGATTGTATTAGTTTTCTGTGGCTGCTGTAACAAATTACCAAAAACTTGGTGATGTAAAAAAACAGAAATTTAGTCTCTTACAGTTCTGGAGGCCAGAAGTCCAAAATGGTTTTACTGGGTAGAAACCAAGGTGTCAGCAGGACTACGTTCCCTTTGGAGGCTCTAACGAAGAATCTGCTTCCTTGCTTTTTCCAGCTTCTAGCATTGCACACTTTGCTTTCCTTGGCTCATGACCACTTTCTCCATCTTCATAGCCAACAGCATGGCCTCCTATTTCAGTGGTCACACTGCCTTTTTCTTCTGTCTCTGTCGTCAAGTCTCTCTAAGCATACCCGTGATTGCATTTAGAGCCCTCCAGGACACTACAAGATTGCCTCTCCATCTCAAGAACCTTAACTCGGTCAGATCTGCAGAGCCCCTTTTGCACACAGGGTAACTCACGGTATCTAAGAATCAAGACCTTGGTACTTGGGGACGCCATTATTCAGCTTACCCTGGTGACAAACATGTGACCTGAATAGGAGGCTGGTGGTTTAAAGTTGCACTTCCAAACTGGAATGAGACAGAATTAGTTATACTCATAACTGAGACCACCAACTTTCTAAAATATGTATACATGGGAAAAAAAAAAAAAAACAGGTAAGTGAAACAAAAGGCAGCTGTCGTTACTTTCTACGATAACCTTAGGTCACTATCTGCATATATACTTCCTCATCTTGATGAGACTCTTCTTCTTAACGCAGAAGAAGAAATATTTGTGACAGGCTTGCAGGCTGTACTCACGAATGTAAATTGAGGATGCAACCATTTCTTCCTCTTTCCGTTCTCCAAGATCAGGAATTTCAACAAATGGCCATCTGAGTGGGCTTTCATAATCTAGTGTTTATAGCTTCCTTGGTGATGGAGGGAAAGGGTGAAAGAAATGGGAGGTCTGAGTTCTCCCCCTCTTCAACTCGAATATCACATGATGGTTTCATTTATTTCTCACTCACTCGCATTTTAAAACCTTTTTATTAAGTGTGGATAATAGTCTATGTTATTTTAAATATAAAATCATCTTGTATCTAAATTGAAATGCAAAATTCTTTCAAATTGATCAATCAAATTGAGGTTGGACTCAGTGAAACTGAATGATTGCACGAAAACGGATTTTGTGGAAAAGCCAGTAATTTCTTGCTGTTTGCAAACTCGGCCTAAGGATGATCAAAAATAAACATTGATGCCCACTCTCTCAACTCGGGATAAATGTCATAGATCCTACCAACCATTCTTGATTCACACTCATGGATTCAACTGCTGTCGTTTTCATTTTACAAATCTCCAAGGGAAACAATTCACTGGTTATTACCATATGATGAAAGCCAGGATAGGTGCTCTCATTATCTGAATTTTATGGGTTAATAATATGCAAAACAGATTCATCTTAGAGTGGAAGACTTCTTTTTTTTTTTTTTTCAACATTTATTTATTTTTGGGACAGAGAGAGACAGCATGAACCGGGGAGGGGCAGAGAGAGAGGGAGACACAGAATCGGAAGCAGGCTCCAGGCTCTGAGCCATCAGCCCAGAGCCCGACGCGGGGCTCGAACTCGCGGACCGCGAGATCGTGACCTGAGCTGAAGTCGGACGCTTAACCGACTGCGCCACCCAGGCGCCCCTAGAGTGGAAGACTTCTATGTACGCTTCGAATTCTAAATTTTATGATTCTCTGCTTTTATGTTTGTTGACAGAAGAACAAGGAAAAGAAAAAAAAAAAGCATGCATTTCTCCTTCGCCTGTGAACCCCTTGCCTTTGTTTTGGCTTGGAATGCCCACTCTTGGAGACAGACGTAACCTCGCGTGTCACATTCTTGCCACCATCTCTACGCTTTTAGTTGAGATTGTCACTGATAGGGTGATACACCTGGGAAGCACACCAGTTCCCAGAACCGTATTTCGAAATACCATCCTAGCACTCTCCAAATTGCAAGGGTTCCCTTGTAAGGTGAGAAACCCTCTCTCCTGGAGGTTTGTTTATTTTGCAGTTAGCAAAGGTAAGGGACTCCTTTGTGAATCATTTACTTGGAATTTCAACGTATAGGATTGCTGACAGAGTGCTGAAAATTCATCCCATGGTGTATTTAGCATTTTCTTTCTCTAAGGGTGGTGGGCTGGAGTCCCCTCCCTTCTGTCCTGGGGGCCGGTTCTTCTGACCTTGAGCTGGGGATCCCTGGGATGGCTCAGTCCATCCCCTGCTGACCGCTCTTGCCATCCAGCCCGGCTCACAAGGTTTCCCTCGCCACGGGTTTGTTTGGAGGGCTCACTTCCAAAACAAAGATTAAAATGCCTTTTCTCTTTAATAGTCTCACTGAACACTGTTGCTTGTTAATGTTCAGACACTAATAGCACTGGAAAGAGTCGTTGCTTGTGTCAACTCATCAAGTAGTCTAAACAAGCCTGCTGGAGGCTGGCCAGTTCTGGCCAGTCATTGACCACAGACACGATCTGGAAGGCTATTACAACTTGTGCGAGCGAGAGGTAGCTCTGCTTCCTGTCTAGCCCACTTCCCAGGGATTGTCCCCAGAAGTGCTGCACTTTGAGGCCCTCAGGGTGGGGGGAGGGCTGGGGGGGGGAAGGGGACGGCTATAGACTCAAGATGTGCCTTATTTTTTTAGCACCAAAATTGAGATGTGTGTGAAAGCTTCAGAAAAGCCGGGAATAAGAGCATTATCTGAAGTGATGCCTGGCAGCTGGAAGTTTATAATTTAGTTTTGTGGTTAGAAGGTGCTGATAGTTTTTGTCCTGCTTGCGTTTTTGATGAGTGAGTGGGTGGATATGTAGAGCTCCCTTCTATGGGTGATTGCGGTGCCTTTTCAGAGATATCTCTAGACTTCTTTGGATTAGCCGCAGTGATCCTAGCCACATGCTTCCTTTCTACTAAAAGAGCTTTATGATGATTGCACATCCTTTAATAAGATGTATGTAAGGGGAAAAAAAGATATGTGTAGAAAAATCTTCAAGTACGCCCTTCTGGCAATAGCAAAAACCAACCTAAAAAACTCAAAAGATTCTATTAGAAAGTGTTGCACAGAGTTGTGTTTGCTTTCTAACCCTGGTGCATTCCTCAGGGGGGAAATGAGTGGCTGTGTCTATTTCATTGCCTCCAAGATCCAATTCTTATCTCATGATTTACTCGAGAACATTTTATGAGTCACTCCTTCTGTGCCAGGAACCGTGCTGGAAACCAGGGATTCAAAGATGAAACCACATGGCCCTTGCCCCCAAACAGCACATGCACTTGAAATAAAGTCATTGCTATGATGGAAGGAGGTAGAAAGCACCCAGGAGAGGACGTAGCAGACGCTGGGGAGACTTGATTAAAGAGACTGTATTTGAACTGAAACTTAAAGGACTGTGGGGATTTGTCAGATGAGGAAATCAGGAGATTGGGGGTGTGGGGGGGGGGTGGGTTGGCTGCTGCTGCAGTCAGATCTTCAGAGGTGCTGAACGGGAGCAGGTATGGTTACCCAGGGAAATCCACATCCTCTCCTGCCATCACAGAAAGGAGGAGGGCTTGGAGGGAGATGGGGCCGCATAGAATCGCAAGGACCAGGTCATTCGGTGCCTTGCGAGTTTAGATTCCACTTGTTGCATACTGGTAGGTGATTGAAAAGCTCCAAACAAAATAATGATGCGGTCAGTGCTGCAGGTGAATAAAAAAATCACTTTGGAAAACTGAATGCCATCTACAAGGAATCTACTCGATTTTGTCTAGGTGTTTAGGCCTCCCAAGTTCTGTGTTCTCTTGCTGCTTTTCCTCAGCATCCTATGATGCCTTGCTATGTGAGCTCAGTGATCTCAAGGCTTTCCAAAACATATTCAAACCCAGAGGAAACCCAGGATAATTAAAACAAGATGGAATCGGCGCAGGATTGGAAGGATGTATCAATGCGAGACACAGTTGATCCAGAATCAGACTCTAGTATGCATAAAATCTTGGTACCTGAGAAATGAATCATCATACATCTTTCATGAAAAAGTGTGGTTAATACAAATGATTCATGAGTAACAAAGAAAGCTCAATCTCACAAGTAATCAAAAAAGGCTAATTAAAACAAAACTAAAATAAAATATACTATTAGACATGAAGAGTCAATGTAATGCCCATGAGGTACAGGTAAGAAAGACAGTCTCTTACTCAGTGAAAGATATAACTATTCTGGAAAGGTTTGTATGTTTTAAAATCTGTTTTAAAAATATTTATACCCTTGTCTTATGGTTTCAGTGATAGGAATATATTTTAAGAAAACAACTGGAGGGGCGCCTGGGTGGCGCAGTCGGTTAAGTGTCCGACTTCAGCCAGGTCACGATCTCGCGGTCCGTGAGTTCGAGCCCCGCGTCGGGCTCTGGGCTGATGGCTCAGAGCCTGGAGCCTGTTTCCGATTCTGTGTCTCCCTCTCTCTCTGCCCCTCCCCCGTTCATGCTCTGTCTCTCTCTGTCCCAAAAATAAATAAACGTTGAAAAAAAAAAAAGTTAAAAAAAAAAGAAAACAACTGGAGAATTAGACAAAGATTTACGTACAAAAATGTTCATTGCAGCATTATTTATAACATCACACATGCTAAGGAGAGGTCATTTATAAAATCAGGGATACCAATAGTCACTCTCTGCCCCAAAAGTAAATATTTACTGAGCTGCCACTACAAACCAGTGATTAATTTATCTCTTGTAACCTTCCCATGCTACACATTAAGAAACTGGGGCTCCGAGAGATTTGATAACCTGCCCAAGATCATATAATTTTGGTGCTCGCCCAGGGCTGACATCAAAGTCATATTCTTTCCATCACATCTCACAACTTTGATTTACAAACAGGTATGGTTTTCTTAAAATATATCCATAAGTAGCTTCGTATCTCTTTCTGTTTTTCCAAACTTCCATAAAACCAGAGAGTTCTGCCTTTTGGAGTCCTGAGTTGGGGGAGGGGAGGGCTAGTGCCTACAGTCTGAAGAGTCAATGCATTCATCTGCCATTGAGATCATTCACTCCCCCACAAAAAAATACTGAGCCATAAGAATGCGATGTTCCTCCTGAGAATCTTCTGTCTCTTACTCTTGGAGCAAATCCAGGAGAGATGAGCACTTAAGACACTGAGGACCTCCCACATAGGACCCATAGTAAATATTGACTGGTCCCTTTGCACTTAGTGTTTACGGTTATTTATAGGGCTACCTCTCTAATGGATAGCCAGCAAGGTATTTGGCATGCTTGTTTTAATTATTATTACCAAGTGATATGCTATTCTGCTATCTTTAGATACAACTATCGGCTAGCTTCTGCTTTGGACGTCTAAATAGCACGAAGCAATAGAAAAGACCCCATCGGAAAGTCACAGAGAAATACCTCTTTTCCCGCTTCTTCTTCTTTATCCACTCCCCCTCTTTTCCTTTCTTTCCACGAAGAAGAGACCTGTGTTATGTTTCATTAAACCCAAGTTAATGCCGATTATAAGACCAGCCAACACTTCAGGTATAATTAAGGGGAAAACGGTCTGTCGATTCAGTGACACAAAACTTTTTTAAAATAGAATTTCCCGGGGCGCCTGGGTGGCGCAGTCGGTTAAGCGTCCGACTTCAGCCAGGTCACGATCTCGCGGTCCGTGAGTTCGAGCCCCGCGTCAGGCTCTGGGCTGATGGCTCGGAGCCTGGAGCCTGTTTCCGATTCTGTGTCTCCCTCTCTCTGCCCCTCCCCCCTTCATGCTCTGTCTCTCTCTGTCCCAAAAATAAATAAACGTTGAAAAAAAAAATTTAAAAAAAAAATAAATAAATAAAATAGAATTTCCCTTTTGTTCTTATTGAAAGAGCTCGTTTAAGCCTATTTAGACAAAGATGTTTCTTTATCATGTATTTCTCTCTTGCGAACATAAGAAGGAAAATACACCTGAAATGACTGGTAAGGTGAAGGCAATCCTAAAGCTGCTTCATTCGCTGTTGATTCTCCTTACTCATTTTTCAGTTCAGAATTTGTCTCCACACGAAATATTGTGCTCTGTGCTATCAAAAAGGTTGCTTTGGCAACACGAGAGTGCTCCACTCTTATCTCTGGACTTTCTTTCAAGTCACAGATACCCGTTTCTGCAAATACTGGTAATTGCTTGATCTCACGAGATCAAAAGAAGGTTTTCAGACAAAAGCCAGAATTCATATTTGGTCTTCAGATTTTCTTGTAACAGTTGGTTGACTAAAATATTGAAGAGTTGCAATTATCCAGTCATGCTTCCAGGATGTCAACCAAATTCCAGGCTATGGGAGCAAAAGCAAAAACAATTATGTTGGGACTTCCACCAGGCCTCCGATGATGATATGACGCCGTTGTTGTGTGATTTCAAAGGTGTAAAATGTAAGCGGGTAAACGGGGGCAGGGAGGAATATACCCCAGAATTGATATAAAGTTTGCAGCTTCCACTGCATACCCACAGAGTCCACGGTTATCAGCTAGGGGCTAGGCTTGGGGAGTTGTCTTCTGATCATTATTGACCCCAACTTTGAATTTTGGTGATCTGTCATAGTGCTCTCGCCATGTCCTGTGAAGGACTCAGACAGTGTTTTGTAGGCCGATGTCTTTAAGGGAACTACTAAACAATTTACAGTCTCCTGGAGCTGTCTCATGTAACAAGAGCCCAGCCTTGCATCAGCATCCAGTTTTCATTTTATTTCTAACATTTTCAATTTATTACAATTCATTCTTAAAGAAATAGATTCCGGGGCGCCTGGGTGGCGCAGTCGGTTGGGCGTCCGACTTCAGCTCAGGTCACGATCTCTCAGTCTGTGAGTTCGAGCCCCGCGTCGGGCTCTGGGCTGATGGCTCAGAGCCTGGAGCCTGCTTCCAATTCTGTGTCTCCTTCTCTCTCTGCCCCTCCCCCCTTCATGCTCTGTCTCTCTCTGTCTCAAAAATAAATAAACGTTTAAAAAAAAAATTAAAAAAAAAAAAAGAAATAGATTCCCCTTAAAAGGAATCAAGCTTCTTGGTTTTTCTTTCCCCCTCTAACATTTAAACACATCAGACAACATTAAGCTTGTGTGAACCCTCGCGGGGAATCTGAGCCAGTTACCTGAAAACAGATAGGTGGGAACCTGTCTCTACCTTGAAATTGATGTGAGGCCATTTCGTACGTTGACTTCACTGAAGTTACACGGGAGGCGTCATTTAGTTGGTTATTTGTACAGGAGCATGAAATGAAAGCCGAAAGTCAATAAGTGGCAGTATGGCAAAGTGTTTTATAGTTTAAAGAAAAAAAAAAAAACCACTCCCCAAATTGGGTTGATTTGTGTGAGATGGAGGTAAGGGAAGGACAGAAGAAGAGGAAGGAGACAGAAAGGAGATGAGAAAGTAAAAACTTATCTCCAAAGAGAGAAAATATTTGAACAATGGGTATTTTCGTGAGTTTCAAGCACACATTATGCAGTAAAACTTTGGATTGCGAGTAACTTGTTCTACGGGTGTTCTCACATTTCTAACAATTTTAACTTGATAAACAAGCAGTGTCATGCAATATGAGTCGTACACGATGCTGAATGTCACCTGATCACAACTGAGCCAATGGTTCTTGAAATCCTCTCCGATACAGGAGTGCTTTGGATTACAAGCCTGTTTCTGGAATGAATTTTGCTCACAAAACAAGGTTTTACTGTATTTGGAATTGGTTTAAGTCTGTTTTATTTTTTTTTTTAACGTTTATTCATCTTTGAGAGACAGAGAGAGACAGAGCATGAGCGGGAAAGGGGCAGAGAGAGGGAGACACAGAATCCGAAGCAGGCTCCAGGCTCTGAGCTGGCAGCACAGAGCCCGATGCGGGGCTCAAACTCATGAACGGTGAGCTCATGACCTGAGCTGAAGTCAGAAGCTTCACCCAAATGAGCCACTCGGGCACCCCAGAATTGGACATTTTTTAAATGCAACCAAAGTATTTTCAGTTCTGCATTTAACAAAATTTTTCAATTCCAGAACCTCTGGAGATGTTTCTTCTTTTTTCCATCTGGATAAAGAGTAGGAAACAGGCTGTTTCTTCTTTCCATTTTTTTGTTCTAAGAACCTGTCTGCTTTAAACACCAAATGAGGGCACCTGGGTGGCTCAGTCGGTTAAGCGTCCGACTTTGACTCAGGTCACGATCTCACAGTCTGTGTGTTTGACCCTGCGTCGGGCTCTCTGCTGACAGCTCGGAGCCTGGAGCCTGCTTCTGATTCTGTGTCTCCCTTTCTCTCTGCCCGTCCCCTGCTCACGCTCTGTCTCTGTCTCTCAAAACTACATGAACATTTAAAATAAATAAATAAACACAAAATGATATTTTCATATTTCATATTATCTTTTCCTAAGAGAATATGAACCATTTCATACTATCTTGTTCTTGGTAGTAGTAGTCTCCAGGCCAGCTTTCATTTTTCTGCTTAATCGTTTTTATCTTAAATTTTTTTTTAAGGCTTATTTATTTTTGAGGGAGAGAAACAGACAGAATGTGAGTGGGGGAGGGGCAGAGAGAGAGGGTGACACAGAAACCGACGCAGCTCTGACCTGTCAGCACAGAGCCCTACACGGGGCTTGAACCCACGAACCATGAGATCATGATCTGAGCCAAAGTCGGACGCTTTACCGACGGAGCCACCCAGGCGCCCCATCTGCTTAATTGTTTTTTTTTTTTTAAAAAAGACCCTTTGGACAATTACAAATAGAAAAGGATGTAATGGCATTATCAGCTATTTATCTGCGTCTCTGGAATATTTTAAAGTTCCCTCATGTTTAGGCATTTTCTCTACAGTCTTATTATACAACAGTTCTTAAATGATACAGCTAGGGGGCGCCTGGGTGGCTCAGTCGGTTAAGCGGCCGACCGACTTGGGCTCATGGCATGATCTCGCGGTCCGTGAGTTCGAGCCCCGCGTCAGGCCCTGTGCTGACAGCTCAGAGCCTGGAGCCTGTTTCAGATTCTGTGTCTCCCTCTCTCTGACCCTCCCCCGTTCATGCTCTGTTTCTCCCTGTCTCAAAAATGAATAAAACGTTAAAAAAATTTTTTTTTTAAAAAATGATACAGCTAATCCTTAGCCCTGCCTTCGTTCAAATTCTCACAAACCCTATCTTAATGAAAACCACATTGGTGGGATGGGTAGGGGGAAAGGGTAGATGTAACCGTGCTGCTGGTGTGGGCCTGGCCACTTAGGCCACGGGGGTAAAAACCAAAGGATAGCAGTCATAATGGCAACAAACGAAAGGTCTCTTGTTGATTGGAAGGACCAGCCCTTGTATCTGGTGGAGTCCCAGCTTCCTCCAACCCACTCTCCCGCCCCAACAAGATCTCAGGGGACTCCTGAATCATCCTTAGGGAAATTGTTGTAGCTGTTGACAGTTTAGTCTCTCCCTGTGTCTATCACGGCGGCGTGATTGCTTTCCTTTCTTCAACTTACCTGCACACATGCACATGGATACACGTGTGTGAGCACACACATACACACCCACACACGCAGCGGCTGATGTTCAGTGAGCCACCGTGAGCCCAAGTCCAGAATGCTGTCGATGAAGTTTTGGAACTTCAAGTTAAGAAACTTCCCTTGCCCAGCGCCCTGCCTTCCCTCTGGGCCAAGATTCCTCTTGCCTCCCCCCGGGGCAATTCTGTTTCCAACATCCAGTTCCCCAATGACCTCCCCAAATTCTGTTTCTCCTCCTCTGGGGCACTCACAACAGTGTTAGAGGTTGTAAAATCATATTATCTTCATCTTCTAAAGACACAGCCCAGGCAGGGCAAGTAGGTAAGGATTACAAACCATGTCTAAGATCTACCCAGCACGCTGAGATTTTGTTCAAAGCTACCAGCACGGAGTGTTATTTCAGGCTAGGAGGAGGTACTTTGCCAGATACTTGTGAAACACGTTCAGGGGCGCCTGGGTGGCGCAGTCGGTTAAGCGTCCGACTTCAGCCAGGTCACGATCTCGCGGTCCGTGAGTTCGAGCCCCGCGTCGGGCTCTGGGCTGACAGCTCAGAGCCTGGAGCCTGTTTCCGATTCTGTGTCTCCCTCTCTCTCTGCCCCTCCCCCGTTCATGCTCTGTCTCTCTCTGTCCCAAAAATAAATAAACGTTGAAAAAAAAAATTAAAAAAAAAAAAAAGAATTTTAAAAAAGAAACACGTTCAGAACATTAATGCCTTCATTCTTCGGGTCAAGGACCCTGTAGTCCTGGTGCCATTGAAGGAGCGTGGCTGCTCGTGCATACTTTGTTACAAAAACGTCACGACTGGCGCTTTCACGTGTTCTGTTGGTGTGGGGCCCAAGAGAAGTTGGGAGGGGACACACATCACTGGTTCATGTTGAGTCTCACTCTTAGTTTATACCAAAACACAGCTGAAACCGAGTTTCACTCGATTTCCATCGGAAACCATAATTCATCTCAAGTCCATTTGAAATTTGCCCCTCTCTAGTTTAGGACTTGAGGCAGGTTCACTCAGAGTTTTGTGGACTCCCGCAAACCTCTCAGTGAACTTAGCTTGAATTTGAGGTTTTCGATTCAGCAGTTGAGAGTTTTCATTCAGGAGCTTTACATGATCCTCAGCTATCTCGGCCGCAATCTGAAATCCCATCAGACTCACTTCAGACCATATGGAGTGAAGACAGAGACCTCCATGGCTCTCACTCACTCACCATTCATTCATCCCAATGTTTCTATATCCTCAGCAGATCTCCCTAGATTTCTACTGGGAACACTTTCCTTCTTTTTCTTAAACAGGAAAAGTGAAAAAAAGACATTAGATATTAGTCGAGATATTAGTGGCTGCTAGAAACGAACTGGTCGAGAAAACTATCAATTTCTTGACATTCCAGTACATAACGTTGAAGGATTGTTTCCAAAGTGTTTGCTTTTACTGCCCTCAACAGACATGTTTGCTGCTTTTAACTCCAATAACCGCCCCCCACTGTATAATGTATTAAGATCTGAAGCTATTATTTCTAATTATGTTGGTAACTTTTCTGGAAGGTTCTTTATGGCACACCAATGATAAAAGTCACAAAAATTCTAGTGAGTTCTTGAAAACACCTTCGTTGAAAAGTGTAGGTATTTGAAAGAAATGAGAACCACATAAAGTTGTATATTCTAAAGTCTGGGGCTTACACTACTGATTTTCCCTGTGCTAGTTATTGCCCCAATGTGACAATCCATTTCCATTGTGAATTCTCATTTATACTTAAATGACTTTTATTTTTCTGGCAAACTATATTTTGCTGCTTTCGGTATAGGTAAGAGTAGATCATAAGACGAAATGGAGCAAACCCACATAAAATAGAGAAATTTCTATTCGTTTTGACAATGGGGGGAAATTCCCGTGTCTTTTGGTGAATGATGGAAATGAAGGATTTTTCTCAGTGATAGTGCTTTGGGAGACATCTGGCTGCAAAATATTGAGTTTTTCCAGAGAGTAGTGCTTTACAATTGATTTCCAAGTTATTTCTCAAATCCTCAGGAAACAGATTAGCTTTGCAGCCTAGCTTTATTTATTCAAACATATCAGAAATCAAAGTGAGTTTGAACTGGTAAAATGTCTGAATTGAAGATTATTTGTAAAGAAATGCATCTGGATTCCTTTTAAGGATATACGGTCATTGAAACATAGCTAATAAAGTTTCTAAGCCAAATCCTTTGAAGGAACCTCTTTCATGAACAGAAGAGACAGTTGAGAATAAATTATAATCAGCAAGTCAATTGTTTCTAATAAGTGGGCTCCTGAAAACTGATTGTTCCTTCATGACTTGAGATTCTCCTCGAGTCCACTTTTCACTATTAATTTTCTGGGTACACTTGATGCTCACGGGGAATGCAAACGTATGTTCCAAACCAGCTTCTGAATCAGTGAGCCTTGTGAGAAACTGGGGGCACTATGTACCCCTTAGGCTGCTCCTCCCCACTAGTTCAGTTATCCCGGCTGGTTACGTTTTCTGTGTTCTCTTCCGTTGCCCTCATATCCCAGACAAGGGAACGCACTTTCCCTCAACTCCCTTGTCCTCTGGTCCCCAGTGGCCTCGTTCTCCCAGCCCCAGATCACCATCCAGCTTAAAACCTTCTCATCTTTCTTTCCCTCCTCCCCAGGGTTCAATCAGTGACCAAGAAGAATCCAGCCAATGATCTCCCAACAATCTCACGAACTTACCTCCATCCCTCTGTTTCCTCACGCAGAATGCTGGCTCGGGAACTTAGCTTTTGCCACCTGGCCTAGCCCTGGTCTCCCAGGGACCCTCTTCACCTCTAACCACTCTCCTCTATCAATCTGTCCCTCCGAACATGCGGGAGTTAGCTATCTCTGATCACACCAGCCTTCTGCTCCCAAACCGCCCATGGCCCCTAGGCCACCCCCTGGCCCAGCCATTGGCCACCTCCACGAGAGCTGACTCCAGCCCTCCCCAGTGTGAGCTCCTGCTCTTTCTCGGTAAACCTCACACTTCGGCCAATCAGATGACTTGCTGTTCCCGACCACACTGTCAGCCTTCCGGCCCCTCCACATCTTCTCTCGCCCTTCCCCCATTTTCCTCTCAAAATCCTATCAATCCTTCAGAATCAGAAACAAACACTGAAGTTTCCTGGTAGGCACGTGGTACAGGGAAGCACTCGCCGTACTTACGAGCACGTGATCATTGGGTGCCCTTGTAAATGTGTGCACCCCGTATGCCTCCGTATCTCGTCCTCACAAAACACTTGACAGTTCGTAAAGCACGTTCATCCATAGTATTTAATTCTTGCGGCAAACTCACGGGGTGGGCTGTATCAACCGTGGACAAGGGGAGAAGCTAAGTGAGGGGAAGTTGCACGGATAACCCGAGGTCACCCCGCCCCGAAAGCGACAGAAGCAGGTTTCGCACTCAGACCTTGTAACAGCAACTCCAGGGGATTCTCAGCCCTATCACAGGGACCTCCATTCTGATGGGACAGTGAGGCGGATGAGGTGGTTTCTGTAGCATATGGGGAAAGAGGCAAGGCCCCGAGGGTCACGGGCGGCCTTGAGAAGAGCAGTGGCGTGTGATCAAAGCACTCCTGCAGGAAGATTGATCTAGTGGTGCCCCATGAAGGGGACGCAAGCAGGAAGGCCCTGCTGGAAACCATCTCTCGCTCTTCGGAACCCCTGCGGCTCTTTGTTTACCCTCCCTATGCAGCATGTAGCCAGTGCTGCAAACTGGTTATTTGTTGGTTGATTTTCTCCCTCCCCAGTGAACCCTCCGCTTGAGAGCGGAAAGGATTTAAGGTGGCTTCACACTGTGTTACATTTTACAACAAGATTAGTACAACCGCTAGGTCTCCTCTCCTCTCCTCGATTTCGAGCCTGGAGCATACAAAGTACGTATTGTACATCTTTGTACGAACCCCGTGTTTGACGCGGGGCCATCGCTGATTGTGGATGGTCGGAACCCAGGGAATGAATACCTAGAGGAGTGAAAGGCCATCCGAGAGATGGCTGTTACAGACGGGATGCGGGAGGAGGCGTGGTGAAATCAGTTACGGTATTTGACGCTTCGAAATAATCTGCAACCACTAGTAGGGTGAGGCAGATCCGTACGATTTTAGACGGTGAGAAGACTGTGATACGCTGTTGAGCAAATCACAGAACGCTCACGTATATAGAGATGAAAAATACCAGCACGCACGTGTGTATGGGTGTGTGCGGTGCTCATAGAACCATTAACACTGATTGCCTCTGGGAAAAGTCATGGCCCTGGGAAAGAGTCAGTCAGACTTTTATATTACAGTTTGTATCCTGAGTTTATATAATTCTGTACCGTTTTGTATATACTGTAAAACATATTTTACAATGAGTTTGTATGACTTTTGTGTGTCCAGAGAATTTGGTAATGCAAACCATATATAACGAAGGGCTAATGCTACAGCCCCGTGTTGTCTCGTTGATTTAGCCCGCGTTTAAAAAGAACCGTTTAGTCTCTCCCACATGCTGCATGTCTTCATTTAACTTAATCCTGGAGATGCTTTCCCGTTTGTGATCAAACTCACCTCTGAGTCCAACCTCCTTCCCTGTGTTGCCTGCCCCCCACGTGGCCACAAACGATGCCCCACACATGGTCTCCTGGCCTCCTTTGTTGTCTTTCCTTTCCTAGGACTTTGAATGGCATATTCTGGTCCCTCCTGGTTTGACTCTCTTTCTGCTTGGGACCATCTAGTCGGATCCAGCCCAGCTGTTTCCCACAGGCTCACCAAGGGAGCACTACAATATTGTAAACAGAGTTGATAGAGTGCAGAGGCATTCATAACAACGAAGGACAAATGTCAAGCCTATCTGCGAGGTGGCCAAAGTCTTGAGGTCTTTGGGTACTGGTGGTAACCATGCTTTATGACGCAGCTATGTAATGCATCGTCCTGACCACTGCTTTTGACAGAGTTTCATTATTGTGATAAATAGCGTGGTTAAAATAGCCAAGCACAGTTCCCACTCAGGTTGCTCTGTCTTTATTATACCGGGACGCCCATGGTTCCTAGAGGGGCTTATCCTCCGCTCTACTAACTCTCCAAGGAAAACATGTAGAGCCTTTAAAATGATGACATAGTGTGATTTGAGAAGATTTAAGCTTTTATTTATCAATTTCTATGCGGGTAATCCCAACCGCTTGAAGTATGGAAAGATTTCATTTCATGTCCTCTTAAAGTAGACCTGCAGCCCTTCCTCTAATTTAATGATTCAGGTGCATACAATATTAAAACATTGGGAGTCAGACATCTGTATATGTGCTTATTGTTTGTTAGTGTATATATATGTTACAAACATATCAAGTTGTTTGATGAAAACTTATGTTTCTGGATTTCATTTTACTTCGAGGAATGAAATCTGAAACAACTCTGAGATTATTTAAGTAGATTATTTAAAGCATAACAATGATTGTGCAACTTGTTTTGTTTTTTTTAAATATTTAAAGGCCCGTGAGTTGTTTGACCCTACAAACAGGGATTTGGGGTTCTAACTTGGTCTGATATTCATTAACAACTGTTCCTTCTTTATAAACAGAAGAAATAGATAGGAATGCAGAGTGGAGAGGTAACTCCTTCCAAATCTGATGTTTCTCTCCCCACCCCCCCCCCCTTTCTCATATGGTAACCGGTTAACTTTTTTATGGGATTCGTTAACTGTCAGTTAAGAGGGAAATTAAATGTGGAAATCTTTCCTTTTTGGACAATCCCAAGGGTTCGTAGAACTGTACGTGATGAGAGACCATGTTTATCCTAAGGGGATAGCCTTAATTCTTTGGAGCTTATTTCACATTTTGTTTTGTTTCCTTGATTAGTTGAAAACGTTTATAGGTCCAGCAGGCTTTTTAAAGAATGGAAGATCTAATTCCACAGCAAGGCCCACCTTATTTGTGAATGAATGGAAAGTTAATTGAGGAAAAGGGCAGGGTGTGTTACATTCATTGTTAATTTGTGGAGCTGATAAGCAGAGGTAAAACATTATTGAATTCTCAGGTATAGATGTGAGGTAAAGCACAGGGAATACGGTTAATAACATTGTAACAATTTTGTATGGTGACCGATAGTAGCTGGATTTATTGTGGTGATCATTTGGTATTGTACATAAATTCTGAATCACTCTGTTGTACACCTGAAACTAATCTAATATTGTATGTCAATTACAATTAAAGAATTTTTTTTCAGGTATGTTTCTCACCTTATGTCAATATCTGGATTTATTTTTCATAGTAATTCCCAAGATCAGAGTTGTGTCTTTTTTTAAAAAAAAATTTTTTTTACTATATACACTTCTTTCCTAGAAAAGCTTTCAGAGATCATGAACGAATTTAGTGACAGATCTGAACAAACTTTGAACATTCACACTTGAGTTTAGTAAGATAGTCAACTGTCCTGTTACACATTCCTTAATGTTATACAATTCTTTCTCAGATGGATGATTTTACTTTTACTGGGTGTGTGATTATGTAAACTCTGAAAGTTCCGGCGGGGGTGGGGGGTAGATGGCAAAAGTGGAGAATTGACTTGCCCTAATATGCCATGAACCTCTTCTTTGTTTCCATTCCTAGCTCGGTTTTGGTTTTCTAAGAATTTGCACCCTTGATTTTGGAACTCATTATTTCAAACTCCAATAATCCTAAAAATGAAAGCTGAAACTATGGAATTTTTTTTATGGTTTTAACTTGATCGCTCTCTTTCACCTAGAAAAGGGCAAGAATTTGCCCCCAACTAAGCTAAATTTATGGAAAAGCTTGATAAAAATGGTGAATGTTTTGTGTATGCAGTGATGTCCAGAGTGGCGTGACCTGTCTTGCCTTCAGGTTCTATTATATGAAATGTTCATGCCACTCTTCTAGAAATGTTGACCTTATGTTTCTAAGACTCTTTTCATTTATTTTTTCAGGCAACAGAAGAGAAGTGAATGGCAAGGAGGTTGGTGTTGCGATAATACTTTTGTGGGAGTTCAGAAAAGGATTACAAATAGAAGCAGTTCATTTTTCTCATCTGTAGAAATAGAGAGGAAGTTCATGGTCTAGGAAGGAAAGAAGCAGTAAGGTGCTTACCGTATAAGACATAGTGGAGCGCAGAGGGAATTGAAAATACCTACACATGAAAATGTTAAGACAGTTGTAAGAAGACAGCTTCTACAACAAACTTCATGAAGATTAAGTGAACATTCGCTTTTTGTTGGTTGGTCCTTAAATAAAATTACTGAACACCATTGTCATAGACTTTGTATTTTGTACTTGTCTCTGCTGCTGACACTGAGAGATCGAAACTAAGCGCTTGGATTCGTGTTCCTTATTCATAATCTCTTGGCTGCTCTCAGAATTTAGGAAAGATAAATTTGTGGTGGCAAACACACTCACACGCCTCTAATCCTTATATTTTCCAAAGTACCACTGAGATTCAAATGTCCTTCCTCGGTTTTTGTTTTGTTTTGTTTTGTTTTTTATCCTTAACTGCGGATTACGCTTATTCCCAAAAGATCTGTTAAACTCTGTAAAGTTTTTCAGCCATCTCTTTCTTGTCTCTTAGCCTTTCAATCTGGTCCTCATATGTTAATTTTGGCCTTCCTCGAGTCAGGCTTCCTGTCATGGCATCCAGATAGAAAGAATAATATGGAAAGGAGGAAAGTAAAGAGATGAAAATGTCAACAGATAGGAAGGAATGGAAACGAAAGATTAAGGCAATTCCGTACTACAAAGGCATAGAAAAAGAGGCAGAATCTGGGAAGGTTAATTGTATTAGGCCTGTAAAACATTTGAGCTTTCCAGAGAAGGCTGGGAAATGAGAAACCAGTCAGAAAATGGAGGGAGAATTTACAGTTCACCCTCAGAGACAGGGTAAGCTGGGCTAGGACTTGGGAGCTCTGCCTAAGGACCAGCCAGCCATGGGTTTGAGACGCTTGGGCACCCCAGGACGCACTTAACCTCGTGGCATTTTTTGGTTGTCTAAAAGCTTGGAGCCTGGGGCTCCTGGGTGGCTCAGTGGGTTAAGTGTGTGAAGTCGGCTCAGGTCATGATTTCATGGTTGGTGGGTTCGAGCCCCGAGTTGGGCTCTGCGCTGAGCTCAGAGCCTAGAGCCTGCTTTGGATTCTGTGTCTCCCTCTCTCTCTCTGCTTGTGCTCTCTGTCTCCCTCATAAATAAATAAACATAAAAAAAAAAAAAAAAAAAGCAAAACGTATAGAGCTTAAAGGAATGGTGAAATGAGTCCTCGGGGAACATATTCCTCTTCTTCCTAGGACAGCAGTCTGGATTCCAGCACCACTCTGGATCCCCCAAAGCACCCTAAGTTTCATTTCAGCCATGAGTCAGGATCTGAGGGTCCCAAGGAGACTGAACGGCCCTTGGTTATGGAGGTTCTTCGGAGATCTTTCTGATGCTTCCAGGGTGATTCTAGAAAGCCTGGTCTGAATTTGGTAGGCTGATCATATATTGTGCGCTTAGGGCTGATACAATTTCTACCTGTTATCCCAGATTCATTAGTAAGAGCACATCTATGACTCTCAAAAGAGATGGATGAAATTTCCCATAGTCATCTTAAAGTTTGGGCTCTGAGATCTCTAGGAGACCCAACGATCTGTCAGCCTTTCTGAGTGTGAAAGAGTACAAGCCAAAATAGCTCACAAGTAACAGAAGGGCATTAGCTGTCTGCAATTTCCCTGAAGGTGGGGAAGTGAAGGTGATGTTCATAAGCTAAATTAATTCTGTGGTCTCAAACTACAAACACAATTACCATATCCAGCTATAAAAGGACGGCAATGCATTTCACTCTGAGGGCAGGGTTCTCAGATTTGTGGGCATGCATCTTGATTTGTGGAACTTTTCAAAACAGGGATCTCTGGATCTCACCTTTGGATTCTTACTCCTTGGGTTAGTGGTGAATCACTGGGACCCACCACTGGTAATTCTGATGTCCCCCTCTTAATAGTGAATTTATTCTTTAAGGCATGCTCAATAGAGGCAGGTCTCTACTAGTGTATTCATTTAACTTCTCAAAAGAAAAAAAAATTAATTACAATTTGAATACCTAGCAAGCAAAGGCAAGGATGTTCTTGATGTTTTAGCTACTTTGGAAAAAGGCAATCAAATATGGCAATAAATAAATATAGAAAGTCATCACCCAGAATATAAATGTGTAGGGAGTTTCTTTTAATAATTACCCTTTTAAAACAAGCTTTACTTTCCTTATTGTATCAGTTGATCGTGACAACTTATGACATAGGAACTATTATAACAGTTGAAGAAAATGAGATTCAGAGACTTTATGGAGTTAGTCCAAAGCAGTAGGTGACCAGTCTTACAAAAATTCAAATAAAGTATAGGAATACAGTAAAAATGACAAAGGAAGAATCGATCCTCAAAAAACAATATCTTAATGGAATACACTTGGCACATGTTTTATTTCTACGTAGAACTTCACAACGAACAACTAGAAGCACCCTCAAGTCTTGCTTTCTTCCCCAGCTAGTCTAGAAAATTCTAAACATTAAGTAGGTATTTGAAACATAGTCTTGAAGGAATAATGCATTGCTTAGTGACTTGTTACTATTTAATAACATCATGTTCAAGAAAGTCTTAGATAGTAACATCCATCCTTCTCATTGCCCCTGAAGTCTCATCTCTTCCTTCTAAATCTTTCAATATGTCCCAACTCCACGGCTCTACGGATAACACTTAAATAATTGAATATGACTATTTAGCAATCCTGAACTTCCCTTACCAGGGTCAGAAAGTTAGTTTTTTTTAATATTTTCAATGAATGTAACTTGAATTTCTAATCGTGGTGGTGCTCTCCTCTGAAATACTTCCAATTCTCATATTGTTCTTGAAAACATGGAGGCAAATTTGACTTCTGGTCTAATGCTAACATCTTCACGACACAGTATCTTCAAGGCCATTCATACCACAGGTACAAAGCCGTCCTTCCCAAAACAACACTGTTTTGGTGAGGTCCCCGAATTTTCTTACTTCTCTTATTAGGAAACATATTTTTAGGTAAATGACTGCCCAGAAAAAGAATGCCAAGAGGGTATGGATGATGTTGCTTGAACATTTCCTCTGGTTGCAGGAAATTTTAACAAGTTTTACTATGGCGCTTTATTCGTTGTAAGAAAAATAGGTCTCCAATGTATTATTGTATTTACGTTGTTCTTCATAAACTAAGCTTACTTCAGTTCCTTTCTTCCTCTGTTCCAGTGCTTCCCCCCTCCCCCAAGTCCAACTCACCTTACAGGTAAAATTCCAGTTTCTGAGAGAAAGTGATAATGCCAGCTAAATTTAAAATTTGACTTTTCACCTACTTCTGTGATATACAACACCACTCAAGTTATTAAAGACTTTTCATTAGTTAAAAACTTTCCTTGTCAGTGATGCTTTACTTGAAACATAAAGGATTCAAATGCTATGTTTCTTTTTATCAGCAAAATGCTTATTAATCATTTCGATCTTATATGCACATGGCTCTATTAAAACTAGAAACCATAATTATACAGCATTAAGTGAACTGCACAGAACGTTCTTCGACGCAATGAAAAATAAATTTCCTTTTCTTTGTTAGGTGAAACATTTTTCTAAGTTTTGACTTATGAGATTATATTCCTTGTGGTTTTTTGGTTAAATCATTAATAATAGGTGAAATTGCTTTTAATAGGTGGGACACGTGCAGTTTAACTTCTCTGATGGTCTAAGGATACAAGCAACCCTTATCATCAACCCTTTAAACATCAAAAGGTATTAGTCAAGTCCACTTTAAGTTAGCATATTTTTCTCTGTGGGTAACATTTGCTACTGAAAAATCCTGCCCGTGTATATATCCAGTAGAATTACCAACAATCGTGTTAATAATGTTAATGAAACCGAACAGTTAAATGACGGAGACAATTCGTTCACACCATTTTAGTTTATTTATTTAGCAGTGAGCATTGTTTAACATGTCAGTCCCGAGAAACAGAAACAGCCACGAAGAGGCTTAACATTACTAATAAAACAATCAGTACCAAAATATTTTATGTAGCAATTTGTCTGTGTTCATATAATAATCTGTCAACTCTTATGATTTGCTTATTATGTGAATTAGCTCCGTAATCGCTCTGAGATTGGATTCAGTGACACCATTTAACTGCTCCCGACTCGGGGGCTTTTACATTTTTAGGAAAGGAGCTGTCAGGCTAATCTGAGGACCTTTGAGGAAAGCCAATAAACTGTCACAAACTCCTAACAGGTTAGATTTCTCGTGGTTCCGGAGACACTTGAACCCTCCTCTCCCGCCCTCCGGTTGTCCGCCAGCCCCTCCCTCGTCCAAAGCCTTTTTTTGTTTTTTGTTTGTTTTTTTTTGTTGTTGTTGTTTTGTTTTCAATATTAATTTTAAATGCGAATGTCAGCTCCAAACTTGCCTCTAATTGGTGCAAGTCAAATCGCCCGTCACCGACAAGTGGCTGAGCTGCACCCTTTCCCGGCGGGGACAGGGGACGTTCGCCAGGAGGCAGAAATTTAAACAGCCTTCGCTCCGCCCCAGGAGCGAGCGCTCGCGCGCCGCGGAGCCGGGAGCCGACGCCATCTGGGGGCCACCCTCGGTGGGCTCGCGGAAGTCGCCTCTGGGGAGCAGCCACCCCTGTCCTCGCCGCCGGGCCCCCCTGCTGCCCGGGGAGGCGTCCGCAGGCCCCCCGCGCCGCCCCGGGGACGGAAACGTGGGTTCCACCCCCGGCGCAGTTTTCGCGCCCCCGCCGGCGGGGGTCCCGGGCGGTGGGCCCGCCGCCGGCAGCAGGGGGCCCGCCCGGGCCGAGGCCGCGGGGGGCGCAGGGCGGTTCCGGAGGCGCGCCCCGATTCCCGGCGGCTGCGGGCACGCGGGGGGCCGGCCGCGCAGACCCGCCGGTCCCGGGGACGGCGCGCGGGCGGCGGCAAGCTGCGCACGGCCACGCGGCCCGAGGGGCGAAAAAGAAACACGAAAGCCATTTTAAACAGAGGGGCAGAGCAGTGGGTCGTTCGAGACACCCAAGGAATATTAACGAGCTGCAGCCCCCACCCACCCACGCACCAACGTAGCATTATGTACATGTGCTGGCAGATTAGTTTGTCCAACTTTCCTTTATAAATTCCGTCCCCCCCCCAACCCCCACACGCCCACCCCCTCCCGTTCCTTCCCTCCCACCCCACCCCACCCCCAACGGCAAGGATTCAGCCAATAGATTGACCACCACCACAACTTTAGAGCAGTTTGTTTTGTTTTGTTTTGTTTTTTAATGATCCCTGGCAGGAAAAAATCACAAATGGCGCACTCATACAAATTGGCATTTAAACCGAATCTTCCAGGAACGTGCGTTCCAAAATCTGTCAGTTCCCATCATTCCAGACAAATGCGCCTAGCAAATTTTGGAAAGTGAACTTAAGGATCAAGAGAATTGTGGAAAGGAACAGAAAGGACCTACTGAGACACAACCGGTCACTTATCAGAAACGTTATGGCTGATCATAATTGGAGAACAAAGCAATTCGAGGAATGTCACAGGCTCCTTAGATCTTGGTATCCTGTCTGGGCAAATATCCAGAGTTTGACACTACAGAGAAAGGGACAGCAGATTCCCAAGAGTAAATAACACATGCAAAGAAACCTTTGAAAGAACATCATTCAGTCAGCGAGTAAGTGAATGAGTTGAGTTATGTTTCATTCAATGAATATTTGAACAAACTTCCTCTGGCAGGAAGGGTAGCAAAGAATCGGCGATGGACTCGAATAAATTCAGGGCTCCTTCCCTCGCAGATCATCTGTCTAGTGACAGGAAGAAAGTTGAAACAATGCAAAAGGTAGAAAGTATAAAAGCCTCAAGACAAAGTCCTACGAAGTCCAGGGAGGTGGGATCCTTCCCAGCTGAAATATCGTCCTTTATTGAGCTGAGTCTGGCCAAACTTCAGCTCCGTCTTTGACTCCAAGTTGAGTGAAGGAATTCACTAGAGGTCGTTTCCCTAGGACAGGGTCCTTGATATGGATTTAGCATACTGCTCTTCTAGAACCTTCCGTATGTTTCCTTCCATAACCTTTAACTCATCACTTTCTTTGTTTCTAAGTTGCTTAAGTGCTCATTTTTGGGGTCAGTTCCTATAAATTGAGGCTGAGCTGAGGTGACACAATCAAAGGGAGTTAAAAGTTATGAGCTAAGTATGTTTTACTTACTCTTTCCCAAAAGGATCTGGGTGGTCCATGACTAAAAACACCCCATTTCAAATAAATTGGTAAAATCAAACTAGAAAACCAGAAGAGAAAAAAGCGGAAACTCGAAATAAGGCAACCCTAAGAGTTAACGTGATTAGTGCGATCGAGCTTCAGATTTAGCTCTGAGCTTCTTAGCAGCCCAGGGAAAGACAGAAAAACCCTAACTGACATCAATTCACTCTGGAAAAATGCAAAGCATGCCTGTTTTCAAATGGAACGAAATTATAAAAGCAATTTACCTTGTGGAATATCCAAAAGGGCACTGAGGGATGTAACAGGTAGTGTCCTAAGAGAGCTTTGAGAGAAGAAAAACAGGGGGATATCACAGCCCTGTTTTTCGTAATAACCTCCCATTAAAATGAAGGCTTGAGTAAAGATGAGTCTTTGCAGACTAAGCTAATACTATTCAGCATTTGGTGGTTCACCTTGAACACTAACGCATCCACTGGAAGTCTTCTCTGTATAACACTCCTCTCAGCTCAGCCAAATAATTTAAAATTAAGATTATTCTCTTTGGCAGGAGCCCAGAGTGTTGGTATTGCTTTGGATCATAGACTACAGATTTACAGGGTCTGGGTAACAACTGCGCAAATGCTAAGTTTGTCATCCTTCTACTAAAGAGGCAGAAGCAAATCAGTGCATTCACACCAATGAAGACCACCCGAGTTTTCCTCGGAGTAGGCTGCGGGGCATCTCGAGGGTGAGCCAAAATTTTCCTTAGGAAGTTGCTTTGAATGTGCTCCAGCACTTGAACAAATGTTTAATTGAGTCCCTAGAGCTCCACACTGTTTTGGCATGGAAAATATTTCAAAGCTGGTGTTTCCTAATCACCCGCAGTGGCTGGAGGAAAACATCGGTGGGACTCGCCCCAGCACCTCTGACCGGCGGACAGGATTCCTGATGGAACTCCAGGACGAAATCCTTGCAAAATGACACGGAGCGAAGTGACAAAGCCTCCTGCAAGCAACGACTTCAATTTTATTAAAGTTAGGCTATTCTTTTTGACTGTTGTTAGATACCGCAACTACTTTTTTGGAGGTCACTTTTGGTTCATGGTAATAAAACAATGTCACCAGACCAGAGGAGGACACTCGTCTTTCTAGTCACTATGGCGGGGTGGGGGCGGAGAGGGGGTGCTTTTAAACGAGAAGGGAGATCATCCTGTTTTATACCCCTCCAAGGATTGTTATCTGATCTCTTAGTAGACTGTTTCTACTTGTCTTGATTCCTACAGGGGGTGTTGGCGTGGAGAAATTTTTTTTTTTTTTTTTATCGTGGCAAAATACATAGAACGTAAAATTCACCGTTAACCATTTTTAAGCATACAGTTCAGTGGCATCGAGTACATTCACATTGTTGTGCAACCATCTCCAACATCCGTCTCCAGAGTTTTTCATTGTCCTCACCCGAAATTTTGTTTCATGAAATGCTCATTTCCCGTTCTTCTTCCCCCAGACTCTAGCCATGCTACTTTCTGTCTCAATGAATTTGACTATTCTAGGCAGTTCGTGTAAGTGTAATCGTACGGTCTTTGGTCCTGTCGTGACTGACTTTTTTCACCTACCATAATGTTTTCAAGGAGAATGTTTTTTAAAAGAACATTATTAACTAATAATCTATGTTGACATCACGTATTGGGACTCATAACCAGTTCCTATCCACATAATGGAGAGTTGGTGAAATCTGCAAACCATCTTAATTGTTCTAGGCAGGTTTCTCCCCAAAGAGTGATAGGCAATGTATCATTGAACATTAAGAGAAAGTAGCTAATCTGTAACCTATTTGCTCCTTGGGTAAAATGTCAGACAGAGAGCCTCAGAAATACAGAAAACAGGAAAAACTTTTAGAGAAATTATGCAAAAATATTGTTATCATTTGTGGGATACAGAGATTTGCTGATAGATCATTAGGAGTATAAACAGACAGGATCCCACCGGATGCGGTGTTGAACAGAAATAATTTGGTAAAGACTGCCATGCATCAATCGGAACAGACCATAAGCCGGTTCTGATATTGTTTCAATTATCTATTGTTGTGAACAAATATCTCCTAAACCCAGCTGGTTGAAACAACCATTTTACTTTGCTCACAATTTTGCATGTCAGGAATTTGGGGACGGGTCAGCTGAACAGTTCTCTCCTAGGGCTTCTCATGTGGTTGCACTGAGACGTCAGGTGGGATGTCCAACATGAATGGCTTTTGGTTGGGAGCTCAGCGGGACTGTCAGTAGAATGACTGCACGTGGCTTCTCCCAGCGTCAAAGTCTCAGACGTTTGCAGAGCAACAGGCTTAACCTAGAGCACCCGTTCTGGGAAAGCCGGGGAGAATCTTCGTGATTTTTTATGATTTAGCTTTGGAAGTGACAGAGCGTCACTTCTGCCCTACTGTTGTATTGGTCAAAATCAGGTTGTCGAGATTTGCCTGGGGCAGATACACACTCTACCTTGCAATGGGAAGAGTAGCAAACGATGGGTGACAATTTTTAAAATAACCACTACATGTAGCAAAATACTTAACCCAGTTATAACCAGCGTTAATCGAACGTGCTGTGGCAGGAGGAACTTGTCGGACCAAACCCAAGAGGCATCGAGAATCTACCAAATTTTATATAGCTGCTCTTTCTCCTTCCTCCTGTCTTTAAAAAAATGTACCATGAGGCCACCTTGGGGATGGAAGCCACCCACTATGAATGGCGGAATAAAACTTAGAAGGAGTCACTGATGGCTGCAGGGCCACCGTACCAGACCTGGACAGCCTCTGCAAGAGAAAAAAAGTTCTGTCTTGCGTTAGCCAGTCATTTCTGGTCTCTGTTCCTAGCAGCTGAAAGCAATTCCTAAATGCTACACCTTTCAAATTCTCTAACTGACCACTTTAGTTATGAGTCTAGAGAGACTTGGGAGGAGCTAGGCTGAAGATTAGGATGGTCAAGGAATGGTAATTTGCAGCCAAATGGACTCTTAAGTATCTAAAATAGCATCCAATGGTTACTGATTGAGTACCCACGGTGTGGATGAAAGACAAGCAAATAAATAACTACAACACCGCGCAATGATGCAAAAATAGAAATATGTGTCAATTGCTGTGGTTGGATGGCTCATGGAGCAATTCATTCAGGCTGATGGAATAGGGAAGTTTCAGAGGTAGTGACATGTGGGCTGGGTCTTGAAAGACGAGTAGGAGTTTATAAGGTGAGTAAGAAAGAAGTGGAAGAACATTCCTGGCAGATGAAATAGCATATGCCAAAGCATGGAGGTGTGAAATAGGCCAGTGTGTTGTAAGCCTGAATCGTCTGGCGTTTCTGGAAAATACAGTTTTGAAGAGCTTGGATCCTTGAAGTCGGTCAAAGCCAGATTTGAATCCCAGCCCTGCGACATAGCTGGGTGGCCTTGGGCAGCAGCTATTCAACATATGCTGAGGAAATTGGACCTCATGACACAGACTGAGGATTGCCCCCAAAAGGAGAAAAGCAGATGCGGGTTTCTGAAAACCCACTCTGATGGCAGCTCGGAGGAGTGAAGGAGGGCGCCAGTGAGGTCGGAGAGACAAGTTAGGATACAAGAAACATTTACCGAGTGCCTACTATGTCCACAGACCGAGACACTGAGGAGTCAGCAATAAGCAAAAGCAAAATCCCTACCTCTGTGGAGTTTAGTTTACCGGGAAAACAGACAATAAAAAAGCACATAACTATATAATAAAAGTGCTAAAACATGAGTGGAAAGTGAAGGGTTTGACTGCTCTTTTATGGAGGCTGATGAAAAAAGGCATCTCTGAAAGGAGACATTCGAGTCAAGAAATGAAAGAAGCGAAGGAACAAATACACCATCCTAAGAGAGGGGCGCGCTTGGCATGTTTGAGGGGCAGCAAGGAGGTCCTTTCGCCCAGAATAGAGTTGTAGGAGCCCAGCGTGGTAAAGCTGGTGGGAGACTGGGAGGCCCTGACCCACTGGAGAGGAAGTGGGAAGGAGAAGAAGAGATGGATAGAGCTTGCCATTTGTACAGGGTTTTATGACCAGTTGGGTAGGGCAGTGAGGAAAGGGAAGGAATGATCAGGATTTGCCGATGGATTAGGTGCCGGGAGTAAAGACGGAATTTTTGAAATGAGTGGCAGGTTTCCGCCTTATCAGTTCGGTGCTTAGTGGGATTATTTATTTCGATGGAATGAATTATTTCTTTTCGATGGAAAGACTGGAGAGAAACACTTTGGCGATGTGAGATTCAGAGTTCAGTTTGGGATCCGCTAAATTTGAAATGCATCTCTGAGAGACGGTCAAGCAGAGAGAAATGTAGGACTGAGCTCAGGGAGATATATATGGGCTCTGGCGATAGTAAGTTTGGAACCACCAACATATAGATGGAATTAAGATCCATAGGAATGCATGAAATCACCTTGTGACAGAAGAGAGAAACCTTGGGAAATTTTAGCCTCAGGGCTGAGAGAAAGAGGAGGGAATGGCAACCAAGGTTGGTTGTATTTGACTAACAATATGAGGGGTGCCTGGGTGGCTCAGTCGGTTAAGTGGCCGACTTCGGCTCAGGTCATGACCTTGTGGTCCGTGAGTTCGAGGCCCGCATCGGGCTCTGTGCTGACAGCTCGGAGCCTGTTTTGGATTCTGTGTCTCCCTCTCTCTGACCCTCCCCCATTCATGCTCTGTCTCTCTCTGTCTCAAAAATAAATAAATGCTAAAAAAAATTTTTTTTTAACTAACAATATGAATTCTTGAGATAGCTGGTTAGGGTAAAGAATATATTATGATACCATGGGAGTATTTTCCTGTATACCCTTTCTGCTTTGCACTAGCATATTTTTATTTCAACTCATATGTCCCATACAAGGTATAGGGATATTCATTAATAACCCAATTGTCCACTGAATAAAAGAAAGTAACAGCTCTCCCTACCTTCAAGTGATCTGTCCCTAAACTTGCCAAATGGTAAGAGAGAAACGTTAAAAAAAAAAAAAAAAAAAAAGTAGAAGGCATCCGACCAATTAAAGAAATGAGTATGCAGTCTCATTTCAAATATTCAAATACTTATCATTTCATATAAATGGTTAATATATTTCCTTTTTAATTTCAATGCCTATTTGCTACAGTACAATGAATCTGACAACTTTGTTAAGGTATCCTTACTGCTGCAAGTCAACCATTTTTCTTTAAAAAAAAGACGTTCTGCAACAAACACCAGGATGAGCGACTGCCTTCAGGAGCAAAGGGAATCAGCTTTAAGTTCTCTGTGAAATAAAATAGTGACGAATACATACTGCTCCCAACCAAAAGGGGCAAAGCAATTTTTGTTGGGCAGTGTTCCCATCTCCCAGAAATAAGGTATAGACGGACAGACGAGAGGGAAGGGTCAATTTCGCTCAAATTTAGAATTCAAAGAAAGACCTAAAAGGAGGCGCCTCTCCATCACAAGCCTTGTAACCAATAGCACCTTATTGGGCTTTCTTACTGTAATATAAAAAAACAAACACCGCTAACATGCAGCTGAGGACAAAAATTTGAGCTCTGATTTAGCAATAGAGGGCAGAGGTTTCTAGAAGCTTGAAGCAAACCTAAAGCTAGTTTTCTAAGTGTCTTCTATTATCTGTTAATCTTCCCTCCGTTCAGTGTGTCCATCTTTTTGTTTTTGGTGCTCAAATCTTTTCTGTGCAGTTTTTCCTCCATTTCGAAGTCGTTCTTAGCCACTAAATCTTAGGAATTCCAAACTACCTTGCAGCCCAAGTTCCACCTTGAACATGAAGAAATTTCAAACGTAACATTCAACTGGGTGTCCTTTAAGACCTTTTCATATCGTCTCATTGCATTATGCTGAGTGGGGTGTGGTGCCTGCTCCAACATTACACACACACACACACACACACACACACACACACTCTATCTCAGATGTAACTCCCACTCCTAGGTCAGCAAATGTTTTAATAAGTCCCTTTGAACAGACGTGACCTGTAGATTTATGCGGTGACCCCATCAGAAATAATTTGGGGTTGGGCGAGAAGACTGCCTTCCTCTCCAGGAGAGCCTTTATTGTGTACTCTCTAGTTAATGAGCCTCTCTCTGAGCCTCAAACTGAGCGCGTTATCATCCGTGTCCGCAAGGCTGGAGCCAGAGACGTAAGGAGCAAACCTCCTAGGCCCCCGGAGCCACCAGGACTAAGCTTTCTCCCCGCCCGTGGGCAGAGCCAGCAGAACCCAGCCGGGCTCTTCTCCGATTCCCAAGCTGGGTTGCGGTGGGGGAAAGGTAATCGATTCTGTCTGGGGTTGCGGCGCGCCTAACACTTCCTGCGGTGATTTGCAGCCGGGGCTGGAGGTTGCGAGCTTCCCATTGGCTCGGGGGCCGACGCCGCGGAGTCTGGGGGGGCGGGGCCGAACGCAGGGGCGGGGCGGGGCGG
Organism: Puma concolor; assembly: GCF_028749965.1. NCBI lineage: Eukaryota > Metazoa > Chordata > Mammalia > Carnivora > Felidae > Puma > Puma concolor. Next base: position 51,638,580 of record NC_141673.1, on the reverse strand, counting down.
GGCCGGCCTGGCGGGGCGGGGCCGGCCTGGCGGGGCGGGGCCGGCCTGGCGGGGCGGGGCCGGCCTGGCCGGGCGGGGCCGGCCTGGCCGGGCGGGGACGCAGGCAGGCTTAAGTCTTACGCACACGTTAGTCTGTAGAGCCGGGTGGCGGGGGCGGCTCCCCGGGAGCTCCCTTGGTGCAGGTCCCTCGGCTCGCGGAGCCTTTTTTAAGAAGGAGCGGATGCTAGTGACAAGTTAATATTTCTCGCTGAGCTCCTAGGTTAAAATGAACTTCATCCTTACCCCTAGGCCCCTTCCACGGCAGAGACTGCGCCGGCCACGGGGCCTAGGGGCATGGTGCTCGCCCCTGCCCACGCTCGGTTCCGGACCCCAGAACCCCGAGCTGGTGTCCACAGCCCCCCACCTCTCCACACCCGGGACGCGGGGTCCTGAGCGCCTCTTCACGGGTCGACGGGCACCGTCGGTTCCCCAGCCCACCCACAGCCAGCGACCATTTCTCCACGCACCTAGCTGGAGCACTACCACACTCCAGCCTCCTCCCGCTCACTCTCACCACTGCCCCTTCCTTACGCGCTCAGCCCTGCCGCTCCTTCATACACTCACCCGCCTCCTCACTCACACACTTGTCCCTGCCTCCTCCCGCACACGTATCCACTCACACTACCTGCTCCGTCGCACACACACTCCAGTTCCTCCTCACCCCCTCACTCCCGCTCCTCTCCCTCGCACCGCATCCCGCCCTCCTGAACACTTGTGCACACTCATTCCGCCTGCTGCATTAGGCACCAGCCCGCGTGCGGCGTTGGCCCCTCGCGCCAGCGATCGTGGGAACCAGGCGGGGCCCCTTCGTCGCTGTCCCCTCTGGTCATCCATCTCCCTCCCAGGCGGCCCGCCTGGACTTCAAAGGCGGCCTGGCTGCCGGAGGCCCGCCCCCGGCCCCGCCCGGCCGCGCTGCAGACTAGGAGGCCCGGGCCGCGCCGGCCGGGAGCGGGGCGGCGGGCGGGCTCCAGGTGCCCGGCTGGGTGGCGGGCTGCGTGGCGGAGCGCCGGCCCAACCAGGCCGGAGCCCGGGGCGCCGGGGCCCCCGCAGCGCGGCGAGCGCAGGCCGGCGGAGGCGCCTCGCTTCACCCCCGCCAGGGAAACCTTTCCGATGAACGCGTGTTCCTGATGCCTGACCCTCTCTGCTTGAGCAAATGAGTCTCCCCTGGAGCTTAAGCCATATTTCCTTCCTTCTTTCCTTCCTCCAGGTCGGACACCCCTCATTGACAGGCTCTAATCCTCGGATCGGAACTACTTCTGCCTGGAAGATTTGGCAGGCTTTTCCTTTTCTCTCAGCATTCCTGAAAAGCCAATTCGTTCTGAGCTGCATTGATGGCGGGGGCTGGGGGAGGAGGGCTACTAACAACTTCTGGCACCACCTGGGTGGTCGCCTACAGTGATTCTTTACAGCTATTATTCTCCCCAACTTTATAAAGGCCATTTTGCATAGAATAGTTAAGGAAGCTTAAGTAGTTTATTTTGGCATTGATCGTGCAAGGATATAATGACTAGTTTATATTCATTTATGAGATTTTTGAGAGCAGGGATGTGTCACTCAGTTCCAGGGCTCTAGATCCTAACACGGGGCCTGACAAATAAATAGTAGCTGTGCATTCAGTTTTGTTACATTCAACGGAACCAGCTTTTTGCACGAAGCTTTACAAACACTTTATCACATGCGCTTCAACTGTTATGTAAGGCTTTCCAAGAAGAAGAGAAAAAAGAAGGGGAGGGAAAAAAAAAAAAAAAAAAGATGGGAGAGGGAATCCCAGAATGATTTCAGGTCCTTTGAAAGAAACAAATTAGATTTAAATCCTCAAAGCTAACCCAGACAGATCCTGCCTATCTGAGAACACAGAAGCCCTAAAACCCTCATCAAATACCTCGCGTTAATTTTGCTTTGCAAGCTAACAATGCCAGCCGTCCTTAATATGTAACATTCTCTGACTTTGCATTGTGTTTATTACCTTTCTGACCCACCTTCAAACTTTACACGGAAGTGCTGAGCTGTGAACACAAGGCTAAACTAGACACAGATTGTGCAAATCTAGAAAATGGCGACTTACGTGGTTTTTTTCCCCCTTACAGATCTTTTATCCCATTTAAAGGAAAGGCAACAGTTAACCAGATTAGCTTTTTACAAAAAGTGATGGCAGTGTGGAGCCAATATGCACCTAAGTGCAGAGGAAACCTATGATGGGCTTTAATGAACACCATATACTCTTCTGTTATTATTCACAAGATAGATATAATTTGTCATTCAACAATGATTTTTTGAGAGATAGCCCTTTTGACATATGTCAATCTTTATTTTAACTGCTCTGGAGGATTCCACTGAATGAATAGTTCAGAATTTATTCATTCATCTTCCCATATGTACATTTAGAGGATCTTTCTTTTCTATTAAAAGATAATGTTGTAGAAATGTCCTTGTACATATGGTCTCCTTGTTTGCTGATGACACTGTTTCTCTTACTTTTGTCACTAGAAATTAAATTGCTGGGCTGTAGGATTACTTCTCTTAATCTTTCCTCGATAGCACCAGATCGTTTTTCAAAGTGGTTATAATGGTCTGCTCTCTTCCTGGTGTGTCAGACACCCACTTTTTCCACATATCCAACACTTGCTATCATCAGACTTTTCCATTTCCCCGCCCCCAATCTCATGGATAGGAAACGGAATGTCATTCTAATTTACATTTCCCTAAATACTCATTCAAGCCTTTCAAAATGATCCAAGCCGGCATTGGCCGCACTGTCCAAAAGAACTTTTTCTGTAATGCTGGAAATGTCTTCCCTTTCATGGGTTTCTCTCCATTTTAGTTACTCCTCTACACAATCCTCAGTTTTCCCACAAAGGAAATGCGTTCCGGTCAACCTCACAGCTTTAAAATATGACAAAAGTTTAGATTACTTACAACTGTAGACCACACCAAATTATACAGCTTGGCGGTCAAGGGTATTACACCTCTCCCTGTTTTGTATTTCACTTGTATTTACAGTCCCTCAGTCCTAACAGATCTATGCTGAACATTCCACTCATCTCTATACACACCATATGCTAACTCATCTCTGAGCCTTTGTACCCATGGCTCTTTTGAATTGTTACTCCTTTTCTTCCCTCCCCACCAGTCATGCTTCTTTACCTGTGTATCTCTCCTACCAGACTGAGCTTCAGGAGAGCAAAAGAGGTTTTTTGTCCTTTTCATTTTCGTATCCTTAGTACTATCCTAGTACCAGCCACACAGCTAGGAGTCAATGAATGTTTGTTGAATGCATGCATGAACTAAGGAATGAATAAAGTGTGCTAGGAGAAAAATTGGCCCAAAGCAGAAAAATCTAAAATACAGTGTCATAGCTTTATTTATTTATTTTTAAAGTTTGTTTATTTATTTTGAGAGAGAGACAGAGAGCATGGAGCAAGGGGAGGGGCAGAGAGAGAGAGGAGAGAGAGAGAATCCCAAGCAGGCTCCGTGCTGTCAGTGCAGAGCCCCACGCGGGGCTCAGCCTCACCAACCATGAGATTTTAACCATGGGGTTCAAATCAAGAGTCAGATGCTTAACCAGCTGAGTCACCCAGGCACCCCAGAGTCATAACTTTAAAACAGTATTCTTGTCTTAGTTCCATGGGGACGCTATAGCAAAATATCATAGACTAAACAGGCTATTGACGTTTATCTCTCACAGTTTTGGAGCCTGGGGAGTCCAAGATCAAGGAACTAGAAGTGTCAGTGTCTGGTGAGAACTCACTTCCTCACAGGTGTGCGTATTTTCCATGTCCACACAAGGTAGAAGTGGCAAGGAACTGTCTAGAGCCTTTCTATACAAAGTCACTAATCTAATTCTTGAGGGCCCCACCTTCATCAACTAATCACCTCCCAAAGGTCCACCTTCTAATACCGCCACACTGAATCACACCTTGTAAACATCTGAATTTTAGGGGAACACATTCAGACCATAGCCCTCTTCTATCAACCATAGGCTATACACATTTTGAAGTAGGCACTACGTAACGTTGATGTGTATTCTCTTCCACTGATCTTTTCATTTCTGTTGTAGATCAGTTTGATTCCTATTAGTGTAACAAAGGAAAAAAAAAGCCTCCAAACCTATCAGTTTGGAATCACTTATCTGCAAGAAACCAAAATAAAACAAACAAAACCTAGTGACCAGTATCTCAAACAATCCCCACCTCCCCCCCCCCCCCAAATTATAAGAATCATGAGAGAGATGGCCATTAGGGCAGATTCTGGGACATCTCTGCTAAACTCTGACTTTTCCTCAGTGTCACAAAGTGGCTGCTGCTCCTGGCACATTCATATTCAATGCAGGAAATAAGAAGGAAGGGACAATGCCACCCTGACTGTCCTTTTATGAGAAGCGCAAACATTTTCCCGCAACACCCCACCGCAGCAGACCTCCTCTAATTTTCATTGGCCAAAATTGGGGCGATGACCATTCCGAGCTGCAAAGGAAGTGAGGATGACCTTCCCAGTCATGGCACCGGACACACAGCCAATACCTGGCAAGTAGCATTCTGTTAGCAAGGAAGAAAGGGTTACTGGATACTCAACTAAGCATCTTCCATAACCTATGATCCCAGCATTTAGGACTAAACAAAGTGGCAAGAAATCCATGAGAGGGAATGTATGGACATACCAGACGACTAGACTAGACTAGACTAGACCATACTGCACTCCACTGCACTCCGCTATACTATAGCCTTTCTGCAGGTTGTCAACAGGACAATGGGAAGGGATGAAATAAGAACACCATTTCTGGACGGTTTCAAAAAGATATGGACCACCTGTTGTTACATATAGGCCCCATATGCCTAGCATGAACTTCCCACCTTCCTGACTGTCCAAATTCGAACTTTTCTTTAAGTCTCTGTCTCCAGAATTTACCAGTACAACTTGTTTGTTCATTTATCTTTTTAACAAGTAACTTGGAGTAAGTTCTGCTTTTAGTAAGTTTCCAGCACCACAAGGAAACCAACTCTTGAGAGTGAATTTGGAGAATGATGGAGGACACTGCCACGTGAATAGTGATTTTCAAAATGGGCACATGGGCCTATGAACACATTGATCATTTCTTTTTTCCCTTTACTTTCAAATGTACTTCAAAATAAGGGTAGACAACCTATTCCAGTCTCCCTACGACTGATCATCAAAATTGTCCAGCTTGTAATTAAACATTACAAAGCACTCAAAGGATGCAAAGGAGTAGGAAACTGACTCATAGTCAAGGAAAGAAAGCAGTCAATAGAACTAGACAGTGAGATTACTCAGATGATGGAATTAGGTGGCAAGAACCTTGGGGCGCCTGGGTGGCTCTGTCGGTTAAGTGTCCGACTTCGGATCAGGTCATGATCTCACAGTTCGTGAGTTCGAGCCCCGCATCTGGCTCTGTGCTGACAGCTTGGAGCCTGGAGCCTGCTTCGGATTCTGTGACTCCCTCTCTCTCTGTCCCTCCCCCACTCACACTCTGTCTCTGTCTCTCTCAAAAATAAATAAATAAATAAAATTTTTAAAAAAATTAAAAAAAAAAGAAACTTAAAGCACCATTGAAAATACGTTCAAGGATTTAGGAAAGGACAAACATGAGTGAATAGATGGGAAGTATCAGCAGAGAATTGGTAACAAAAAACGGAAACTTTAGAACTGAAACTGTAATATCTGCGATGAAAAAACCGTTAAGTGGGCTTAACAGCACATTGGCATCTAGAGAACAAAGGGCCGGTAAATCTGAGTACAGATCAGTAGAAATTTTTTAATCCACAGAACAACAACACAAAACCCACAAAATTTTTAAAAATCTAAAAATTTATTAATTCTTTATTTTAAATTGAATTATAGTGGACATTATAAGAGAAACTATTTTTAAAAAATGAACAGAGCGGAGCACCTGGATGGCTCGGTTGATTGAGTGTCCGATTTCGGCTCAGGTCATGATCCTACGTCCATGGGTTCAAGCCCTGCATCGGGCACTGTGCTGACAGCTCAGAGCCTGGAACCTGCTTTGGATTCTGTGTCTCCTTCTCTCTCTGTCCCTCTCCTGCTTGTGCTCTGTCTCTCTCTGTCTCTCAAAAAATAAAATAAAACATTTAAAAAATTAAAATAGAGGCACCTGGGTGGCTCAGTCAGTTGGGCATCCAATTTTGGCTTGGGTCACGATCTCACGGTCAGTGAGTTTGAGCCCCGTGGTGGGCTTTGTGCTGACTGCTCGGAGCCTGGAGCCTGCTTCGGATTCTGTGTCTCCCTCTCTCTCTGCCCTTCCCCTGCTCATGCTCTCTCTCTATCTCTCCAAAATAAATAAATGTTTAAAAATTAAAATAAATTAGGGGCGCCTGGGTGGCGCAGTCGGTTAAGCGTCCGACTTCAGCCAGGTCACGATCTCGCGGTCTGTGAGTTCGAGCCCCGCGTCAGGCTCTGGGCTGATGGCTCAGAGCCTGGAGCCTGTTTCCGATTCTGTGTCTCCCTCTCTCTCTGCCCCTCCCCCGTTCATGCTCTGTCTCTCTCTGTCCCAAAAATAAATAAAAAACGTTGAAAAAAAATTAAAAAAAAAAATTAAAATGAATTAAAATAAAAAATAAAATAAAATAAAATAAAAAAATGAACAGAGCTTCAGTGAGTGGTAGCAAAATATCAAGCAGCCTAATATATATGTTGGAGTTTCAGAAAGAAAAGAGAGAAAGAATGCAGTAGAAAAAGTACTTGAAGAAATAATAGCCAACATTTCCCACACTTGGTTGAAAAGCCATAAAAACAAACAAAACTTGACCTACAAACCCAGGACGCCCTGCAAACACCAAATGAGATAAATACAAGGAAAACCACATTTCAGCACATCATTGTCAAACTGCTGAAAACCAAAGACAAAGAAAAATCTTACAAGCAGTCAGAGGAAAAAAGAAACCAGAGATTATACAGGGAATGATCAAACAAAGGCTGGCTTATTGCTCCTCAGAAACAGCAGAGACATAAATGAGTATATATAACGTTTATAATGTTGAAGTGGGAGGAAACAGATGAGGAAAAGGAAGAAACGCATAACTGTGGGGCAGCCAGACAGACAGCAAACTTCTGCATGCTCTAAGTGGATTTGAGAATTCCCCATCGAAGCTGTTTGATCGCTCTACTTAGTCTGGAGAATATAAAGGAAGTGGCAAGAAGGAAGTCTTCCCCTTAAGGGGCTGATCGACTGTATTTGCTGTAGAAAAGAAACCTAAGAAAGAAGAGATAGAGGTAAGCTAGAGTGGCTGAGGAAATCTAGGAGGAGCAGGTTGGGGAGAAGGTAAATATGCCTGGAGAATAGTCAGATTGGGGGAGAAAGGCATTCAGCTCATCAGGAGATGGGCACCTGTAGCGGTGGAGGAGTGGGCATGATACCCTCAGGAATCCGACTTGGACAGAAGTGGGTAGCGAGGAGGGAGCACAAAGGCCAGGGGTCATCAAGCCTTATTTTCGTCCCTACCTTTTCCCGTTACCTGTATGGGGCTGCAGGTAGCAGAGGATAGGGATTAAATGTTGAGAGGCTCTGAAGTCAGACCGTCTGGATTCAAATCGCTTCTTCCTCACTTATTAGCCAGCTGCTGAGGCAAGTTACTTACGCTTTGGGGGTTTTCTATTTCTCCACTTGTCAATGGATAATAAAACTGTATCACAGGGATGTAGTGAGCATTGGATGCAAAAATATGTGTAGGGCTCTTCAAACAGTGCCTGGAACGCAGTAAATGAATGTTCAGTCATGTTTGCTGCTCTGACTAAACCAAGTTCTCAATAAATATTTGTTGACTTACTATTAGAGAGATTGGTAGCATGAGCTGAAGCAGAAGTGGTTGCCCCAAAAAAGGCTAAACCACATTTAGGGTGGCTGGGATATAAGCGCTATACAAAATCTGCTCACAAAAAAGAGGAGCCACATATGAGGCGACCTTGTCACCTGTACGTCACCAGTTGCGTTCCGGTGGTGGGAGTGAGACACGCAAACCGAGCACATCTCATTTGAAGAGAGGTTGAAGACCCCAATCTCCGGAGAGAAAATCTTTGAATATGAGGGACCTTACATTTGACTCAAGTTATGTAATTTTTTTAAAAATTTTTTTAACGTTTATTTATTTTTGAGACAGAGAGAGACAGAGCATGAACGGGGGAGGGGCAGAGTGAGAGGGGGACACAGAATCGGAAGCAGGCTCCAGGCTCTGAGCCATCAGCGCAGAGCCTGACGCGGGGCTCGAACTCACAGACCGTGAGATCGTGACCGGGGCTGAAGTCGGATGCTTAACTGACTGAGCCACCCAGGCGCCCCTCAAGTTATGTAATTTTTAAACATCAGTTGAAAAACCACTGTATAAACCTAGATTTATTGCTTACCAAGTCACCTCCGAACAAGAAAATAAACTCTTTTTCCTTTGCAAATGCAGATTTTAAAATGAAAAGTGGCCAATTACTATAACTGGATTCACCAATTACTATGAAAAGTTCCTTTATTTCCTAAAGCCATGACCACTACAGACAGAGAAAATTGGCCATTTGTTACTTCATACCCTTTTGTGGGAGACAAGTATCCTCCTTGAAAGAATACTTTATAAGCTTAGACTACATGAGAGAATTCAAAGGACTTTTTACCCCCGACAGCGGCAGGATCTACTCATATTCAAGTTCTGTGCTGTTGATAGTGCTGTCTCCAAAGCAGGTGTCCTTAAGGTTATTAACGGGCGTTTTCAGCCAAGAGGTCTAGCTCATGACATCCGCCACCCAAATGAGAATTGAAACCAGGATAGAGGACTTACTTCTCAGATTACCATCGTATTACAGAAAGATTAGCTTGTACTTTCGAGCTTTTATGTGTCCAACCAACTGATATCCATCTAGCTATGAGATTTTACCTATTTTTCAAATATATGTCATTCTATGTAGGAATTCCTGGTTGGGAGATACCAGAATTTGTGATACTTTCTGGAAATGCTGCCATTGACTTAAGATGAAAGATAGATTCAAAAGTGAGGTTCTGGGACTTCATAGAGTCTGAAGTGAATGCAAAATTTGGGTCTAAATGTTTAACTTACTTCCCTCTCATCTTATGAATGGGCATGTAAGTCGTTCCAAGGTTTTGAGAATTGATCCTATTTCTAAACCCTAGTTAAACTCCATGGTAAGTTTTATACTGACTCATAATGTCAGCTTATTTGTGTGAATGTTTGGAGACGAAAAGAATAAATGATCAAAACCAAAATCAAATCACCAATTTCCACAAGACTTTGAAGATAGACAAAGTGTATTATTGTACAAATACATAGACTTCACTCCTTGCGGTCCAGTCTAGGGGTAATCTATTGGCAATGTCTGTTAAGCTTCTTCCACCAGAACTATGTGAGCTGTGTGCAATTTTTATCAGGTACAGGAGAAAGAAAGTGACTGACAAGCAGGTTCTTGCAATAGACACCATGATCTCAGTAGGAGCTATTGCTTTGTTCGCCCTCTCAAGCTGCACGGATGGAAAAATTTTGACCCAAAATCATCCACACGAGCTAGAAAAAAAAAAAGACGTAAAAATGATCCAACAAGACTCTGGCGAAACACACTGCCAGAAAAATTTCAAATCATCCAGAATTGAACATATTCTCCTCTTGGATTGTAGACTGAAATTTTCTGAGGTGTGGTCACGGCACTTAGGTTTGTTGATGTCTTGGCAAACACGAGCTCTCCTCCATTACCAAGGCTTCTTTTGGGATTAGTTGGTACCAAAAGCCTTAACGATACCTCTGAGACTACATTATATGGAGAACGGGGATGAGCCAGGCTGGTCTCGGCACCATACCTGTGTCCCACCTCCCTTCTTTCCTCTTTCCACTTAAGACACCTGGTCATCTGACAGTGACTACAGCGTTCACACAAGAGCCTCTCTCAGCAATGCTGTCCCAGGAATTCTGTCACCACTCTTCCAGAAATCAGGGCAGCGGAACCCAACAGGAGTGACGGGGACGTGGAGTGGCATTGCTACGAAGAAATGTAACAGCCTTCAGCCACCAACCCAACATCTGAGATGTCAATATCATGCTCACCCTTGAAAGCTGGTAGGCATGGGACTTTCATTCTGCTGCAAAACCTGATGCCTCTTTGGGGGCAGCGTCAGAGCCCTGTGATATGGAAAGTCTCACTTATTTCTAAACTCTTCATACTTTTTTTTTTTTAAATAATTGCTAGAATCTGCTTAGCAGCCAGATTCACAGAGACAGATGTAGCAATGTCCCCTCTTCCTCTCGAATGCATGCGTACTCCTTTCTTTATTAAAGAGCCTAATCTCTACCTTCTTACACAAGGCCAGCTTCTCACTTTCAGTGCGTGTGGAAAACACAGGGTATTTGTCTTTATGTAAAATGATGTCAGGCATCTGAGCCTTTAATGGATTTGGAGACTCCACAATCCTTTGCAAGGGGAGCTGTGCTGTGACATCATGTTTTGAATCCTTAAGGTAAGAATTTTAACGAGAAACAACTGTCACAGAAGCTCATTTTCTGAGTTTGTACCACAATTTTACTGTGAAAAATGAATTTTTTGCTAAAAACCGGCCGGGTGGACCAAAGTGGGGGGTGGGGGTGGGGGGCTGTTCTGAGTATCTGAGCAGAACTGAAAACTTAGGGAACCCTCTTAAAGAGAAAAGACATGCTTTCTCGAGTGAAGAAACAGGAGAAGTTTCAGCCATCCTGCTAGGCCAGTGTTTTCCCAGCTCTGCAGCACTCTTGTAAATTTGTAAATTTGCCACAGCTCACTTGTAAATTTGCCAGGGTGGCGGACGCACGTGACTCCCGGCTGTGAGGCCTGCCAGCCATCAGAAGCCCCCAACTCTCAGGAGGGAAGGGGGGGGTGGGTGCCCAGAGACCACCCTGGGTTATATTTATTTTGGGGGATCCTTGCTGGTACGGATAGCGAGTCCCGCTAGACAGATGCAGCCCACGGTGGAATGTCTTGTTGAGAATTCCATCAACTCCCCAGTATCAGGCCCAGCACCTTATAAAACAAATCCGTCCGTGGCAACAAAAGTAAGTGCAGCCTTCCCTATCTGGCCCTACACGTCGCGTGATCTTTCAGGTTCTTCCGCGCCTGCATCCATCTCGCCAGAAACCCCTTGTTTATTCTCAGTAGGCAGAAACCCATAATTCTTACTCCTTTTATCGATTTTCCCTCTGTTCACAAATCCCCTTCCATTCCTCCTTGGTCCTGGTTACCTCATTGTCCCTGGGCCTCCAAAGAATCATCTCACACCCACAAGCCAGACAGATTAATGTTCCTATTTCCCAAGATGTGTGTTTGGTCTGACTCCAGCTGACCACCGAGACTTTGAGCCATGACCCTATCCTGGGGGAAATTCCCTCTCTCTTGATACTAAATTTATGCATATCCCTGATCCTCAGTCTGAGCCTGAAAAAAAGTCTATCTAACTTTCCAAACATTTCTGACTAGAAACTTAACACTCTCTTATCATACACAAACTTCCCCTGAACCCGCAAACCCTGAAAGGGAGTACAGGCCCTCTTGGAAATTTGGAATGATTTACATTGCCTTATTAGGGAAACTTAAGTCAATATTTCTTTTTTTTTTAAGTTTATTTATTTACTTTGAGAGACAAAGAGGGCAGGGAAGGGGCAGCGAGAGGGATCGAGAGAATCCCAAACAGGCTCTGCACTGTCAGTGCAGAGCCCGATGTGGGGCTCGAACTCACTAACGGTGAGATCGTGACCCGAGCCGAAGTCAGACGCTTAACCGACTGAGCCACCCGGGTGCCCCTTTAGTTGATATTTCTTGACTTGGGTGATTTGTGCAGGGGGCTGATGGAACTCAGGTATAGATAGGATGAGCTGACCTCCTCTACCCCATCGTCATGGCCACTGAACTCACTGCTGAAGATCTGCCATGACAGAAGCTTTAGCAATGGTGGCTGAAAGATGGGCTTAGGGATACAGAGACATCAAGAAGTGTTTCATCCTCTTGAGGAGAGAAGGAGGAGGGGGAGAGAGAGAGAGAGAAACAGTTCTAGAATAGCCTACTAGCCTAACTTCCATTTTAGAGATGCTGTTCTAGCTCTCATAGTTTTAATGGGCTTATTTCTCTAGGTTTTGAAGAAGCTGTCAGAGTTATGTGCTTCTTACTTACAAAAAAAAGTTACCGTCTGTTACTGTCGTTTTAAAGGATTCAGGCTAATTTTCCGAGAAAAATTTATATGAACGTATTATGTGTCAGTTTTGTTGACATTTATGATGCTGCAGATTATACTCATGTCAAGACATTCGTCACACTCATGACCTTCAATCAGAGAAACACCAAAAATGAACGGCAGCCAATATGTCCACATAAGGAAAATTCAATGTCAAAATACCTAGGGCACTGCTCCCTCTTCCGTGTCCTCTGGTTCTCCCCTCCGCATCTGTCTCCCTTCTTTCCCCCATCCTTTCTTTTCCTTCGCTTACCCCAGGGAACCAGAGGAAAGCCTCTAAATGTAACACTGAAAAATGTTGAGTCCTGGGCAGATCCTTGTCAAGTTCTGTAAACATCCATTTACGTTCATGTACACGCATATGTGCACGGTCATCGCGACCGACCCCAGTCATTGTTCAGAACTATGATGAGGTTCTGCACAAGGTTTAGATGTTTTAAATAGACGGTGAGTTCTTGGTTTGGTTTCGTTTCCTCATTCCGTCAGCTGCATAGCTTAGAAAGCAACGCATTGACTGGAAGTGTGGGTCCCAGTGGCAGAAAGGGGATAGAAAGGCTAAGAAGAGGGGCTTTACGCGACAGGAAGAGGTAGGGACAAACTGGTCAGAATCTTCCCTTCTGGAGTCCCCTGTGCCGATTGCCACAAGAAATGGCGGCACATTTGCTCTACTGAGGATCAGCACCTAGCACCAGCGTGCACCCAACTATTCCCACACGTGGGAGAGAAGACGGATTTTCCCAGACTAGTGTTGAAAGCAACGTCCTCATTTAATGTAGTCGCGGTGAACTGTCCATCAAAGTTATGGCTGCACACACCTCTACCTAAATTCAGGTGCCTATGTGGCCTTCCTTGCATCTATTTAACACAGTGGCTTTGTCATCTCAAAACAAACAAAAAAGAAAGTAGATTTTTGAAACTGTACATTCAAGGGTAATGTCAGAGGGAAGAGACGAAGGATATGAAATTTTTTCTCATCCAGTAGAGGATGTGGAAAGTCAAACTGAGCAGGTTTTGAGTCTTCTTGTTTTCAGACGAATCATCCACTTCATGGCAGGTGTGCTTCCCAAGATGGCTGCAGTGAACATGGCTGCCCATCACACCTTCGCTTCTTAAAACCTGAGGCTGATACTCCTCCGAGAGAGGGCTACAGTTTGTGCCCACTCCTTTCAAAGATGAGGGGGCCTGTGACTATGGTAGAAGTGACCCTGTGTGACTTCTAAGACTAGGCCATGTGGGGGCACCTGGGCGGCTCAGTCTGTGAAACACCTGAGTCTTGATCTCGGCTCAGGTCAGGATCTCATGGTTTGTGAGTTCAAGCTCTACATCAGGCTCTGTGCTGACTGTGCTGAGGCTGCTTGGGATCCTCTCTCTCCCTCTCTCTCTCTGCCTCTCTCATGTGCTCACATGCACACGCTCTCTTTCAAAATAAATAAATAAACTTAAAAAAAAAAAGACGAAGGCATACAAGGGGATCGGGTTTCTCCCTAGTTCTCTCTAGACACCATTCTTGGAACCTGCCGCTGTGCTTTGAAGAACCAAGCGGCCACAGAGAGTGACAGGTGGGTGTTGCAGCTGACAAGCCCGCCATGGTCCCATCTGTCAGACGATACCATTGACCAGTGGTGTGCGTGAGTGAGCCTTCAGAGGATTCCAGCTCACAGAAGTCATCCCCAGTGTTGGAGCCATCCCAGCTTATGCTTTGGGTAGCAATCGGTCCATGCTGAGTCCTGTCCAAATTGCAGGTTTGTGAGCAGATAAAAAAAGATTATTGTCGCTTTAAGCCACTAAGTTTGGGGTGTTTTCCTCTGTACCAACAGATAACTCCAACCTTGAACTTTTGCCTCCCATTGGGAGTTTGCTGCTGGTCCTATAAATATCACACATATAAACATCCACATATAACGAAACCCTTTAGGCCAGGATCTTGAGTCCCTAACATTTAGCCTGAGGAAAAAGTGAAAGTTCCATTTAAGATGAGTACCAGGGACTAAGAAACAGAAGTGTAAGAACAAATCCAGCTATCATTAATAATACAGCCACGATTGTCATTCTTGAGGCACCATTCACTGTCCCAGAGCAGAGATGAATTGGGAAATGCTTTTTGACAGATATCGTTGGTTTCAAAAAAAAAAAAAAAAAAATCAATCAATCAAAAAGGAATTTAAAGAATGAAGAATGGACAGGCTAGCAGAAGGTGACATGAGCTACATCGTGGACTTGGAATGAATCCAGTCTTCGTATCACAGAATTACAGACTCTCAAGCTTATATGAAGCTAATTAGACTTGGTCTAAATTTTTTTAATGTTTTTCTTTATTTTTGAAGGAGGGGGAGAGACAGAGCATGAGCAGGGGAGGAGGAGAGAGAGAGAGGGAGACACAGAATTCATAGCAGGCTCCAGGCTCTGAGCTGTCAGCACAGAGCCCAACGCGGGGCTCGAACCCACAAACTGGGAGATCATAACTTGAGCCGAAGTCGGACGCTTAACTGAGCCACCCAGGTGCTCCAAATTAGACTTGGTCTAAATCACCAGTGTCTTCGAATCTGAGTCCCATGTACTTGAAAATTTATTGTCTAGTTTCTGTTTAAACATCTTTGATTCCAAGGGAAGCCCTCTTCACTTCCTAAAAAAGTTGGCTGTTAGAGACTTCTTCCTTAGCTTAAGCTAAAAGCATCTCCCTGCAACTTTTCTTTTTTGGTTTTATTGCAAAGTGGCATCTTTCGCAGGAGGTTTGGTTCTAAAGTCAACATGAGGCAGCAACTGCATATGGCCGAACTTAGCCTGGAAATTTCCTCTGGAAAGCACCCCAAAAATCATTAGCCTGTGATTTCTCAGCCAGTATTGTCTGCAGTGTCAGAAATGATGACTGTTTTTTTGGTTGAGAACCAGAGAAAGTAGTTGGCTTGAATGTAAGAGATATGTGGATTTAAAAATCCATGTATTTTTCAAGGCTAGAGTCACATTCAGACGGGGGAGATGTTTGTGATCTGAGAGGCAAAACGGTACTGAGATGGGAGATTCATATTTTCTTTCTCCTGCTTATTGGGGGCCACACATATGCCCCTTAAATGGAATAGCTGGAGGAGACAGCACAGTATTCAGGCTGTATTTAAATCTAAATGTAAAATGTAAAAATGTGATTATTTTTGCAGAGCTCATGTCATTGAACCTGTGCCCATTCAACACATATGTGACATGATATCACTGTATCGCATGGATTGGAGCCCCTTATTCTCCTGTGTTTCTCTTCTGCACAGAACTGACTTCTGTTACTCTACCCAGAAATCGCATCTGGGTTTTTGGTAACCATGCCCCATTGTTGAATTATAGTCACCGAAGTCCTAAGTCTCTTTTATAATTATGAGCTATTTAAACACGGAGAAAATAAAAAGCAGACACCCACAAACGGCCACCATCCACAGATGTTAGCTTGCCTTATTTACCTCTTTCTCTATATGTGAATTTATTTGCCCAGGTCTCCCACGTACTGATTTTGTGCACCCATATAACCACACTGTCAGGTTCCCGATTGAGCAATTATTTATTGAATCCCTACTGTGTCCTTTTTTGGGGTCTTAGCTTTGCTATTCAAATGTGGTATCTGTTAGCTCAGCCTCCCATTATTCGCAAATTTGCTTAGGGGGTTTTCGTACACAGCATTCATTACAACAATGAATGGGATAGGGTTGATGACAGAACCCCGTGGCCCCCCAGCAATGACAATCCTCTTGACTGGCTGACACGTTATTTCATTTCTGGGACCCTGTGCTTTTTTGTCTCTGTTGTTCCTTCCGCCTAGAATGGCTTCTTACCTCCTTCTTCCATCTGACTAACTTGTATTAATTAACCCTTTGAGTCTCAGTGTCACCTGCTCCAGGGAAACCTCCCTCATCATTACTTGCAAAGATGGGAGGCCTGCCTTTGTGCATTTCTCTCCTGGAGCGCTCAGGCTCTTGTAATCATCGACTGCCTGTCTTCCCCTCTAGTCTTTAAGCCCTTTAATGGCAAAACATCCTCATATTTATCTTTATATTCTTAACCTCTATCAGTGTTCCAAAACTTAGAAAGTGCCAGTTCCTATCAGGGCCTCCAAAATGCTTGTTAAGTAAACACGTACGATTAAAACCGTCTAGTCCAGGGGTACCTGGCTGGCTCAGTCGGTTAAGCGTCTGACTTCAACTCAGGTCATGATCTCACAGTTCGTGAGTTCGAGCCACGTGTCGGGCTCTGTCTGGACTGACAGCTCAGAGGCTCGACCCTGCTTTGGATTCTGGGTCTCCCTTTCTCTCTGCCCCTCCCCCTCTCATGCTCTCTCTCTCTCTCTCTCTCTCTCTCTCTCTCTCTCTCTCTCAAAAATAAATAAACATTAAAACAATTAGAAAGGAAGTCAAATCTTCCTTCCTTTCATTAGAGGAATATTTCTCTCAACACCACTAATAGATCATCACTTCTAACCACAGAGATTTAACCGTCCTGCAGGACAACCCACTCCTTGTTTGAATGGTTCTGGATTTTGAAATTCTTTTGTCATATTAAGCCCCAAGTGGGTTTCCTGTACTGACACTACACGTTCTTGTCATAAATAAATTTTTTTTTCGGAATGTCAAGGATTCTTTTAGGGTGCTCACTTTTGTAACTAAATAGTTGTTAATGAATCTGTCTTACACGTAATTAGCCAGCAGACCTGAAGAAATAATGCAGGACTCAGAATTGGGGCACTTTCTGGGGGCATCCCATTAAGGATTTCTGCCCCGAATTCTTTCCAGAAGCTAATTGGGGCTGTGAAGACCACAGGGCACAGGTGTTCCATGTTTCATACAGCTCACATTCCTATATAAACATGCCGTTACTTTCTCGAGCATCTCAGGCTCTTGGGTGGTCTTAGGGCTGCTTAAGAGGGAAACAAGTTGGACTTTTCTCTCCTTGCTAATCATTTGAGGACCTGGGTAGCCTACAACTACACTCTATTCTGCAATCTCTATTTCGTGAGTCCTTGAGTTCACACTCGAGGAGAAAACTGCGGGTCTAAACCTGGCCCCAAACTTGACTGAATAACCAAAAACTTGTAGGGAAAATAAAACTGGGAGAAACAGGTACCTTCCCTGCTAAGTTTGATGCCTTTCTATGAACGCTTGATTGTAACTGTCATTTAGTTAGGTGCAAGCCACTGACACTTTCCCCTGGAAATATGGAAGCAAAACTCCTTCTTTAAGTTTAGGCTTTTGTTTCATGGATTTTTCTTTTTAATTTTTTTGAACAATTGTTTATTATTTTTGAGAGACAGAGTGTGAGGGGAGGAAGGGCAGAGATAGAGGGAGACACAGAATCTGAAGGAGGCTCCAAGCTCTGAGCTGTCAGCCCAGGGTCCGATGCGGGGCTCAAACCCACAAGCCACGAGATCATGACCTGAGCCGAAGTCGGAAGCTTAACCGACTGAGCCACCCAGGCCCCCCCAGGTCATGGACTTTTCTGAATGGTGGTCAGTTGGTAAAATCTTACAATAAAGCATTCATTATTCCCTTGGTATAGAGCATCAGTGCTTCCTGTGTGCCAGGCACTATGCTAGAAACTTCCCAGATCTTACGTAATGTAACCCCTGTACCCGCCTTGAAAAAATAAATATTATCCCCATTTTATAGATGAGGCACTGGAGGCTCAAGAAAATGAAGAAACATGCTCAGTGCTTCAGCATTACTAAGCCGCAGAAACCATTCAAATCCATACGGTCTGAGCCCAAAGCCTGTGTGCTTTAAACCAGGCCATGCGGCTCTTCCTTTCCAAAACCAGCTTCACTGCATCATCTTGCATTTGGTTTTGAGCTCTGTCTTCACTCCTCGATCCTGCGTTCCTGCATCACCCCTTTTGTCTGCCTGTGGCTGGGTGGCGTCCTCTTGGGACAAGGTTATAACACGCTTGCTGTATCAACTGTACTTAATTTTGTCTTAAAATAATGTCACCCTTAAGAGTATCCAGGATATATACAAGTGATTACAATGAATGTCTGCTAGCTTCTCTCTCTCTCTCTTTTTTTTTTTTTAACCTCAGCTTTAGGTTGGCAAGAAGGGAGGGCTGGGAAGAGGTAATCTTTACTTAATAGTGCTCAGTAGAAGTGTTAAGTAAGAAGACCAGTTTACGGGGCACCTGAGTGCCTCAGTCGATTAAGTGACAGCCTCGATTTTGGCTCAGGTCATGATCTCACAATGGCTCAATCAGCTAAGTGACACTTGATTTCGGCTCAGTTCATGATCTCACAATTGGTGAGATAGAGCCTTGCATCAGGCTCTGCGCTGATGGTGTGGAGCCTGCTTAGGATTCTCTCCCTTTCTCTTTCTCTCTCTCTCTCTGCCCCTCTCCTGCTCTCTCTCTCTCTCTCTCTCTCAAAACTAAATAAATAGGGGCGCCTGGGTGGCGCAGTCGGTTAAGCGTCCGACTTCAGCCAGGTCACGATCTCGCGGTCTGTGAGTTCTGAGCCATCAGCCCAGAGCCTGGAGCCTGCTTCCGATTCTGCGTCTCCCTCTCTCTCTCTGACCCACCCCCGTTCATGCTCTCTCTCTCTCAAAAAGTAAATAAACGTTAAAAAAAAAAAATTAAAAAAAAAAAACTAAATAAATAAACATTAAATGAAAAGAAGACCAATTTACTTTAAAACCTTTAAGTCATCTGGACTGAGAAGCCAGGGATAGCATTTGTTCATATTCAGTTAATATTCAATTAATTTGTTAATATTTGTCAAAAGTAGTATTTTATTCATATTATTTAGGGTTTTTTTTTTCCCATTCATCTCCATGCTCCATGCTTCATAGCAAATTATTTAGACCAGGGCTTGACCAAATCTGACCCACTGCCTATTTTTGTAAATAGGGTTTTAATGGAACACAACCATGCTTACTCGTTTGCATATCCGTGGCTGTTTCCATGCTACAAAGGCAGACTGAAATAGTTGCAGCAGAGACCGTATAGCCCACAAAACCTAAAATATTTACTTTCTGACCCTTTATGGAAACAGTTTGCTGACCCCTGCTTTAGGCAGAGCAAAAAATGTATGGATGTTTCAGTCCAGCAAAGAATCTCTGTGTCTAGAGTAGAATGTGGAGGAATTTGGATTTGGATGGCTGGACTAGATGTCTTTAAAGACACTTGCAACCCTGTACTTCAAGGATTTAAAAAATTCAGCGATATATATATATATATATATATATATATATACAGCAATATATATATATATACATATATATATATATACATACAGTCGGACCAAGATAGCAGATGTTGACTTGGAATACAATGGGTATGTTAAAAACAGGCGTTTCTGTTTTGTTAATTCTTACTGTGCTGATCCTCAGATATAGCAAACTATGTATCCAGCATGTTAGCTAAATCTTGAATAGTCTCTAAAGACAGTGAAGGCTGAATATATGGAAGGGAGCCATATCTGATTATATTGACATCAACAAGTATTTGAGAGAAATCCATCTACATAATTGTACCATTTTGCTTGTCGGGGTTTATAAAATATTATTCATATCTTCGATGAAAACTCCCTCCAGTCATGGAAGCTTGTAATTATGTGAACATTTTATTAATGTATTTATTACCATCAACCTTATGCATCCTGCCACACAGAACAATAGAAGAAATGTGGTCTGTGTCCTGGCGGATGGCATTGCTCGGCTCTTGGACTCTCTTCCTGTGCCTCAGGAACCGTTATAATGTTTTGGTTATTTTTAAATCTATTTGCAAGTAATTAAGATGCGTGTCTAAAAAAGTAGGTATATGTCAGAGGCCCAAATGCTTGAGATCTAACGCCAGCTAGATTCCTTTTTGCCTCCGTGGGAACTTTGGTTGTATTTTAATTAGAAGACCCATCCTTTGAAATTACATTCTTTTCAAAAGGTTTTTTATTTTAATTCCAGTTAACTGAAATTACAGTATTTTTAAGCCTCCTGTATTCTCTGTAGATCTTCATTTGGCTCACTGGTTAGTCACCTGGTCTTGGGCCAAACTTTCTCCGAATAAAAGCAGGATGTCAAAAGTAGATGTTTACAGGCATCTGATCCCTGTATTTCTTAAAATCGTCATGTACAAGTATTTTTAAAATATTATCTTAGCATATCTTCAAGCATCTATGCTAGGCAATAGAAAGAATGAATTTGATTTTTTTCTGATTGAATTTACGATCAAACTCGACTCACATGAGTGAAACAACAGAAAGGGTAAATGGGGAGACGAATATGTTATGATTTGAAAATTGGAAAGAGATCGTATCTTGGAGAGAAAAAAAGACATGCGGCCAGAAGAGAAAAGGTTTGTTTTCACGTGTGCAGATTGCGAACGGTTTGTGGACATGACCCACCAGAGCTGACTGCACGTTACACTTGCCCAGTGCTGTTGTGAACTTGGTGATAAGATGTTTGGTAATTGTTCTCAAGTCAGCCAATATATGGATGTTTTGTTTTCTGAGTCTGTAGAGAGCAGAATTTTCATCACCTGTTTCTTTAGTATTTCCTTTCTTTCCTTCGCCTGGAAGTGTCTAATAAAATATTTTTTGTTACGTTCTTAAAAAGTATTTACTGATGAATGCCTTTACTGTTTTAATTAGCTCATTGGTGTATCTACTGAGAATTTAAAAATCGCATGAACTTAGATTTATAGGCAAGAAAATTCTGGGGAGAAAATTTATAAGTTCTAGAATTGTTTAAAAGAGAACTTATGTAATGGTTCTAGATGAATCCGTTAAAGTTTATGTCACATAATAATTTGTCAATAAATCAGTTGGCCCAATGACCAACTTGCCCACTTAATGATTTGTAATTTTTTTGACAGTAATAAAGTAGCGGAAATTTGTGTTTCAGTCAGTTTGCTCAATATACCACGAACTCTTGGGAGAGATCATTGTTTGGGCTTTTAAAAATTCTGGTATTAGGCCTGTCACCAATCTCAATGATTTTTAAAATGGTATGGTTTAGTCTTCTAATATATTTTCAACCCAGCCTACTGCTTTTCCTACTTCTCATAATTTACAGATTTCCTTTCTTGATGGGGAGAGGAAGGAATTGCATTACAAGAAATTCAGTGGGAATGTTTTCTTGCATGAATGGAGGAGGACTTAGTGTGCAGGGGACAGTGAATACATATATCGATATAATGAGAATGTGAAGACACAAGCCTGATGATGTCTAATAGTTTCAAGCTCAGAATTTAGTCAAGCAATTGTGCTAATAACTCCAAAGAAACAAGTTTTGGGTGAAATAATAATAGTGAAAAATTGGTCTTTGGTTGAACCAAAAATTGGTTCTTTGATGAATTGGTAGTCAATCACTTACTATTTGGCTGACTTACTACACACTGGTCCACTTCTTATGAAATCATCCTTCTTCTCCCAAGAAAGACCTACTTTTTTTTTTTTTTTTTTTCAACGTTTATTTTATTTTTGGGACAGAGAGAGACAGAGCATGAACGGGGGAGGGGCAGAGAGAGAGGGAGACACAGAATCGGAAACAGGCTCCAGGCTCTGAGCCATCAGCCCAGAGCCCGACGCGGGGCTCGAACTCACGGACCGTGAGATCGTGACCTGGCTGAAGTCGGAAGCTTCACCGACTGCGCCACCCAGGCGCCCCAAGAAAGACCTACTTTTATGGATTGCCAAAAATAGTCTCATCCAGAAGCAGGTGGAGGAAGCTTTTGCCATATTGCTCAGCCTTACAGCTTTAAAATAATAAATGGTTACACTCCATATAAGGGGGGAAATCTCTTAAAGTGTCTTTTTGGAGAATGTGAAGGATCTTTTCAGTTATTAAACATTTCAGTGCGATGATATTAAAAATAAGGCTTCATTTTAATCACTAAAGTGGCTCATAACTCCCAGCAGGAGGTAAAAAAGAGGACAACTTGGCTATGTATAATAAGAAGGGAAAGAGAAGAAGGGTAAATGATGGAAAATGAGTAAAAATTCTTAAGGCCACAAGGGATAGAGGAGATATGCCTGAGGATGTAAAATGGCACATGGTCCTTAGAGTTTGATGGTGCTTATGTACAGAAGTGTATATCCTGGTCTGAGACAAAGGTTATGTGTAATAAAGATAGAAGGCTCACTCTCCCCAAGACTAAAATATTCAACAGCAAATAGTTGGTGATAGATATATGCAATTTCCAGGCTTGCTTTGTTGCCCTCACCCTGCCCATATACCTTAGCAGTCGAAATAGGGATCCAAGGACTGTAAGGGCAGAGCTAGGTTCTGACATTCCAATGACTGGGCCAACTCTACATCACCAGTGTTTTCAGTGGTAACAGCCAGAAGTTGATGGCAAGAGGGCACTAGAATTGACTGTCTGAATAATGAACAGTACTAGAGGTCATCGCCAAAATATTGATCATTCTCTTTTGTTAATATGACATTGGCATCCATGAAAGAAAAGTTCGTAGAAGAAACTCCACTATTACCCTGCCAAGTTTTCCTTTGCACCTTGTACAAGGTGTCCAAGGTTTTGAATAGAGCTTTCTAAATTCTTCTTGGTATGAGTCTTTGTCTTTCCATTTCTTTTTTCTTTTGCCTCTTCTTGTTTTCATTGGATTGAAATCATGTCTTTTTTCACTGAAAAAGGAGCTGCATCAGGCATAGAGGATCAGGAAAAGGTTTTTTTTGTTTTTTGGTTTTTGGTTTTTTTCACCTCCATGATTTAGGTAGCTATACAGACATCTGGCAGCAAGGACTTACAGAAAAATTCCTCATTCTCCCCCCTGCCCCTTTTTTTTTTTAAAGGATCCATTACTTCAGGTAGAAGATAGCAGCTAGCTTATTTCTGCAGGCATTGGTCTCTTTCGAGACCTCCATTGGTGATCAAACCAAATATTTAAAAGGACATTTCCATAAACAAAAGCATGGTCTGCATTCACAAACCATTTTCAATAAGATCTCTTTCTAGTCAAGATTCTGACCATCTGCTTGCCATCTTATATTTTTTAATATTATTCTGTCAAATATATGCTCTGTCAATGCAGGTAAAGGAATACTTGAAAAATCTGAACATACACAAATCAGTGGGTCCAGATGACATGAATTCTTAAGTCTGGAGGGAATTAGCTAATGCAGCTTTGCAAATAAGTACCCAAAACAGAGCAGCTTCACAATAATATTTTATCAAACCACCCTCCTTTCAGGAAGTACACAGGTAATAAAATATATACAATCAACATTCTCTTAGACTCTCCTGGCATAAATCATTACCTTGGACAAGTTACCATTTACAAGGCCATACACATGAGCTTACTCTAACACACACACGCATACGCGCACACACACACACACACACACACACACACACACGTCAATGTGTCAGCAAGAAAGAGCAGAAAACAAACAAAAAAGTTTTGCAAAATGGTGTTTTTCTAAAGGCTATGCAGGAAATCTGCAATTTATTATTTACTAAGGGCAGTTTTTCAAGATCTAGAAAAGGATAAGCCATTTATGAGATGTTGCTGAGGAGTTCAAGCAGACATCTCACGACTGTAAGCCAGAATGACCCCAAGTCTGGCCTTATTGGTCATGTGGCTGTGTGATCACAGTCACGGATCTCACGTGGGCAAAAGCTGAGGAATCTGGCCGTTTCTTCTTGGATATCATGGTGAATTAAAAATGGCTTCAAGTTCTTTGACGCCCCTTCCATTGAGAAGGGAAATCTATTTCTCTTCCCTTTGGATCCGGGCTGCTGTCTAACTGCTCTGACCAACAGAGTGGGGTGGAAGTAATGCCATACCGGTTCCAAGCCTAGTCTATAAGAGGACTTCCAGGATGGCCTCTTGAAAGCTAGCCTCCATGTAACAACCGACAAGCCTCCATGTAACAACTACTCTAAAAGCGCCATGTTGTGCGGAAGCCCAAGCTCCTGATCCATAGACGCACGAGGTTAATAAAATGGTTGTTGTTTCCCTTCACCAATTTAAGGTGGTTTGTCATGCAAAAAGAGAAAGAGTTAGCAGCTCCTTTTCTACTTCAAGAGACGTTACTCTTTTTCCTTTCTGTTTCTCTACTTCCTTTTCCCTATTTCCCCTTTTCTCCCTCTATTCCTTGCTATTCTTCCATATCCACCCCACTAAGACCCTTAAGCACATTTTTGTTTTGTTTTGTTTGTAAATGAGGTGGGATTTCACTTTTATTTCCTCCTCCGTGTTCATTATTATAGAAAAAGGTGAGCTGCGCTTAAAATTTTGTCTCAAAAAATAAAACTAGCCAATTGTTGCTTTAATGTAGGCATCAATGAATTTTTGTCAGTGGCCCAGAACCTGTAAAAACAGTCAACCATAAAATGAAAAAGTGGAAATACTCGAGTGCCTAACAAAGTGATTCAATATTATGCAACTAATAAAAGTATGCTCTTCTGACTGTATCAGAACTTCTAGTACTATCTCTGTCTTGTCTGAATACTCTCACCTTGCTAACCCTGGTCCAGCTACAAAGGTGCCAGTAGTGTGTTCCTCAAACCTGCCTGCCACACATCTCCCATGTCAGGGCCTTTGCGTATGCCTCTGCCCGGAAAATTTCCAAAAATGCACACAACTTGTTTGCTTTCTTATTTTAGGCCTCTGTTTATCAGGGTAACCTTCCCTGGCCGTTATGGTGTGTATAACATGGGACTCTCTCCTTCTTGACACTCTGTATCTTATTCACCCTGCTTTGTTTTTCTCTTTAATGCTTATCACCATCTGATATATCCTGTACTTACTCATGCGTTTGTTCATTGTCTTCCCCTGTCAGATGATCAACTCTACCAGAGCTGAGACTTTGTGTGGTTCGGTCAGTGTCCATCCCCAGCAACTTCCATGAAGATGCTGCTTGGTGTATATTTATAGAATGAATCAAGGAAGCTTGTGGGGCAGCTGAGATGCAGTTAATTTCATCTGCTTCCAAGCTACTGATGATAAATGTAGCAGTAAGAGAAAAGAATAGGTTATGAAATCATATGGAGCATTTATATACATGCTTTGAAAAGGTGTACTTATCTCAGCTGGATGCAGAACCAGAAGAAATGGAGATTCTCATTTTTGTCAGCGAAATGTAAAATTGGAGGAAACCCTGGGCCACCAACCAGGGTGAAAGAACAGCACAGGCGCTACTAAGAGAAGGGCTGGGCTATGGATGCCACGAGAAGTAAGAAAGGAAAGAGAGGCATGGCATGGGCTGGGCCGAGACTGGAAGAAACACTAACTTTCCTATCCAGTAGCTATTTCTTCTGCCTTACCAACAAAATGCTGAATTCATTTGGGGGAGTGTGGGCCCAGCCAAAAATACACACTTTCTTGAACCTCCTTGCGGTTAGAAGTCCATGTGAAAAGTGCTGGCCAATGAAATCTAAAGTGAGGGTTTGTTTAAAAAAAAAAAAAAAGGCTTTTAGTTTTCTGATATAGGTCCTGCCTCGCCTCAGGAAGATATGAGGCCGAGTGCGAGAGCAGCCATCTTGCAACCATGAGGAACCAGCCTTGAGGCAAAGGCTTTCATGATAAGTATGGTGAAGTGGAAAGATAGAAAACAGCCCGATTCCTGAAAGGATCATGCAGCTGCTGTACTATCTTCATCATGCCTTGTCTGGATTTCTCATTACTGCAGTCAAACATGATTCTAACAGATACTTCGGCAATTTATTAATTTTTTTTTTTTTTTTTTTTTTTCAATGTTTATTTATTTTTGGGACAGAGAGAGACAGAGCATGAACGGGGGAGGGGCAGAGAGAGAGGGAGACACAGAATCGGAAACAGGCTCCAGGCTCCGAGCCATCAGCCCAGAGCCCGACGCGGGGCTCGAACTCACGGACCGCGAGATCGTGACCTGGCTGAAGTCGGACGCTTAACCGACTGCGCCACCCAGGCGCCCCTATACTTCGGCAATTTAAAAAAACTTATTTTCTTCATTCAGCTTACCCTTTTGCTATCATCAGCATATGTTATTTACATAATTTGAAAACGTAATATGTGTATTTATGTGTGTGTGTGTGTGTATGTATATATATGGAGAGAGAGAGAGAGAGAGAGAGAGAGGTGGTTGAAGGTGGTTGTGAAAAAAGAATGTTTATTCTAAACGTGAGGCAGGAATTCTTTTTTCTTCCCCGGTCCCCTTATCCAAGAAGAGAGTACAAGATCCTGAATTCCTGGACCAGCCACGCTCCTTTATGTCACCTCATTTTATACGCAAAGACAGTTTCAAATATTTGCTCGGTAGCTGGTGCTGTGATCTCAAATCCCTTTGTAATGGCCTGCCTTGGTATATTGGTCCCTGAGTGATCCAGACAGATTCTGGTTGTCTAGCTAGAAACCTATGATAGAAAAAAAAAAAAAAAACAAAACCATAATTTTCTTCTCCTTGGCCTTCTGGTAGCAGAATGAAATTAATTTAAGAAGAAAAGAACTTATCTCCTTAAGCTTGGAGCAAAACTGGGCTAATCCCCAAACCCCCTGCTTCCTTTCTGTCTAGGCTGAGCCTCATTGCTACTTGGCTGAGGTAGGAATCTTATATGCAGACTCAATCTCTCCGAAAGAGAAGTTTCAGATGCCACGGTCTGCATACGTCTCTGCTCTTCCTACTGAAATGACTCCTGCCAGCATTACAGCTCAGTTGTGTGGGTCCACACTCCTCTTGCCCATGGTACCTAAGCCATTATATCCCCTGGGCCCTGCTTCCTCCTTCTATTTACCTGGTTGAAATTTAAGGGGGGCCCAGTTTAAAAATTTTTTTTTTTCAACGTTTATTTATTTTTGGGACAGAGAGAGACAGAGCATGAACGGGGGAGGGGCAGAGAGAGAGAGGGAGACACAGAATCGGAAACAGGCTCCAGGCTCCGAGCCATCAGCCCAGAGCCTGACGCGGGGCTCGAACTCACGGACCGCGAGATCGTGACCTGGCTGAAGTCGGACGCTTAACCGACTGCGCCACCCAGGCGCCCCAAGGGGGGCCCAGTTTATAATATACCTGCTTTCTCTCACTGAAATTCTGGACAAAAGGATAAGACGGATAGGAACACAAAATATATTCTTACCGATAAAGCAGATATTGGTGAGTGTTTCCTCTATCAGCAAGTTGGCTTCCGGAATGAGACAGATTTACCAACCCAGTTATGGTTGGCACCTGGCAACCATAACTCCGGGCTCAAGAGTGAACTTGCAACTGTAAACCTTGTAACGTGTAAAGGCAATATGCTATCTTCTCACAGACTGGTAGATCCTAAAGACACAAGGAAGAGGAAAGGCTGGTAAATGCATGGCCAGCTTCTCCTTCCAAACTTATCAGTCAGACTGAGGTACTCTACTTCCTGTTCGTACTCCACCCACTAAAGTTGGTCTCCCTGGCTTACCCTACTGCATGGCCAGACAACCCCCGCCCCCCCCACATGCCCAGCTCCTGCTCTCTGTAAGAAGCTCACTCCAGAGCGGCCTTTTGTTAGGATGTCAGACTCTCCAAGTCTCTTTCCCACTCTTCCCTGGACAAAGGTTTAATCTCCTTCGGTTGTACCCGCTCATCTATACATCCTTTGTATCGTTTGGGTCTCAGTCTGAAGATCTTACTCTAGGGAAATACTCCCTGGATTAGGAACATATGAAAAGACATGTGCTGTCCCTCCGGCCAGCTCCAACTGCCAGAATTATGGAGAAGAAAGGAGTCTTTTCCTACAGTTTGGGGCATAGAAAGTTTATCTTCAGTTTCAGGAGGACACCAGAGTTCCCAATCTGGTTCTGCCATTTTCTTATTCTGAGACTTTGACACATGGGTTAAGCGAAGATTTACTTTCTTTATCTATAAGAATGCAGTGTTATTCATACCATGGCTACCTCGCAGAACCTTTTTTGTAAGTTTTCCCAGGACCATACCCAACACGTAGGAGGTAATCAAAAAACATTGGTTTCTACCACTAATCCAGTATAAGAAAAGTAAGGAAAGTTTCTCTCAGAGAAACCATGGTAGCCATTTTTGGTCCTTAGGTCCTTCCAGTTTTTAGATAAGACCATTTTCTTCTATGGAAATCATGCATCTTAAGTTAAAAAAAAAAAAAAAAAAAAGCAAAGCTGCTCCTTCTTATTCCTTTCCAGATCTTCTGCTGAAGCAAAACATAGTCTAAAGGCAAAACTCTCCCAGAGTCAACAATTAACATGGAGGCTGTAGAATACAATGAAAACCCTTAGAGACTGTGATTGTTCTTCTGAGAGCCATCTGCCCACCCTGAGGTAACCTGGTGACAAGTGATGGAGAGGACCATGCATCGAGTCACTATATTCTCAAGGAACAGGAGGTGGCTTAAACCACAGCTGCTCTTTGGAAAGCCTATTTCCAGATTGGCAATAGTTTTTTACACTCACCATAAACTATTCTGATTTCTTGCCTTTGCATGAACAACTTGTAAGTCCCTCCATGACTTACTCTTTGAATGCTCAGCAGCTAGCCTGGGGGCAGGGGCAGTGGGCTTTTTTAAGTGATGTTGACGAAATGAATGAATGAGCAATCTAGTACCCAATGACTGATTCAAAGGGCTCTTTCATAAAAAGCATGATGGAAAACACTGTGTTGTTACTGCGATTATTTTCTGTAAGTCCATTTTATTTAAAATAATAATTTCCCTCCGATACAATGTAGGGTGAGCTCTCTTTGTACAATAGTTCTGTCTGCCATAGATTTTTGCTTATTGCCAGACTCCAGAGATATCTAATCACTTCTATTTGCAATGAATGCCCTAATCACAATGATGTCTCAAGTGATTTTTATGTCTGTAAAATAGTATTTATTACTGATTAGCTTCATCATTTCAGAGATGTTTTGATTTCATTCTAATGAAGTTGTTTAGCTTCAGTGTTTGTCTTTCTCCCAAGACGATGCATTTAGAATCTTCTTGTAATGTAAATTCTCACCCTCTAATTTAGATGTTGCAAGTCTGGGTTCTAGTGTACTGTACTTGACTTTTTAAAGCAGGGCACACCTGAATTAGTTTGGGGGATGAAAGGAATACAAAGAAAATTGCGAGCAAAACATCTGATATAGTTTTACTTGGAAAGTTCGAATTTTCTGAATGGGATCAAGATGGCATGGCTTGAAATGTGGCTGAAGGGAATAAGAGAAATACGGTCAAGGTCCACATATCTGAAAGCAGCAGTGAGGAAGGTCCGATGCCGTATTTCCTGGTGTATTCCTCCTTAAACATTTCCACACATGCGCACACACATTGGAGAAAGCGAATGGAGAATTTCCCTGTCTCTTCCCTAGAATCATTACTGTCCCATACATTCTTCTGTTATGTGATAATGGCCACTTTTGCCAGCATTCACTGTTGAAAGTAGATTGTGCTTTGACTTAAGCAAACAAGAAAAGGGGCTGAATTTTAAAAGCAATGAAATTCTGCTTGCTACTGGGGGCAGAACTGTCCTCAGAGTTCACTCCTCTGAACCTGCAAAGGCCGCTCACTCCCCATTCTAGCCCTGCTTTGCCCTTTTACCCACATACCAAACTTTTATCCAGGACCTGCTAGAGGCCAGTACTGTCTAAGGTGGGAGGGAGGTGTCCTTGCCCTCACCGAACTTATAGTCTGAACAACAGTTTGATTAAATTAATAAGTCACATCAGATCACGGAGCCAGTGACCCTGTCCAGGTCATATACTAACTTCAATTAAAGGTGATACTCACAGTTTGTCCTACATTTTGTCCATATTTGTCTTTCTAGAATTTTCTTCCTTAGAACCACATGTAATAAGGCTTATCTCTCTTCTGCAATACATTTCAGGTTTAAAAAAAATTTTTTTTAATGTTTATTTATTTTTGAGAGAGAGAGTGAGAGTGTGAACGGGGAAAGGGCAGAGAGAGAGGGAGACACAGAATCCGAAGCAGGCTCCAGGCTCCGAGTTGTCAGCACAGAGCCTGATGTGGGGCTCGAACCCACAAACTGTGAGATCACGACCTGAGCCGAACTCGGGTGCTTAACCGACTGAGCCACCCAGGCACCCCAAGCTTCAGGTTTTTAAGACAGCCACCTTGTCTCTCTGAGTGATCTCTCTTCCAGGGTAGGTAGACAAAGCTCTTTCAACACTGAGGTGCCTGTGATTCCCCAAGCCTCTGTTAACAGGTTTTGCTACAACGTGGCTGAAAACCGGGTTTAAACAAGGCGTTCGTAGATTTCCCTGTCTAAAGCTGCAGCTGAGCGGTCTTCCTGGTCTTCCGCAAGGAAGGTCTTCCACAACTCCACAGAGCTGGGCCCCATCTAGCTTGTTGCTCTCTCTCCACGGCTTCCGTGTCCAGATTCTTAGGGCAACACCAAGTTCTGAGCAGCAGGACTTAGCTGTGCACGCGGGCCATCCCTTCGGAGAGGTGCCCAGAAACTGCCGCTTCTGCTCCTGTCCCATGACTCAAACGTAGTTACATGCCTGCACCTGTAGGGAAGCGAGATGGAGGAAAGCAAGGATTCTAGGGAGCCATACGCCCTGCTACAAGCTGGAGGTACTGTTGCTTTAGAAGACGGGCCAAAAGAGGCGCCTGGATGGTTCAGTTGGTTAGGTGTCTGGCTTCGGCTCAGGTCATGATCTCGCTGTTCGTGAGTGTGAACCCGGGGCATCGGGCTCTGTGCTGACAGCTCAAAGCCTGGGGCCTGCTTAGATTCGGTCTCCCTCTCTCTCTGCCCCTCCCCTGCTCACGCTCTGTCTCTCTTTCTCTCCCTCTCTCCCTCTCTTTCAAAAATAAATAATATTGAGAAGAAGAAGAAGAAGAAGAAGAAGAAGAAGAAGAAGAAGAAGAAGAAAAGAAGTGCTGTGGGCAAAGCTGAGCAGAACCATCACTACCTTTTTTTTTTTCCTTTTTAATAACACGCCGTAAAAATATGATGCAAGAAAGTGCTTTTCTAAATCAAACGGAAAACTTTGAGTCTTCCTTCATTACACTGATGAAAAATTCACTATCCTTTATTCATTATTGCCTCTGGGGGGTCACAGAAGGGTAGGGTTCAGGTTGAGGAGGTATTATTTGGGTCCTGGACATTGACCAATGTGCCTCTTATCTTCAGGCCATCATGGGCCCCCATGAGAGTTTCATTATCCAAGTCCGTCGCGGTCCCTGTAAAGACAGGAGGTTCTTTTCCTTTCACGCCACTCTTGGGCATTAGTCTTTGCCAAAACTAGAACGAAAGCTCTGATGGCTGGTGCCCAGCTTTCCTCAATGCACTGTGCGGCCATTTTTTTCTATGACTGTGAACTCCCCGGAGTGCTGCAAAGTCCCCTCCAGTCTCTTCTCAGGCTAGCAGAACTTACCCTCCCCAGGGCCAGCCATTTTTGCCTTTACCCTTTAAGCATATCTTTTGATTTTCTGAAGTCTGCATCAGGCCACCATCATACTCCCTCAGGCCCGTGAGGAAATTAATTTTTGCCTCTTTGTGTGAGCTTGTGGTAGAAGGAAATTCTGGCATCAGTCCATTTTCATTGCTGTTGCTCGGTTGGTGTTGTCTTGTTTTGTGTGCTCTTACCCAGATACAAAATGTTTGTGAATGCGGTCTCAGATAACTTGGACCATTTTCATAATCACACTGTATTGCTGGCCAGTATCAGGATTTGAGTTCCTCTGCTTGTAACAGATACCTGACTAGAGGGATAACCAATTAAGAGTCTATTCTCTCACATGAAAGAAGACCTGAGATAGTACAGGTTAGAGCTGGTATAAAGGCTCCATGATGTCATCGGGATACAGTGTTCCCTTGATTTTCTTCTCTGCTACCCTTACTCATGTCCATCATTAATGACACAACATGGTGGCTAGAGCTCCAGCCATTACATCTATGTTCCAGGCAGGAGAAGGGGAAGGGCAAGATGTACAAAGATACCCATCCTACAGGAATCGATACGCTTTAAATAAATATCTTAAAAAACTATTTGCAAAAAGTTCTATTTATATCTCATTGGCCAAACCTTTCTTTGCAGGAGGCTAGCAAATATAATCCCAGCTAGACATATTGCTATTCCAAATAAAATCCAAATTTTATTAAGGAAGAAGGGAAGTGAAACTAATATAATATTGTATGTTCACTGACAAATTAAATAAAAAAATTTTTTATGTTTGTTTTTGAGAGAGAGAGATAGAGTGTGAGCGGGGGAGGGGCAGAGAGAGAGGGAGACAGAATCTGAAGCAGGCTCCAGGCTCTGAGCTGTCAGCACAGAGCTGGATGTGGGGCTTGAACCCACAAATCATGAGATCATGACCTAAGCCAAAGTCAGAAGCCTAACTGACTGAGCCACCCAGGCATGCCTCGGTAAATTTTTTTTTTTAATTAAACAAAGAAGGGAAAATGAAAATGTGTAGGCAACACAATCTCTGCCCACAGCATATTATTGCTAATTCAAGTGTCTGAACTCTTACTTACAGTTAGATATTTGTACCCAAGCAAAGGTCTGTGACCTTTATCTTATTAGAAAATGCTCATTTTCAGCCAATGAAAATCTTTTTAAAAAATCTTTTGAAAATCTTTTTAGATCCAACGTATTCCTTATTCCTCAGAGCTAAATCCTCTGTAAATAAAATCTAAGTGAGCCAGCTGTTGAAAAGCTCTCTCTGACTTTGTACCAGTTGGTGAAATGATGAAGAAATGGGAATCATCTCTCTCCAAATACTTTGATGCCTTCAGCTTCAAAGATTTCCATCTCTTATTCCATCACTTTGACATCTTTTTGAACGCTTTGCTTTTCCTTTCTACAGAGACCTTTCATTCCTAGAAAGATGTAGTTCTTATTTCAAAGAAAATGTTTCTAGTTCATGTTCCCCTTCTGTCATTTTCTAAAGTATAAATGGCCGTGTCATTGGAGGGTTCCCCGCATCCTTGTTAATACTGCTATATTCGTGTTCTCCCTTTTTCCGAAGATCTTTAAACTAAAGTAAGAATTCTTTTGCAGCATAAATTTTGCCTTGTCAGTTATCAAGTCTCCTGTCCTTTTTGAGGGCTTTGGAGGAGTCTTCCTAAATGAGTATATCTTCTCTTCAATTAGAAATAATCATCCTTGGGGTAGGAAAATTTGTTCAGCAAGTTTTGTTTTCTTGCTTTTTTTTTAGTAGAGTTAAATAACTGTGTTACCGATCTTGTTTCATGTTCCAAGGTTTTAAAAGATATGGAAGTAATGACTCTGCCTCCACAACCACGAAAGGATAATTTTGAGCCTTAAAAATAGCGCTGAATAGTGGCAGAAACAGATCAGGATCAGTAACTCACCAGTCCCTCTCTCTTGAGTCCTTATTCACAAAATATTCTTTTAGTTCCTCTTTTCTCACAATAGAAATTGATGGCCCTTTGCAACATTTTAAAATCTGTGCACTCTCTGTTGAGGGTAAAGGGGCCCAGCCTTCTCCCTGAGGGGAGGGGAAATTCTTCGCATTCCTTCCTGATGAATCAGGCACACACACACACACACACACACACACACACACACGCACACGCCAGCGCGTCAAAGTCTTGGTTTCTCAGTGGCTCTTTCGTGGGATACCCTGCTGCAAGCCGGGATCCATAGTCATGAACTCTGCCACTTACTCATGTTGTGCACTGGAACTCAGTCTCCTGGCCTGTTAAATGGGGATACGGATACCTACTGCACAGTGTTATTAGGGTTCAGTGAGGTAACACAAGAAGCATCTAATACAGGAGATTCTTATCGGGATGGGATAAGTAAGATGAACTAGTATCCTTTTTTACTTTCTGTGTTCCACTGTCAGTGCACAAGGTTAAATATAGTTTGCAACATGCTGCCTTGTAACTATTAATATAGTCATAAAAGAAAACAACTGAGCTAACCTGGGGTACCTGCATGCAACAGTACAAGCCATTGGCTTGCAGTGGCAAGGGCAGGAGAAAGTATTTAGTGAACGTGTTTCATATGTTTAACACTGTCCAGATGCTAGCACTTCTTTTTCTCCCAATAATTCTCTGAGTAGGATTGCCCCAATTTTGAGGAACGTGAGGCTCGAAGAAGTTAAGTCCCGAAGCTAGCAGGTGCAGTTGGGAGTCGACATTCTCTCTGTGTGTCAGGTTCAGGCCCCACGGGAGGCAGAATTCCAAGATGGCCCCCAAGACTCCCACTCCTCTGGTGTTTCACATTCTGTATAATCCCTTCCTCAAGTGTGAAGGGGACACGGGAATGGGATCGGGTCGTCGTTCCCATAATCGCGTTCTGGTAGTGAGGACTCCATTTGGCAGAAGTCAGGAAGATTCACCCGCTGACTTGGAAGAAATCAGAAGAACGGAACCTTGCTCTTTGCGACAACATAGAGGGAGCTAGGGAGCATAATGCTAAGCGAAATAACTCAGAGAAAGACAAATACCACATGATCTCACTCATATGTGGAATTTAAGAAACAAAACAAATGAGCAAAAGAAAAAAAAAACGAGAGAGAGAGAGAGAGAGAGAGAGAGAGGGAGAGAAACAAAACAAAAGACAGACCCTTAACCATAGAGAGCAAACTGATGGTTACCAGGCTTGGGGGGGGGGATGGAAATTAAAGAGTACACTTACCATGATGAAAAAATACAATGAGATAAATAAAATTTAAATAAATTAAATTAAATTAAATTAAAGAAGAGCCAATAATACTTGTCTTTCCTACTTGACAGAGTGGCTATGAAGCTTATCTGAAATGGTGTGCATGGATGTCCTCTGTAGGATATAAAGTGCTATCCAAAGGTGATTTTTGAGAGGTGATATTTTACTCCCAACTCAGTGCAAGGGGGCCACCAATCAGAGGGAGGGTGGCCATAAGCAATACGGTCACACTGGTCCACGCTGGGAAATATTCCTCATAGGGCAGATGGACAAGGTTATTTCTAGCTTTACGTATCAACATGCGAGAGCTCAGGACACAGCCAAGCAGGGGGTCGAGTTCATAAAAGAGGTCCTCCCATTCAGCAACAATCCCGTTCTGTATGCCTCATAATTTTGCTTCGCTTTCACATTATTTTCTTTAAAGTGAATAACTATCATGTCAACAAGTTCCTTCTAAAATTTGTGAAAAAGATTCCACTTTTAGAGAATGAGCATTCCCTACCCTCTCCCGACCTCTGAGAAACAATGGTGTTGTTCGCTCTCCCCCCCCCCCCGCCCCCCCCACCAAGTGTGGAGCAAATCAACATGAAAAGATTCTTTAATGCTCAAATGTATACTACTGAGTAAGAAGTGAGAGGTTGTTTCTTTTCCAGTGTCATTCACATTGATTCCATTTGACTGTGTAGATGCAAATTTTGACCTGCAAGCTCTACCTTTTTCCTGTAGATATTTTGCTCTCCTCCTGCAGGTATCTTTGTCTTATTGCCTAGGCTCGAGCTCCTCAAAGTGTCTCCGTTGCTTTAGTGGCCTAATTGTGCAGTGGCATATTTAAAAGTCATTATTTTCATCAGCTATTAACTGTAGCCCAGAACAGTTTAAAAAATTGGGTGAGGCATTTTTGCAAAAGCATTTATGATGTGGGCTGCCAAGGAATGTGCAGCTGCGGGAGCTTCTTTGTCTAATCTCAGACTTTTACTTGAAAATGTATTAAGGGTGGATACCTGTGAGGAGGAACCAATTTGATCTCCCAAGAACTGCAAGCATGGGAGAGAGAGACGTGCTGAATCTATTGATCTTGGGAAAGGTTAGCACTTACAAAGCAGCCCTTTTATATTGAGATGAGCTGCCTGGGAGTGGACTGCACCTGCTATCTTGCTAGTTTTTCCGCATCTCTGAGGAGTGTGTACTAAGCAGTGGTGAATTGGCAAACGTTTAACCACAAGATGGGGAGGGGGGGGGCGGGGAGCACCTGATTTGTTACATTTGCCGATTTCCTTGGTGTAAATACTCTCTCCATAGTGAATTTCTACCTGCCACAATGAGTCACGGAATGCTGAGTTGGGAAGAAATGTAAAGTGGTACACCATCATATGTTAATTTTACCATACAGAGAAGAGAGACCAATAATCTCAAAAGCGGAGATAACAACAAAATGAAGTGAAATAATTAGAAAGCGATGCCTTTGAGTCCTTGTTACCTTTTTTTTTAAAAATATATAATCTGGGGCGCATGGGTGGCTCAGTGGGTTAAGCGGCCGACTTCGGCTCAGGTCATGATCTCGAGGTCCGTGAGTTCGAGCCCCGCATCGGGCTCTGTGCTGACAGCTCAGAGGCTGGAGCCTGTTTCAGATTCTGTGTCTCCCTCTCTCTGACCCTTCCCCGTTCATGCTCTGTCTCTCTTTGTCTCAAAAATAAAAATAAATGTTAAAAATATATATATATATATATATATATAAAATCTATGTAATTGTAGATTTACATAATTTAAATATTAATAATGGCCACGGTTCACCAGCACACCACTGAGCCGAAGTCAAGAAGATTGACTATGTAACTAGATGATAAAATTGGGGTCATTCTGCTCCAGTTTTGGCAGAGGCACCAAAATCCAAGAATAAAGCAATTGGCTGCAAGTACCCTGTGTTAAAATATGAGGTGCTAGACCACCCATGTGGTACTTGCAAAGGGGGCGAACCCAAGTTGGCCAGCATCACCTTCCAGTTGGGCTGGAAGAGGCGGGGAGAGAATTTCCTTGGAAAAAAAAATTGTTGGAGTGTACCTCAACACACACAACAGGGACTTCAAGGGGATGTCTCAGGGGACTTATACACACCTCCTGGAGTTTGGAAACATCATAAGGACTGGTATCTCACGTCTACAAAGAACAGTAAGTATAAAGACTATGGCTGTTGCCACACCACTGTGTCTGATTACAGAGTAAAGAAGACTATAATAGAATAAATTTTAGGGGCTCCTGGGTGGCTCAGTCGGTTGAGCGTCCAACTTTGGCTCAGGTCATGATCTCACGGTTCATGAGTTCGAGCCCCGCGTCGGGCTCTGTGCAGACAGCTCGGAGCCTGGAGCCTGCTTCGGATTCTGTGTCTCCCTCACTCTCTGCCCCTCCCCTGCTCATGCTCTGTCTCTCTCTGTCTCAAAAATAAATAAACATTTTAAAAAATTAAAAAAAAAAAAGAATAAAGTTTACTTCCACTGATGGTAGGGAAAGGTGAATGTTTCTTGGAGTTCAGATGTGGACTATATAAAAGGGAGCCAGGCTGGGGTTGCCTTAGAGGGGATCTTGCTCAGTAAGCAAGTGATTACCTGGAGGGATGATGTGACCCTAACACAGTAGTGCCCAAAAGCCCTTCAAGGGGGCAGTGTTAATCAGACAGCTCACTATGTCAAGGTGGTAGCAGTCAGAGGTCCCTGGTGAAGCCTCACTGATGAGCTGACAATAGCCTTGACTGAGAAAGAAATCAGTCGGGAGCGTCTGCCTCCCCAGACCGGTTAATGCCTTGTCACAGCTCTTTAATCTTTTCTGCTGCTTGATCCAATCTTACCGTACAAGGGTCAGGAACAGCAGCTAGAGGGAAGAAGGTAAGTGAGGAAAAGGGGGTAAAAACAGCAGTGCCCACGCCCAACTCCAGTCTACAGAAAATGCTTTAATTTGGATTACGATGGTTTTTACAGTGCACTGGACTAGCAGTCATGAGCGTATAGACTGGTTCATTTTAAATGCCAGAATGAAGGACTATTCGTTTACTATCCAAGAGCAATGGAAAAGCGAAGCGATATTTCATCTTGGGGAGGGTGGAGGAGGGAAGGGATCCAGAAGTCAAATTTGAAGAGCACTGGAAGAACAAAGCTAGAAGTATGGTTTCTCCTTATAACCCGTTGACGTAGAATCTGTCAGTCAGCCAATTACAAATGTATATTTTGAAGATTTCCTGAATACATTCAGATCTGCAATATTCCAGCGAATTGCTACTTAACAGAATGAAGTCACATTTGTTGGTACGAGGCCTTTCTGAGGACAAACAACAACAACCAAAACTTAGAGTGACTTTGGGAATTAAATATGGAAGTATTCCATACAGACTTGAATGCCAAGCTTGTGATCCTCAATTCTAACTGGTAACTCTTAGTCCTGAAAAGACAAGCTGACTTATAAAAGTTAGAGTGGATATAAGTTAACATAGGCTGTCTAAATGCTAACGCAGTAAGGAGTTAAAAAGTACATGTTTAAATTCTTTATAACTTTATAACTTTTCAATTACAGAACACTAAACAATCGATTCCTTCCGGATTGCCTAAGTTATTTTTTGTTTGGAACTGTACCTAGTACACAGCCATAGAATTCTTGCTAAAAGGAATTTTTTACCTTTTACCTTCTCCATGTCATGAGTGTAAATGTAATTATAGAGTGGGGGCGTTATTTTTGGGGAATGGGCTGGGAACAAGTGTAAAAGCTCCCGGGTTCTATGAAACAGCCTTGTGTTGGATCCACTCACTAGGAGAAGTTATATTTGCAACAATGACTATGCCCAGAAAACTGTGTCAGGTTACTGGGCACAGAGGCCACACTCTCTCTTCCCAGGAGGGTATATGTGACCAACGTAAAGGCTTCACGGGACACGGGCTGGTTGGTAGTAGCGATCATGCAGTGACAGAAGCAAAAAGGAGAAGGGGGAAAAGTGATAGAACAGCACTATGAGGTCCCTTTCAATTTGCAAACATTGCACCCTTTGATAGGCATGGAAACTGAAATGCCCACGGGGACTAGAACCATTGAGGAAGAAAAAGAAAAAGAAAAAAAACAGTTATGAAAACAGACTACAGGAAATGGTACAATAAATGGCTCCCGGTGCCCTGTTTCAGTGTGAGGGACTATAGGATGTGGGGAGGAGTGCAGTGAACTGGAGACTAGCCCGAGTCGGTGCCTGATGACCGTGCCACGGGAGAAGCTGGATCCAGCAGCTAAAACATCCGAGATTTGTAAGGCCCTGAGTTTTTCAACGTTACCAACTAATTTAAAAAAAAAATTTTTTTTCAACGTTTATTTATTTTTGGGACAGAGAGAGACAGAGCATGAACGGGCGAGGGGCAGAGAGAGAGGGAGACACAGAATCGGAAACAGGCTCCAGGCTCTGAGCCATCAGCCCAGAGCCCGACGCGGGGCTCGAACTCACGGACCGCAAGATCGTGACCTGGCTGAAGTCGGACGCTTAACCGACTGCGCCACCCAGGCGCCCCATTACCAACTAATTTTAAAAGTTGAAAACACTGGGGCGGGGCTGGGGCTGGGGGATGGGGGGTGGGGGGAGGTGGGAGTCAAAATCACTGTCTTGTCCAAAATAAAACGTAGGTGCTCTATGACCGGGAGTATGTGGTCGAAATCTCTTCGATAAAAATAATGATGATGATAATAATAATTCAGCATTGTTCAGAGTATTTTAGAGGTCTTTGCCACTGCCTGGAATTAAGTGATTCACACATATTAACTGTTTTCACTCACACTTACACAGAACACCACATTAATCACAAAAAAGGGGTCGAATGTAAATTCCATGGCTTTCGGTTTTTGTGTTTTAAGAGCAAAAATGGTTGACGTGCAAATAATTCTAAATAAATGTTCTCGGGTCCTGTTATATTTTTAACCATTTGAGAAGGCACCCAGAATGGAGAAGAGGTCAAACAGGGCAGGGCCTTGTCTACCCTGATAAGGTGAATATGGAGAACTCATGAACATTTATGGAAATACTTCGGAAATTAGAACTATTTGTGAGCTGCCGGAGCCCTGAGATTTTCATTGCCTCCTGCCAAACAATGCATTAGTTGTGGGAAGTATGCAGGGATATGAGAAAGATACAGTCTGTAATTTCTGAGAATCCTTTCAGTGTACTCTTGCCGTCTTGTTGACTGAAGCGAAATCTCTAAGGAACCACGTTTACCCTTTTAAATGTTCATGTATTTATTTTGAGAGCAAGAAAGAGCGAGGGAGAGGCAGAGGGAGAGGGAGGGGGAGAGAGAGAATCCCAAGCAGGCTCTGCACGGTTAGCACGGAGCCTGACCTAGAGCTCTATCTTAACGAACCGTGAAATCATGACCTGAGCTGACATCAAAAGTCGAAGGCTTAACCGGGGGAGCTACCCAGGCGCCCTAAGCCCACTCTTTTAGAAACGATCTATGAAGGCCGCTTGACCGAAATATCAAAAATCTTCCTCCAATGGTGACACATACCTTATACACATACACACACTTAATGAAAATAGCTTTTTGGTTTCTCTTCTCAGTGTGGACAGCTTTCTTCTCTGGGAGTGGGCACCCCATTTCCAGGCTACCAACAACGGGGAAAAACAGGGGCTTCTGGAATGCATGCCAGTAGAAAAATCAGTCCTGGGCGCAAGAGGACGAATTAATTGTTCCTCTTCATCGTCCTCAACTGTGCCCAGGGACTGCGTGCCTGGGGTCGGAGCAGGCGTTGCTGGATAGAAACAACGCTAATGAGCGAGGCGTAGACCATCATGGCTGCCGGTCCCGCCAGCACCCGTGGGCTGTGGTTCCTCCTCAGTCACCGTCTGGCATGGAGGTGGCACCCCAGCTCCATCCCAGGGGAAGCAGAGGTTGAGGATGTGGGTGCAGTAGGCACAGAGGTGGCGCAGTCAGGAAGGTGAGCCTGCGCCTTCCCACTGGGCAGCTTTGCCTGCAGCAGCAGGTCAAGAAGCCAAAGACCAAGGTGTCCAGGGCGGTGGAGGCATCTCCAAAAAAGAATGTCTGAGAGCCTAGGTGCTGAGACAGCAGGGTCGGGCGTCCCCGCGTCTCTTGCTCCAGCTCCTGCTCCAGCTCTTCCCCGTTCTCAAGCCTGAGCTCCCCCCGCAGCAGCCGCAGCCACGGGGAACTGCCACTGCCTGCAGCCAGGAAGGAAGAAGTTGAGGGGAAAGGGCATGGCCGCTGCATACCACTTCCGGGGCACGTCCCCGTAGTTCTTGGTGTCTACTCAAGCGTGCGGGGCGCAGCTTCCCTTCCAGCGGAGACATGAAGGCCAAGGGGTCTGCTCCCTGCCAGGGTGAGATCTCATTTATTGGCTTTGTACTTCTCTTTTCCAAGGTGAGTGGTGACCTTGTGTGGTCTCAAGATGGCCTCTCCCTGACGAGTCCGAAGGGCAGGCAGAGTTTCTGAAGGGCTCCACCAGGAGTTGGTGACCTTCCGCACCTTGAGTGGGGCACCGGTAAATCTGGCATAGGTCAGCACAGCCAGGCCGTCCAGATCCACTGACTGTAGCCCCCTGACCAGCTCCCTGGGTGCTGCCATCTTACCCCCACTCTGTCCCGGATGAAAACATGTAGCTTGTTTTTTGGCTTGTTTGTTGTTTTGTTTGCTTTTCTGTTTTTGTTCTTTTTTTTTTTTTTTTTTTTTAAGGAAAAGCTCTCTTTTTCTAGCAAACAGTATTAGCACTCTTTAGTTGAATGTGTCTTTATAAGAGCACCTGAGACTATAGAAAGGCACAATCCGATTTTAAAAGTTTTTGTGGATTTTTCAAGTAGTTTCATCCTAATAGAAGTGGATTATAATGACTGTAACGAAATCATCATTAGCAATTATTTTTTCAGTTTGGAGGCCTTGGAGATGAAATAACCTTGATGTCCGGTTCCTAAAGGGACCCAGCTACGAAGCATATTGATCTCGATAAGAAATATAGAGCAAGCCCAAACATTCTTTCCCTCCCTAACTTAGGTCATTTCTTTGGCATGCAGTATGGTTTTTGGCTATTTGGGTTGAAGGGAGGGGCCAGTTTCAGAGACTTCTATTTGACTATTCCTGGTCTCTGGGATAGCTCTGACCCCCCTAGGCCCAGAGATCAATGGAGCGGTCAGCCAGCTACAAAGTATCTCTATTTCTTTTTTTTTTTTTTCAACGTTTATTTATTTTTTGGGACAGAGAGAGACAGAGCATGAATGGGGGAGGGGCAGAGAGAGAGGGAGACACAGAATCAGAAACAGGCTCCAGGCTCTGAGCCATCAGCCCAGAGCCTGACGCGGGGCTCGAACTCACGGACCGTGAGATCGTGACCTGGCTGAAGTCGGACGCTTAACCGACTGCGCCACCCAGGCGCCCCCAAGTATCTCTATTTCAATTACAAAATCTATTTCAATTTGGGGACCAGGGAAATGACCACTGGGTTTGTCCGCAATCCCAGTGGACTCATTGGGAACCAGACACAAGCCAGAAGTCCATTTATTTTATTATTTGACTCCCATGTGATCACATGCTTATAGGGAGGCAAAGCAATCAATGCTTTGAGCCTCTGGTTGGCATCGTGCCTTTTCCCTCGTAAGTGGACCATAAGCTTCTTTCGAGAAGGGCGGTGGAATCATTACTGTGTTCACTTGCTGTGGTATTGCAGGGTCCTTCTTTCTGGGGACCTAGCCTCTTCTTCAGCCACTGCGTTACAGGTCCCCAAACTGGCTCAGGTTCAGAAACGTTTTATTGGGATGAGTGGCTGCAGCTTCCTGATTATCCACCTTGATCTCTTTTGATTTAGTGGATTCAGTAGTACACTCCCTGGCCGCCCATCTATTTTGCCCTTAAGGACACTGTTCTACTGACAATGGCCGTGTTACTCGGAGCGTAGACCCCCCTCTGTCTGCCTTTGTGACGTTGCCTCTCATTACCATAATTATGTCTCCCTGAGGGGGTCTTATCGCTCCCATTGCTACCGGGAATGGCTTACACAACAGCTGCCACTGACCCTAGGATACTGGTGCCCCTCTTACCAGCATATCCCTGATTGCTTGGCAAATGGTGCTCCTCCCCTGTTTCTGCTGAACGAGGGCCTCTGCTGGTTTTCCGGCCTCGGGTAGCATATCCGCTGCCACGTGCCCATCTCTCTGAGCCTGAAAACCTTCTCTGGCCGTCTGTCATGGCAATTCTGGCACGATTACCTCACTAAGTGTGCTCCATTCTTTTTCTAGGAGGCCTCTTAGTCCTGTGTTCGTGCTGTCTCCCGGGGTCCTTGCCAGGGTGTTAAATCCTCTATCCTGGATAGACTAACCTTTATCCAGCCTTACAGAGTCTACCACACTTCATCAAGCATTCACTACATCCAGACCAGAATGGATCATCGCTGCTCCTGCCCTTTCACCGGCTCTTTGGGGTCTAGACCCTGCCTCCCTTATCAGGCCCAGTATGTCCTTGGCTGGGTTATACTGTGGCTGAATCCTAGCTATTGACCTCATAGCAAGCCGGGGAAAATGCTAGTCCTTAACAGGAAGAGTGGGCCCCTTGTGCAGGCTCAGTGGGTTCAGGGGAATCTGGGATTTCATGATTCTCATGCACATCAATCCAGATGTCCTGTCCATGTGCCAGGGACGAACTCCCCTCCACGCCGCCCCCCCCCCCCCCATCCAGGGCCCTGAAATTGGCATAACAGATCTGCCTTGTTTGGGAGCTTAACCTTTTGAGCTCTGCTACTGTTATGATTAAGTCTCGGTCTGTTCTTCAGCTTTCTCTGCCCTCCCTCCAGGAGATGAGAGGCTCTTTATGCTACCAAGCAGGCCGTCTCTGGCTTTCACTCTTAAATTTTAAATGTCAGTCACCCTTAGTTCTTCATCATAATCATTTTTTTTTCCAGAGTGTCAACTGAGCGTAGGTATCGCCAACCAATCCCCCGATCCTCCTAGTTCTTGTTTCCCGTACATTTCGCAAACTCCTACTACACTGCACCAGCTAGAGATTCCCATCCCACTGGTCACCGTTCTGTCACCGCAGTTCACCACTGGCAAAGGCGTTCACAGTTTCACTGCTGCTCGTACCAGGGGTCACCCCGGGGCACCACCTAACCCAGTGGTGGAATTCAAATTGCCAGCCAAGAACTCCAAAACTGGACCCCCACATCTGCCTTCCCAACAATTC
Source organism: Puma concolor (assembly GCF_028749965.1). Lineage (NCBI taxonomy): Eukaryota > Metazoa > Chordata > Mammalia > Carnivora > Felidae > Puma > Puma concolor. Next base: position 51,594,607 of record NC_141673.1, on the reverse strand, counting down.
CTGGTACTAACTGGCACTGGTTGGGTTCTCCAGGAGGCAGGGTTGGGCAGAGGCAGAAGTCAGGCTGTGACGCAGCCTCACCCAGGCCTGCAGCTGACTCTACAGGGGCGTCCAAAGCTGGGCTGGCCCTGCATCCTGCCCCGAGTTGGCCTGGGAGGCTGGCCTTCGTACCCCAACACTGACCGGTCGCTGGATGCCGGCATCCCAGGAAAGGGTCATAGCCTTCCGTGAGGCAGCTCTCTCCAGCGGATGCGGTCCCCATAGGGGGCTGACTGCTGAGGGCTCTCTGCTGGCAGCACTCCCAGCAGCTGGGAGAGGAAGTCTTTCATCCTTGGAAAGGGTTCTGGGTGGTGCATCTCAGTGTCCACCACACCCCACATTCAAGGCTATCGTAGACAGACATTCCTGGCTCTGTGAATCTCTCTTTGCAAAGGTGAACATTAATATTAAACATTTTCAGATGTGAGCTAGATAACACTGTAGTTCTGGATTTAACTTCCCAGGTGATTGCTATTGGCTTTTCGTCTTCAGCTCCTAGGACCCTCTATCGTTCATTCATGGTGCCGTCCACGCACACTCGTGTGCATTTGGGGACACTGGGTCCTGAGGCCAAAATTGCCTTTCTCCCTTTTCCATCCGGCTCGCTCCTGGCTAGCCCTGAAGACCTGGCTCTAATATCCCCTCCTCTGTGACACTTTCCTCTAGTCCCCTAGATCAGGGCTATTTGCAATCTTTTGTTTCCTGTAAGTATTTGGTAGGAGAATACTTGGAGGCCATGTTTGTAATGCTAACAGCTAAACTTGGGAGCCAGACTCACCTTGATTTAAATCCTAGCTCTGACATTTCGTAGCTGTGTAACCTTGAGTACGTGATTCAACCTCTTCCTGTCTCAGTTTTCTCATCTGTAAAAGAGGGGTCCGCCTCATAACGTTATTGTGGGGATTCAGTGAGTTAATATGCACAAAGCACTTAGAATTGTGCAAGCATAATTTAGGTTGTATGTCTTTGCTGTTATTTTGCTGTAAGTATTCTAAATTGCATCTCCTTTAGCGGCTCATCAGAGACAAGGACTGTTTCTTATTTGCCCTTAAATAACCAGCTTTAGCGCAGTGGCTGGCACAGAAGATAGCGGTAAACACTTGCTGATTAAAGTTGACTCTCTAGGGACGCCTGGGTGGCTCAGTCAGTTAAGCGTCTGACTTCCACTTGGGTCATGATCTCACAGTTTGTGAGTTCAAGCCCTGCGTCAGGACTCTGTGCCGACAGCTCGGAGCCTGGAGCCTGCTTCTGATTCTGTGTCTCCCTCTACCTCTCTGACCCCACCGCCCCCCCCCACCCGCCCGCACCCGCTCACACTCTGTCTTTCTCTCAAAAGTAAATAAACATTCAAAATAAATTAAAGTTGGTTCTCTAAGGCTTAGAAATCTGTTATCTAGCACAAGGATAATAATGGATTGCCGTCACTGAAAGCTAACAATACTGTATATTTCTTATAGGAATAGGTGTGTGTGTGTGTGTGTGTGTGTGTGTGTGATAGCAGTGTTAAACCACCAGTGTTTTCTGAAATGTCTCCGGGGGAATACCAGTTCTACAAAATAATCCATAAAAATGAGTTCAGTGGTCAGTTAAGCTTGAGAAACGGTACATGCGCTTTTGGATTCGCTTTAGAGTAGTAAAGGCTCTACGAAGTTCTACAGTGATATGTAGCGCTGTTAATATAATCACACACTGGTGGATACTTCTCCCTTCAAGAACTGCAGTTGATTCCCCCTCTAGCTGCGCGCGTGCTAGTGACTGGCTTCTAATGAATAGGACCGGTGTGTGCCTTCCTCGCCTTAAGACTAGGTCACAAAAGATACTACGGCTTCCCTGCACTGTCTCGGATCACTCACTCCGGGAAAAGCCCCCTGCGATGTGTCAAAGAAGCCCGAGTAGCAAAGAACTAAGGCCTCCCTCCAACAGCCTTCTTGGATGCGGATCCTCCAGCCCCGCGTCAAGCCTTCAGACAACTCCGGCCCTAGACGGCATGTTAACTGCAGCCTAGGAGAGATTTGGAGCCAGACTCACCCAGTGAAGCCGCTGACTTTTGCAACAGTTTACTATGTAGCAATATACGTATATGTATGTATAGCAGAGTGAAACGTGTTTACCTTTATATAATCCAGTGTCTGACCCATCCCAAACTCTTGTTGGAATGTTAAAAATCGCTCTACAAGTACACATGATCAATTTTCTTTCCTCCAAAGCTCTGTTTTAAATCTTTTAGAAACAACCTTTTTCCTTTTAAATTGCTCTACAATTGATTCCTTTTTTAATTACATTTTTAATTTTGATTCCAGTAGAGTTACCATACTGTTAGGCTATAAGAGCCTTGGGTGTACAACATAGTGATTCGACACTTCCATAATCACCGGGTGCCCATCACAAGTGCGTTCCTTAAACCCCATTGCCTAGTTCACCCCCTCCCCACCCCCCGCCCCACCTTCCCTCTGGTAACCATCAGTTTGTTCTCTATAGTTAGGAGTCTGTTTCTTGGTTTGTCTCTCTCTCTTTCTCTCTTTTTTTTTTCCTTTGATCATTTGCTTGGTTTCCTAAATTCTACTTATGATCTACAACTAATTCTTAAAAACAAACGGGCACCTGGGTGGCTCAGTTGGTTGAGCATCCAACTCTTGATTTTGGCCCAGGTCATGATCTCACAGGTTCGAGCCCCACAAAGGGCAGCCTGCTTGGGATCCTCTCTCTCCCTCTTTCTGCCCCTCCCCCACTCACACACATTCTCTCAAAAAGGAAAACAAATTAAAAAATGAAACAAACCAACCAACCATCATACCGTAATCTCTGAATTTTCTAAAGATCAGATTTAACATCTTTGCTTTGCTAAATCCTACCTTCTCTTCCCTGTAAGAATAGCTTACTTCATTTCCATTAGCCATCGATTCACGTGTGGCTTTAAAAATACTTTGCTGTTTTATTACTGAATTGCATTTACATTTTTTTAATGTTTATTTATTTTTGAGACAGAGAGAGACAGAGCACGAGAGAGGGAGGGGAAGAGAGAGAGGGAGACACAGAATCTGAAGCAGGCTCCAGGTTCCGAGCTGTCAGACACAGAGCCTGATGCGGGGCTCGAACTCACAAACCGTGAGATCATGACCTGAGCCGACGTTGGACACTCAACCGACTGAGCCACCCAGGTACCCCATTATTGAATTGCATTTAAAAAAAAATTTTTTTTTTCAACGTTTATTTATTTTTGGGACAGGGAGAGACAGAGCATGAACGGGGGAGGGTCAGAGAGAGAGGGAGACAGAGAATCGGAAACAGGCTCCAGGCTCTGAGCCATCAGCCCAGAGCCTGACGCGGGGCTCGAACTCACGGACCGCAAGATCGTGACCTGGCTGAAGTCGGACGCTTAACCGACTGCGCCACCCAGGCGCCCCTGAATTGCATTTTTAAATGCCTTATTTATTTTCTGTCAGGTTCAAATCATGTATTAAATATTTTATGTAAAATAAAATAATTTGAGAAATTCATAGAAGTGTTTTTTTTTTCTCAAATTTCTCCCAATTTAATCAGGTTTTGAGATGCTCACTTAATAATAACTTAATACCTCTAAATAAATAATAAAATCAGTGATGCAGGTTTTGTTTTAAAGACATATTCAGGGGGCACCTGGGTGGCTCAGTCGGTTAAGCGTCTGACTTCAACTCAGGTCACGATCTCGCGGTCTGTGAGTTCGAGCCCCGCATCGGGGTCTGGGCTGATGGCTCAGAGCCTGGAGCCTGCTTCGGATTCTGTGTCTCCCTCTCTCTCTGACCCTCCCCCGTTCATGCTCTGTCTCTCTGTGTCTCAAAAATAAATAATAAAACGTTAAAAAAAAAGACATATTCAGATCTATGCCTCATAATTATTCAAAGCACACTAAGGTTAATTAGTGTTGTCCTTGGGTGGTTTATCAGACTTCTAGGTTATCCATAATAAACTTGCTTTCAAGTTCAATGCAGTTAGTATGGAATCTGCTTAATTATAGCTTTTTAGACATTTCAATTTCCTCTACTTAGTTTGCATGAAGACAAGCCCTTTGAAGATCAAATACTTAGCCACCTCCTTACTTTCAGGAGGTTTTGTGAGAGCAAAGCTTTTTTGTCAGTTAAGAGAAAGCAGACATTTTCTGTCCCCGTGTTGAGAGAAGAACTGGATGGAGAAATGGGATCAGGACAGCAGGCATCTTTCTCTGTGCCTGAACCAAGTCTCCTCAGTATGCCTCCTTCTTTTTCTCTGAAGTGAGTATCTAGACCACCAGACACACCAATTTTCAAATGTAAGAACCAAACACATTCCGAAGCCAATTGTAAAGAATTTTTAGTTTCATGGCTGTTTCACATTAACCTAATCTCTGATCTCCCCGAATACTTTGAATAATTGAGAAGACCTAACTGACAGTTAAGGAGTAAGAGTACAATCTCTTCATAGCTGGTTAACTTTATTGAGTTCCTTTTCTCCAGTTTCACAATGAAAACCTGTATAGAATAACATGGCTTTCTATTATTTGTGACTTTGGCCTTTCGAATTGCACAGATTCGAAGATAATGCTAATAATAGAGAGCAGTGAGTTAAGCACCGTGTTAGACCCTTTCCATATATCATCTGTCTTTATCCCTAAAAGAGTCTTATGAGATGATATTTCTAGGTCTGCCGAACAGAAAGGGCACTAAATCTCAGAGAAGTAACTTTTGTCAGAGCTTAGAGTTGGAAATAGATTTGTCTTGACATCAAAATCACGAATAATTATAGCAATCATTATTGTAACCTCATTGCAATAATTTTTGTCCCTTTAAGTTAAGATAGTCTGTCTATAGGATGGCCTTTACGGGACAGAATTTTTGTATATAACGCTAAGATGAAGACAGAAAGTGCAGTTTGCGTAAAAGATTGTATCTGCTCTCCTGTTATACCTTTACGCACACCAGAGATATCAGTTCCACAATCAACTATGATAATTAGAGCAACAACAAATGCCCCAGAGGGAGCATTTTCTAGTGATTATATCATAGATACATAATAATATCTTTATAAGCTAAGCAGGAAAACATTCTCAGAAGCATATTGTTCAGGTCAGTGATTTTACAAGAATTCCATAGGATGAATAGCCCCTCTGTCAGAATCAAAGTTGTGGAGCAAATTCCATTATAATTCTCTTTTCTCAGTCACTTGGAACTTTCTCAAAAAGTCTCTTTCCAAGTGAAACTGTCCCTGGTGGCTGCCTCCCAAATGTGATTTTTTTTTTTTTTAAGTTAAAGGAAAATTTGTTTCTCCATCCAAGAAGGAAATAGTTATTCAACCACTTTTTTCAAAGGCTTTTAAGTATAAATACCTCAAAACTCAAACTTTTAAGTACTTAAAATTTTATGTAAAATCGGGTAGCACTCAATTATTCTTTTTGCTATATCATATGAGAAATCAGATGAAAAATTCATCTAGAATTTTACAAAGTTCAATAAGTTGTTTGCTATATTCAAATCTGGCCTAAAAGCAGGACTGGTTTTATAGAGCTACAGTTGGATTGAACTTGACCAAACATTTTTTTAAAGTGTTTATTTATTTTGTGAGAGACAGAGACAGAGCACGAGGGGGATAGGGAGAGAAAGAGAGGGAGACACAGAATCGGAAGCAGGCTCCAGGCTCTGGGCTGTCAGCACACAGCCCAACGCGGGACTCGAACTCACAAACTGTGAGATCGTGACCTGAGCCAAGGTTGGAGTCTTAACCGACTGAGCCACTCAGGCGCCCCTTTTTTAAAAAAATTTTAAATGTTTATTTATTTTGAGAGTGAGGAACTTGCCTAAACATTTGAGTGGAGTTTGATTTGCAATGGTTTATCTGTATAACCAGTCATGGACTCAAGAGAAAGCATCACAGGCTCCTCTGTTCAAATGCCCTTAGAGACTGTGGCAAAGCCGGCAAAACTATCCCTTTAGTATTTGCCTCTGTGCCTTTAGTGATTTGCCTCTGCTGAGCGGTTTTCCTTAAGGTAAGCTCAGCAGCTGCTTAGCACCTCAGATGCCGAGATCTCCTGGTGGCTCTAAGATTGACCAAGTAAACATCTCCGCCCCACCTACCTTTCCTGAGAATGCAGAAACTAGACTTTTGCATGCAAATTAATTCCCAAGTTGTTCACCCAAGTACCATTTCAGAAAACTTTGGAAGATAAGCATACACATAGGTTTAACTATTTCCAAGAGCCTTTCACCGCAAAATCTGTTGAACTGGATATTGTCAGATATTAGTCAGAACAAAGAAGAATCACTTTGTACCACGTGCGTGAAAAAGGTAAACCAGCCAGCAAGTTCACAAGCAATGGAAACTCAGCAACGTTCTCATCGCCCGGGCGGTTTGTTTCTGCCTGCTACCGGAACGCTAAAACTGACCTGTGTTACTCCTTGCTCTGCATTGTATAAGCAACAAAGATCAAATGTGATAGTAAATTATATGTTCTTTTAGCTCAATTGGTTGGCTGCAAATTATTTTCAAAAACATGGATTAGCAAGCTGGAAATACTTCTCTTATGTTTAAAAGTCTGAGGGCAATTGATCTTGGTTGGAGTAGCATTCCCCAGGGGCAGGGGCCATCTCCTTCTAGGTGATGGCCTTGTAAGGCCTCTGTTCCAAGACCACTTAATGTTCAAAGGTGGCTGCCAAAGCTTCAGACATTATAAGAAAACACAAAAAAGTGGTATGCACGACTCCTTACTCCATTTACATCCCACGGGCTAGAACTCACAAGGTCTCACCTGGCTGCAAGGAAGCTAAGAAGTGTAGCCTTTATTCTGGAAAGCCAGCCATCCAGCTAAGACTCAGGACCTCTCTTTTTGATGAAGAAGGGAAAAATGGCTATTTTTGATGAAACTAACCATTTAAGCCATACTCGCGATTGATGAATAAAACAAAATAGTAAAGTTATAGCGATTGCAAAAAAAAGAAAATGAGTAGGAGAGACTTGGCAAAGACTGAGATATTTGAATTGGATGAAGCAAGAACATAAAAATTGACGACTGTAGGGGCGCCTGGGTGGCGCAGTCGGTTAAGCGTCCGACTTCAGCCAGGTCGCGATCTCGCGGTCCGTGAGTTCGAGCCCCGCGTCGGGCTCTGGGCTGATGGCTCAGAGCCTGGAGCCTGTTTCCGATTCTGTGTCTCCCTCTCTCTCTGCCCCTCGCCCGTTCATGCTCTGTCTCTCTCTGTCCCAAAGATAAATAAACGTTGAAAAAAAAAAAATTGACGACTGTGGACTATTTCCTTTCATGCATTACTTTCACAGGGTCTTCTTGGGGCCTAGGAGGTGAAATATCTTGAAAGTTAAGTTCTAGCTTAGATCTGCACATTCCAAAGCGAAGTGGATATTTGGCAATTAATGAGTAAAGTCAGGTTGTGTAGTTAGCAACCTAAAGGTTGAGAACATTCCACATTGAATCAAGAATTGTCCAGGTTGCCACTCTACGGTATGTTTGTGCTTAAATATTTATGATCTTACAGAAAGACCTTATTCCTAAGAAAATATGTATAATGTCATCCTTGCTATTCAGTACTTGGATTTAGCGTACGTTGCTCAAATATTTTAACAACCTAAAATTCTCATTTTTTTTCACTACATTTTTCTATTTAAACAAGACAGAAAATTGTTTTTGTTTAATCTAACACAGAAAATAGGGTGTGCAGTATGCAGGTGATTTCTTTAGGAAATATGTGATGATGAGTTTGAATCATCTGTGTAACTTTTCAATGTTTATTCATTTATTTATTTATTTATTGAGAGAGAGAGAGAGAGAGAGAGAGAGAGAGAGAGCAAGCCAAGGCGGGACAGAGAGGGAGAGAGCGATTCCAAGCAGGCTTTGCACCATCAGCACAGAGCCTGATGCGGGGCTGGAACTCACAAACTGTGAGATCACGACCTAAGCTGAAACCAAGAGTCAGAAGCTTAACCGACTGAGCCACCCAGGCGACCCCAATGCATCATCTTTTAAAAGCTGTGGTTATGAGTGCAGATTTCACCGTTTACTAAAGACGTGATGTTGGAAAATCAAACTCCTCTTGAATTTCAGGGTTGGTTGGTTGGTTAGTTGGTTTGAAATCAGCAAGATGCCTGTTTCTAAGGATTTTCATGAGGATTCGTAGTGTATATGTGTATACTTGGCATATACTGAGAAGTCAACAAAATTTAAGGACATAATATAGATCACTGTTTCCTGTTTCAATACAGCTACTCATAATTTTATGCTTCTGCTCAGCTTTTTCTACCAACAGTTTCAAAGAAGCTAACTTGCAATTTTCAAACTGAGCCTACCTTTTTAAAAATTTCTCATATTTGTGAAGCATCATATGGGTAATTACATATAAAAACATGTATTAATATGCCTCAGTGCCAAAGTAAACAGAGGGAGGGTTAGTGACTTTGCTGAGTGAAATCTATCATTCGCTGACCACCGAAATATAAAGGGTCAGAATCAACTTTTCGGCCTCTTGTAAAGTGTGCTTCATTTTTTCAGAAGTCCACGTTTGTCATTTTCTCTTTGTTGCCAAGGAGGTTCCTCTCAAGATACCATAACAGTGCACTCAAACCTGTCCGTGTCTGTATTTTTATCTGCAGCTATGATTTGAAAAGTTTTGCCATTTGCGTGGAACTTGTGTCTTTTAATAGCTTATCAATGGCCTGAAACCTACCAAAAGAGCCTTGTTCAAGATGTAATGAACACATAGACAAAGGTTGCTTTAGTTTCCAGTTCTGAAGCCCAAGTTGCACTGCATTTGCTATTATGGAGCAATATATTATCTTGGAATGAACTGTGGAAGCACTTTGTTTTCAGTTGTGCTAACATGAAATTTTAGAGAATGAATATATCACATGGAAAATGTGAAACATTGCATCATTTGTTTGCATTTCATATAAACATCAATATTGCTATTTCCAAAGAAAATATGGAAGAATATTAATTCTGATAAAAAAATAAGTATTGTTAATGAGCCAAGCACATGAGATATTTGTCTTACAGTTTTATTAAATAAAAAACCCCACTAATAGAAGAATATTGTATTACCTTTGGGCTCTGTTCGGCAATTTTTTACGTAAGCAAAACCCCCTCTGCTTTCCTGGGAGCGTGTTTCAATTAAGCATGATGAACATATTTCAATTAAGGCTTATATTTCATATGTATTTTTACAGGTGTTAGTGCCTTGATCCATAAATATACCCAAGAGTCGCATGGCCATACAGAGGGTCCCATTCTGTGTTTCCGATAGTGCATATATGTAACTCCAAATGTCTACGTAGCCAGTGCTTAGAATTGACAAGATTTCCTTGTTGAAGTCATGTCAACATAATGCCAAACTGCTATAGGTTCTTGTCACATTGCTGCCAGTTTTTCTAGTCCCAAATCTGAGCACTGCTTCATCTTCAAAGTCACCTTTTCATGAGAATTAACGTTATGGCATCAATTTCAACCATTTTCTGGCTAATGGTTGCAGGTAGAGCTGTTTCTGGAGGTAAGTGCAAAGGTAAAGTCAACTCTTGTTGACCCACACTGTAGGAGTGACCCAGAGGCATGGGTCATCCCAAATGGTAAACAGTGTGAAAATCACATTAGTGGCAGGCATTGTTGGAGTCAGATTTGAATGTGTATTCTAAGAATTAAATTTCAAGGTAAGGTCCCATCAGTACTGTTTCCCTCAGGGTCTTGAGATAGTTACCCACTATCCTTCAGACTGAGGACAAGAACCATCTTCCTTGCATATTTGCTTTTCAAAGGACCTCTCTACATACAGAGTCAATATTTGAGATCTCAAAAAATATATAGGGAAGTAGATGTGGGTTTTCACTTGAAAGTATCAAATGCATTCCCTTGAGCGAATGTACAGAAGCGTTGACAAAACAGAGGCGTCCCCAAAGACAGAATTGTCAGCAACCATAAAAGTGTGCCGGCCAGTCTGCTTACAGAGAAAGCTAATCTATTAGAGCCCCTGGTTTATACTTCGTCCCACTCTGAAGCAGGAGTATGGCATGATCATAATATTAAGAGTCCCATGCTCTACCGACTGAGCTAGCCGGGCGGGCTGCATGATCATAGTATCAGAAGAAAGAGAAATTTATGGTGTATCAAAGGCTTTCTGATGATTAACTGAAAGCTGTCATTTGATTTTAGTTTAAGGTCAAAAGAATGATGTTGACAGATTTCTTTTTTCAAACTGACCACTCGACTTGTATGTATTAAAACTGCTAAATTGATTTAATCAATACTACTTTTGACTTTTCTCTGACTTGTGTCTCCTGAGAGACCAAGCCTGGGTTAATAGAGCATGGAACTTAACCCCAAGGTAATCTTTAGTGAAGCCATCCACATGGTTGGAGTCATTCTTAATTTTTTAAGTAAACCATCTGAAACAACTCAGCAATGTTGTTTTCTTCTGTCGGGTTTCTGAAATGATTGTAAACAAGGCATCGGTGTTTGAGGAGAGCACCCTTTACAAAACTCAACAGAAGCCATTGTAGACAAAAAGTTTGTAGACGAAAGGAGTGTGTTTTCTCTTTGGTTTAGTGACAAGTCTCAGATCAATCCTGGAGTTAAGATTTCCATCCCCCCGGCTTAACATCGATTTGGTTTTGTAGTGGCTTTGGAGATTTTAATCTTTGATTTTGTTTGTTTGTTTGTTTGTTTGTTTGAACTGGGTTGAAGTCTGTCCCCTAAAAAGGTACGTCCAAGTCCTAAATGCTGATACCTATAAATGTGACTTGTGATGAGTCTATGGCTCTTGGTACAGTTCTTTTGTCCTGGATGCTGTGAGAATTTGACAAAATCACAGCACAGAAGGCAAAAGAACGGATGCTTCAGCACTGGCTGATTTATCACAGAAATGGGTACTCACACAACTATGTGATGGTATTGATGGTGGAAACACATAGCCAGGATAAAAGCTTATGGTTTGTTTAAAAATATTAGTCATAGATAGGGGCGCCTGGGTGGCTCAGTCGGTTGAGCATCCGACTTCAGCTCAGGTCACGATCTCGCGGTCCGTGAGTTCGAGCCCCGCGTCGGGCTCTGGGCTGATGGCTCAGAGCCTGGAGCCTGCTTCGGATCCTGTGTCCCCCTCTCTCTCTGCTCCTCCCTGGTTCATGCTCTGTCTCTGTCTCAAAAATAAATAAACGTTAAAAAAAAATAAAAAAAAATATTAGTCATAGATAAACAGCATGATTTCTCCTATGCCTTCAAAATACAGATTTCCTTGATCAAGAGTGCCCATGCCAACTACAAACCTGACTTAAGATAGACTCAGAGGAACTTCAAAAATTCCTCCTTTAATTTCTCTTAATGTACATAATATGGAATGAGTTATTTCCCCTTGAAAAGAAGAATAAAGGATGGATGGATGGATGGATGGATGGACAGATGGATGGATAGGTGGAAGGAAGGAAGGAAAGAAGGAAGGAAGGAAGGGAGGAAAGGAAGATGGAAGGAATAAAGAGAGGGAGGTAGACAGCGAGGGAAGCAGGGGTGATGGAAGAAAGAGAAGGAAAACTGAGAAAGGGAAGAAGGAAGGAAGGAAGAGCCCCATTGATAGATGGACTGTGGAATATACCACATTAAGTATTAAAATCAGATTGCTGGGGCGCCTGGGTGGCGCAGTCGGTTAAGCGTCCGACTTCGGCCAGGTCACGATCTCGCGGTCTGTGAGTTCGAGCCCCGTGTCAGGCTCTGGGCTGATGGCTCAGAGCCTGGAGCCTGCTTCCGATTCTGTGTCTCCCTCTCTCTCTGCCCCTCCCCCGTTCATGCTCTGTCTCTCTCTGTCCCAAAAATAAATAAACGTTGAAAAAAAAAAATTAAAATCAGATTGCTTCGAATATATGATTAAATCAAACCTTGTCTGTCTTGAGCGGGCACAGTGGGCCAATGCAAGATAGAGAAGCCCCAGGGACGGCACTGGTGAGGGAGGCCAGTGGCAAGTCGTCACACACTTTAACTCAGACCCAGCCCTGGGTAACAAGGCAGGTGGGCCCCTTCCATCAGCACATTAGGCTGAGATTTAGTGCCATTACAAAGAGCTTCAATGTGCTGTTGAAATTCATGCAGTCTATATTTCTCATTGCGTAGAGTAAGCGAACCCGCGCCAGCTACAACACTGAAAGCTTCTGGCTAATCAGAAGTTTTCTTTGTTGTGGTATTCACACTAACATTTTGCTTTTATTTTTGGATGAGGTCTTTTGTAAAACAGAAGAACTTCCTCTGCCTTTTTCCTCTCTCCCCTCCACGCCGCCCCCACCCCTTCCCTCTTAATTTCATGAGTAGGGGAGGGGAACCTCAGGACAGGATATCTGGCTTTATGCCACTGTGTCCCGCAATTGAACAGTCAGCAGATGAGTAGAATGATGGTACTTAAGAACAAACAAAAGGAAAATATAAATCCTTTAGGCAGCAGATCTGTGTAATTTACTCTAGTTTTCTGTTTCAACTTTTGAAAGAATGTAAGATCTTAGACAATAGTGAGTCAGAAATAGGCCAGTTACAGCACTAAATCTCTCTCGATTAGGGTCACAACAAAAACACTATTTATAAACATACGGTGCAAGTTGATGGGATTAAAAGAACGGTGGGTCTAATTTGCCCTCTCCATTCACAATGAACATCCGAGGAGTGGCTGAGACCTTGCCGTCCTAGGGCCCTTGTAACTCAGCAAATGTTTCAGAATTCTTGGTTTCTACACAAGGACTAGGTTTTCAACAATTGACTCGGGCTTCAGGCTTCACCTCTTCATTCTCTGTCAACCCCAATATTTATGTCAGCAAAAACGTCATTTCACGATACAATTGTTGGCGAAACTGTTATCTATCTCAGGAAAATTAAATATTTGGCACAACATCATCAATTATAGTGCCTCCAGTTTGCAACCACTTGCATTCCATTCTGTACGATTCTGACAGATTAAAATCCCTAAAACCCAGATTTGGGCTGTTGAGTCCCTACAAATAACCTTCGGCTTTTGTCAACCATGAAGTGTTTAGACTGGCCTTCAAGACCCTCCATGGTCCAGCCCAGCGTTACCTCTCTGCCCTGATTTTCATACACCCTTCATATACCCTTCTAGGTGGAATAACTGAAGTCACACTTATGCCCCAGGGTTTTCCACTTCTCTTTTTGATTAGCCATTTCTTGTGTGACCTGTGCTTCTCTCTCCGTGCTCCGTATTTAGTATTTTTACATGATTTTTTTTAGAGTTATTTGTATGTTGGATCTTGCACCTAATCAACTGGAGGCTTCTTAGGGAAAGGGACTTAATTCACTTTGCACGTAGTAGACAATCTACAGTTATTTCTTGACTGCGTATATGAGCAAATGAATAATGAGTAGGTGAAAAGTCAGAAGATCAACATTAAATAATTTAAGTCAGGATCTGGGAAGACGTAAATAGGGAAGAGTAAATTGTGGTCACGTGTAGTTAGGGCTTCGTGAAAAAAATACTGTCTTCTGAATCGTTGTTTTTTTTTACTCTGCATTAAAATTTAAACTAGCATGTCCCCGCTTAAAATGACTAAGTATTTTATATGTTCCAAGGGAAGTCAGATTAGTAATCAAGGCTGTATTGTATTCAGAAAATATTTTATCGTATCAATATATTTTTTTTATCGTATCAATATTAATGTAATTTTTATGCTGCTTCCTGGTAATGAGGGTTTAGAGAAATGTACATTTTAATGCTAACACTGCACCACAAAAGAAATTCTGTCCTCAAATGCTGATGCCAAGCCACCAAAAATTCAGTTGTCTATACTGTGAAGCCATCCAAACTCCTCAGTGGAATCTTTTCCTTGGGCTACATGACTGCTCATCTGAACATAAAAGATACTTACACATAAATATTTGAGGGAAAGATTTCTCTTGGAAATGAAAATACTGAAAAAAAGTTGAAAACGGCATAGAACCCTTGGCAAACGATTGAATCAAAAAGAAGAGTAACTTGACTTTTTACTGGGTGTATATTCGGGGAGTCTGTGGCCAACCGTACGCTTTTGCAAATAATGTGGTAAGACGTGATTTTAACTTTTGGTTAGCATTCATTTATTAACAACAAAGGCTTTGGACTTTGCCTGCAAGTAGCAAGAAGGAAGAGAGACACATTAGTATAAGACAGAGATCTAGCTTTAATGGGCATGAAAGCATTATCACCACCACCTTCCAGGGTTCCTCTCCCTGATTCCAAACTCGGAATCCACAAGCCACTTCAAGCTTTGGGAAGGGAGAGAAGGTGACAAAGAGGAGATGCATGGGGGGAAGACAGGGACATGGGAGGAAAGTGGGGTGAGGCAGTAGTGCGGGTACTCAGGAGTGGTTAGAGTCACAAAGAAATGGAGGAATGGAGTAAGGGCTGCTTGAGCAACCAGAGACAAACAAGACGAATGGAAGGTTCCTGTATCGTGTATGCTGAATTATGCCCACTATTTCTGCTGCCATAATCTAGTAAGTGCCACATGTAAGTGCAATTCTAAGCGTTTTACGTATGTTAAATAGTTTCACCTCATGCCAAACCTGTAGGAGGCACATTGCAGAAAACCTGACCTAAATTGTCTCAAACAAAACAGGAAATATGTTGGGTCATACAAATGAACAGTCTTGCAGGCAAGGCTTTATCCAGGGCTCAACAAAATGTGTTCTTCTCTCCATTTCTTTGCTCTACTGCTACTATGTTGACCCCAGGCCCTAGCAGCCTGCCCCCTCCTAGTCTCAAAATGGCTGCCTACAGCTTTGAGCTGAGTATGTATTTCCTGCTCAGTTGGGGGTTGGGGGCAAGAGAATGTGGAGGGAAACAGTGTAGACAAAAGTGCCAGGTTTGGTCTTGTGGTCAGCCTGTGAACACATCCCAGTTCTGAGAAATGTGGATTTGCTGAATTTTTAAAAGACAATTATAAATTACTCCTGAAGCTGAGTGAGCCCAATTTCACCCAAACTAGATTGATGAGAAACTGAAGCAACCATTAGGAAGGGGGCAGGAAGGAAATCTTTGTAACGGTAGACCCCGAAGATGATAAAAATGGACATACAAGTAAATAAGTGACTATCAAAAAAGCAAAGATTCAGAATCTAAAACATGGCTATGATTCAATTTCCGTTAAAAGTTCACTCATATTTTCATATGTATGTTTATATGTACATATGTGTGTATACACACATGTATCTATGCTGCATTGCAAGCAAGAGAAACCAGCCTAGGCTAGTTTGGGCAGGAAGGGGGATTTTCTTAATGTTTATTTTTTAAAAAGAGCATGAGCAGGGGAGGGGCAGAGGGGGTGGGGGCAGAGGATCTGAAGTGGGCTCTCCACTGACAGCAGTGAACCTGATGTGGAGCTCGAGCTCACAAACCATGAGATCATGACCTGAGCTGAAGTCGGACGCTTAACCAACTGAGCCACCCAGGGGCCCCTGAAAGGGGTATTTTTTAAACGGGGTTTTGACTGTCCCACAGCATGGATCCCGCTTGGGGTTCTCTCTCTCCCTCTCTTTCTGCCCCTCCCCACCCCTCAAATAAGTAAACTTAAAAAAAAAAGGGGGTTTTGACTGGTTCAGAATACCTGGCATTTTAGCTTTTACAGTAAGAAACAAGCTGCGCCCCATTAAGTATTAAGTGGGAATTTCCAAACCATGGGTAGAGGATGCTGATCTTGTGTGGCCAAAAAATAGATTAATTAATTAAGTGACTCCAAATTTAAGATGTGCATTCTCTTCAACTCAGAAACGTAACTTTTAGAAACTATCCTGCAGAAATACTTGCACACATGCTTAAAGATGTGTAAATCAAGAATTCCTTTATCGTTGTTTTGTAATAAGGGTAAATGGAGAACAACTTAATCGTCTTCAAAAAAGGAATAAAAAATCAAACTATGATATAACGATACTATGAAAACACTATTCAGTGGAAAGACCTTCAAGACTTTTTTTTATCTTTGTTTATTTTTGAGAGAGAGAGAGAGAGAGGAGAGAAAGGAGAGAGAGAGAGATTGAGAGTGCACAAGCAGGGGAGAGGCAGAGAGAGAGAGAGACAGACAGACAGAATCCGAAGCAGGCTCCAGGCTCCAAGCTGTCAGTACAGGGCCTGACGCAGGGCTCGAACTCATGAACTGCGAGATCACGACCTGAGCTAAAGTTGGACACTCAACCGACTGAGCCACCCCGGTGCCCCAAGACATGTTAAGTCTTTTAAAGCAAGGCTCGGGGCGCCTGGGTGGCTCAGTCGGTTAAGCAGCTGACTTCGGCTCAGGTCATGATCTCGCGGTCCGTGAGTTCAAGCCCCGCGTCGGGCTCTGTGCTGACAGCTCAGAGCCTGAAGCCTGTTTCAGGTTCTGTGTCTCCCTCTCTCTGACCCTCCCCTGTTCATGCTCTGTCTCTCTCTGTCTCAAAAATAAATAAACGTTAAAAAAAATAAAAAAAAATAAAGCAAGGCTCAGGGGGCTCTTAATTTCAGCTCAGGTCATGTCTCATGGTTCCTGGGATGGAGCCTGCATGGGGCTCTGGGCTGGCAGCATGGAGCTTGCTTGGGATTCTCTCTCTCCCTCTCTCTGCCCCTTCACCAGGTGCTCGCTCTCTCTCCCTCTCTCAAAATAAATAAATAAACTTATGTATTAAAACAATAAAAGCAAACTTCAGTACAGTCTGCATATTATGGTCTAATTTCTGTAAAAAGCGGTGCATTTGCCTATATATTTCTGCAGATGCTTAGAATAAAGGACTCGAAGGCTTTACAACGGTTTCCAGTGGTTACTTCTGGAAGGAGACTATGTGAAGTTGGTAGACTGGTAAAGAAGGACTTTTGTACGTTCATGGTTTACTCCAGATAGTTCTGGATTGTTGGAATACTCCACGATTAGATTTTATTCAAGTATAGGCTGTGTACATTATTAAAGGAAATATTTCTTACAGAATTTGCAAACCACTGGGTTAGATCATGGTGCTAATGAAGCCATGCATATCTTCCTTTCTCCTACGTAGGCAAGTTAGTACCACATATAGAAAACGTCTGTTTGTCTGACAAACAATTGCACCCACGAACTCCAGCCAGCTTTCACAAGCACATATGCCATTTGTCACAGTCAGGTCAGGTGAGAGAGTGTGACGGGTTTACTGCCCCCAGCTCGCGGCATATGTCTTATTTGCAGGTTTGTGGCTTTGTCCTTTGTTCATTGTTTTAAACCATACCATACAATTCCTCCATTTACAGGAACACAATTCACTCGTTTTTTGTATGGTCACGGAGTTGTGAAACCATCGCCACAATCAAGTTTTAGAAAATTTTCATCACTTCCAAAAGAAATCTGAGCCTTTTCATCTCTCTCCCCTATCTTCTGTTTTTATAGATTGACCAATTCTGGGCATTTCGTATAAATGGAATCATACCATGCGTGACCTTTTGGTCTGGCTTCTTTCGGTGAACATGATGTTTCCAAGGGTCCTCCAATTTTGCAGCATGATTCAGTACATCATTTCTTTTTATTGCTGAGTAATATTCCATTGTAGGTCTATACCGCATTTTGCTTAGCCCATTCATCAGGTGATGGACATTCGTGCTGCTCTCGTGTTTGGGCTATTGTGACTAATGCTGCTATCCACATTCATGCACAAGTTTTGGTGTGGACCTATGTTTTCGTTTCTCTTGGTAACACCCCTAGGAATAGAATTGCTGGGTCATGCGGTAATTCTACCTGTAATATTTTGAGGAGTGGCCAGACTGTTTTCCAAAGAGACGCTCTCATTTTCCATTCCCACCAGCCATGTATGAGTGTCCCAATTTCTCCATATCCTTGCCCACATTGCTTTTATCTGTCTTTTTGATCAGAGTCATCCTAGTGGGGGTGAAGTCGTTTCCATTTGTTCTTGTGTCTTTGAGAATGACCAGTTGTATTAATTAGACTTCTGCTGCAGGAGCATTGCATAAGAAAAACAATCTCAAACTTCAGGGACTCCAACCACAAGCATCTATGGGTTTGCATGTCGATTATGGCTCTGCTGGGCTTGGCTGGGCATTCGTTCTGATCTATTTCACGAATACTTATCCTAGGAGTGCTCTTCTCATATGGAAGCCTAGAATCTCAAGCCGCAAGCAGAAATATTCCATGGCGTAAAAATGATGTGATACTTCTCTCAAACCATTGTTAAAAAAAAGATTCATGTTGCTAAATTCAACTTCAGTGGAGCTGCAAGTGAACTTGGCCTGCAGTGGCAAAGGGCATGATTGTATTAAGTATGAAAATAAAGAGTTGGAAACAATAACTCAATCTAGTTTGCCATTGAAATTCCTATCTCCAGTTCTACCCACTTTCCTGATTTATAACATGACTTAGCCATTATGGGTTATATATGACTGTATATATATATTCAGTATGTCCCAAATCTCAGACCCCCTATTCATTTTCCAAGTAACTTTTCCCAACTTCTCCATCTGGACACCACCACCCAAATTCGGAATTACTAGACATTCAAATAATTAAGAATTAGAGAGCCCTTCTCCCATCAAGCTTTCTTCTGGTTTACATAAAATGCTTCTGGCTTCAGCCCAGTATTTCCCCCACTTTTTTCTTAAAACAAAAACAAAAACAAAAACCAATGGACTTTAGAGTAACAACATGCTTTTCCCAGCTGAGGTAAACCCTGTGGTGAAAACCTACTTCTGGAAAAGTTTTGTTTATTTGTCTTTTTTTCTTTCTTTTGTTGTCTAACATATGGATATGAGACTAGAGATAGAGGTGACCATACAGACGAAATCCACATGCTAAGAATTGGAGTGCATAATGGAAGAAGGAATAGGGAACACTGATAACATCATGGAGTTCTGTCCACCTGGCCCGCCCTGTTCTGGAATATTTGTTACATCACCCTCTTGCTGATAAAGCATCCGTGTCTCCACATTATCTATCGAATAATTTAGAAACTTTTAAAAGTGGTAATTAAGATGTTCCAGAATCTTCTCTAAGCTTCTAATCTTTCGTCTCCTGCTTATTCTTTGTTCCCTCAGCCAACTACCCACCCTACATCGATTCTTAGTCCCTCTCTATCCTGTTCTGTGCCCTACCTGGTGGCCCAAATCACTCAGGATTCCTTGCTTGTTGGCTTCTTATTGAGTTTGGCACGAGGAAGCAGAGCAGGGTGAGAAAGAGGTCAGGGTATTTCTTCCCACCTACTCTGTGCTCTTTGGCAACAGTAACACGCCTCCTTGACCTCAGCTCCTAGCAGATAGCGCCCCCTCCAGGGCTCCAACTCTCACTAGGGTCTTGAGAACTATTTCCTTTGCTGACCACTTTAGCTCTAGAGTGGTAATGGTTTCCCAGTATTGCTAGTGTCTGGGTGCCTCAACCTTCCTTGTTTGTACTTAAAACTCTGCCCAATCTCTCTATGTGGCCCTACGGTTAAGTGTCTTCAAAAAAACCATCTGTAGTGAATTGCTTCCAGCTGGCATTTGACTAAGGCAGTAAAACCTCTCTTGGTATACGCATTTCAGGTTTGCATTTCAGCAACTTTTCCCATAATCCTCCCTTTGCTCACAATTCCTTTCTTCTCATCTCTAGGTCTAGCTGTCCTTCAAGACCCTCTCAAGCACCAGTGCTCCCCAGTAGCCTCCCCCCCACCCCCTTAATTCCCACACCATAGAAATCTCTTCTTTCCTTGAACTCACTCAGCACACACTTGAGAGTGATTATCTTTTTCTGCTTTAAATTATAGCGACTTATGTACTTGTAACTCTGGCCATTTTTTAGATTCTTTGAAGTCTGAACCCATACCCAGGTCTGATTTGTTTTTGTTTTTCTCTCTTTCCTTTACGTTTCTCCCTGAACTTTGCCTCCTTCCCCGAAAGTAACTGAAACAAGATTTGGTACCAAATGGGTGTTTTATCATTCATTTTTTTTTTAAGTTTATTTATTTATTTTGAGACAGAGACCGAGACAGAGAGAGAGCTCAGGGGAAGGGCAGAGAGAGAGGGAGAGAGAGAGAATCCCAAGCAGGCTCCGCACTGTCAGTGAAGAGCCTGATTCAGGCTTGATCTCACCATTTATGAGATGCTTAACCCACTGAGCCACCCAGGTGCCCCTATTCATTTTTATGATGATTTGTTGTTGCTTCTTATTACTATTATAACAGGTACCAATTACTAATTTATAACAATATATGCACTACAAAAATTTTGAAAATGATGGCACAGACTAAAATTTTCCTTTGGTGATAATGTAGTTGTTACATTTAAAATTTACATTTTACATTTACGTTAGTAAATTAAATTATTTAATTATGTAAATTATTAAATTTACATTTACATTTATTTTTTACATTATTAAATTAAATTATTTAATTATGTAAATTATTAAATTTGCATTTACATTTATTTTTATTTAAAAGTTTTTAGGTGAGGGGTGCCTGGGTGGCTCAGTCAATTGAGCATCCAACTTTGGCTCAGGTCATGATCTCACAGTTTGTGGGTTCCAGCTCCACATCGGGCTCTGTGCTGACAGCTCAGAGCCGGGAGCCTGCTTCGGATTCTGTGTCTCCCTCTCTCTCTGCCCCTAACCCACTTGCATTCCATCTCTGTCTCTCTCTAAAATTAATAAACATTAAAAAAAAAATTTAAAGTTTTTAGGCGATAAACCTGATCTTCTCTCAAAACTTTCCTTGGGTATCAAATGGAAAAAATATCATGTATGGGCAAATATTGGTCTGTAACTGACCCTACCTAACATTTTGAGTTGGAATTGAAATTCTCAACCTACTTTGTAATCCAGTCTTTTAAAAAGCTCTGCTCTGGGAAGTTTTAGAGATTCTTTCTGGGAGTGGGGATAGATTGAGATGCCTTCAGTATGGCTTTCACTTAAAGAAAGGGTTCTGGCCTAATCTCTCCTCCTGCTACTCACATTACCCACAGTATTCTTCTATTTAGTCACTAAATTTCTGCCTAACCATCACCACTAACTGGGGAACTCAGTTGCTATGCAATAATATTAAACAGTATGTTTTCAAATGACCCTAAGTTTACAAAGTTTAATCTTATATTTGGTTGAAATAGGACTACCCCTCATTCTGCATGAAGTAATAAAGAATGCGTCTAAATTTACTTCATCAAAATGGCAGTACTTTTTATTTTAATTTTTAAACATTTATTATTTTTTTTTTTGAAAGGGGGAGAGAGAGAGAGAGAGTTTGAGTGGGGGAGGGACAGAGACAGAGGGAGACACAGAATCTGGAGCAGGCTCCAGGCTCCGAGCTGTCAGCACACAGCCTGGCACGGAGCTTGGACTCACAAACCACCAGATCTATGACCTGAGCCAAAGTTGGGCGCTTAACCAACTGAGCCACCCAGGTGCCCCCCAAATAGCAGTACTTTAATGTGGTGATCATACTGACACAAGTCTCTCTTTAGGCTAAAAACCCATTTTCTTCAAATTATCTTCTTATGACATGTTTGGAAAACCCACTTATATTGCATGATTTTTGTCAAAATCCTTCTTCAGGCATGATGCCTAGAACTGAAAGTGATTTTCCTGATGTACACTGACAAGGGAAAAGTATAGTGATAGTATTTCCTTTTCTACTCTAGTTATTTAAAAGCCGGATGCAGGGACCTTGGGGTTCCAATCTGAGTTATAAGGAGCTTATAAATTACCACTCTGTCCTAACACATAAAAAGCTGAACAAACTGGAAAAAAAAAAAAAATCTTAGATGCATAAGAGAAGTGGGATCACAGGGTAAATCACTGTCTCAAAAATTGAAGAGAGAGATGAATACAGAGAATCACAAACTTCCAGAGCAGAAACCACAGCAAAACTAGTACTGGGGTAAGGAAACCTGAACTGTAATTGATTAACTGCTAATGCAATAAGACAAGAAAAGGAAATAAAATGTATATAGGGTGGGAAGGAAAAAATAAAACTATCTTTGTTCACAAAGAAAATTCAAAATAATTTACAAAAAAATTCTGTAACTAATAAGTGATTATAACAAAGTTGTAGCTACAAAGTTAATATATAAAAATCAGTTGTTTTCCTGTGTATCAGTAATAAGCAAGTGGAATGTGAAATGAAATCCACTTTACCATTCACATTAGCAACCCTCAAAATGAAATCCTTTGGTATAAATCTAATAAAAAAATGTACAAGATCTATATAAGGAAAACTACAAAACTCTGATGAAATATATCAAAGAAGAACTAAACAAATGGAGTGATATTCCATGTTTATGAATAGAAAGACTCAATATAGTCAAGATGTCAGTTCTTCCTACTTTGACTTATAGATTCAGCATAATCCTTATCAAAAGCCCAGCAAACCCCCTGTGGGTTGATCGCTGATTTTAAAATTTATATCATAGGCAAAAGACCCAGAATAGCCAACTCAAAATTGAAGAAGTACAACTGACACTACTCAACTTCAAGTTTTGCTATAATGCTGTAGTAATCAAGACAGTGTGTTATTCACAAAAGAAAAGATAGATAGATCAATGGAACAGAATAGAGAACACAGAAATAGACCCACATAAAAATAGTCAACTGATCTTTGACAGAGGAGAAAAGGAAATATGGAGCAAAGATAGTTTTTTGGTTTTTTTTTTTTAAACAAATAGTTCTGGAACAATTGGATATCCACATGCAAAGGGAGGCCTTTCAGCTGAGTCAGTCCCATTTAAAGGGCTGTCCTAGAAGTACTTACCAAAGATTTCTGCTTATATTTCATTGAATACCCCAATCTAGAAGGGAGATTGTGAAATGTGGTTTTACAGTTAGGCAATTTGCTATACTCAGCACTGTAGGTGTTCTTTTACAAAACTAGAAAGGCAGAATGGATATGAGGTGGAACCCAGTAATATCTGCTTTTTGATCTTATATGCAATCCTAGGAATTGCTTTTAAGTCACTTTTTCTACCTGTACTGGTATATTTTTCCTCCTTTTGAAATTAATTGATACTTTGTATTCATTTTCTTAAATTGTATTATGGCTTGTTGAGATCTTTTTGAATCTTAATTTAGGCATCAATAGCTAGCCTCTCTTCTACCTTTAGGATATCTGAACATTTGAAAATTATTCCAGGATGCTGATAAAGAGACTGTCTTTGAAGTTCATGTCAGCACAAAAGAATGCATAACATTTGACCCGTATTTCTTCATTTTTTCACAAGGATGTCATAAAATACTTTATCAAGTGCTTACTTAATTTCAGGTGTTCTGTTTTATTCATATACATACACATATTTATATATATACACACATATAGACACATATTTACTGTAGAATAAAAGAAAGCCATTAAAAGTGGTGTTGTAGAACCACTTGTAGAAGAACCAAATGTAGAAGAACCAAATGTAGAAGAACATTCATTGACATAAACATATTCATGATACATTATTTGCATAAAATAGGCTATGAAACAGAATGTGCAGCATGAACCTATATTATTTAAAGTGTAGACGGACTATTCCATTTGCGATAAGAAAAAAGGAAAATAAAAAGAACTGATAACAAAGACATGGATTCTTCTAGAGGCATTACAGAGAATGGTTTTTTTAAATGTAAGACTGAAGGCTAAGAGCCCAGAGAGAAAGACATTGGGGTTATCCAAATGAAAATTGGAGAGAGCTCTCACTAAGGCAGTGACCCTGGAGGTGGAGAGTTGACAGATTCAAGAAATATTTAGAGGGCAGAACTGGAGGGACCTGATGATCACTTGAAGTGGAAAGAGAAAGAGGAGTTAGAGTGATCCCCAGCTAAGCAAATCACTTGTTTAAGATTATTAATTGGGATGAGATAAATGAAAACAGACCAGTTTTAGGGAAAACAAGATGGGCCAGCTTCTATGGTTATGTGACAAACCACCCAAAAATTATGGCTTAAGAATAAAAACAGTGGGGCGCCTGGGTGGCGCAGTCGGTTAAGCGTCCGACTTCAGCCAGGTCACGATCTCTCACTCTGTGAGTTCGAGCCCCGCGTCGGGCTCTGGGCTGATGGCTCAGAGCCTGGAGCCTGTTTCAGATTCTGTGTCTCCCTCTCTCTCTGCCCCTCCCCCGTTCATGCTCTGTCTCTCTCTGTCCCAAAAATAAATAAACGTTGAAAAAAAAAATTAAAAAAAAAAAAAGAATAAAAACAGTAATTATTTTACTGATAAATCTGCAATTGGGGCAGGGTTCAGCAGGGATCTCTCTGATCAATTTTATATCAGCTGGAGGTGGTTTAGATGGAAGGGGTTGGGGAACCTGGAATTGTCTGAATATGTAACCTCCCCCCCTTGTCCCTCCAGTATGATGGCGTTAGGAAGTCTAAGGTACTGAGACAGAGAAATAGGAGAACAAGAGAGAGAAAGAGAGAAAGAGAGGGAGGGAGGGAAAGAGAGAGAGTGAAGGATGGAAACAATGCAAGATGATGTGTTTCCATGCTGGCCATTGCTTCCTTAAAAGTGAAAGAGACAGAGCAGGTGGCGTGGTAGGTTTGGTATAACCACTTGGGACAGCTCTAGACAAACTATGAGTACTTGTGTTTTGGAAACAGCCCATGGGATAGGAAAAGAAGGGAAAGTTTATATGGCCAGATCCCTCTTGTATCAATTTTCTTTTGTTGCACAGACTTCATGACTTAAACACCGTTAAAATACCCATTTATTAGGTTATAGTTTTGTAGGTCAGAAGTCAGGCATAACATGACTGGATTCTCTTTGGTGGTATCACAAGACTGAAATCAAGGTGTTGGGCTAGAGTCCTTACCAGAAGGCTCTGGGGGAAGATCCCGCTTCCAAACTCATTCTCTTCAGTGGAATTCAGTTCCTTGGGGTTCTACAAAAGAGGTCCCTGTTTCCTTGCTGGCTGGTAGCCGGGATTGTTCTCAGCTCCTGGAGGCTACCCACATTCCTTGCCATGAGTCCTCTCCATGGTCAGAGCAACAATGGCGAGTCAAATCCTTCTTGAGTTCCAATTCTTTTTTTTTTTTTTAATTTTTTTTTTCAACGTTTATTTATTTTTGGGACAGAGAGAGACAGAGCATGAACGGGGGAGGGGCAGAGAGAGAGGGAGACACAGAATCGGAAACAGGCTCCAGGCTCTGAGCCATCAGCCCAGAGCCTGACGCGGGGCTCGAACTCCCGGACCGCGAGATCGTGACCTGGCTGAAGTCGGACGCTTAACCGACTGCGCCACCCAGGCGCCCCTTGAGTTCCAATTCTTAAACTTCCTCTCCTAAAATCAGGTAGAAATAACACTCTGCTTTTAAAGCACACATATCCTTAGGTCAGGCTCACCTGGATAATTTCCTTATCTTAAGGTAAACTGTACCATCTAACATTACCTAATCATGGGAATAAAATCCATCATATGATAGCCCCAGGGATTATGCAGAGCATGTACGCCAAGGGGGCAAGAAGTTTTAGGAGCCATTTTTAACATTCTGCAGGCCATACCTTCTATTCCTAAGTCTGATTTAAAAAAACATATTCTTGGGGCACCTGT
Organism: Puma concolor; assembly: GCF_028749965.1. Classification (NCBI taxonomy): domain Eukaryota; kingdom Metazoa; phylum Chordata; class Mammalia; order Carnivora; family Felidae; genus Puma; species Puma concolor. Next base: position 51,569,111 of record NC_141673.1, on the reverse strand, counting down.
GTGGCTCAGTTGGTTGAACGTCCGACTCTTGATTTTGGCTCTGGTCATGATCTCATAGTTCTTGAGTTCGAGCCCCACGTGGGGCTCTGCACTGAAGAGGAGCTTGCTTGGGGTTCTCTCTCTCCCTTCTTTCTCTGCCCCTCCCCCCTCGTTCTCTCTCTCCCTCCCTTTCTCTCAAAACAAATAAACTTAAAAAAAAAGAAAACTACTTTAAAAGCCCCTATTCTTCTTGCTACCCAAAGTTACCTGATAGTATATCTAGACCAAGATTGTTTGGAGATGACAGTATATTGTCAATAGATAAGAGATGGAAATAAAACTAAAACTATTCTGTTTCTGTTCCACTTCCATGATTTCTGCCAAAAAGGATGTTCTGTGAATCCTAGCACATATTAGTTACTTAATAAGTATTTATTGAATGAACTATGGATTGGATAAAGGAGAATAAACATTTGTTAAGGGTAAATGAAAGGCTTAACATAATAGGCAAATAGATTTTAAATGAGCACGTAGCTGTTACAAAAGAGATTTTCTCTAGTTGCAGATGAATTGCTTTCCCAAGTCCTGAGAGAATAAGAAGTGAGATTAGCGCAAAACCAACTCAACATATATTTGTTGAGTGAGTGACCGAATGAGTGGACAAATTCATTTTGTTGGATGATTCTCTGTCTATGGGACTAGAAAGCCCGTCCACCTCCCCACTCCCACATTGTTAACCAACAAAATGTTAGCTTGGCAGCATATATTTTTTCTTGGTGATAATGTAGGAAACTTTTAGAGATTATTCTTCCTACATTTCATTAAACACTGAGCATATTTTAAAAGACACAATCTCTAAAATTATGCGTTTAAGCAGTGCCAATGAGTCCCCGTCAAAACGTTGGAAGTATTTTTCAGAAATATGTGCTTACCTTGCATTATACTGAGCTCCTATATACTATACATGTATATGTACATTTACATGTACATGTATATGTATATGTGTATGTATATGTGTGCATGTGTATAGTATGCATTCTGTTCACTAAATATTAAGTATAATTTTTTCTGTGACCCCAAATAGATTGATTTTCAAAATATCTGGTTATAATAAATCTGTGTAATTACGTATAAAATACATCTATGATTAATTCAGCCAGTCGTAATCTGAGAGAATCCTTAAACTATTCCTTAATTTATGGCTATATTAAACTATAAATATAATGTGATAAAGGGCAAAGTGAGAAACGCAATCGCTTCATCGCAGGTGCATCTTCCTTTACTGAAAAGAATTACTAAGATACTTTTATATATGTAATGCTTGTCTCATCTTGGAGCTTATTAAGAGTAACTCTGTCATAGCAATACATTGGTAAGTACCAAAAGTCTATCATAAACTGAAGACTACCTACACATGACTGGTGCTAAAAAGAAGGGTTAGAAATACTACCTGTCCCCATGGCATCTACACATAATTTACATATGAACAAAACACAACTAGAGAACAAGATATCATACATGTCTTAAAGTCTGTTAAAAACTGGAAGAACCCTCAGAGATTATATTGACCTTTCATTTTAGAAACGGGGACACTGAGCTACACAGAGGAGAAAGGATTTCCTGAAGACTGCAGAGCTGGTAAGAAATAGTAAGAAATCGACTTTACTACATATATTTCACTGATTTGTGGTGTCACCAGTATCATATATACAACTAAAATAGAAAAGATCCTGGCTAGTATGTGATAACACACGGCCAAGAGACCCTGAACTTTAAGATATATACCAATTTCCAAAATATTAGGAGGTGGGGAAAACATCTGAATACAACTTTCACACGCATGTACTATGTAATTTAAACAGAACTTTTACATGTGATATGATCTATTGTATTGTGTATCTACTGGGTCCACTGGATTGATTTTACCACCCACTGAGGAGCTGACCTGACCCAAACACTAAATCATGTATCAGATAATTAGAAACCTTGTTAACATATACAACCAAAGTGCTAATTGTTCAGTTTGATAGTAGGTGCAGAAGAAAAGAAATAGTTTCACGTGAACAGAAACCACCTGGAAAGTTTTCAAATTAGAAATAAGAGTTTTAACCTTGAACGGATGGGTAAAATATGATGAGGTAAAGAAAGGGAAGCAAACAATTGAGCAGCTTAAACTGGGGTGGGGTGGGGACCCCCAAATGTAATTGTTAAAAAAAATTTATTCTTTAAAATATATCCATTTAACTTCAGAAAAATGTGGCACAATTTTTTAAGGTCTCAAAAACAAATTGTAATGTCTCTTCTACAGAAAATAGACACAAACTTGAAAAAAATTAAATATAGCTTCCAAGAATTAAAATATATAAAACTGAGTTACATAAAATGTGATGCAGCATTTGTTTTGTAGCCTTGTTATAAATTCAAAAGGGGTCAAATAGTCTGATAATGAAGTGATGGTGGCCTGAAAACAAGTGGCCGGACATTCTCTCACCCTCCCCCCCTTTTTTTTGTGCGTTTCTTAGAGCCAAGGATTAATGCAAAAATAAAATTTTGGGATTTCCTTCTTGCCGGCTGTGTGCATACGAAAGAAAAATCCGGAGATATAACGTACCCAGTATAAAACTGGCTGGCTGAAACCGTCAGTGATATCTTTTACCTTCATCCTCAGAATTCCATCTCCAGTCCTTGCAAAAGCAAGCCAACAGAAACCTAGAAGCCCGTTTTGTGCGTGTAAGTAAAATGCGCACACCACAGTGCAAGTGTGATCACATTAAAAAATGTGCCCACTTGGCAGTTAGGAGATGTTAGTACGTGAAATTTCAATCCCTTTGATGAAGATACCATCTTTCAGCGAAGCCCCGGCAGAAAACCTTTGGTTCCTGTTAGACCCCTCCCTCCCTAGTCAACTGCTGGGCTCCATCCGGAGGGAAGGAGGCTCTCCCTCTCCACCACAGCTAAACGTTCCCAGACCCAGGAGAAACGCTGGGTTTCTGCAGGGCACTCAACGTGCGGCTAAGTGTCCCAGCCCTGCAAAGGGCAGCTGGAAACGGATTTAAAATGGCAACGTTGACCAATCAGCGCCGCCGCGCCGAAGCAGACATTTACACGCGCCTCCTCCACAGGCACAGCGGACCCTGGCTGTGTCTAACTCCCTGCTTAAGGCTGGAAAGTAGGCTTTTTTTTTTTTTTTTTTTTTTTAAATTTCACGGTGGTCTGTATTGGGAGGAAGAAAATTTCTTCCTCGGCTGAAAGTTTTTATTTTGGAATTGGCCCAAAATAATTTTGGGCGTGATGTGTGAGAATCTGAACCTAATTTTTTTTCAGAGTTTTTTGTTATTCAAGGATGAAAAGAGGTACATTTTTAAATGCACTCCACCTTTTTAAAACGGACTGTGGTCATTACAGTGTTCACATAACTCAGAAACAGCCCAAGCAATAAAATTAGGACTTGGCAGAAAGGGAGTTCCTAGGGAAAAGGTTAAATCAAGGTAAATTAAAGGGAGAGTTGGACAATTGGCTCGATTGTGATGTTTAGGAAGCTATGGGGTTCCCGCATGGGGCAACCCCTCTACCCTGCATTGGAGCCCGGGTGCGTAGCGCCAGACCCAAGGGCGGGGGAGGGAGACTTCGCGTGGTCTCTAGTCTTTTCCGGAGAAAAAAAGCTCAGCGTAGGGGCTGGCGCGCTCCGTGTGCCCGTGTGCACATTGTATGCACGTGTGCATGTGTCTGCGAATGCGCACGCATATCTGCGTGCATGTAGCGGCGCGTGTTTGTGTACGTGTGTGCTCACGCATGGATGTGCCCGTTCGAGTGTGCATATGTGGATCTGTGTGCATGTCTGTGTGTGCGCGCTTCGGGTCCTGCAGTCTGTGATGAGGGTATTCCCAGGCAGAGCAAGGCTGCGGGGGGCCCGTCCCTACTCCTCCTCCGTTTCTTCCCACTCACAGGGAACTAGAACTCTGCCGCGCGTGCAGCTAGACGCTTCCTGCAGAGTGTTGGCTCCGCGTCGTGGAGGTGCAGGTAAAGGCCAAGCCCCTAAACGCGGCTCCGGGGCGGTCACGTTCCCGTGCCTTACTAGGACAACCGCCCAGGGGCGACCTCGGGCGGCTGGCGGGACGAAGCCGGCGGCGAGCCGTCCCGGGATCCCCGGCCTGTCCCTTTAACCCCGCCGCCGGGCGGGAGCACGTGAGCGGGGCTTCGGGTGGCACCCGGGCGCCGCCGCCGCCGAAGCAGTTGTATTTCGAACGCTGCCTCTGGCCCGCGGCCAGGCGCCTTGGCTCGGCGGTCCGCCTGGCCTCCCTCCTCCTCATACTTTTCCTCCTGCGCAGCCCCCTCCCCTTTATCCGCCCACGATTAGAGGTGGGCACTCCCCCCGAACCCCGCCGCCCCCTCCCCAAGCACACACACACTCATCCCACTAGAATCCTGGGGCAGGAACTCAGAAAACTTCCAGCCCGGGCAGCGCGCGCTTGGTACAGGACGCAGGAGCGAGCAGCCCGTCCCCCTCCGACTCTCCGGTGCCGCTGCCGCCTGCTCCCGCCACCCGAGGAGGCGCGGTGCCACCCACTGCTCCGTCCTTTGCCCGCGCTCAGTGCCCGACCCGATCCCGGCAGAATCTCCCCATCCTCCTTTTGCTTTCCGACTGCCCAAGGCGCTGTTTTCTCTCTCTCTCTCTCTCTTTCTCTTTCTTGCTCTGTGAGCGCGGAGCGGGGGGGAAGAGGAGGAGGAATTCTTTCCCCGCCTAACATTTCAAGGGACACAATCCACTTCAAGTCTCTTCCATTTCCAAGCCGCTTCCGAAGTGCTACCGGTGACCGCAACTCCTGATCCCAAACCAAGAGGGGAGCCTCCCGACTTCGAACCCTCTTTTCCTTCTCCGCTCTCCTCCTCCTCTCGCTACCTCCACCTCCACCTCCACCTCCGGCACCCACCCACCGCTGCCGCCGCCACCAGCAGCGCCTCCTTCTCCTCCTCCTCCGCCCCTCTTCTCTCTTTTTGGCAGCCGCTGGACGTCCGGTGTTGATGGTGGCAGCGGCGGCAGCCTGAGCAGCAGCAGCCTGAGCAGCACGCCAGCTCTCGCCCACCCTGCCACATTCTCCGGTCCCATCACCCGATCTCCCGAAAGGTGCTGGGCACATTTGGGGCGGCGGAGGCGAAGCGGCTGCGGCGGCGGTAGCGGCGGCGGCGGCAGCGGTAGCGGCGGCGGCGGCGGCGGCGGGAGGCAGGATGAGCGCACGCGGAGAAGGCGCCGGGCAGCCGTCCACTTCAGCCCAGGGACAACCTGCCGCCCCGGCGCCTCAGAAGAGAGGACGCGGCCGACCCAGGAAGCAGCAGCAAGTCAGTACGCGGGCGGGGTGGGGGCACCAGCCCACCTCCGCTCCCTGGGCGAGGGCCCCGCGACGCGCGGCGACTCGAGCGCGGGAGCCCAGTGGCGGCGGCCGCCGCACGCTGCCGGCCGGCCGTGGGGGCGGGCTGCGGCGTCCTCCGCGCGAATGCGCCGCTGAGCCCCGGGGCGCCCGCGCTCCTCGGGGCGGGGAGGTGGGGAACCGCGGCAGGCGGGGGGAGGTGGGGTCGGGCGAAGCGCGTCCTCGGACTTTCGCTATTGTGCACGGCCCCGAGTGGCGCGATGTCTCCTGGTGACGAAGCGGCCGGGGTCCCACAGCCCAGGGCTCGCCGGGCACTTTCCAAGCCGCTTTACAGTTGCCGGGGTGGGGGCGGGTGGGCGGTGCGGGGTGGGGGTGGGGGTGCAGGGGTGCTCTGGAGGGTCAGGGGCGGAGGGGCTGAAGTCCCGGGGGCCGGAGGCTAGTTCTCCCGCCAACCGGCTTTGCTCGCGGGCCGGGGACTGGCGCGCCGCAGCCGCCCCCTTAGCGTCCTCCCCAAGTTCTCGGTGGCCCGGGACTCGCTCCCTCCCGACAAAGAACTCTTTGGCCCTCCCGGTTCTCTTAGAGCTCTTTAAATGCGGCGCGGCGGCCGCTCTGCTGGCCGCCGCCGCTGCCGCGGAGGTGTCCCTGGGAAGGGGCTACGGGAGAGCCCGGGTCCTCACCGGACGGGATTAACTCATTTGGCCAAGGGCGCGGTGGAAAGTAGTGTCCGAGAGTGTGTACGGTAGCTAGGTCACTTCCTCGCAAGGCGCCCAGTCTCCCTTTGGCCCCTGGATCCCGCGCTTCCGAGCTGCAGACATTAAATGTACTTCTCCAGGGCGACTGGCTGGGGGTTGGGAGGGGACGATCGAGGGGCGCCCGGGACCCCGCGGAGTGGAGGGTTTTGTCTGCGGATGCAACCAATTAAGCGTGCAGCCGGCGCTTGCAGAGCTGCGCGCAGCGCCCAGCGCGGGGGGTTTTGTTCGCTGCAATTTCCAAGCCTCGGCGGGCAGAGCTGGAGCGGGACATGTCTATTGAGAACATTTAAACTCGGCTTCCGCGGGCTTTAAAACTTCTCCTGCGTTCCTTAGCCTTAAAGCTCTTCCTTCACGGCAAATAGGCCTATTAGAAAATAATCCTGGAGTCCCAAAGCTGCCCGAGAGCAAGGTAGGGGGAAATTGAACAATGTATGCTTGCCTGAGCATTTTAGAAAAACTGAAAGGGTTGTACCTTTTTGAAATCATCAAAGGAAACAAGCCAATCTAGAAGCCCTGAGTTTTCCCGCTTTGCCCAAGCGACACTTTAAACCGGGTGAGGATCCTGTTTTACACCTCCCAGGAAGTCTCTGCCCTTCCCCCCCCCCCCCTCTTGTTTCCTACCCGCCACCCAGCTCCCTCTGACTCTATCTCCCATCTCCAAAAAATAATCCAAAAGAAATTGCAGTGGGTTCTGGAGGCGATTGGAGGTTTTACCTTTGAGTTAAGGCAGAGTTCACAAAGAAAGAAAAATGTGTCTCCGGTGTGTTTGCTCCGGATGTGCCCACTGGCGTTAGTGGTCCCACAGAAGCTTGCAGGGAACCGTCCCCAGATTCTCTAAACAGGATGCGAATTTTCGTTGAAGACTTTCATGGTTTTAAGTTAATTAGTCCCATTTAATCACCGAATCTGAATGAAATGTAAATTGATGATTCACTGGATAAATATTTAGGATCTGGAATATTAATCACCGCATTCTCTTAACCACTTGAGTATTTACTACTTGGCATAGAAGCCATTTAAAGTTTTGCTAAACCTATTGATAGTTTCAATTTCTCCCTCCCAGACACTTCCAGTCTTCCTCATTTTTCCCCTCTTTTAGTTTTCTCCAGTCCACCCCTTCCATAAGAGTTTTCTGCAAAGCAACTTTTGGAGAAAATGATTATTTTTGTCAAAAGATATTTAAATGTAGACTGGAGACCATGCCTCCAACTCCAAAAGGAAGTGGAGAATTGAAGCAATTATCTAGATAATTCAAGCAAAACCTCCCACAACAGATTTACCATAATTATTTGGAAATTTTAGGGGGAACGGAGCTATTTTGAGTTGAAGATCTTGGATAATTGTTCCAGTGCTTCACTCAATGTGTTGATTGAGTCACAATTGATCTGCAATGCGGATATACAGAGATGATTAAAAACCATCTTTTCAATATGGAAGATCGTTGAAATACTTACGCTGTTAGCTTCATACTTCTGTTGTTTGAAATCCTAGCACAACAGATAGTAGCATTCGTGTAAAATATTTGTAAGTTGCCAAATGCATGACCATTCAAATTTTACACCTTAAAAACGTGTAACTTTCTCTCTAGAACCTGCAACCTTGTCGGCCTTTGTTACCTTCTGGAGTTGAAACAGACCCTACTTTTCACAGGCAAAACAGAATTTCCTTTTTGAACCCTTGGATTAAAAGTAGAGTTATTTCCTCTTTCTGTAAGCTCAGTACCATCATCATTCCATTTATGCTCTTGCTGAATGTGTTCCAACAGTGCTTTTGAGCAGCACGTGCAGAAAATATAACTCTAGAGTCAGGGTCAATTTCTTTCAGACATTCTTCCACAACAGCATTTTTTCCCCCCCACACTTAGGAGCCAGCCGGTGAGCCCTCTCCTAAGAGACCCAGGGGAAGACCCAAAGGCAGCAAAAACAAGAGTCCCTCCAAAGCAGCTCAAAAGGTGAGATTTCTCAAGTCAAGTCTCTCCACCTTCTCCATGACCACATGAGCTTCCCTGTAATTTTCCCATTCTAGATGCAAGCCTAAGGATTTGTCCCAACTGGGTAACCCAAGACTCATCTTCCAACTGTGCTATTTCTCAGCAGAGTTCGATTTCTAAGCAATTGCTTAGCATAAAAAGTTTATGAAGATGCTGTTCTTAACAATTACCAAAGAATACGAAGCTCAAAACAGGGGTGAGAGGGTGCGGAGGGGGAGTGGAGAAAGACAGTTAAGATTTGCACCAGCTGTGAAATAGTTAAAAATAAATCAGAACTATAGGATTTGCTTGGGGGTGATGTTTGCAATTTCCTTCAAAAATAATAAAGATGAATTTACTTTGTGCTCATTTACATGATTACTGCAAAACCAAATCCTTCTATGAAGTTAAGTACTTTGCCAAATGGTAATTAGAAGTAGATCCAATTGTGGAATACTGGAAAACAATTTTCATGAGTTTTACATATGTAAATGTGATGGTCAAGTATGCTGCTTGTTGCATAGATCGTAATCTCTCAAAATGCCTTTCCATCAGGTGATATAGAAATGCTCTAAATGGGACAATGAGAATTCTTTTATACAAGTATGTGAATCATTCATTGTATATTTTGGGGGCAGGATAGAAACCAGTGAAGTATAACTTACAGTGTTTTTATTTATAAATTTTAAACTGAAGTTTAACATATCTTCGTGTTGGTTGTATTTGAGCTAGCAAAGAGGAAATATCTCAGGGTCAATGCGTGTACAGAGAAGTGAAGGTAATCTGAAACTCACTTTGTTTTGTTTTGTGTTTTTTTTTTAGCTTTACAAATAAATCAAAAAAGGTTTCTGTATTTTATTTGTAGGTTTGTATATTAGTTGAAAACAAAGGTTCAAAATTCAGAAGGAAATTTTGATACATCTTTTTAGTAGATTTGAGTGTATGTTGTACAGTATTTGTTAAAAACGACTGTATGATCATCTTTGGGGATTAAGGTTTTGTGTGGTTTTCTCTGTGACTGGGCACTAACCATATTATATGTGATAGTTTTCAGTGTTGTAAACTGCCATAGCAACCAGTGATACATATAAAGTTATTTAGGGAGTAACTATGAGTTCTTGTCTGTTTCATTTTAACAATCTTGAGCAGAGCTGACGTGAAGGAGCAGATATCTAATGTATTTAAATATAACTGCTTCACAGAGGGAAAACTTAATTGTGACTCACATTTGGTCAATAAACTTTGAAGTAGCTCTAAGTTACCTTGTCATTTAGAACTGACAGTACATAATCTGATATTTCTAACAGGAATATTTCCTATTTGTTACATTATTACCTGGTCTATTAAGTTAGGTAACATGGGCTAATTTGACAAAGGAGTTTTTTAAATGCTGTGTAAAGTGTGGGGTTTACCTAACTGAATTTTACTGTAATGAAATGGCGAAGGAGTGTCTTGGTAGGTAGCGAACAAACATTGTAAGTCTGACGTAATTGCTCTGAAAAATGCATCATTACAGCATCTCCCAGGAAGAAATCTGTATATCTCATCATAAATAATTTATTTGAAATTTAAGACAAAAAAAAAAGGGAAAATGAACCATATCTTTCCGATTTCACCTTAGTACATTTTTTTTCTGAATGAGTAAAGAGATACTTCTGTCTCCTTCCCTTCATCTTGAAAAGTTTACCACTGACTAGCAAAATCTTTATTGATAAAAGGAAAGCTGAGACTTGGGTCTAATTGGCTACCTAAAGCAAAATAACAAAAAACTTGGTCTCCTCCCAAGTAAGATTTGATTGATTTTCAGTCCTTTTAATAATAGGCGTTTACAGATGATCCCACTAGGCTGCTTATCTTTCTGATGCTTCTTCATGTAAATGTGTACATTATATGTGTACATTGTTACAACTTCTAAAACAGAAGTAGGTTTTCTTTTTCCCAGAGAAATCTTTCCCTGAAATCTTTCATTCATCCAGGTAAAATTATTTTTCACACAGTTCTGTTGTAAAAGGCCCTTCTAGTAAAAATGAGTAAATATATTTGCCCATAACATGACTGTTCTGTTTCTTCAGTTTTATAAATTACGCTTCATTTGGAGAAGATAATACTTGGCAAAATAATGAATGACATTGATGAATTGTTCATGGCATGTGTAAACTTAAGGTATTTTCACTTTCAACCCAGTATTTATTGAGTTTGCTACTACCCTATGTAAGCATGATTTTCAAAGTATATTTGTTTATCAGACATGTATTGTATTCTGAGAAGACATGTTTATTAGGATTTTGAAAAGCAATCTTTTTTTCGAAAAAGTTCTATTGTTCGTAACATGTAAGATAAACATATCCTGCTAGACTGACCACAGTAGATATAAGAAGTCTCCTATGATTAATAAATTGGGTATTCTCGTGCAAACTGAGACTCATCCAAATGAAAAAGAGAAAACAAAACTGGTAAGCATGTAAGAGGACAGAGCTCTAAAATTAGAGAAGATACAGTGGACGCTGGAATCCTGATGATGTTGTGTGTTTAAAATTTCTTGTTGCTTGGGTTTCTTTACTTACAAAGTTTGTGTTTGGACTCAGTAACTGGCCTTGGGGCATTTGAAAACAAAACTGCTTGTTGGGAAATTAGCAATGTGAAACTTGACAATGCACGCTGAACGTGGCAAGACCCAAGTGGACAACTCCTAAATTAGCCATCACTTTAATTTCAGGCCATAGTCAATATAAAATTGATTTGTATAATATGTAAAACAAACATTTATAAAGATACAATTTGTTATGCTTGGAACTTGTGGAAGAGACAATAATGATTCTTCAATCTGCTTCTATTCCATTATGACAAATTCCCATGGATGACCATCATGTAGCAATTGTAATCGTTGCTGAGAACTCCAATCTGAGTGCTCAAAATGTGTCCCGGCACCAGTTTCATATTGTTATCTTAATAAAAGAAATCAGAAGTTAATGTTTTCCTGAATAAATAATTTGTGTGTGTGTGTGTGTGTGTGTGTGTGTGTGTGTGCGCGCGCGTGTCTGTCTTGACCCTTTTATTTATGTTTTAGTGTGAGATATAACTGTGGCCAGTTGTCTCTTAATTTTTGCTTCGTTTTCCTCTCATGTTTGTGCTGGATGGAAATACTTTCTTTGTATTTTCACATTTTGCATGTTTAGAGAAGAGAAAGGTATAATCTCCTGTATGTTTAGGGTTTTTGCTGTGGGTTTGTGATCATGAGAGAATACTGGAGGGGCTGTCACTCATTTTCCAGTGTTTAAGGTCATAAGTCAAGTTCATCTGTAAGCCTCAAGGCAATTCTCATTTGGGTACTTTCAAGAAAACACTTTCTTTTTCTGAGATTGAATTAAACTTTAATAGAAGGAAATTGCATATAAAAAGATCTCAGGTGAGAGACAGCCCCACTGCATAGTGTCCTAGATTAGCTTGAACTTCCCTTTGACTTTAGGTATAATGACCAGAGCTAAAGAATGAGGCGCAGAATGAAAGTATCATTCAACTAGGTAACGTATGTGTACTTCAAGTAATGTGTTCAGGTAAACATTTAATTGATATCTTCCATTTGCTTGTACAAAAAAGGCCTGGAGTGGATTGGATACTGTGAAGGAAGATCTGTGCTTTTTTCAAATTGCATTCTTAGAAATGTGGCTGATTTTTCATAAATGATTACCAACACCAAGCACAGGTTTTGTGATGAGAGAATGTAGGTTTTATTCACCATTTCAGATGACTGTCAGAGCATAGATGCTGAGTGAGGACAAGATTTTTTTTCACAATATAATAGGCCCAACTGAAGAGAGTAATCAAAGGCGTCATTATAGGTAAGTCAGGGAAAGCTGGGTACTAGAAGTTGTCATACAATTCCAGCCTATGGTTTCTGTGTTACTAGTATGCCTTAGTTTGATTCCTCTGTGTTTGAATGGGCAGACAATTTCCATTCAGGAGATTCAGGGCCCTCTGTGAGTATACAAATGTATCCAGACAGGTGGAATCAAGTAAAACCTAATTGTTGTCTCCATTTTCTTGGTATTATATGCTCATTTATCTAAACAATCGACTCACTTTTTTTTCCACTTCACTTTGCATCAATAAATTCTATCTGGCAATGCCTTTGAGTCATAGATTATGATCCAAATATGGGAGATTCAGATACATTTGAATTCTCTTATGAAGTAACTTTATTTCAAGGGACCCATGGTTCTAATTTTCTGGAAGCTATCATTCTTTCTGAACTTTTTCATCAAGAGCTCTCCATTGCTTTGACTGACCCACAACCGTGGCTCATTATTATCTCAAAGTCTCAACAAATCATTCTGCTAAGAAGATAGAGCATACCAGATTGGCATTCTGTTGTGTTTTCAGTTCTTTCTTGAGAATAGATGGAGCCTGTCAGGTAAATCATTCAAGCCCATCTTGTCTCGTTAGCTCACCACCTGCAGTTTTCAGAGCTCACCTTGGAACCGCATAGCTTGGCCCCAGGGTGGGACAATGAACCTCACGATCGTGGACTCTGGAAGTTTCAGTTATGAGTTTTTGTTCTTCTAATCAGGAGAAAAAGGCTGAAAACTGATTTTATTTTGGACTGTTGCTTTGTCCTCTCTTGTTTTAAGACACTGAACAATTTTGATCGGCATCTTCTGATTGACTTAGAGAGGAGTAGCAGCATCATTTTCTTTTCCCCAAGTTAATGTAAGGGGCAGTTTGCTCAGAAGGTAACCCCTGCGAACTCTTGTATCATTACTATTGATTTTTCCGATTACAAAAGAAGTAGAGCGATGGTTTAAAAGGAGGAGACTCAACCTTTGGAAATAGCTTTTCCTGTCATTTTGGCCTTGGCTTTGATTTGGTGTTTGTATAGGTGAAGACAGGCATGTGTAAATAATGACATGAGAGTTGACAATAAGGGCTTCCTTGAGTAAAAGCATGAAAGCATGAACTACAATGGGTGACAGAACTTACTTATATTTCCTGCTGTAAAAAATGTAGTGAAGGCAAACTTGTAGCATCTTTGTAAGACTAAAGATGGTTGCATTTAACATTTGGAAACCCATAGAATTGGATTATCAGAGAAGTAAAATGAGAACTACTCAATGCTTAGTCTGATTGACTGGTCCGGTTGATTTTCATGCCAGTGCACATTGATCTGCACTGTTTATATATTTCAAAGAACAACTGAACGAAATGTAATGTGACTTTCTAGACATTGGATAGCTGGTTCCATATGTGCTTGATCTGCAGGTCTTTGTCTTAAAAGTGTATATATAAAGACCCGTGAAAACAAAACAAGGTACTATGCCCAAATATTTTCTTTGTTTTCCTTCTAATTGTATTTTTATGCCCAAATATTTTTCTGGCCTTTTTTAAAAATCTGTGTGCAGAGGCACTGATTGATTTGGGGGGAGGGGGTTTGGACTTTCATGCCTTATCACAGAAGTATAAAATGTGATGAGAGTATTTAAAGTAACCAAAATTAATAGCTATCTAAATTTGACTGAGAAGCCAGAATTGGACAATTCTCTTGGTTCCCCATCTCAGCTCTTGTCTATGTATTTATAGGAAACTTGGAAATGTTTTACTTTTAATTACTCATTTGGTTTTCACCCTAGGAGGTTTTTTTTTGTTTGTTTTTATTTGCCCATGGTGATTTTATTTTATATGAAGTATCTCCCAGAAGAACAGCCCTTTTATTGCCTTGAAATCAGATTGGGCCTCACTCGGTTCCACTACTTCTGAACATGGGCGGTTTGCTTAATCTTTCATTTTGTGAAACAGGGGAAGTCATAGCTGTCTTATTTGAGTAGGGTAATGTTCAGAAAATCACACTGGAAACTTACAGAGTTTGGGAGGAATTCTCTTTAAGGGTAACACTTGAAAATATGGAGGGAGAGAAGAAACTACATTTGAGTCCCTACTAAATGTTGTAGCTGTTGTCAGGCACTTTGCGTAGATATTAGCTCCTTAAGCCTCTGACGTAGATCTTATGGCCTTCATTTCACAAATGAGAAAGCTCTGATTCCAAGATGTAATGTTCTATTCTAGTTCTAATGTTCAATTCTAGAAAACGGTGGAATCTGGGCCTGAATTCAAGTCTCATTCGAAAGCTTATGATCTTTCCACTGCTATGTGCTGTCAGATATTTTGGGAACTATTTGCTATAGGGTAGGTCATGTTATCTCCAGCAACTTGAAATGCAGGTTAGAAGCTAGGTTTCAAGAAACCCTTTGGAGACAAGCTCTCTCTTTGGAGACAAGCTTTTGTCTTTATAAGACAAGCTTATAAAGGGATTCGAAACGTGTGCCTACCGCAGCGGATATCCCCAAACGTCTGGCCCCCAAAACCCACAGGGCTGTGTCTTTGGAGATTAGAACACATCCACTCTTCTTCTTTGTTCAATGAAGGGGCTAGATGAAATGCCTTCTGAAGTTCCGACCAATCTGCAGAATTCTGATGGCAGGAGGGAAATAAGACACACATGTGATCGGAACACCAGGTTTTCTTTCCTTGTTCTTCATTCAGTAAATACGTAGTGAGCACATCTTGTGCACCAGGCACTAATGCTAAGCACTCTTTCCGTGTTTAAGAGTTCTATTTGTTAGGCGAGTTTCCTTTTTTGATGACGATGATGATGATTTTAATGCGGAGTCCATGTTAGGGCCTGGAGTACCAGGCTTCTTAGGAAAAGAAAAAATTGTGTTTCCCACATAACATTCTTCCAACCTTCATGAACTTGCTTCTAAGCATATTATGTAAAGTTAAGTATACAGTTCTGCCTCCAAGCTTTTTTTTTTAAGCGAAAATATGAAAACAAGCAAGGAATAAGTAACACTTTTAACAAGTTATGATGTGGTAGTTGCAAATGTTAGTATGATCGTGTAGTCTGAAATCTCTGTTCTTACACATTCAGGATTCCCAGCCTCTCTCCCCAACCCCCAGCCCACCCCCCCCACCCCCCACAAGTTGTAAATGCTTAGAACAAGTTACTGTCTCAATTATACATGGGTTTGTAGCATAGAACCAAATTCCACCCTGGTGAAGGGAAACCAAATATATACTCCCACAGTATTGGACAGGCTGACGTGTTAAAAACAAAACAAGCCCCTGGAAGGTTTTGTTGGTCTTCTATTGAAAAATAATATTCCGAAGGGCATTCAACACAGGAGAAAAGTTAAAGCCAGTGTTTTCCTACGTGTAAAAATCCTGGATCTGTGCTGGTTTACAGACCAAAATCCTAACTTGTTTTGCAGCCTTTGTGAAGGTTGATCAGAATGATTAAATAGTGTGGGTCTTAAAGAACAATGGGAACCTCCCAGATCGACGCCACACAGCACAGCTAATGTGTTTCTTCTAGATGTAGACTCAGAAGAGGGTTTCAGTTTACATGTAACACTGGCCTGAAGACCAAGGAGCAAGTCTGCTTTTAACAAGTCCAAGTGATAATTGTGATATTTTGCCCTTTAGCTAATGGTGCGAATTTTATTTTTGAATAGGCTTTTTGTAAATGAGATGCTCATTTTAAAGTCCTCTTACTTGCAGGGCTTTCTCTCTCTCTCTTTGAGAGATTTGCTTTCTGTGACTTGGAAATGCAGTGAAACCCTTTGTGAAAACAACCTTCTCTTCAGCAGATTTTAGATACGCCCGGATCACATCGTGGCCCCTGAAACGTAACAACTGCACCAAGAAAGCCTGGTGTAGCCCTGTTAGCCTTTAAGGTCAATAGCCTCCTCCTCTTAACCCCACCTACCATCCCCATGCCCATGAAAAAGGATTTCTATCTTCCATATTTGTGTAATTGGCTACTGGGTAAACTGTGCAGTCTCACAGTTGATCCCAAAGATTAAATCAGACACTGCTTCTGTATTAGGGAATTTTGTACTCGTATAACTCACTATGTACTAGCCAAAGGGTTTCTTAAAAGCTTCATTCTAAAGGTGACAGATGGGTGTAATGGAATATTTGCATTGACTGAACCTTCTTTGAGATTGGACTAACTTGAAGGAAAACTTTCCCTTGAAGAGTTCCATCTTGTTAGGCGTGAAAGAGCATTTATTGAGCACCTCATTTATGGTGGGCACTTCACTCCTCCCAGGAGGCATTATCTCCATTTCACACATGAAACCGAATTAAGGTTTTCAGGGACCTGCCCAAAGTCATAAAGCTAAATGGCAGAGCAGGGATTTGAATCTAAGCTTTCCCAAGTAGCGTCTGTGTTCCTCTTAAGACAACTCCCTCTCTCCCTAAGACAACACTCAGAAAGAGGGTGTGATTCACTGGGCACTCCTGGCTTTCATTTAAGTTAATTCATTGCCCTTACGACCAAAGGTAGGACAGTGACACTAACCTTTGACAATAAATGATTCCTTTGTGGAGTCATTCACAGGTAGTAAACGATTGATTCACAGTGCCCAAACCTGATGGTTAGACTGAGCTCCTATAGCTACTAAGTTTCCTTCTGTTCAGGGAAATTAGCTGAGTCAGTGACAATTTTAGTTGATGAAAATATCTCCGTATGGTATAGAATGCCTATATGCTGGGGAGAGGTAATAGTTTTAGGAGGGGAGAACCCAGCCTTTAGAGATGAGCAGAACTGGGTTCAAATCCCAGGTGTGCTATTTATCAGTTTTGTGGGTTACCTTTCACAACTATCTAAGACGTAGTTGCTCATCTGTAAAATAAGGGAAATAATAATACTTACCTTATAAGACTGTTATAAAGCTTAAAATAACACACGTGAATGACTTAGCCCAGTGCCTAGGGCATTTTAAATGCTCAATAAATGTGATGGGGCGCCTGGGTGGTGCAGTCGGTTAAGCGTCCGACTTCAGCCAGGTCACGATCTCACGGTCCGTGAGTTCGAGCCCCGTGTCAGGCTCTGGGCTGATGGCTCAGAGCCTGGAGCCTGTTTCTGATTCTGTGTCTCCCTCTCTCTCTGCCCCTCCCCCGTTCATGCTCTGTCTCTCTCTGTCCCAAAAATAAATAAACGTTGAAAAAAAAAATAAATAAATGTGAACTAACATTATGCTAATCATGCAGAATTTGGGTTAATGCCTAGGACCTGTTGGATAGTAATGCCAGGTTAGGGGGATACCATTTGTGAGAAATCTTGTGGAGTATTTTGCCTGCCTGTCTGCCTGCCTGTCTGTCTGTCTGTCTGTCTATCCTTCCATCCTCTATCTGCATCTATTTTTACAAGGCAGATGGAAGAGAGAAAGAGGAGACTCTCACTTGGCAGTGTAGACAGTTATAATGGAGCATTTTAGTATTATTATACCAAGTAGCTACTGGCTGCTAACTCAGGTAACAAAAGTAGAATACAAAACAAGTTATCCTGGCTTAGGTTACCTGTATTTTTGTGCTTGTATAGCCTTGGGATGATTCTTATATATAGAACAAGGTGCGCTACGTTTTCTTTATCTTGAAAAGTATAAATATACGTTTATACAGAAGATGTAAATTGCATATGGGTGTGGGTGCACAGGTGCATTTGTATGTATCTTTTGGTGTATTGGGGGATTGGAGTAGAGGTCAAAAACAGAGGGAAATTACTTTATAGATTACGATGAAATCTGATTCAAAAGGTGAAAACCACTGATACCAGAAAAATCTTCTATAAAGAAAAGAAATAAAAAAAAAAAACCTTTTAGCTTTCTGGCACTCCCAGTTTCTATCTCAGAGACAAACATTGATGATTTCTGCCAGGTTTTTTTTTTTCTTTCTTTGTTTTAAATGAACTGATGGACAAGTGATTGTTTTTGGCAAGGAATAGGAAATTATGTAAAAGTAAGCAGACGTTTGGTGTTTTGAATTAGAAGCCTATGTATTCTTACTTTGGACTTACTTTTGATTGGTAAAGTAGAAATGCTTTTGCTTAGATGTAGGTAGAAATGCTTTGTAAAGTGTTATGCAACATATCAATATTAATTTTTGTAACTTTACTTGTGACATGGAAAAAAATCATTTAAGAAACATTACCTTTCTAAAATACTCCTTTATATAATTATGGATATGTGGGAGTATTTTTGTTGTTGTTGTGGATGGAAATGACAGCCAAATAGCTTTTTAGAAGTATTTTCATGCATTAGAGAAGACATCACTCCAGGGGAATGTTTTAGGGTGAGAGTTGCATAGATAGATCTCTCTTTACATCATGCAATGAAAAACCAGAAGAATCTACTCAAACATGGACAAGAAGATGAGCCTTCATTCAGAGGGAGATTGTTAACACAATCTCAATGCCTCATCACAAACCAGAACATTCTCGCTTGGAATGTATCCCTTGGTGCAGCACTTATAAATCATGTCAGGTAGGAAACAATATGACTTCCTTTTTCATTTTGCAGAAAGCAGAAGCCACTGGAGAAAAACGGCCAAGAGGCAGACCCAGGAAATGGGTGAGTAACAAGATACAATTTCTCTGTGTGTGTGTGTGTGTGTGTGTGTGTGTGTGTTTGTAAAGAAAACTTTTTTTTTTTTAAGTGAAAATTACTTTTATTTTATCACTTACATGTATTTCTAACTTCTGGTTCGATGAATCTTTGAAAGGGTTAAGGCAGGCGACAAATTATCACTGCTCTTTACCATGAGGCTCCAGGAGTTTACTCAGAACGCTTTTCTTTCCTGGGAGTGACTCCTCTTTCTATCTCTTATCAACATGAAAAGAGTCTCCACTCTTCCTTCAAAGGGAGTAACAAACAATGAGTTGACTTGTTCTGGTGGGTTGAGTAACTAAGGTTAAAGGGTATTATGAAACCTTGGAAGTTGATTACAAATGGTGATAAAATTCAGATGAAATGTGTATGAGATAACTTTTTAACGTTTTCTTTTTTTTTCTTCTTCTTTTTTTTTAATTTCCTCCATGGCTTTGCTCTGGACACATCTCATTTTCTAGGTGGTTTGTGTTTTCCTTTTTACATTGGCGTTTTAGGAAACCAGGTTTAAGTTTCTAGATTTTTTTTTTTTTTTTTTTTTTGCTTCCCTTAGTGGTCCTTCTTACATACTAACATTTGTGACAGTGGCCTCTATGCAAGCTCTTGATCCTGCAGGAACACCGATCCTGTATCTTTTTGAGACCAGAAGTTCAGCGATAGCTGAAGAGCTTCGCTAATTTTACCACTTAAACCTTGTTCCCTTTGCTGCTGCGCTACCCATGTTCTTCTGGTCTGTCTTCCCATTGACAGCGGAGAAAAGTCTTAAACATGAGTAAAACCATTTCTCAAGAAAGATAAAGGCGTCCCCCATACGAGGAATCATCTGTGATGGGATCTTTGACTTTCTTTTTCTCCCTTCCCTGGTTTAGTCTTCATGCTTCATCGTTTTAAAAAGTGTCTTCGCTTCTATGCCGGAGTATATTTTCCTGGTGGTATGCCATTCCTTTCTCCTCTTGAGTTCTACATCACTTTCTATTTATACTGCGGTATTGCCTTTCATTTAATTTATTCGTCTTGTATTTTTTTTCCTCTGCTCAACATGTGTTGGGATGAGATTTCTTAGCACAAGGAAATGGGGATGATCGTTAGATTAAAAACATCTCAGTGTCGCAGTATAACCTTAAAGTAAAGCATTGCATTCAACCTTCTGGTCAATAAATGAATGAGCTCCAAACCTGCCCACCGGGTGGTAATCATCTGGGCTGTTTGATATCTTCGGTGTTAGGGAACTCACTACCTCTTAAGCCTGCCTCTTCCTTCTTGGAAAGCTCTGAACATTAGAAAATTCTTCTATCTGACTCCCTCTAGCTTCCGCTCACTGTCCTTGGTCTTCCTTCTAAGGAGAGATATCTAGTAATTGTTTTCACTTTTATTCATGATAGTCCTTCACGTATTTGAAGACGATTAATGCGTATTCTTTGTTGTCTTTTCTAGTCTGAATATCTTCAGTCCTTTCGGTTTTTTTCCCCCTAAAGGAATATTCTTGTTTTTCTCTTCTTAGTATGTTTATTAACCTTTTGAAATAGGTCACCCAGAGCTAAGTATCATGTTCCAAGTGTGGGCTCCACAACCGGTGGGTTTATCACCTTTCTTGCTGTACGTGTGGTTCCAGTTATCTGTTACTGACTAATTAGTCAACCATCCCCCAACTTAATAATTTTTTTTTAAAGCCATTTTATCATGGTCATGGATTCTTTGGGTCAGGAATATGGGCAGGGCACAGCTGAAAGTCTTGTCTCTGCTTTAGGATGTCTGGGGCCTCAACTGGGAAGACTCAAACCGCTGGGGTTGACTCAGGCACTTGGAGTCTAGATTCTGGAGTCTTCTTTACTCACATCTTGCTTTTGCAAGATGGGCTTGAAGTCTGGGTGCATCAGGAGCACCCACACACCTGGCTTTTCCAGCTTGGTGGCCTCAGGGTAGATATTCAGCCTTCTGACATACACTCATGGCTCCTAGACAAATGAGGAGAAAGCTGCTTAGTCTCAGAAGTCAAAAAGTGTTGCTTCCATTTACACGCCAGTGAGCACGCGGTTGGCTAAGTTGGTACTGGCATACATATTGAATATAGGTCTGCCAGTTTCTAAGCATCAGAACTTTGAGACGGCATCTCCCTGAGCTAATTAATAAGAAAGACCCATACAAACTTTCTAAAATGCAACATAATAGAAAACGTAAGTTCTTTAAAGTCAGGAGATTAAGGTCGCTAAAGTGAAGTAAGTTGTAAGCAACTACAATGACAGTTAATGAGCACAAAAGCTTCTGTCAAGTGTGACTTCTTTTTGGTCTCTCATCTTTCCTGAGCTATAATTGACATATAAAAATTATGTTAACTTCAGGGAACCAAAGTGATGATTTGTTACTTACGTATTATAGAATGACTGCTGTAGTAACATGTGTGAAGTCCTCCACCCCCCTCACATAATTACCTTTTTTTTGGTTTGTTTTTGTGGTAAGAACAATTAAGATCCACCCTCTTAACAACTTTCAAGCATATAACACGGTGTTGTTGACTATAATCACTTGCTAGATCCCCAGAATTGGCCACTGAAAGTTTGTATCCTTTGACTAATGTTTCCTCCTTTCCCCCATCCTCCACTCCTGGCAACAACTATTCCACTCTCATTCCTATAAGTTTAGGTTTTTAGATTCCACATGTAAGAGGTCTTTTTCAGTATCTGTCTGTTTCTGTCTGACTTACTTCACTTAGCCTAATGCCTTCAAGGTCCATCCATGCAAATGGCAACATTTCCTTCTTTCTCAGTGTTGAACAATATTCTGTCCCATATATTCTGTGTGTGTGTGTGTGTGTGTGTGTGTGTGTGTGTGTGTGTGTGTACACTCGTGACATCTCCTTAAACATTCATCTGTAGATGGACACTTAGGTTGTTTCCATATCTTGCCTCTTAAATGGTCTTCCTGCCTTTTATCTGTTCTACCTTTGGGGTATCCTGTAGTGTTCACCAATAACATCTGTAGGTTGTAGTCACGTCACTGCTCTTCTCGGAAGCTTTCTCTAGTTGCACAGATGACCACTGAGTTAATCACAAAATGCCCTAGCACTTTAAGGCCCCACCCCCTCCCCAGTTTATACCCACATATTTTTATGGCTTTATTTCCCACCACTCATCTTTACACAGCCAGTGGTTCAGCCAAGGACCTACGTGGTTTTTTTTTTTCCTCAGTGGATTCTTCCTTATTTGAGGGATATATGGATTCCAGCCATCTGATCTTTATGTTGGGGAAGAACCCCATGTGAGGCATCCACCGTAGAAACCCCTGCTTTCTGGGTCATCCTCATTGACTGTCATGATTTCTAATTTTTCATTGGCTGTGAGAATGAAAAATGTCATGTGGCGAATTGTTACTAGTCCCTGATTTCGTTCCCAGAGAAGAGTTGTTCTACTTAGAAGAGGAAATAAAAGGAAATTGTGTATTTTTTCTAGACAGTGTGTTTCCTCTTTGCTTGTATACTGTTGGGGGCGGGGGGAGTATGCAGCCAGTCACAGCAAGGCATTCATTTCAGTGCCATTCTTTGCTGGAAAGCTTGTACTGAAGAGATAAATTATTGCATTTTCCATAGGAAATGGGCTTGTCCTTTATAGTTAGTTCAGTTCTTTCCAACAGTGTCGTTTACCAATTTCCTTGTATTAGAGACATAATTTTGACTGGATTTACTAGGTACGTGGCCTAAAAGCCAAATTGCTACCCTTTTATTCTTCTGAGTTGTTAAATTTTGTTTTAAAGTTCTTTCACTTTTAAAAAGATATCTTATAAATCTGACAGCGTCATGTGAGAGATCTGGAAGAAAGTATCTACGGTGTGACTTTCTCATCTGATGTGATTGGAATCAGCAGCTCGTAGGTTGCTCAAGAGTTGACTAACCAAAAGTACACTAAACCAAAGTCGACTAACCAAAAGTAGATGGAGGGGAGAAACTTGTGTCAGTCTCGTTTTGGTGCGAGATGGACCATTGGCTAATCCAGTGAGTATATTAGCTGAATTTTGATTAAGGACCCTTCTATTATTTCCTTTATTCTCCTTTGTTCCCTCCATCCCCGGAGTTTGAATTAGATTTCGGGTCTGCTATTTTGATGAGCTAATCTGGACTTCCGCTTTTTTTTTTTTTTTTTTGACATGGAAGAGGTGAGAGGTTAAGGAAGGGGAGAGCAGTGGGACCAAAATTTTCTCCTGGTCTTTAATAGTTGGGAGCTCAAGATCTGGATTCGGGTGGCTTGGATTCCAATTTCGGCCCATCACTTGCTTAACTGTGGATTCTTGAGCAAATTACATGACCTCTTAAAGACCTAGTTTCCTGATCTCTAGAAAGGTGGTGAGAGCGGCACATTTCTCACAGAGTTGTTAGATACATATATTTCTCATACGTAGAGTTGTTGCAAGGATTAAATACAATCATGCATGCAAAGGGCTTAATAAAAGGCGTAGCACGTGCAAGTGCTCAATAAATATTAGGCACTGTGATGAGTTCCACTGTGTATTTTCATATAGGTACCGCCGACAGCCTAGACCCTACTTAACAGCCACCGATAGTTACACACATAGAGTGAGGTGGCAGTCACGTATCCAACCAACCAAGGACCCTTGATCTATCATCCTGTCTTTAATGTATCTGTGCTGAACATCATCAAGCTTAAGAACTGCTTACAAATAATACTAAAGCACTTTTTAAAATTATTTATTTATTTTAGTGTTTACTTTTGAAGAGAGAGAGACAGAGAGTGAGCAGGGGAGGGGCAGAGAGAGAGGGAGACATAGAATCTGAAGCAGTCTCCAGGCTCTGAGCTGTCAGCACAGAGCCCAACACGGGGCTTGAATTCATGAACCACGAGATCATGACCTGAGCTTAACGGACTAAGTCACCCAGACGCCCCAAAAGTAATTTTTAAAAAAATGTTTATTTTTTTTTTTTGAGGGCGAGACAGAGACAGAGAGAGCGAGCAAGTGTCGGGAGGGGCAGAGAGAGAGGGGTACAGAGGATCTGAAGCAGGTTCCGTGCGGACAGCAGAGAGCCTGAGGTGGGGCTTGAACTCTCAAACTGGAAGATTGTGACCTGAGCTGAGGTCGGACGCTTAACCAACTGAGCCACCCAGGCGCCCCCATATAAAAGTACATTTTAAATCTATTTCCAGTTAAGGGGGGAGATTTTATATAGCAGCTTATAAATCTTTCTTCCAATTGTGGAGGTTTGGTGTCATGTGTTGTTCATCAGTTTGAAAGTATTATTCCTTCTGTTTGTCTCCATACGCACATGCAGAGATGTGCTGGTTTCTTGGAACCTCCATAGAATTCCACTAGTCAGTCCTTATGCCAGTTGAAACTAGGCATTTAATAATTGCCTTTCTCAGTTTTTGCCGATGAAGGGAACTCATCACATAACAGAGTTAGTGATGGGAAATACTTGGAAAAAATTTCAGAGGATGGACTGAAAGCTCAAGAAGATGTGAACCTGGTGGATGAAAGGCTCCATCCAGATGTTGCTTAAAGAAGCAACTAGTACTTCCGGAAGAACAGAAAAGCAAGGATGAAATAATAAAGAATAAAGCACTGGGAACAAAGATGCTTGGAGGTGTTTTGTTTTCAGGATATCTTTATGAGAAAGGAAATTAATAACAGAAGGGAAGTATACCCCCAATATGAATTAATGGTTTGTAAAGAGAAAAAAAATCCTCTGGAGATACTGAGATTGACCTAAAAATTGAACCGAGGACTAGCTGCTGAAGCTGAATTTTGAATGGTCGCTAGGAAGGTAATAACAAACCCCAGCTGTTTTGGGGGTTGCTCGTTCTCTTTATTTGGTAACAGGGTGTGTGCAGTACGTTTGAAACCTATGCATTTCCGGGACGCCTGGGTGGCTCATTCGGTTAAGTGTGGGACTCTTTCTTAATTTGGACTCAGGTCATGCTCCCATGGTTGTGAGATTGAGCCCCTCGTCAGGCTCTGCCTTGAGCGTGTAACCTGCTTAAGATTCTCTCTCCCTCTCTCTCTGCCCCTTTCCCTGCTCACGCACACTCTCTTCCTAAAGCAAAAAAATATATAAACTAAAATAAAAATATGCATTTCTGTTCTGTCTCTTCTGAGGGGGCAGTTGTCTTTTGTTAAAGAGCTTGTGATGCCCAGGAAAGTGATGTCATTTCAGCTGTCAGTCAAATGTGGGGATTTTAGATAGGCAACGGAGTTTTTTGTTCTTTCAAGTCTGAAGAAATCTAGAAACTTAAGTGATTATTTGAAGATCCAGAACAGGAAATTAAATCGGAATAAAGCCCGTTACAAACTAGACTGATTAAAACTCTTCGGATTTCTTCTAAAGATCCCAAGCATTAATGCATTGAGGAACCTGGAAATCTGATGTTGAAGTTCAGACATTAGGTTTTCATTTCCATTACTTTTTCCTTCCAGATGTTTGTTACTTTTTTTTTTTTTTTTAGCTTTTAGCCATTTGTAATTTAACACTTGCTTTGTTTAAACTGAAGTAGAACTTTGATGTTTAGAAAGGAATATCCAATAATGCATATTGCAGATAATTGTAACTTTTTATGGGAGTCAGAGGGAAAGAAATGACTTTGATATAACATCAAGAACTGCTAATGGAGTGTGTGAAGGCAAAACCATTTTCCCTTAGAGACTTTTTGTTATAACATGCGTTAAAAAATGGAGATGTTCCCTCTAAACCAAACATGGTTCTTTGATATATGTTCAGTAATTTAAATATTAATCTTCCAATGCATATAATGTGTTTAAAATTAATAAGCAGTGTTTGCTGAAATGATCTCCTTTGCAATGTTTTCTGATAAACATGGAATACTTTGCAAACTCTCATGTAACTCTTGGGGGGGGGCGCGAGAAGTGGCTTAAGTTTATTATTATTTTTTTTAACTTTATTTGGTTTTTTTATAGCTGACTGCGAAACTCACTAACATAACTATTTAAAGTTGCAAGGTTAAATATGAAAATACTAAGAAATAAATCATACTCTGAAGGCAAGAATTAGATTTGTTCATTCATAGCTTGATTCAAGATCAAACTCCTTTCTTACTTGTCGGAATGTTGAAATGCTGGTCTTAATTGTTCCGCTAAATGAGTCCTTAAAAACGAGGCTGATAACCTGCCCTGTTTTGTCATCTGCATGGCCAACTGCTTACCAGATCCTGACTGTTCAGGACTACACAACCATTGACCTCAGGGTCTGCCACCCAGGTATTACTGCCACAATATCACAATAACCATGGGACCTTATCAAACTATCATCAAGGGAGGACATATTTTTGTCCCATTTGTGATTGAGTGGCAAATTATAGACAGGAGCTAGTTAGGATAAATGTTCTATTTCCCTGCACAAAATCAGCAGCTCAAGAAGCCCTGTCTAAGACAATTCTACTCTAATTAAATGTCAGGTATTATGGAATTCAAGATGATATGAAATTATATGACGGTAAAGGTATTTAAGACTTTATCCATACCGCCATGCACATAGTTAGCTGTGCTTTCCCAAAATTGAGTATTTATGGATGGGAGTAAATTTTTCTAAAATATTAGAAGTTCTCATGATGTATATAAATAAGTTTATATACATTCTCATGATGTATATAAATGTATATAAATAAATGCCACATCCCTCTATCCATACACAGACACACACACACACACACACACACATTTTTTACTAGGCAACATAGGTAAAACTACTCCATATTTCAAGATAATATTTCTGTTCTTTTTTTATTTAAAAAAATTTTTTTAACATTTTATTTATTTTTGAGAGACTGAGAGAGACAGAGTGTGAGTCGGGGAGGGGCAGAGAGAGAGAGACACAGAATCTGAGGCAGGCTCCAGGCTCTGAGCTGTCAGCACACAGCCTGACAGGGGGCTTGAACTCATAACTGAGAGATCGTGACCTGAGCCGAAGTCTGACGCTTAACCGACTGAGCCACCCACACGCCCTTGTTCTGTTTCTAAGGGTGGAATCTGTTTTTACTTTAAGATTCTTTTTTTAATCCAGGAATTCCTTATTCTAAACTCTTCAATACCTGACACAAATATTTAACCATTTTTGGCAAAATTTCAATCTGATGGGACTTAATCAAGCCTACTCTGTCTACATTGGAAATAAGGACTTCTGTGTTTTTAAGGAGCTGAATACCTTTGGGCAGGTTGCTTAATTTACCCATGCTTTTTCTCTTGTTTAAGTACCTCACAGGAACATTCTATCTGTAACTAATGGCTTTCAAGCATTTTGGGTTGTAAAACACAAGAACCTTTATTGAGACAGCCAGCTCAGTTACCCAGGGACTGATTATTGAGTTTGTAGATGATCCAGCCTCCTGTCCCCTTCTTTGCTTTGTTTTCCCTGCTCCCCCTGCTGCCTGCCCTTTGGCCATTTCACTACTCATTAGCACCTCCACCAGATGGGGGGCAGGGCCAGGAACAGGGGGTCAACTCTGGTAAAAGAGTTGGTGGGAAAGAGGCGGGGAGTCATGGCAGACATAAGGTTTTCTGATTTGACGGATCCAGGCTACCCCATACTCTATCCTCAGGGGTAATCCAATGCAGCAGTTACAGTGAAATTTGTTTTTTCACTCAGTGTTTATTCATTTTTATAATAAATGTGACTTTAGAAGTAAGATAAGATGTCTTTTTAAGGATGCTGTAGGAAGCAAAAGTCTCTGTTTTTCTGTTTCCTCAGTCTTGATGAGCGGCTGCAAAGCAGGCTTGGGTTGGCAGGCCTTTGCCCCCTATTCGAATCTAGAAAAAACGCATTAAATCTACTCTTACGTTAGACTCGGGTTGTGGAATAATAGTTCTTCAAGTTCAGGTAGAGGGAGATGGCTTTATGATGCTTAAAGAGTCCTGTTTGGGTGTGAATAGATCATGTAGCTAAGCCTAGATGTATGGCCAAGGGAAGCCTTGTGATGGTCTCAACGCATTAACTCAGAAAACGCACTTTGAGTGTCTCTCTGAACCCGGTATCACGCAGAAGGCTGAGCGCGTAAGGTGGACAACGCAGGCGTGCAAGAAACTGCTCGGACACTGTTTTCTTCACTTGTTTGTTTGCTTCTCTCTTGTTTGGCTGGACCATAAACCCTAGGGTTCCAATGGCAAGACCCTTTGCTTTTGTAATTTTCCATTTGTCGAAGCATTTTGCTAGAGTCTTCTGACAGTCCTGTGGATCAAGCCCTGTGGTAGGTAGGTCCTGGGGGGGTTACTGAGGTCAGCAGCACAGATTGGGACTGCCTTTGGGGCACTTACAGTCTGGGGAACCAAACAGGAAAATCTGATGCTGGCCCATTAGATTACTACCCTGGGCTTTGGGTGCTGAGAGGCTAAATTAAATTCCAGTTTTCAAGTGTTGTGAGCTCTTTAGAATTCAACAGTCCTTCCACAGAAATGATTGTGTTGCTTTCCGATCCCAAGAGCACTCCATAGCATTCTTTGAATATAGCTATATATAATCTATGAATTAATTGTACTAGGGGGCCTGGGGTTACATTTTCTCTTTATCACCACGGCAGATATCCAGGCTTACATCAAATGTATGCATACCTATTTGATTAATCAAAGTAGTGAGTCATTTTATCTCATTAGTGTAGGTTTAAAAAGATAGGTACTAAATTGTCAGATATAGGCTCCAGGAAGGAGGGGAAATGGAATCAGAAAGAAAGAGCAGAAGGATCAGATAGTTCTGTGGGGCCACTGCTTCAGCATACGTTGCTCTAATTTTTTGTCTTTGTTCATGCTGGTAATTTATGTTTACCAGATAACTTTAAAGTCACTTGGTGTCAAAGCGATTAATTTATACTCTAAGATTTCTGGGTACTGCTACCCTTTGTATTTAAAAAATGAGCCCTTGAAAGTAGAAAGCTTATGTGTATCCTTTTACTCTTAGCACCTAGGACCTAGGAGGAAATTCCGCAAAGCGATTAAGAGCTCAGACCGCCTGCGCCTGCGCTCAGTTATCAGCTTATCAAGGCAAGTGGCTCATTGTCACCAGCTCAGTCTTCTTGTGTGTAAAATAAAGGGTCGTAAGAGTTTCCATTTCGTAGGATGATTTTGTAAGAATTACGTGAGAAGCCATCCAAAAACTGTATTCAGTCTGTGGCAGGTGTTCCCATCGAGTTGTTGTGACGTTAGTACGGTTGCAGGCCCGCGGCAGGACTTCATAAATGTTTGCTGAATAGAATGACAGTGTTTCTTACTGTGCATAAAACATAGTCTTTGCATTTTTGATTTCCAGTAGGAATGTGGATTTGAATTGCATTCTGTGGCTTTTTTTTTTCTTTTAATCTGATGATGTGTATTTTCAAAGAGGCTACCAAGGGGTTAAAAATAAAAACCATCGGCATCAAAAGCAGTGTTTGTAATAATTTCAAATTCCAGCTTATGCCCTTCCCCTGAAGAAGTAAGCTGTGAGCTGCTATCACCCAGGCTCGATACAGACTCCGGATGCCTTGCCCTATATTAATGTTTCCATTCCCTCACTCCTGGAAATAGCGTTGTGCTTTCCAAAATAGACTCTAGTGCTGTACCTTCAAAGAATTTTCGTCACAGCTTTGGATCATCAGAAAAACAGAAGAAAGCTTTGTTGGCAAAACCTCACAGAATAATTTTCTCAGGTAGTTTCTAATTTTTTCTACAGAAACTTCTTTTAATTGCCTGTTTCCCATTTCCTTTGCTCCCAATTTTTAGTGTTAACATGGAAATAAACAAAAGGGGGAAATCGGTTAATAACTATTTGTCTCTTTGACTTCTTTCAGGGGCATTCTGAAGCACTTAAAAGGACACACAAAGCAGTGGGGTTTACAATTAAGGGTTCATTGGGGGAGGGGGGGGCGGCGAGTGGAAATCTAATACACTACATCACTAAAGGGGTAAGGACTTCACAGTCAGAATAACAAAGGTAGCAATGTCACATAACTTAGAAGTTTAAGCATTAACATTACCAATAAAGGAAGTGCAGGTCTGCCAAGTTTCCAGAGGATCCAAATATTTTCGGTCTTGAGGGAGCACCCTATTACGGGAACCACCAAAGCCCAGGGAGGTGAGAGAATTACCCTATGTGGAGGAACAGGGAATCGTAAGATTATAGCTGATACTGCCCTATAAAGTACCGTTTGTTTTGCAGTCTTTTATCGCTCACTGTTCCAAAGGATTCTGATGTCAGAGAAGACATAGACCAGTGTGTGTCAGAAGCTGACCCTAGAGTATAGTTTCCTTATTACAGAATCTGTCCCTACATTTTCTTTCCTGCCATTATTCTCTCGAACGGCCCAACTTCAGTGTTCTTTAAATTCCCTAATGGCAATTGACGAAGCATCGCTATCAGCTGATAGATCCGGCATGGAGTTGGAAGGTATGAACTTGACCATCTCTGTGCTCCCTCCAACACCCCCACCCTCACCCCTCCACACATCCCTCACACACACACCCCCACCCCCCGCTTGTTCTCTGGACACCAAAATTCCATGGGTAGTACTGTTCTTGACGCTGGGTGTGCGACTTGGGAGTTTATTGGAAAGAATGGAAAGACAATGTGTGATAATACTGTCCATCCTGGGACATTTTCATTCTCCTGTGCTCTTATTAAATTGTAAATTTCTTGTTTAGGAGTCAGTCAAGTTTGACTTTACATTCTTTATTCCCTTTTCCTGTCTTTGACCCATATATTTCCTATATGTGTTGGATAAAAATGAACTCGTTCCCAACCCGAATTCACCCTCTTGGAATTCCTTTCATAGCAATGGGCTAGAGTTTAACAATGTTCTGTGTAGATTTGCCATGTATGGTGTGCTCATTTCCAGGCTGTCAAACCAAGGCGATGGTGGTTCCTAGCTTTCTATTAGTAATTTTCTTCTTCCAGGGGTGGTCTCCTTTTTTGTGATACTAAAATTTATCCATGAATCAGTCAGGCTTAGGATTTTGTGTGTTGCTTTACATCCTGTTTGGACAATTGATGGGGTACACAGAAACCATTTAAACTTTGACATTTTCTAAACAATAAAATGGTAACTTTCGTCTAACACATAGTCCTAATCCGCTGGGCCGTTAAATCACTAATCTCAGTGGACATCAACTGGGATCCTGTTCAGATGTTAGCACCCATGAGAACAAAACGGCTCTATTGTCTAACCTGCATTGCGGAAACCTCTTAGGTGTTTCTCAGTCTTCACAGGGAAACTAATTCGTGCCATGTGGACCAAGTACCACATCGTTTCCTGCTATGGTAAAGCAAGGGAGGCTTTTGTGTTCATTACATACATTATGGGATTAATAGGATGTTCATTGTACCTAGATTGTAGAGTTTGAGGGCACTTGGCCACACCTGATCTCAGTGTGAAGAATTCCCTTGTGACTGAATTGGTTTTTGTTATTTTGGTCAAAAAAAAGAGTTTTCTGCCCAGGATTATTATAATGCGGTAAGTATTCATCATTGCTCTTTCCTATTCTTTTAAGTAATTCTGTTACAAAAAATTTAGTTCCCCACCCCCCCATTTGAGAAGCTGACATTTTCTATCCTTAAGGCAAATGCAACTTTTAAAATTTGTGTGACAATTTAGGTGTCTTACGTTGAGGCTTTTTTCTTTTTATAAAATGTTTGAGACCGAGAAGACGTTTCTAGTGGTTTACTTACAATCTCAAAGAGTAGAAAAATCTCTTTATACATGAGAAAAAGCTGTCTAGAGAGATTTCATGAGTACTCTTGGTGACACGATGCCTGCCTGTGACAAGAAGGTCTTATATTCAACCTAAATTTCTCCTTATACGGTTCTTAGTCCATTTCCTCTTGTGTTGTTCTTAGTGGTGACAGAGAACCTCTGGCATGTCCTTCTTCAAAATAATTCTTCCGACTCGGGGCAGTGTAAAGTGCACACACACTTTGGGTCCTAGCAGATCTGGGTTTGAGTCTGAGCCTCAGCACTGACCAGCCTTCAGCCACTGTTGCCTCTCTGAGTCTAAACGGCTTCTCATGTAAAACACAGCTGATAATCCCTCCCTTGCATTTTCGCTCCAATGTCTAGTTCCTAGTAAAGGCTCAAAATACAGTGCCTTGTATCATCTGTGTTAGAACCTGTGAGAATTTAGTAAGTCAGCTTTTTCTTTTCCGTGGTAACATTCCCAGATATTTCTAACTTGGTCCTGTTTTTCTAACCTACTAATCTCAGTTCGAAAGGAGACTTCAGTTGGTATTGGAGATGCAACACTAGGTTTGCAACGAAGGTCTTATCTGACTTGCTTTCTGACTTAATAGATTTGTGGCTCTATGTCCTTAGGTAAGCCACTTAACATCCTTGAGCTGGTTTGCTCATAGGTAATCCGGGGATGACAATTATATCTTCCGCGGCTTCCTCTCTGGGTTGTCGCGAGGATAACGTAAGGAAGTAATTTGTGGGCCACGACGCACCGAACAGGCATAAGGTGATAGCGGTAAATATAATCGGCAATTAAAATTTAACACTTTCCAATCGGTTGAATGAAATTGCTTATTGTTCATAAAACTTCTCATACTTAGGTCACCGTCTTCAGCCTCACCCTCGTCCTACATAGCAATTATGCTCTTGTTCTATTTCTGTTTTCATCTGCTCTTACAGTTGGAAGGCTAAACCAGATAACTCTAAGATGTATGATGACACATATGAAAAGAGTTCCAACATGAAACGATTGAGCTTGTGTGTCGAGAGGGTGAGTCAATAAGGAGTGTCAGGTGGGGTTCAGAGGGGGCCAGGTGATCAAAGTCGTGAATGAAGGGCTGAAGTGACACAGGAGAAGTGGATGAGCAGGAAAGATGTCCAAGATGATGGACATTAGAGGAGAGGATTATAGACCCGTGTCTCCTAAGATAGTCACTGCCGAGTTTCAAACAGAAGAATGGCGTGCTCGAAAAATACCTGAATGAGAAGGGAACTTCGGGACACTGGCGATCGCTTCCAGTGGAAGTGACTTGGGACGTTGCAGTGATCCCAAGCGGTAGAGCACAACCCATTTCTGCAGAGATACAATCTAAGGAGGAGGGGTGGTCTGGCAGACTGACCTGTGGGGAGCCGAGGATGTGGTGTTGGAGAAAACCAGCAGGAAAGCCAAGTGCCTCAGCTGTGAGGGCCCGAGCCATGAGGACTGTCTCCGAGTGCTCAAATTAGAGGGTAAGAAGGTAGAGTGGACACAGTAATATTTAAATAGCTATTTACCCGTATTGTCTTTTTTTTTTTTATTTTTTAACATTTATTCATTTTTGAGAGTGAGAGAGACAGAGCGTGAGCGGGGGAGAGGGGCAGAGAGAGAGGGAGACCCAGAATCTGAAGCAGGCTCCAGGCTCCGAGCTGTCAGCCCAGAGCCCGACGTGGGGCTCGAACTCATGGAGTGTGAGATCACGACCTGAGCCGAGGTCGGATGCTTAGCCGACTGAGCCACCCAGGCGCCCCTGTATTGCCTTTTTAAAAAAACTCTATTGAATATACAGTTAGCCTTTGCAGAAGCAAGAAGCTTTCCCCCATATTTGTATCATACCAGTTTTTCGTTTTGTGACCTCATTTCAGTTTGGTTTCGTTTTGTGTTTAATTATGGTGCTGAAAGTCCTCAAGTTCGGGTGGTGGAGAGTAGGTTTTTGTGAAACATCCCTGTTGATTAGGTTACTTATTTCTATATTCCGGTAAAACCAGCCGCAGTGACCCAGCTGTCCATTTGGGACTTGTCGATGCTGCTTTCCTGGGGCCCTTTTCTCCATGGCTGTCTGTGACCTTAGCCATTGAATCATGTAATCGTTTTTGGCCTCCTAAGTCAATGATTCTGAGTGGGCAGAGTGGTAGTGTGATGTCATGTCTGGGGCATGAGCCTGTACCCTCACCGCACATGGGTCCCCACCCTTCCTGGTCTAGGCAGCTCAATACACAGTGCTTGGCACATAGTGAGCGCTCAATAAATTTAGTTGCTTTTCCTGTCTCTCTCTGGACCTCAGAGAGGAATATCCAAATTTGAGAACACCACCATGGTGTTAGGTTCCCCAAGTAAAATCCATAGTGAAAGCAGAGGCAGATGTGTGGGAATGCACTTTCAGACTCCAGTCAATCTACAAAAGACGATTACACTGGGTTTTACAGCGAGGCTTCCCATGCTCACGAATCATAATAAAATCTCTTACGGGATTAATGACTTTGAACCGAATGCAAAATTGATAAACTATGTGTGATATTGTGACATTTGAAAGTATTCAGTATGAAAAATAGCCGATGGGGGTACATATTTAGAGATACTTTGTGTTCTGCACCAACGTTGTTTGGATTTTATTGACCTCTCTTCTTCCCTGCTAAGAAAGATCAGAAGGATGGCCCTCCACGTTGTTTCCAAATTCCTAGATAGGAAAAACGTGAAACTAGAAAGGGACCCTTTGATAACCTTACACATTTGTATTTTTTTTAATAAAAAAGCTTCTTTCTTGCCCTTTCTCTAGGAGAGAGAAAAAATTAGACTCCCTTCCTTTCTCCCTTTCTCCTCTACTCCAAATTCCAGAAAATGAACCTTTCTTTTGAATTCAGATCATCGTAGATTTATTTGCGGTAGTAGAAATTATACTGAACAATCCCTTGTATACTTCGCCCATTTCCGCCTTCACCCCCATGGTGATGTTTTGTAAAACTATAGTACAGAATCCCAGCGAGGATTTTGCATGAATACATTCCACCCGTTGCGTTCACATATTCCCTTTTTTATGTGTCCTCACTTGTGTGTGTGTGTGTGTGTGTGTGTGTGTGTGTGTGTGTGTGTGTATGTGTGTGTATTAAGTTCTATATAATTTTACCACCTGTGGAGATTCATGCATGACCGCCTGAGATATTCTCTTCTAAGATTGCACGGTGCTTGAGAGTTTTCAGCACATCCTGTGATGACAGACATGAAGTGTCTTCTCTTCTAAGTACGCAAAAACTGTGTGGCTGTAGGAAGGTGGGGAGTGGAAATCTGGCCGATGGTTCCTGTCTGTGGCTCTTCAGTTACTCTTTCACATTCCCTCATTAGAAAAGGCCGGCTGGCCCAGCCAAAATCATAGGTGGGCTTGGCACACAGCTAACTATTTGCCTGGAGTAACTTATACTTTTGTATTATGTTAAGAGTTCTGCCAATTTCAGAGGCCAGGAAGCAAAGAGTTGGCCTAGTGGTGTAACACACCTGCTTTTCCCAAGGCCACGTACAACAACAAGCTGATTTGAGTATGTGTTTGCCCTCCTGGGATATATTGAAACAGGTCTCTAGAGTCCTCGAGTTGTGGATACATACTTTTCTCCCTCTAGAAATCCATTTCACACGGATTTTGAATGTCCATGAGAACAGATATTCATTGGGGAAATGTGCTGTTAATTGTACTTTGGCTATCTGGCCTGGTCTCCAGGATGAACGGCCGTAGAATCCTGTTATCTTGAGACCTGTAAGGATATCCACATTTGAGAATGCCACGATACCATTAGATCGCCCAATTAAAAAAAAAATTGCAAATGGCTGTCATACACGCACACGCACGCGCGCACACACACACACACACACACACACACACACACCACAAAGTTGTGCTGAAGTGCAAACACTGGCAGATGGCCCAGCTGCCCCACCAGCTAAGTATCTCAATCTTGTGCTCCAGTCTGAGAAAAAACCAGATTTGCAAATAGTTCAACGTGTGACTATTACAATTTGAGAACGACAAAGATCTGTCACGTTCGACTAGTCACTCCTGGAATCCGAGTGTTTGATGAGATGACCACATTTAGGATGATGATGGTGTTTGGGCATAACAACCCGTGAACAACAAGCTGTAAGTGTAATCACTATGGATCCTTGTAGAGAACAAGTTTAGTATATTTGCTACTGTTCTATCAAATCCTAAATCCCGATTATACCGTAGCATATAAAGAAAACACTTCTCTTCCTCTTTGGGCTAATACTTCTGCTACTTGGGACCAATGCTTTAAAACTTCATGATTTACAAGTGACATTCTTTGTTGGTAACAATTATTTAAATGATTTAAATAATCCAAGCTTGCTTTGAAATCAACTGGAGACATTTTGAGAATCTTGGAAGTTTAGAAAAAAACTGTATATTAAGAAAAATATGTGGAAGAGTATCAGAAGAGGTTGCTCTTACTTCCATAACATACTTCTCTGGGCCTTAACTTGATCCAAATAAACGTGGTCAGACTGCTGGCGTGCCATGGAAGTGGCAAATGGAAGCCTACAGTTCTGCTTCCTGTGTCGTTTTCTGGCACCGAGGCCTTGTCTAAGCTATGCCAAAATAGTGATTTCTTTTTTGTCGATACGAAACTGTTGGTCCGCTTGGTGCTTGATCTGCCCAAGACTTAGTTTAGAGATTATGTGGTTGAATTCTCTCATATTCTGCAGGTAACAAAATGAAGGTTGAGAGCAATGAAATGTCCAGTTCAAGGTCACACAGCCTCATCAGCTAGGACAAGAATCAGGTTTCCTGATGCCTAGTCCATTGCTTTTCCACTTTAGGGAGCAGGTTCCTGTCACCCCACCAGTCTTTCTCGGTTTTCCATTTATAACATTGGCCGTTCTTCTGATGAACCTCTTCCTTTGGATCCTGTAAGAGTTTCCTGGGGCTTCTGTGAAAAAGTACCGTGAACCTGGGTGCCTTAACACAACAGAAATGTATTCTCTAACAGTTCTGGAAACTGAAGGGCCTGAAATCAAGGTGTTATCAGGGACACGCTGTCTCTGGAGGTTCAGAGGAGAATCTGTTCCATGCCTTTCCCTTGGCTTCTGGTGTTGCTTGATGCTTCTTGACGTTCCTTGGCTTTGAATGCATCATTCCAGTCTCTACCTCTGTTGTCAGATGATATCTTCCTGTGTGTCTGTATGTCTCCTTTTCTTTAAAAAGGACTCCTGTCCTATTTGATTAGGGCCTATCCTAATGACCTCATCTTAACTTGATTACATCTGCAAAGACCCTATTTCCAAATAAGGCCATAGACACACAGGGAGTTAGGACTTCAACATTTTGGGATGGGGGGTGGGGGGAAGGGGCACAATTTACCCCATGGCAGCTCTCTTTAGCTCCAAAACTATTTTTAGAACCAGGCAGGTATTTGTAACAGACTATGAGAACCTGCAAAGAATTTCATTACATGTAAGGCATCATATCCAACATTGGTAGTTTGTTACAATAACACATTGAAAAGATTTATAGACTGCTTTGGGTGTGATTTTTGGACTAATTCTCTGCTTTGAAACCATTTGTTGGGCTCTGTTTATTTAAAGGAGGGAATGAATAGACCTGAAAACACCTAATTTTCATTTTCATCTTAGCTTGGAAACCAGTAATTTTTTTTTTTTTTTGAGAATTGAAAACTGTATCACAGAACACGAACACTATATTTATCATTTTGATCTTCAGTTATTAGATGCTTGTTTGTGTGCTAAGCCTCCCGCCAAGATGAGAAAAAAACACAAAACCCGAACTTAATAATATTGTTGTAGTAATGAAGTCTAGAACCAATGTTTGCTATATGATATTTAATGGTATGTGTCCAGTTTTTAAGTGAAACTCAGAAGGAAAGAAATCCTATTCTCAACTGTATGCATTCCCCTAAATCTCCCAGTTGGATGTAATAATTTGCATTCATAAACAAGCTTCTTGACCTCATTTCCTTTGATCAGCTTGGGAGGAAATGCCCATATAACTTTAATTTATACCTTTCTTAAAAATATTTTTTAACCAAGTACAGGGAATGGATGCCATGGCCTTTATTAACTTTTATGTATGTGATTCCAAATATCCCTTTAAAGTAATATCTTTTAGCTTCAAATATACTTCTTCCCATAAGGCTGGTCCCCATTTCCTATAATCTTACAGACCTAGGAGAACAATATTTTCCCTTCTGCCGTTTTGATAATTACGTCCTCTGTGCTCAGTGGTGGCCTATTAACTAACATGAATACCGTAGTCTTACAAAATAGCCTCAAATTTCCATATATTGGAACTGTGAGAATTTTCTGTAATGGTGCTTTCGCAATAACGATGGAGGTGCAGGTATTTCCTGAGGATTAATGACCAGCTGGGAGGAACCGGTGGCCCTTGGCTCTGCCTCCCAGCCAGCCATTAATTCCAAGGAAATGTCTTTTGCTGAGGTCGTTATTGCTGTTACGAGCTTAAAATGGAAAAACATAATAGGCGTATGAGTTGTTTTTATGGGTTGATGCCGTTTCCAATGGTATGTACTAATTCGAGAAAATAAATGTGTGTCCACGCAATAGCAAGTCAGATTGTTGGAATCATCCCTCAGTATTCCATATGTTTTGTGACTGACTTTATAGCTCTCTACCTTTACCACAGAGAAAATGAAAGAAAGAAAGAGCATCTGACTCAAGTAATTCTTACCTTGGTCCAAGGCTTGAAAGTGTTGTATGCAGTGACCTATTCGGAAACACCAGTTTCTTTTATCAACCTCAAATAATATTCGTATTTAATGTGTGTTGTGAAGTGAAAAAAAGGAATCTATTTTCCATGTTTGTGATACTGCTTTTTCTGGTAGAATAAGGTGCTGCAGCCCTGTGACCCTGTCATAATTTTTTTCTGTGCTTCTTTGGTTTTTCTCTGTCACTTGTTTGACAGGCAGCCTTACGTTTATGCTTTTCCACGCTGAATCCATGATTCAGTTCATCAATTAGCAATTGAGCACTACGCAGCTTAATCATTCAACATTTCGGGGGAGTACGTGTATTAAATGCTGCAATAATGGGAGACCCTTTGACACACAACACACATGCACACAGAACCCCCAGGAATGAAGCCACAGTGTCAGAGTGTTGTCCATTATGCTCCTTTCTGATTCTTGTAAAAAGAGAGTCCTTTTGCATTTCGGCTTCCCATCTGAATCAACCGGCCTGTTCCATTATTTTTTATCTAAATTACTAACGAAGTTAATCTAGAAACATTCTTAGAAGTCATAAAAGGGAAATCTTGACAGTCCTGGAATATCGCCACGCTTGACTTTGTGGAGAGACATGTGGACTGTGTCACCCAGGCATGGCGCCCGTGGACCTTTTGTATCTATAATACCAGTTAGTGACTCCGTGTTTATCGAGCTGCAGGTAGAGGCCATGGTTGGTGGAGGATTTGAAACGTTACAGGACACAGATCTGTACTTAAAGGAATCAAGCTAAGAAATCTCATCCTGTCTGGCCCTCAAATTCTTAATCTCCCTTGTTTCCTTCTTCCTCATATTCACCTACAGCCTCCAGGTAGGTGTTCACATTGGTGAACTCATTTGCAGCCAGATTTCTTGAGCCTGCTTTGCAAAGGTCTTCAAGTGTCCCTAGCCTGCTTCTCCGTTCCCTCTCCTCGGCTTTTGACATCCATGAAAAGCTGAGATGCCGCTTTGCCTCTCAGGCCCACCCCTCTGCTTTCTTTCCCTGTCGTTGAAGGTGCTGGGCTTCTCCCAGTTCTTCTAGAGCAACCGTCCAGTAGAACTTCCTGTGATGATGGAAATGTTCTGTACTTATGGCATCCGGTATGGTAGCCACTAGCCACTTGAGGCTATTTGAACACTTGAAGTGCGGCTGGTGCGTGAGGAACTGAATATTTGGGTTTATTTCACCTGAATGAATTTGAACTTGAATAGCTGACTGTGGCTAGTGGCTACTGTATAGGATAGCAGTCACCTTTGGTTCCATGATGTCTCTGCCTTCCCTCCATGCCTATCCTTTTAACCTTTAGAATTTTTTTTAACTTTTTCTTTATTTTTTATTATTTATTTTTGAGACAGAGAGAAACAGAGCATGAACGGGGAGGGGCAGAGAGAGAGGAGACACAGAATCGGAAGCAGGCTCCAGGCTCTGAGCCATCAGCCCAGAGCCCGACGTGGGGCTCGAACTCACGGACCGTGAGATCGTGACCTGAGCTGAAGTCAGAGGCTTAACTGACTGAGCCACCCAGGCGCCCCTCCTTTTTACCTTTATAGTACTTTGTATCGATTTCATTTTAACTCCCACTTGCCCCTGGAGGAGACCTTAATGCCCTTCAACTCAAATTTTGCCACATTCTGCCTTTGGTCTCTTGCCTAGTAGTACAAAAATCAAATAGCTATGACACGCAAGCCACTATGCTTGGACCTGGAGGAAGTTCAGAGAGAAAGAAAACCTATTCGTTGTCCTCAAAGAGCTTACAGAATAGAAAAGAACCGGGGTTTTCTGGGTGATAGTGAGCAGAGGATTCATGGTTCAGCAATAGCCCTGACTAAGTCCTATGGGGACTTTCCTGAGTTTATGTCTTTGAGATGGGAGGTACTGCAAAAACATATCTGATTTTATTTCTCGAGGGGTTGACTTTCAAACCGTTGTTTTTAAGTTTATTTCTGAGAGAGAAAGAGAGTGAGCGTGTGCGTGCACACCCACGGGGGAGAGAGGTGGGGCAGAGAGAGAATCCCGAGTGGGCTCCACCCTCAGCGTGGAGCCCAACTCGGGGCTAGATCTCATGACCCTGGGATCATGACCTGATACGAAATCGAGAGTCAGAGCTTAACCAACTGAGATCCAGGCACCCCAACTTTCAGTTCATTTCTAAATAAGGTGCTTCATATAGTATAAAACTATTATCTCTTAAAATGCCACACTAGTGCCCCATAATCAAGATGATCGTATGTCATGTTTTTTTCAGGACAGTCCCAGTTTATGCGTGTGTTTCAGTGTAATTACCAATAGCGTTCTCTTTTGCTTTCCAAAGTGCCCCATTTGGGGAAGGTAAATGCTATGATCACCTTCCCTACATTCGGCCTTAAGTTCCCACATGCACACCTTGTACCTACCCCAATCCTGTTAAATTTGTGTTCCTTGGCCACTGCCAGATTATTCTTTCAGGTCATTTCTGTATCAGATCATTCTTCTGTTCATAAACCGTCAGGGGCTCCTCATTAGTGACTGAATAAATTATAAATTTCCCAGTTTCCGTAGATAAGACTGTTAGGCTCTCTGTTTACCGTTTTCTTCACATACATGTAGCCAAGCAGGTCAATTTCCTATTCCATCAATAGGACATTTTCTCACCTTGACTTTTCCCTGGAATTTCTTTCTCCCACGTTCAATGCATAAAATCTTCTTTAACCTTCAAAGTCCAGTTTTGACACCAGTTTTGTTTTTTGTTTTGTTTTGTTTTGTTTTGTTTTGTTTTGTTTTATTTTG
Source organism: Puma concolor (assembly GCF_028749965.1). Taxonomy (NCBI): domain Eukaryota; kingdom Metazoa; phylum Chordata; class Mammalia; order Carnivora; family Felidae; genus Puma; species Puma concolor. The sequence goes on along the minus strand of NC_141673.1, from coordinate 51,528,418 downwards.
TTTTGTTTTGTTTTGTTTTGAAATAGCTCCCGACTCCCTTAGTCAGACGCAGGCTGTCTCACCCCTGGAACGTGAGCACATGTTATCAACGCCTTGCTTATAGCAGTATTCATTGTCTCTCGTACTGATAGTTTTTGACCATTTTTTTTATCTTTGTTTATCAGTTTTGTAAACTCTTTGAGCATATTCTTCAAAGCTGAGGACAGTAGTAGACAGTAGCTGCTTAATACACATTTGTTGAATGAAGGGAAAAAAAAAGGTGTAGTTACGTTACTTAGGTCATTCCCACAAGATGATGTCTTAAAGCAGTAATTGCAAGCTTTTTTTTTTTTTTTGAAAGTACTTACACAGTGTTATGTCATTAATTACTGTACCCTGAAGAAATGCTGTTGCTGCTAATCTCTTGGATCCAATACTTGGAGACATAAATATAAGTGACATGAGCTCTGCTACTGCATTCAGTGAGATTACAAAATACAAAGTACACTTAGAAGTAGATGCTGGAAAAATAACTTCAACGATAGCAAGTGTAGAAAGTCTTGCTAGGGGGCGCCTGGGTGGCGCAGTCGGTTAAGCGTCCGACTTCAGCCAGGTCACGATCTCGCGGTCCGTGAGTTCGAGCCCCGCGTCGGGCTCTGGGCTGACGGCTCAGAGCCTGGAGCCTGTTTCCGATTCTGTGTCTCCCTCTCTCTCTGCCCCTCCCCCGTTCATGCTCTGTCTCTCTCTGTCCCAAAAATAAATAAACGTTGAAAAAAAAAAAATTAAAAAAAAAAAAAAAAAAAAAAGAAAGTCTTGCTAGGATTACTTCAGGGACAGGGTGCCTGGCTGGCTCAATCTGTACAGCACGCGACTCTTGATCTTGGAGTTGTAAGTTCAAGCCGCACGGTGGGTGTAGAGATTACCTAAAAATAAAAGTAAAATCTTTTAGGAAAGTCGGGGGGGGGGGATTACTTCGGGACACAGTCTAAAGGGAAGCTGCCAAGCTGGTATTGATAACATGGCGGCACGTTCTTTCCACAATTGGAAAGAAGGGTGTCTATTTTGGGGAATTTTCCTCCAAATAAAAACCAAAAAACAATGCGTCAGTGATTGATTTCTTTTTTTTTTAGTTTTTAAACAAAGACTTTATAATAATAGTTTCAGCTTCACAGCAAAGTTAAGAAGAAAGTGCGGAGATTTCCTGTATATTTCCTTCCTCACACATGCATAGCCTCCCCCGTTATCAAAGCCCCCACCAAGAGTGATTGATTTTTTTTTTAATTTTTTTTTCAACGTTTTTTATTTATTTTTGGGACAGAGAGAGACAGAGCATGAACGGGGGAGGGGCAGAGAGAGAGGGAGACACAGAATCGGAAACAGGCTCCAGGCTCTGAGCCATCAGCCCAGAGCCTGACGCGGGACTCGAACTCCCGGACCGCGAGATCGTGACCTGGCTGAAGTCGGACGCTTAACCGACTGCGCCACCCAGGCGCCCCCTTTTTTTTAAATATCATTTAGAGAAACGGCCCTTGCTGATTGGGATGGACAAAGCAGAGTTCCTTGTGGCAAAACTTGTACGTGAATGTTATTTTCTTATTTTTTAGTCATCTTTTAATATATGTTGGTCACTGCGGAAGACTGAGTTCAGAAAATAAATTCGTTTTCTTTTTCTAAATATTGGCATTGGTGGTTTCATCTCTTTTCAGGTTATGTCAACTTTTCTTAAATTGGTAACAACCTAGATGCTTCATATGTTCGTTTAAACACCGTGTATGTCTGTAGTAAACGAAATGACAGACTCTTAAGAGCAAATTCAGTAAAGGAATATTGCAGCTACTTTCTGAATAGACTATATGTTATATATTTTTGAAAAAATCGATTTATGCATGGACATGTCACTAATTTCACAGTATGACTTTAGCATCTAAAGGCGGGTAGCAAAAGAATAAGCATTGGATAGGTTTATTTTTCTCAGAATCTTGTAACAAACCTATCGCGCACACACACACACACACACACACACACACACACACACACACATACACACCACAACCTCAACAGAAAATGACCCTTTCCTACCTCCTTCTCTCCCTGCTTCCCACCACGACTACTAATAGGCTTGAATATTGTGAGTACTTTTACATTTTTATATTACGCAGGAATTGGGGAAAAACTCAGTATCTCTGAAAGTAGATTTAAAATCCTGCTTTTGAACAATTAATCTGCTCGGCTGTACAAAACGGAAGCCAGTTGTTAAGAGTCTCTTGTCCTCCCAACATTTACCAAGTGGGAAGTGTCAAGGACCGCAGGCATGCCCCCACTGAGAGAAAAACCCAAGAAGAAGAATGGGTGGAGAGCCCCAAGTGGAGAAGCAGGACTCACGTCTTCGTTGCCTAAGTGTGCGGCTCAGGAGAGGGAGCCCGGCTGCCGATAACGATATGGGGCCCCTGGTGGTGGTAATTGAAGCCGTGGCTGTGGATAAAGATCTCGAGAGAATGTGGAAAAAGAAAAGTGATGCAGCAAGTGGAGAAGAAAGGGAATCTGGGGACCACTGCACGCAAAGGAGATAACCCAGGTCCTCAGCTAAGAGTGACGGCGTGTGGACCAGTGGGCATCCCGGCACGCTTCCCCCGGCGTCCCACCAGACACAGAACCTCGTATGGTTCCCTCGCCCCTCTTCACCCACGCTCAGCTCATGATAACCAGCGTGCTTGTTGCTCCCCGTTAGCTCACTGGACTAAAAGCTCACCATGGAGGCAGACTGTGGACAGCAGTGAACCCTAAATCCTGGTGATGCTATCAACACCTTAAAGGAAACAGGGGAACGAAACCGAGGAGAAGCCTTTGGCAGCCGGATCAGGAACTCGTATCTATGACATCTCCTTTTTCCATCTGGAAAGTTGAGATTTTATTGTACAATGCGCTTCGCAGAAGGGAGCATTTCTGTTGCTTTCCCGAAACTGTTGAGCAAAATAGGGCGCAAGTGCGAGTCCTGGTCCCTGCAATCGACCGCACCTTCCCTTCTGAGGCAGGAGGTGCACGTTTGTAAAGAAGAGTGCGATGAGCCCACTGTGTTTAAACGCATGGCCTTGCCATCAAGAACTATTGTATTTCAAAGACCAAAAGGAAAAAAGCAAGACAATATCCTTTGCATGGGTCAGATGATGAGAAATTGAGTTGTAATTTGGGATTCATTCACAAGAAAAGATCTGGAAGGTTTTCACACGAATAGGACGGTAGGAGTCAGGAGCACCAGGCTCTGTGCCCAGTTCAGTCTCTCTGACCTGCTGGAGGACTTTGTCTTCAGGCTACAGTAATTGCAACTCTCGCATCAAGCAGTGGGAGCTTTTCAGACCTTTTCAAGGGTGAAGCATTTCTGGGTAAGCCGGTGACTCCGCACAGGATTTGCACTTGCGCCCGATTTGGGCCAAGCAGTTTTAATAATCCAACAACAACAAAATGCTCTATTCTCTAAAGGTAATCGCAAAACAAAACTTCAACTTCTCCAGATGGAAAATGGAATATGCAAAAACACCGAAGGAAGCATATTGTTTCCTGTGTTGTGACTCTGCAGCCTTAGAACAGTTGTATGCGTTGTACGTGTGTGCAGTAAACATTTATGACCATATTTAGGTCCAAGTGGCATGTGGGATTTTGTGTTAGTAGTTGCTGATGAGTACCACAACGAGGAATCCTTTATGTCTACGGTCTCCATAGTAACTAAGTAGGACTCATTTCCATTGTGCTTACTAGCTTCCAACCTTCTGGCCATGCTTCGACTCTGTGGGCTCCAGGAATCCTAATTCATATAACACCCTGGAGAGGTGGGTAAGTGCTTTTCAGAAAAGCAAACTTAAGCATTTTAAGAGATTTGAAGAATGCCTGCCACATAGCAGCCAAGATGATCATGTTTGACTCACCTGTTAATTTAATTGAACAGTATTATAAAGACAAAATGGCACGGTCAGAAGTGGAATTATGATTATTAGGAAAGTAATAGCATTTTCGTGCACCTCTTTGAAACCTTCTATTCTGTTACTGGCTCCATTGTTGGCTACGTTGTAGGTAGCACACGTTCACCTTGCCTTCAGCAGAGATGGCTAGATTTGCTATTAACGTTCATGAGTTTTTAATACAGGGAAATATTTAGCATACTGGAAAAATGGCCTAACCTACTGACAGTAACGTTAGTATTGCAACATTATTATATCCTCTTTTTCCCTAGGACACACTACAAATGATTCTGTAGTGTTCACATTGAACAAACCTAGCGGATTTTCCTTTAGCTTCCATGTCTAATGGTCACTTGAACACCAGCGTAAAATTGTCAGTGGCTTCTATTTCTTGGTTTACTTAACTGCAGTTAGAAATATCTTGATCCAGTTTTAGTCACATTGGCTCTTTTGCACGTTAGTATGTTTTTGTTTGATTTCACAACGGTGAACTTATTATCTTACATGTTTGTAGCTAGATATGAAAACACTCTATAATATTTAAATCTACATGCCTTAAAAAGATCACACTTGTTGTTTTAAAATAATTAGTATATTAAAGTTAAACCTAAATTAATCTTCAGACTTCTAGAGTTTTCACATTTTTTTAATGTTTATTTCTGAGAGGGAGAGAGAGAGAGAGAGAGAGAGAGAGAAAGAGAGAAAGCGAGCATGAGTGGGGGAGGGCCAGAGAGAGAGGGAGACACAGCATCCAAAGCAGGCTCCAGGCTCTGAGCTGTCAGCACAGAGCCTGATGTGGGGCTCGAACTTGTGAACTATGAGATCATGACCTGAGCCGAAGTCAGATGCCCAACTGATTGAGCCACCCAGGTTCCCTAGGAGTTTTCACATTTGAATGAAGTCTAATTATGGCGTGCACTACAGTGGCATTTTTCCACTTCTCTGTTGCCAAGACGGGAAGACATTTGTTCTAAGCCTCTGTGACTTCGTCTATTTTTTGCTAATATTTAAGCTATAGTTACTAAAATGATGGAGAATCAAAACTCTAGGGACCACACCAAATATGTAAGTCCTCTGTGTCCAAGGAAGATAGGCTTCTGTATTGGAGAGAAAAAAAGTTTACAAACGTAGGAGAAAGGATGGAAACTAAGGAGACATATAGATTCACTCACTGGCTAACGCTTATCATGTCTGTACTAATGCTAGGTAGGTGCTGTGCTAGATACTGATATACACTGGTGAGCAGTTCAAAGTCCCTGCTCCCACGGATCTTGCATTCTAGAGAGGTATTATGAACAACGTTCTAGTTACTCAAAAATAAAGATGATAATTCCCAACGGTGGTAAGAGTTTTGAATAAAAGTGAACCAAGTTAATGCAATGGAGAATATTGGAGTAGGGGAGGCTGCGTTAGATCGGACAGTCTGGATAGGCATCACAGAGGAGCTGCTGTGTGAAGTTAGAGTCCGGAATGACAAGAAGGAGCCAGCTTTGCAGCTGGCCGATCTGTTGGCCAGCATTAACAGCAGATGGGAGGAGGGAGTTAGGAGAGGCTCACTGAGCGTTCGACTTTATTTTTATCCCCTGGGTTATGAAAAACGTGAGTAGGCAGAACACCCAAGGATGCATTGCTAGTATCATGAGAGGCAAGTTAAAGGCGAGAAGGTGCATGATATCTATTCTTGTGATACCTGGGTGACTATTTGTAAGCTTCAAAGTGAAATGAATGTAACTTCTCCCACCTTAGCCCACCTTTTAATCTTCAGCACAGATTTCAAGAAGCGATCAAAGATGTCATTGATGAAACTAGTCGTTCTTCTTTTTAGCAGTGCTAACTTAGGGGGAAAATCACATAGCTGAGATGGGGCCAACGACGTGTATCGACACTGCTTGGCATTGTGCCCCCCTGACCCATCTGAGTCAGATTGTTTGTTCTGTTGTGGCTTTCTCCATAGAAATGGTAGGGATGGAGGAGGGGATATCAGTTCTGGTTTCCCGATTTCTAAACACTGCAGAACATAGTAGAGGATAAATCAGAGAATTTCTGAGGAACGAGGTAGACGTAGGTGCATGAGAGTCCTTAGCTGTGGGTGAAATTACTGTCTCGTGTAATGACTAAACATGGTGATGTTGTGAGTTGAGGACACGCTCTTGTTAACTGGTGCTCCTGGAGGGAGTTAATACCACAAACCATGGGGAGCAGCCACTTGTCCTGATTTTATAGCGAGCAGAAGTGTAACCCCCTGAGACACTGAATTCTTTTCTAACTTTTGCTCTGTCGAGCCCATCTTTGCTTTTGGACACAAAGGCAGCATGAGAATCTGAAGACCTTCGCAGGGAGGGGAACCTGTAGGAACTTAATCTGTTATGGGGAGAGCCAGGAACCCGCACACTTGGAATGGTATCTGAGCAAGAGGCGTCGGAATTGGCTGCCCAGTTCTCCCTCAGTGAGTGTTTATTATGTTTAGGCTACAGAACTAATTACTGTGAAAGGACACAAAGGAAAGAGAAAACCAAAACCTTCTCCTCAGGATCCTGACAAATCGGCTGGACTGAGCACACAGGAATCAACGATAGAGCACTTCTGCCAAGTTCTAATTGTGTAAAAGTGGAGGATGTGAGTCTGGTGGAGCACACAGAGTTGAGGCGTGTGTAATTAGTCAGGACTGTAAGGCTGCCTGTGGGAGAAGAGTTTTGGGTGGAGTTTTCAAAGAAGTGAGGAAGGATTTGAATTCGTAAACATAAACCTTGTTGTCTGAACAAGACTGAAAGCAGCTGGAGGGCAAGGACATAGCTTCTCTTTCTGACACATTCCCTGAAGTCCCCGTGACCCCTAGCGGTATTGGTTACCAAGAGCCTGAATGACGGGCCTTGGGCGCCATGTTGCTGGACCGAGGAAAGGTTGGCTTTCCACTCTGCCACCAGCCACAGTACAGAATGGAAACAGATGTCATAGGCACCTGTCGACCTGTCCCTTTGTCTTGTGATGTCCTCTCCCTTTTGAGCTGCTTCTCCCTCAAACGTTGCTCACAAAAGGATCCTTGCATCTGAGAGGGAAGAAATATCCAGTAACCTCCCGCAGCTGGCCTCAGTGAAAAGGGAGAATCTGTCGAATGCCACTGCAAATGTAAGGATCTCTTGTGACAGTAAAATCTCAGGAGAAAACTAGTAGTTAAATTGCTAAATTCTTTGTGCCTGAAGCTTTTTTCACTTACCGTGCAGGTAAGTGCCTGATCTTGCGGTATCCTGTTTCTGATGTCTTTGTTCTGGCTTCATTTTCTTCCCCAAGAAGCCATTTTCATTTGTTCTTAGAGTTTAGAATATGTCAAAGAGCTTCTCTGAGCAGTGGGTGGTTTTACAGAGCACACGGAGAATGAGAACTAAATGTCATCCTGGAAGCAGTCCACTATGATCAGGGAGGAGTCGGATTACTTTCCAGTCTTGGCTGCATTTGAACATGAAACAGGAAAGAGAGAACTGAGGCAATGAGTCACTTCATTTGGGCCCAAGACACCATTTACCTTGAATGTGGAGAAAAATTGAAGAGTTTCTTTGCTATTTTCTCCATGGGTCTTGTCCAATTCAGTACATCTTAAATGGTGGTTTATGGAATGGTGAGATATGAAAGAAAAACGCAGCTGGTTCTAGTCTTGCTTCTTCTCACTTAACTTTTCAATCTAAACCCTCATTAGAACCTATGGAAATGCTAGTATCAAGTTTTATTTTTTAAGGTTTATTTATTTTTGAGAGAGAGACAGAGCGTGAGCTGGGGAGGGGCAGAGAGAGAGGGGGACACAGCATCCGAAGCGGGCTCCAGGCCCTGAGCTGTCAGCACAGAGCCCGACGTGGGGCTCGAACTTGTGAACTACGAGATCATGACCTGAGCCGAAGTCAGATGCTTAACCGACTGAGCCACCCAGCCGCCCCTGCTAGTGTCAATTTTAACAAGTTATCAACTAGATGATTAGTGGTTTGTACTGGTAATTCTTGAGAGAACAATGCAATCCTGGCATTTTGAGATTGAAAAGTAAATTAAGAATTTGTGCCGGGGCGCCTGGGTGGCGCAGTCGGTTAAGCGTCCGACTTCAGCCAGGTCACGATCTCGCGGTCTGTGAGTTCGAGCCCCGCGTCGGGCTCTGGGCTGATGGCTCAGAGCCTGGAGCCTGTTTCCGATTCTGTGTCTCCCTCTCTCTCTGCCCCTCCCCCGTTCATGCTCTGTCTCTCTCTGTCCCAAAAATAAATAAACGTTGAAAAAAAAAATTAAAAAAAAAAAAAAAAAGAATTTGTGCCAAGGGGCGGCGCCTGGGTGGCTTGGTGAGTTAAGTGTCTGACTTTGGCTCAGGTCATGATCTCACTGTTCCTGGGTTGGAGCCCCGCGTCGGGCTCTGTGCTGACATCTGGGAGTCTGGAGCCTGCTTCATATTCTGTGGCTCCCACTCTCTCTGCCCCTCCCCTGCTCATGTTCTCTCTCTCTCTCTCTCAAAACACTTAAAAAGTTAAAAAAAAAAAAAAAAAAAAAAAGCATTTGTGCCAAGGGGTGCCTGGGTGGCTCAGTCAGTTAAACATCTGACTCTTGATTTTGGCTCAGGTCATGATCTCACAGTTCCTGAGATGGAGCCCTGCATCCAGCTCTGTGCTGACAGGGTACAGCCTGCTTGGGAGTCTCTCTCCCCCTCCCCTGCTCACCTGCACCCACACTCCCTCTCCAAATAAATATATAAACTTAAAAAAAAAAAAAGAACTGTGTGAAAACCCCGATTACACACTGTCCTATTAAAAGTACTAAACGCTGCCTGATATCACCAACACACCACGTACAAGTGAGTCTAACAGATCATCGCTGATTTCCTGTATCGTATTTTAAGAGACTGGCATTAGTACGTTGCCCTACTTCCTTGGTCGAAGATGCGCAAACCTTTGCCAAACATTCAGTCAGCGGAATGGTTTGCTAGATCGAGTCTAGGAACTGTTTTCTAAGGATCGTACTCACACAGCCCAATACCAAAGAGACTTTGATTCATTCTCGTCTGAGCTCCCTAGGCCAGTTTACTTTGGATATACATCAGTTGAAATAGGCTTCCACTACCGCCATCGTCATGTACATACATAATCCAAAGCAATGCCGAAGAAGGGATATGGTGGCCCACAGAACAACTCAGAAAGATGGCAGCAATGACTAGGAAATGAAACCCAGTGGTTGTAGTTCAGGGACCCTGCCCAGCAGATCGTAAGATTACAGCCCTCAGAGTTCTACCTGATAGGCTGATGGATCCTCAAGTCTAACCTGGCAGCACGTTCTACACTCCCCTCTTGCTGTCTGCCAAGGTCACTGGGGAGAAGTTGAAGAGGGTGCTATCGATAGGGTAACTCCTCAGAGATGAGAGCAAACTCCTAGTAAACTACCTTCCATTGCACCAGCTCTTCCATACAAAAAGGACTAGAGATTGCCCCTCTGTTTACATACTTAGGAAACAATGGTAAAGGAATACAATTCACATTTCATGCTGGTATATGCTATTTTGAGCTTTATTTCACAATGGGGGTCATATCAATGGGGCATCTACACACGGGCCTGTTTAACATTCATAATCAATACTTACTAAATGCCCACCAAATACCAGGCATTGTTCTAGAGACCTCAGAATAAACCTTGAAAGCACATGTGATTAACGTAATTTTATAGGTCTCAGAAAATTCAAGTCACTTACACAGATACACGGTTAGTAATAAAACTGAGTCTGAAACCTAGGTTTGTCATACTCCAAAAGCCATGATTTTTCTGCAACATGTGGTCAACCCAATTAGAAAGATTACAGAAACCATACAGTTTTTCAGTCCCTCTCACACTTAGCTTTAGAATTAAAAGCCCTAGTTACGCTTTGTAAAACTGTGCTTCATATTCTAATTATATTTAATAAATATTGGGCACTTAGCCTGGTAGAGGTTTGTGTGTAAGTAAGTCAAATATGGCCCTTAGCTTTAAGAACTTACAGTCTAAGGGTAGATATGCATACATGTGAAACTTCTATTTATTTTGAACTCCAGTTATGGGTTAGGAGTTATGCTAGGTGCATTATAAACTTTATCTTGCCGTATTATTTAAGCCTTATAAAGAGCCTTATAAAGTAGGTGTCTTACAAATATTTTTGCCATAAACAAAGATCTATGAGGCCTTCGTTCCCACTAGGTGAAATAAGGAAGAAAAAGATGAATGGCATTTTAGTGGAGCCTGAAAGAATGAATAGGATTTTAATAGAACAGGTGGAAGACAAGTTTCTGGAGAGACCCTGCCAGGTAGCTGTTTGAAAAGTAGGAACAAATTAATGGAGGCAGGAAGGCATAGGGTGTGTTCAGGTAAGAGCAGCTAGTTAGGTTTGGATAGTGCAGATTAGGGCCATAGCATGGGTCAGAGGCAGCTGTATCTACGTAGTTAGTGATAACAGGTCATAACCCGAGGAGATCAGGTGTCCTAAAAAATGAGAAGCTACTGGGGCACCTGGGTGGCTCAGTCGGTTAAGTGTTCAGTCTCGGCTCAGGTCATGATCTTGTGGTTCATGAGTTCGAGCCCCACATCGGGCTCTGTGCTGATTGCTCAGAGCCTGGAGCCCGCTTCGGATTCTGTGTCCCCCTCTCTCTCTGCCCCTCCCCTGCTTGTACTCTGTCTCTCTCTCTCAAAACTAAGTAAAACATTAAAAAAAAAAAATGAGAAGCTACTAAACATTTATGAGTAAGAGAATGACTGATCAGATGTGATTTGATTGAGAAAAAAGGTAAACTGAGTCAGAAGCCTCTGTCTATCACAACCAATGATTAGAATCATTTGTTACAATATTTTTCTTCTTCAAAACATCAGTTTTGATATTGATTGATTGATTGATTTTATCTTTATTTTTTATTTTAAAGAGAGAGCATGGGAGCAGAGGAGAAGGGCAGAGGGAGGGAGAGAGAAAATCTTAAGCAGGCTTCATGTTCAGTGTGGAGCCTGACTTTGGGGCTCTGACCCTGGGATCATTATCTGAACCAAAATCGAGAATCAGACACTTGACCAACTAGGCCCCCTAGGCACCCCAAAACATTAGTTCTTTCTTCAGTTTTTTTTTTTCTGTTTGTTTTATTTTACATTTCCGAGACAGAGCCTGAGTAGGGGAGGGGGCAGAGAGATGGAGACAGAATCTGAAGCAGGCTCCAGGTTCCGCACTGTCAGCCCAGAGCCTGATGCGGGGCTCAAACTCACGAACCGCGAGATCATGACCCGAGCTGGAGTCGGACGCTCAACTGACTGAGCCACCCAAGCGCCCCGCAAAACATCAGTTTTAAAATAAGTATTTATAATACAGGTGGTTGACACTTTATGAGAGGATTTTTATACTTTTTTAATGCCAGGATCTGGTAATCAACACATGCTTTGATGAACTTGAAAGGGAAAAGATTTACATCCTTCTAGCAATCTGGTCTAAATATTAGCAGCCAGAGAGCTTTTCCTTGAATTTTATGAACTTGCACTGAAATTGTTGTACCGTTATTTCAGTGCATGAGTCTATTATTTCAAAGAGATGTAGACTTTTGGAAGATATGGAGCCCGCTTTTGCTTTCTTTAATATTTCCTGTAGCACTGGAGAAGCCATTGTCACTCATTGAATGTTTGGTGAATGAAGGAAGAATTGATTGGGTAGCCCCTAGATCAATTATAATTTTCATTCTCAGCATCAGGGTGAGTGATTAGCTCAGAGACAGAGTGAGAAAGACCTTGACACTTCTGAGGAACCAGTTGTCTCTGCATTGCCAAGTATATAGATTCCGTGGCCTCTGCAGATCAGTGGGTTCCACACACAGCAGTTCCAATTCGCCAACTCTGGGCTGATGGAGGAGGCTGAACTGGATGAGGTTCTTCTAGCATAGGAGTCAGCGAACCGGACCACAGGCCACATCCAGCCATCACCTGCTTTTGTATGACTCTGCAATCTAGGAATGGCTTACATATTTTTGAATGGTTGAAACAACCCCAGAAAGAATAGTAATATTTTGTGACATGTGAAAATTATGTGAGATGTAAATTCCAGCATCCATAAATAAGTTTTTTTTTCCGGGACACAGCCGCGCTTATTTGTTTCACATCTGGCTGCTTTCCCGCTACAGTGGCCGAGTAGAGTAGTTGCCACAGAGAGTACCTGGCCCACAGAGCCTAAAATTTTTCCTACCTGGCTCTTTACGGAAAAAGTTCACTGACCACTGCTTGAGTGTGTTTTTCTGGCCCTCTTAATCCAGTTATATGAGTTTCTTCCTTTAGCGTGCAAATGGAAAATGAATTTAAGTTCATTAATAGAAGGAAGAAAGCATTAGCTTTGCCTCCAGATGTTATTTTTTCCTTCTCTTGAGGATCTTGAATGTTCTATATCTAGATTCTCAGAGCTAAAGAATAATGAGGTAGAATATGTTTTATCCATTACCATATCCCTTTACTATAGGGATCCTGAAAGTATGGTTTTCCCTTTAGGCTGGGGAGCTACATTCCTTTTGTAGACACTCCATTTTTAGTTCACACTCAGGCTGTCAGGTCCACAGGATGACGCCAAATGCGTGTCTTAGGATCTCTTAAAAATCTCTTCCGGGTTGGTTTCTGCCCATGTCTCCTCCAGGTAGTTTTCCTGAGAAAGGCTCAGGAATAGTGGAATAACCTTTGACTGTGAACAATGTATTTAACTTCCCTATTCGATGTGTTAATGTCACCCTGACCTATGGTTGCTTTCTGTGCTCTTGCAGCTCTGCGAGCGCTTTGCACATTATAGCGTTCTTGGGTTTAAAGGTCTTCGGACATGGCAAAAGGACCTGCCTTTTATGACCTGCATTTCACTGACTGTATTCTCAGCTTACTTGAGGGCACTGTCATTCACCCGGTTATCCTGAGCTCCCTTCTCTCTCCATTTTCAACACTCACCAACTCCTGCCATTTATGGCTCTGTGCATTTTGAGTTTTCTTTTCCTCCATTCCCACTGCTATTTTCTCTGAACGGGCCCTTACCATCCCTCACCTGAACACTTAGCACTGGGCTCTTGCTAGCTTCCGTCCTGTCTCTCGTTTTGTCCTCCAGACTACCCACTTATATTGCTGCAAGCGCTGTCTTCAAGACAGGAAGCTCAGGACTGTGCTAAAAGTCTTCTGTGGCTACCATTCACTCGAGGAACAATGCCCAAATTTCTTATGGTGATTATAGCATGAGGTCTAGTTTCTCATTCTGCCTCTCACCATCGGCCGGTTGTACCTTTCAGTTCATTAGTACAGAAGGACCGTTTTCTCTGAAACCTACACTGGTTACCTCCCACCTCTGCTCTGATTGTCGTATTCTTTATCTTGCTCTCCATCTGGGCGAATCTCAACACGTTTCCCAAGCCCCAGTTCACATACCGTGTTTCCCTCCTGAAATTAATCACCCTCTCCTCTTTGCCATCGTGGGAGCTTGAACGCACATTGAAGAGAGCACGTTCACCGTGCAGTCTGCTTGTTTGCTTTCAGGTCTCGCTCGGCAGACTATGTCTCCTTTCTCCTTGTTTTTCCAGGGCACAGCACAGTGTCTGTCTCATAAAACAGACCCAAGGAATGGGTGTGTCTAAGCTGTATGTCTACCTACATCATGATCCCTCTAGATTCTGTTACCAGGCATGTCAGAAATGAATGGTGCTGGGAAAACCCAACGGGCAGCCTGCAGCAGAAGTTTATTTCCTTCTCTTGCTGTTTTATTTGTACTGAATCAAAGCTGAGTGTTTGTAGCTATATATAGTCAGTCACAAAGTGAGGAATAGTATTCGTTGTAATAGAATAGAATGGAAGAGGAGACACTTCCAGCGTCACTATCAGTGAGTCACATATATTAGAGATAAAGTTTAATTTCCCGTAATACTAAGACAGCTTGGTAGAAAGTTAGTGTCTTATTAGTCATATGAAGACCGTGTATATAAGTAATATGAAGTATATATTTTTGTATGTATACACATACATATAACCGTTATCACGTTAATCTGAGTTACATTTTATTATATTTATCATCAGAAAATTATTAAAAATCCAATAGTAAACACAGAGGGCTGAACAGTACACTCATGGGGTTTAACATATATATAATTCCTGCTTTCTGGAATTCAAAATCACACAAAGATAGGCAATATATGTAACAGCATAAGGCAGTTGGAGGTATGCCAGCTAATGACAGATTATAAGAGAGATTCCATTTTGTTGAAGCTATGTAAGGTCTGCTACTTCATCGAAGGCTTTGTCGGTTTTGCTGAGACAAACATTGGGTACAAATGTGTGGAAAAGTCTTTAACGATGTGGGCAAATACTCAGGGAATTTTAACCATCTTCTCTGCAATGGGAGCAAGCTCTCATACAACACAGCCTACGTTTTCAGTAGGAAGGATGCCATCTGAAGATGCGATTCCTTCTAGAAGTTTCTTTAGAAATTTTTCCGGAAGGAGACATTGGTTGATTCCAGGTACCTCGCGGGCTTTGTTGGAGTGGAACACAGGTGACCTGGGCACACTTGTTCTTTGGGCCAATTCATAACTTGCAGTGGGCTGCCCGAATTTACCCACGGAAACACCTAAAGGTTGAGGAGAGCTGTTTTTCTTTTTAACAAGAGTGGATGTTCATGGTCCTAATTCATCTGTTTCTCCGTATCTCTATATGAAGGTTAACATTTTCACAAGTATGCTTTAAAATGTTGTAAGATTTTAAATCGTCAGCCCCAATGTCCTCTTCTCTGCCTTTTCCAATTTGGAGGTCCGTGTCATGAAAATAGAGTCCCATTTTGAAGCAGCTATAGTACTTTCTGCAAGTTATTCCAGTGCAAGAAAATTGGAATCTCACAGGTCTGCATATACTTATCCTATCTTCTCTTCTTTCTTTATTCAACCAGAAATTTTGTGTTCCTCTAGTAACACTATTGTAGAATTACTATATAGCTTGAGGCTATGAGCATGGTGAGTTTTCTTTTGTTGTTTTTCAAAATAGTACGTGTGTAAAAATAAAATGTTCATGTTTAAAGAGAGCTAATGGAACAGGTGATTCTTCCAAAGTAGTCCCAAATTGAATGTTCACTTCTCCATTCTCATCTTAGAAGATAAAACGACAGTGGCTCAGTACATACTTTTCTTTGGTCATCTTATTGGTGGTTAATTCCAAATGTACTTCAATTAAATGAATAGCTGTGTTCTTGAATGAGTAAACGCTATTATTCAAGCAATGATATTATTCAACATGGACCTTTTCACATGCACTAGAAGAACTTGTCATTTATAATAACCTGAGTATATTATTTCAAAGATTATAGTGGACTGCAAAGAATCCCTTATTCCGATTTTTGTATATTTAGTTGTTCTTTAGTACCAAGGCTTAGGTCAATTGTAAGTCAACTTCCTACAAGTTTGAACTACCAATGTGACGGATGTCACTTTCTTTTTAATAATTTGCTTTTTCTTTGAATTAATTTTACGATCATTATAGAGCAAGGTTAGTCAGTAGAGAATAAGTTCGTCCCTGCTGCTCCAACTATTTTTAGAGTCTTTGATTAAAAAAAAGTGGTGGGAGGGAAGAAATCAACTTACATTCAGCTACACTGACCCTGGTCTCCATTAGCATGGGCACTGGTGAGTTTATTCTCTTTTGTTGTTGCGTCAGAAAACCCATTTCTTTGGAAGTACTTTTTCTCTTAAACTTGGTATATAAGACTGTAGAAGTTCTAGATAAGTCTGTCATATGAACACATATTTACAAATGATTTGCTTAGCTGATCAGGTCTGTTAGTTAAATGTGTGTTTAAGACACTTTTTCAATAAAAGTAGTCTGTATTCTGTTTTTCACAGCACGGATTCTAAGTTACTGCAAAATTAGTGAATTGTTTGCGTTTAAATGTTTTTAGGAGATTGTGCATTCGCAGCTGACAGTGAATGCTCACCCCCAAATCATGGTGTAAAGTATAAATCAGATACATTAAAACAGTGATAGAGAAGATCTTATTTGGTAATCCTGTCCTTGTCAGTAAATCACTTTGCTTAAGGCAGTGTTTAATACCCCCGCCCCCCTCCCAATGTTAGGATGCACACAACGATACATGTTTCTTTGAAGAAAGCCGCATACTAGAAACCCAGAAAGGGATTCTAGATTAGTCATTCTCAGTTTCTCTTCGTAACATTTATAATGCAGGCAAGCAATATCTGGCATCTGATTTTTGAAAACTATAACATCATTTCACCACTGAAACCCAAACCTCCTAGATCAAATTTTGATCAAAGAATAAATACTTTTGCCATTTTATAAACCTTTGAAATTAGAGTTTTAGGTAGATGCTTCCAGGCAGCCTTCAACAAAGCCATGTCAACACCAGGCCTAAAGCACATTAAATTATACAGGGCTCCACCACGTGTAAGCAGTGTTTGCCACGGAAAGAAAAGAACTTAACCCTTGGGCAGGTACTCTCTGGCAGGGGTGCTGGAGGAGGATATGTGTGCGTGTGCGTGTGTGTGTGTGTGTGTGTGTGTGTGTGAGGGGTGCACATTTGAGGGGGCAAGGAACTGGCACTCTGGGCTCTGGGTTGCAGGGCTCATTCTTTGCAGCTCTGGTTTGTGAAGTGATTTATGGGAGCTGCAGCCTACGGGCCATACATCACCTTCCTGGTTGGCTTTGTTGACACCTTGTCACATTCTTGTGGGCTTGAGGAATTCATTGTTCTTGTTTGAACTGATAAGAACAAAAAAAAAAAAAGAAGAAGAAGAAAGAAAGAAGAAAGAAAGAAAGAAAGGCAAAAAAAAAAAAAAGTTTTCTCACTGAGACCTTGGGAAAGGCCGAGGGGGTGGAATGTTGACGTGGAACAGCAGGACTGCACTTTCGCAAGCCATGCAGCCTCGGTGTCTAGCACATTCCTCTGTCGCAGGGAAGCCTTGCCATTAGGTGTGCGGCAGGAGCTACGTTGGCCCAGTGGAAGGAAGTCGATTTCTGGTTGCCAGGTGCTTCCTTTTGCGGGGATGGCGTTGTGGGGAGGGGCTTTGAGGAGGGAAGGAGGAGAGGGTTTTCCTTCAAGACGGTGGGGGGTGGGGAGATAGAGTGGCTGAAAGGAGATTCCAGTGGAAGGTAAAATGAGCCTGGTCACCCGGGGGAATGTAAAACACGCGGTAGCTTTTGATGTGAGCCAGTCTCTTCGAAGTTCATCCTTTGTGCGGCGTGCTTTTTGGGCACAGTGCCACGCTGCCCTCTCCCCTTTGATGTGTAGTGCCCCATGCCTCGCTTAGTATTTTGGCAGCCTGCACATAGAAGCTGGCATCCGAGCCCCGCACTTGAAGACAGTAAAGAGTTTCCAAATGGGAACTCATCGAGGCGCCAGTAAAAAGTTTGTTTGATGTACATACATGGCGTATTCCCTCCCCCCGCGATGAGGCCAGTGAACACTCTGCCTGTTTTGGGTTGGTTTTGGTTTAGATCTCTTCAGAACAATCTGATATCTTTGCTTTAAAAAAAAAACAGTAATGGGGTATACTCCTTTTCGTGCAAGAAAAATAACAGGTCTGATCATATATACCACGCCATGATTTGTAAATGTTCATACTTCCTTTGTGAAAATACGCGTTTTCTTTGAGAGCAGCTTGGCACAAACATATCCCATTCTGGTATTCTCTGTCATCAGTTTTTGTGGATTGGAAGGAGAAGAACCCATTCGCACCCCGGCCAAGGGCAGGCCTCGGGGAGGTTCTGCATTTTTGTGTCGTACCCTTACCAAGTTCATGGGGAATGTCACTTTACCTGGAAGCACCATTCACTTCCCCACTAGGAACCCTAGAAACCATAGAAGGCTGGAGCCATAGAAGGCTGAACTGGAGCCAGAGAAGGCTGTTGTCAAGTTTCTCCAAATGGCTCTCTGCAACCATTTCTCCAAACTTGCTCTCTGCAAGTTTCTCCAAATGGCTCTCTCTTGCACTTGATTGACCGAGCGGTTCCGATGCTGCAAATAAGGGATGCTTGAAGAAGTGCCAAGGTAGGTGCCCCGAGACTGCGATTCAAGAGTTGACATTGTGATAATGCTGAACGCAAGTGAAAGTGACACAATAAAAATCTAAGAATACGGTAATTATGTCAAAATGAGAAACGAGTGTTGGAAAACCAGACGGGTTTTCTTTCGTGTCATCCATCTTGCTGCTGTGACTAACATTTAAATATCTCAATATAGGCGCCCTGCCGATATGGGCATCACGCTTGCAGCACCTACCAGTTTTTAAAAATCTACAAGCCCAGTTTCCCCAGTTTGTCTGCAACACTGATGAGTCTGCCAGGTCTGCCTTTGCCTTTTGCGTAGCTTGGAAGCTACTCTGGTTTCCAGAATTAAGTTTATTGACAGTGTTTCACTGCTCTCTGCTGGAGAAGCCCAAAGCGAAGCCAGGCTTTTAGGGCTCCAACCACTTGCAAGGAATGCAGGTGAGGTGGCTCAGCTGATAGACCCCCGGCCTCTGAAATGAAACCCTCGTGTTGACAGGACGGATTCCTGATCGCTGTAGAGCGCAGCGGAAGGCCATGTTGTGCAGACTAGAGACGGGTTTCTCAGAGAGGAGGATGGTTGACATGAAAATGGAGCCCTGGCCAAACTCCAGTTTCTTACTTCCAATGTTTTCCTCTAGAAAGTTACCCGAGTGGTGATTCACAGAGACTGTGCTGTTCCCCAAGTCAACTTTTGTCCTTCCGGATAGATTTATTCTGTTCTATGCATCTGAAACGATAACCCCCACCCCCAGTGGGAAAGAAAAGAAAGCTCTTTCGGCCAACTTTTATACATTTTTTTCTAAACTTCTTCTTTAGTGTGTGCATGACTGGAGAAAAGGGATCAAGAAAGAGTATTTTAACTAAGCAGAGAGTGCATTAGGACCTATTTTTCTAAAACTTCCTAGGCAGGAATAAATATGAATTTGCATCATCTTTTGCGCGAGCACTAAACTGCGTCTTAATTTAGATGCTATACTTCTCAAGTATGAAACAAAAGTACAAGCACAAACACAGCAAACACTTCCGGTGAGCATCGTTTTTAATTTACGCATAGAGGTTGCATATACACATAGGTTTATGCTTGTGCAGTTATGCATTTATGAATATGCATTTTGAAGGGATAGAAAAATCAGAGCGAAGCATCATGCATCTTCCAAACATCTTACGTTCTTTTCAGTGTGGCATCTTCCAACTTAAAAACCACTTGACGTATAGAAATGATCAAAAGCTAGCCTTACGACAGCATTAAAGTGCTATTCTATTCTACAGCATTCCAAGTGAATTATTGCTATGCTGTCAAAGAAAACAAAAACATTTGGGAAGGGCTGTTTATTTTACAGCGGTTGACCAAAAGTATGCAAGTGGTTATAAAAAAATGTAGACAGCTAACGATGGGAGGTACCACTAGCACATTCTGAAATCCATTCACAAACCTTTGACACTAACTCTCGATCGCCGGAGATCGTGTTAGAGGCGAAAGCATTTTCCATGGGGGAAAAAAATCCTAGCACTTTCAAAACATTGCAGCCTTCACCCCCATCCTGTATCACTGGCATTTCCTCACTCATAGAGCCTGATGACACGGTATTTTTTTTTTTTTTCAAGAAGAGCAGAAGAAATTCTTAACAATATTCTTTCCGAGGTTATGGCGATGAGACATTTTTGTGCTAGGCAGCCTGCATTGCCCTTTGTATTTAAGGATTCAACTAAAAAACCGCCGTCGAGAAGAGGTTCTTTCATGAAACAAATGTTTCATTTTAGAACTAGATGGGAAATTTGAAATCCTTAACACAGTGCCTTCATATTAAGAGAATAAAATATATACTTAGAGATAAATGACGTGCTTCGACTTGCATAGCGAGGCAGGGTGGCGGGATAAGACCTGGAAATAGGTCACTGTTTGTGCTGCAGTCTGTTTTGCCTGAGAATCAGACTGTACAGAGTCAGAACCTCATTGATACCTCCTGGCAAATATTTAGTTTCATGTTTAAGGCTTTCTCATTGGTGAAGAGATCCTGATACCAGGAGTCTAGGTGTTGGGGTATAGGTTTCTTGTACTTTTTAAAAAAAATTCACCGTTAAGTCAGGATCCCTTTAACCTTCTGGTGGGTCTTCGGATACACTCTTAAGAAGCGGGAATAATTGTAACAGGCTCAATGTATCCTTATCATGAGGTGCAATCCATGAAAATCTCCTTGATATGTCTAGCATGGTTCTATCGCATAAGAAGCCCTCGGTAAATACCGAGGGTGAGAGTGCCTGTAGAGAAACGCTTCCAATGTCCCAGCTTGCCTGCCCGATGGTGTCTAAATTGCAGGAAGGCCAGCCTCGGAAGCGCATTGTTGTGGTGCAGAGAACGGACAGTTTACCACCATCCACCTGTATAGACCCCGTGGGCATCTGGCTCTCTCAAAGCTTTGCCCCTGGAGTGGGGAGAGGGAAAGAGAGAGAAAAGCAGGACCATCCGCATCGGGGTCCCCTACCTCAGCAGTTCCTTCTTCTTGTCTGGGAGGGTGTCCAGAGTCTGAGCGTTTTGTGTCTTGTTGGCCCGAGAGACAACTGTCCTTGTGACAGCCCAGCTGTTTGTGTGTCCTCGGTGACACAGCATCAGGTTTTGTTTGTTTTTTTTTTTTTTTGAAAATTTTTTTCAGCTGTAGCATCTGCCTTCCCTCCGTGACATCCTTGGGTGAATCACGTGCTTGCTGGCCCGGATATGTAAATAAAACTTGGCTAAAAAACACTTAAAGGATTAAGAAGCAATCTTGCTTAATAGTAGCAAAACAAAACAAAACAGAAAAGCACTCCAGCAAATCCTCCTGTGTGCTACTAAGCAGTGGAAAGATCCAGTTACGACTGGAACTGGCCTGGCCTGAGTACCGTCCTAGACCCAGGGAGAGAGAGAGAATCACAGGCAGGGGAGGAGGACTGGGCTGAAGGACAGGCTGGGCTCCCTGCAGACAGTGCCGCACACATTCCCTCCCGCGGAGGCTCAGCAGAGCAGCATTGCCGGGCTGCTGGTTGGGGGGGGGGGGGGAGGGGAGGGGGAGGGGGGGCGCCTTCCACGCACGTGTCGGGACGGCCGACCCACCGCTGCTTACACGTCCTGGACCCGCACACCTTCTCCCCTGCGCTCAGAGGCGGCCCGAGCCCTCCGCAGGTCCCGGAAGAGGTTGCAGGCTGCGCAACGCGGTGAGAGAATCCGATTGTGGGTTCCCGTGTGGCTTTTTCAGTTGAATGTCTCCATCTCCTGTCCCTGGACGGTCAGTTGCTGGCATGGGACTGTGGAGCATTACCTCCCAAAGCTGTCGGCTCCGACTGGAGGGAAATGAGCATGGAAACCCCTGGTGCCTGTGCGTGCCAAAAGCAACCTTAGTCAATGAAAGAGCTCGGCAGACGGCGGGGTCCTGCGTGCCGACCTTTCTGCCGCTCGTATGAGAATCATGCGCTGCTATTTCTGTGACTTCTGCCAGTTGGCCCCTGCCCACCTTTTCTTTTCATACTGAAGCGGCCAGGAACTGAGCGAAAGAGGAAGCTTCGGCTGTGCTCTGGGCTGCGCTGCCAGGAGCCCGTCTGTAGTAGGTCCAGCAGCAAAAACAAAACAGGGCAGAGCCCGGGGAAGCCCGGCCAGAGCAGCTGAGCGTGGAAACAAAGAAGCCCGCCCTCCGCAGCAGCAGCGGCAGCAGCAGGCCCGGGGAATGTCAGACAGGAAGGGAACTTCAGGAGTGACTGCATCCCCTCAAAGACGGGAAACTGAGGCCCAGAGAGGATGTGACCTATCTGGGCAGTGGCCAAATCAGGTCTCCTGAGGGCCCGCCCGCACTGCTGTTTGACTCTAGCAGCTTTGAGGCTAATGATGCAACCCTGGACAAGGTACTTAACTCTCCTTGGCCTCAGTTACCTTGTCTGTAAAATGGGAATGCGGCTAATCCCTCCCTCCCTCGAAAGGTCTTGTGAGAACTCGGTGAGAAATGTAAACAAAGCGTTTGGCACGGTGTCTGCCACTTAGGAAACCCTGGGTAAAGGTTGGCCTGCCTTGTTGGAAGGAGGATTTGAGGGGCAAGTGGAGCAGGAGAAGATTGTTCGTAAATACCCGATGTGGCATCCAAGTGTTTTTTGACACGGGGCCGCTTTCCACAAGAAGGGGCGAGCGCACTCGAATGAAGATCAGGCTGAGGATATGATTTTGTTGAGTTCTGATGTTATTGAATGTCTAATCAATGGCAGACTCGCCTCCCCCTTCCAGGAAGAGACCGACCGGAATAATGAGGAAGCGGGTAATAGGAGCCATGGAATCTTGGCTGTTCGGACTTCCTGAATCTATGTTTATCCCCTTTGTGAAAGCGCATCCTGAGCCTTCCTGACCCAGAGTTTAGAATGTTCAACTTGGAGATTACATTCCGGCGGGAAACACTTCTGGAAGGGCTGAAGGGTTGTGTAGGGAAAAAGAAGAGAAGAGGGGGGCGAATACTACTATGTTTGGGGAAAACACTAAGGGATATAGGATCTTCCGCTCTTCAGGCCCAGGTTATATGGAAGGGATAAGGAACCAGCTTCTGAAAACACTTAATGCCCAAAGTGCTTTCCACCTAGTTCCGACACTAAGGGGTCACGAATCACTGAGGGAAGACAATGAGACGGCGACAGTGACCATTTATTGAGCCCTTGCTGGCGGTCAGGCGTCGTACAAAGTGCTCTGTGTTTGCTATCTCACTTCATTTCCACAACAGCCCCACAAAGTCGTTCCCCCTTGTGCGATGAGAACAGCGAGGTTTAGAAAGCTAAACCCACTTGCCAGGCCCCTCAGCTAAGTGCTCCCCTGCTCTCAGCCACCGGGCTGTCCTTCCTGCTTCCCTCTTAAGGTTAATCCTAAACTGACTTTCATCTCCTTGACTAGTAGTTTTCTCCCCTGGAAATAAAAGGCTTGACCACATTATTGCTGAGGCTACTTCTTTCAAAATTCTAAACGTTTCCAGGGGCTCCTGGGTGGCTCAGCCGGTTAAGCGTCTGACTGTTGATTTCGGCGCAGGTCACGATATCCTGGTGGTGAGATCAAACCCTGCGTTGGGCTCTGAGCTGGGCATGGCTCCTGCTTAAGGTTCTCTCTTCTTCTGCTTGTGCTGACTCTCTCTCTCTCTCTCTCTTTCTCTAAAAAGTAAAATTAAAAAAAAGTGCTATATAAGTGTTAACTCATATTATCAATCACTGATGATTTCCAAACTGGAATTTTCTTACCCAACAAGTTTTAAATCATAATAAGCCTTACACCTGATTCTCTTTTTACTTGGCAATCGGCAACATGCAGTTTGCTTTTTTCATTTCTCTCTGGTGTCTATAAATTATATTTGCACAGGAAGTCTTCCCTTTTTAAAGACATTTTTATATTCTCTTGCTTCATCCTGTCTTTAGCACTGTAACCAGTAGTGACTTGCTATTTATTGTTTCTTTGGAATTTTATGTAGAGAAGCTTTTGATTTTAAGCTATGACATATAATAGGTCAAATGACCTTCCATGCATTGATTTGCTCTGAACTGCAGATTATTTTAGGTAAAATTTACCCTCAACTTTTTTCTTGGTGTCCAAGTTTCAGAGAAACATGTTTCCAGCCCCAGTTATGATAAATAGTGGGTTTTTAAATGACATCACGAGATACATATTTCTAGATACAAAAGTTTGTTGTTATGTTCTTTTGGCCAGAAGAGACTCCTCTTCCTGGGAAATGTAGCCACAGAATGCTGGGTTTGAGTTTTATTAATATACTTGTAGATTGAAAACAAAATGTTTTCCCTCCCCGTTTTTGTTCTTTTCCATTTGGCAAATCCAGCGATTTGCCACATGAGCCAATGTGTGTCTCATTTGCTTATTTTCTTGTGCACTAAGCAGCTCTGGTGATGTCATCTGGAATGTGTGCAATCCCTGGGAATAAATAACATGCTGGAAAGTAGTTTGCTTTGAGGCAGCAGTATCATTCATGCACCTTACAGCACACTCTACTCTTTCAAACCGGTCTCCGTTTCAAAAAAAAAAAAAAAAAAAAAAAAATTTCAAGGCAGACCACGTTGTCCGTACTTCTTGGTTCACATGATAATAATCACAGCAATGGTATAAAAATGATTTTTATAAGTATCATTTGAGAGCCACATTTTCAAAATTATTTTTTTAAGTCTATTTGTACTGAGAGCACGCGTGTGCGCGTTGAGTAGGGAGGGGCAGAGAGAGAGAATCCCAAGCGGGCTCTACGCTGTCAGTGCAGAGCCCGACACGTGGCCGGAACCCATGACCCTCGAGATCATGACGCCTGCCGAGATCAGGAGTCAGACGCTTAACCGATTGAGCCACGCAGGCGCCCCTCAAAATTATTTTCAAATTTGATTTGGTAATATCGAATATCTGTGACATGGAAATGTCTTCAAAAAAAAAAAAAAAGGGAAATTACTACGTAAGAAGATCAGACTTCTGAAACTTGGCTTACATATATATCTGTGTTCCCCTGTTGTCATCATTCTTTAAAAATGTTCATTGACTACATAAAGAGTGCACAGTTTTAAGAGGTTAGGTTTCTGGGTGGAATTTAAACTGGACTGTTCTCAGACTGCTTCAAGCTGACAGTTCACTTAAGGTTAAAGATTCTCTAGCACCCGTAGTCCTGTTTCCTCCTCCTGGTGAGGGGCTTCTTTTGATCCATCATTCTTGCAGGGAATTACTGAGAAGGACTTTGAGGAAAAGACAACACAGTGGTGTTTGTGGGGGGAGGGAGAAATCCACCCAGGGCATACCATTGAATTCAAGAGAAATTTCCAGACAGAGCTCCTGGATTTCCCAGCCGAGAGCCAACTGGCAGCGGTCACTTTTGCTCTCTGCCTTATCTTGAACACACTCTTGCTAGTTGAAGGCACAGTCTATTGAATTCCTCATTTCCTGTTTTATTCATTACCTTCCTCCAGCGCCCCTTAATAAGTAAGCAAGACTCTCTCAAACTATAGGTTGGATTTTGAAATTCTTGGGATTTTTAATGACTTTGAGCCCATTTAGAAAGCAATGTGTTCTCCATGGCCAGAATTGTAGAAGGCCAATTACCTCACTCTATTTATTTGGCAATTTAAGTGATGCCTTTTCTATAAAGAACTCATTACACAACTGGCCCCCTGTACAATCAATGTTATTTTAGTGGGGAATTTCAAAGACGGAAGTTTCATGACTTGTTCTTAAGGCTTATTCAGTGAAAGCAATGAAAATCTTATCTTGACTATTCTTTTTAAAGTTAGCATTCCAGTGAATCATCACGTGGAAGAACATTATGAAAAGTGTTTTATACTTAGATTCTGTGAACCTCTAAAAATCTTAGAGAATGATAGATCATAACTTTTATATTTAAAATAATGAAAGCATAAGAGACTCTTAAAAACTGAGAACAAACTGAGGGTTGATGGGGGGTGGGAGGGAGGGGAGGGTGGGTGATGGGTATTGAGGAGGGCACCTTTTGGGATGAGCACTGGGTGTTGTATGGAAACCAATTTGACAATAAACTTCATATATTGGAAAAAAAATAATGAAACAGTAAAGAGTCTCTGGATTTTGATCACTAGATCCTTGATAGTAAGATCTACGCAGAGGTCAGTATAGCCTGTTGTTATAGATAAGCTTTAAAAAATAACAAAACAACTTTTGGGTGGATTATTCTAATCATGCCTTCCTTGCCTTTGATCCCAAGGTATTATGTGTCTGTTGGATCACCCATTAGGTTTTAGAGTTTCTGCCTTGACCTGTCTCACTTACAGAGAAGCATACACACATCTTCACAAAGACTATCAGAAACAGCGGTTTGTTTCTATGAGGTTATTAATGCCCTTTTCTACTGTACTTTACGGGCATAGGATGTAGTTTGCAAGTTAGCGAGGCACAGATTTTCTTAAAAAGAGAACTTGGAGTAAAACTTGGTTTATACTTTGATTCACTGATTCATTCATCAATGTGTATAGTGTGCCTACAGTGTGCTAGGCATTTTGATCAGATTAGCTCATGTAACTCTTGTAACACAGATGAGTCAGGAGCCCAGGGACCAGCATCATGTTTTAGAGATGTGCTCCTGTTCAGCTCCTTTGGCTTCCGATCCGGTATTCTTTCTACCAGCAGTGAGCTGTCCTCCATGTGTATACTAGCAAAAAAGACTACAGGCTTGATATCTTGTTTTATTATACTTTTGTTTTTACCTTCACCCTACTCCAATCTATTCCAAATAACCAATGTGTTAAACATCTTTTATTTTTTAATTTATTACTATTAAAAAAATTTTAATGTTTATTTTTGAGACACACACACACACACACACACACACACACCGTGAGTGGGGTGGGGGGGACAGAATGAGAGGGGGAGACACAGAATCCGAAGCAGGCTCCAGGCTCCAGCTGACAGCACAGAGCCTGACGCAGGGCTTGAACCCATGAACCACGAGATTATGACGTGAGGCAAAGTCGGACACTTAACTGACTGGCCCACCCAGGCACCCCAGAAAAAGGCTTTTTTTCTATAATTTAAACAATCCTCAGTGCACTGTGAATTGCCGGTGTTATCTGGTATTGATGCTCCTTCTCTTTCCCAACAGAATAATCTTAGCACTGGATCAAGGGTGCTCAGAGATACACTGTAGATGTCCAGACGACCTGTTATTGTAAACATATAAATACATATATAGTAAATGACTATATATACACACAGATAAAAACAGGTGACTACCGTAGAGGGTTTCCATTCCAAGAATGCCAACTGTGAATTCCGTATACAAGGCCAACAAGGTACAAGGACAGAATATTCTGGTTTTGCAGAATGGCGAATGAATCGTGTGACTTTAAAGAGGCAGGTGGATAGTTGTTGACAAGTCTTGGTTTTGCAGTGGTTTAGGCCATAGGAAAGGACACATGTCAGGGTCGTTGTAAAGATTATCTCATTTCTTTCTCACAATACTCGATGAAGCAGTACCTGTATCATCCCCATTTTACTGATGAAGAAACCAAGGCACAGATGGGTGAAGTAATTCGCGAGAGAATTCAGCAGTTGATGAATAAGCGGTAGAGCCAGCCACCTGTCGTATTTGACTACCTATTTCTTTCTACACCCGGACCCCATTCATGTGGTGAGCCATTTTGAAAAATTCTTCTGCCTTCTGCACGAGAGAATAGCCAGATTGTCTTCTTGCTAATCCTGACCTGTTTTATTTTTTTTTTTCAACGTTTATTTATTTTGGGACAGAGAGAGACAGAGCATGAATGGGCGAGGGGCAGAGAGAGAGGGAGACACAGAATCGGAAACAGGCTCCAGGCTCCGAGCCATCAGCCCAGAGCCTGACGCGGGGCTCGAACTCCCGGACCGCGAGATCGTGACCTGGCTGAAGTCGGACGCTTAACCGACTGCGCCACCCAGGCGCCCCTATTTTTTTTTTTTTTCATAATTGCTACAAATCCGGATCTGGACAATGAGAACATCATCAACTCATGGAGTACTTAGCAGGCAGAGAATCTGACAAATTCCTCTGGGCTAATTTTTTCCGCAAAAACACTAAGCAAGATGAGTTGCCCAGCTCTCAAAAATTACTGTGCTGCAAAGTCAGTGGTTCCCTAGTACAGGCCACTCTGAGAGCGTAGCACTTGGAATACTGTATCAGCTCGCCGTGTTCAACTCCAATAGGACAGAGACCGTGTGTTATATATCTTTGTATGCCCAGCCCTTAGCACAGTGTCCAAGGCATAATAACTGCACAGTTTATAATCGTTAAATGAATGATGGACTGAATATAGTAATAAGTCTTAGTTTTGAGACCTTTCAAACTACTTAATCTTTAATTAGCAGATTCTTGGGATTTGATCAAGGCAAAGAAGAACAAGATCATCCCCTAGTATTATTCTAAATAATATATTTCCGTAATGTTGCGCAAGATGTAAATCTTTTTCTTTCTTTCTTTCTTTCTTTCTTTCTTTCTTTCTTTCTTTCTTTCTTTCTTTCTTTCTTTCTTCCTTTCTTTTGCAGCCATATTATACTACCGACTTAAGCTAGCTACATATGCCACGAAAACCAACACCCCCCACCCCATCCCCACCCTGCCTTTCAGGTAGATCAGAACTCCATGAAGTGCTGGCTAACTCTTCCTGGGTTAGGCTGAGATTAAGAGGACCACTTTCCTGCTGCTTCTGTACACTCTTGCATGTGAATTAACCCTTCCATCCCTTCTTTCACCTCCCTTTCCGTGTCTTCCTCTTCCCAGCCATTGGAACAAGTTGTCTTTTCAATGTGAAGCATAGAAACTTCGCTGCTCCAACACTGTTTTTGATTCCAAACCCTTATACCTAACAGGCCACTTAGAAGACTGGGATACACAAGCATTGGAACTCCAGGGGGCTTCCTGGTTTCATGATCCATTTCTGCCTCGTAGGGCCAGACAACGCTCGGCTTAAGAGGAGACCCAGCCAGAAAACTGGCAAGTCGATTAATCTGTAGTTAACCACAGCAATAAATGAACACAAAGGAAATGCAGATGTAAGGAGGGGATAGACTTTGAGTCTTTCCATCAGTAGTGATTCATGATGTTGAACTACAATAATATTTCCCTCCATACACCCTCCCAGCTCCCTTTATGACCCTGGAGCGGCACTTGGGGATAACTGTTAGGTTTGGGGTGGGTTCTGTGGTCATGGCTGTGGAAGCTGGGGTCTGTGGATGTTAATCTGGCTGACAAATATTTTAATAAACATGTATTGTTGACAGTGGCATTATGTGCACTTAGGGAACAGTGTTAGTTAAGAGAGTGGCTTAAACATTAAAAAAGATCAAGACGGCAGAAGAGCAGTTTGTGGCGTTTCCGGGTTTGAGTTTCTGAATCGGAGGTGGCAGGATAGAGAGAAGAAGGCACCCGGACACTAGCTCGGGTTCCAGCCTAAGCCTGGCTGCCCTTTGCTGCGTAGTCCGGCAAGTGACTTCTCTAATGCCTGCGGGTCTCGGGTTCCTCACCCACAGTATCAGTGATCACTTCTCAGGAGTAGTTACGTGAGAGCGTGAATTTAGAGAAGCCGATCCCATGCCCGGCACAGAGGCTACACTCTGGCACCGTCAGTCACTCTTTCGTGTGTCTCGTTCTCTCTCTCCAGCTTCTTTGCTTCCTCTGTCAGCTGACTTCTGCCCCTCCTGCCCCCTCAGTCACTTCAGTGATTACGGTTTGTAGGATCATGTGCCTCCGTGTCTCCTCGTTGGTGAACGTGGAGCGGAGCGCCTGCCTCTCCAGCGATGCTCGCGCTGATGGTCTTGGCCGGGGGACAGAGGCTGCTGGCAGCAGCCTAAGAGGGAATGCACCGTGGTAGCAGCGTGAAAGAATTTGGCAAGGAGGTGCTCGCCACATGATTGTGATTCATACTGTACTCTCGAAATGTGGCAGGAGGGCTAGGAAAGGCTTTTAATGCCAGCACACAGAGAGCAGAGACACTCATTTTCAAACATCACATTCTTTTTATAGTACAGGCATGCCTCATAGGGAAAATATTGAACTTGGCCTGCCAGCACCGCAAGAGTCGTCCCAACTGTGATTTTATTGCTTGAGTCACTCCCTGAATCAGATACTGGCTGCATGGAGGAAGTCTTCTATTAAGGATGCTTTGAAATTGTGTTTTTAATTAATTAACACCAACTCTGGGCTGGTTTTTAATTTACTCCTAGCTGACTCCTTTTCTCTTTTCTCGTCTGAAACTTTTTTTAAGACGTTTCCTCAAGGTCTCAGTTGGATCATTTTTAAGTATCTTGGTGAAAGAGTCATCTGTGTTGGGTGAACAATGCAAGGGAACTCTTCAAAGCCGAGTTCATCTTCTCTGAATGAATCTGATACATGGAAACAGGGTAGCTGGGGAAAGGGTCTCTCCAAGTCTGGCATAATGCTTTTTGATCCCTTCAGCAGCCCTCAATCCATTCATCCTGTTGTTAAAACTTAAACTAGAGCTGGCCAGCTGTTGGGAAAAGTCCTCAGTTTTATTTCAACCAAATGGTGCTGCCTCCTGGGGCTGGAGGGGGGCTGACTTCAAGCACAATTATATATGTGTAGCTCTTTTCGAGCGGCGGAAACCTACAAAATGGCCTTGATTCACAGGGCCCCTTTGGCTCAAAGGCGCTCTGCTTCCCGTGTGCCATAAATCTGTATCTGCATCAAAAAGTGTAAAGGCTGCAGTGTATGGAAGTCCCTCTTCCTCTGCGAGTGTGTCTATGACAGATTTATACTGATGGCTACACCACGGCACAGTCACAGATTCCTATTATAGTCATGCCCCACTGACTCGGCCCCCATTTCCTGTAGAAGGGGGAGGCAAGGTCCTACATGAAGGAGGGGTGAAGTTACAGCTCGGCTCTCTAATTGCTGTTAGTACAGGAGGACCTTTAAGGGCCGCAGCAAGACCTATTTTGTTCATAGCAGCATCTACCGTCTCTCCACGGCGGTGAGGTTACAGCTGAGATCCCAGGCTCTGAGCCTCACAACAAGAGCCGCCATGAGCGGGCACTCCAGAATTCAAGGTTGTATGAGTACAGGCCAAACAGATCTGAAAAGAACAAATAACCTCTTTTGTTACAGTTTTTATATTTTCGACGTGAGGTCTTTTTCTTCCAGAGACCTAGAATTTAAAATGTTGGGGAAAAAAAAAAAAAGTGTGCGTGTTGGGGGGTGGGGGGGATAGCATGGAGTCCACTTAGAGATATTATTAGTATCTGTAAGTGGATGCAGAACAGAACTTGTTCCAGAAACCACCTCCTTATTCCAGACGTTTCTCTGTAGTGAACATTGTAAGGTTCCCGAGCGATGGCTTCTTGTATTTGACCTTCACCTCCATGGTTTAGCTATGTCAGAGCTGTCCTTCCAAGAGTTAAGCTGTCCTTCCAAAGTGACAAAAAGTCTAATCATTCTAGTTTTGAGGGATGGGAATTAAAAGGCGAAGATATTTGGATGGCTTGAGTCTTCTGAGAGGAGAAAAAGCTAGACTTAGATCTGACTCTCTGGCTCTATTTGGACTCCGGTCTGCACAGGATAGCTCTTTTTAAAAAAAAAAATTTTTTTTTCAACGTTTATTTATTTTTGGGACAGAGAGAGACAGAGCATGAACGGGGGAGGGGCAGAGAGAGAGGGAGACACAGAATCGGAAACAGGCTCCAGGCTCTGAGCCATCAGCCCAGAGCCTGACGCGGGGCTCGAACTCACGGACCGCGAGATCGTGACCTGGCTGAAGTCGGACGCTTAACCGACTGCGCCACCCAGGCGCCCCTGCACAGGATAGCTCTTGCTTATCATTGTGCTTGTTTTTGCTCAGATGACCCAAAAATGTTACTAGCTGAATTAGAATGCTTGTATGGTATTTTTTAATTAGCTTTTTAAAAAAAACAATAAATAAGTAAATAAATAAAGATTGCACTACTATAAGGAAGTGATAGGAATGAAAATGTATATACCTAGCAATCAGTGTTCCGTTTTTGAATTCACAATCCTTAATTTTTCTTCTCTTCCATGGCCAACCTAACATGAGCATGGTTATGTGACCCTGGATTGTATTATATCATATATGTATACACACACACACACACACACACACACACACACACACACACTTATGCTAAGAATTCTAGTTTAAAAAGAAAATCAGATGGCAGTTTGAAAAACTTAGTTTTAAAACTTTTACCATCTGCTAGATTAGTGAAAGAGTATCTGGTAAATGAAAATTGTGTGTATGTATGTGTGTGTGTGGTTTATTTTATAGACACTGCATATTTCCTTGATGATCTATTTTCCAAGCTCATTTTTATCTTCTAGAAGATATTTCCAGGATTTATGCATTTGGCCAGATTTCAGAGAACTCTATCGTGGTGGAGAGGTACACTCCATTTATAGGGAATCCTGCATCAGGGTCATTGAGAGCATTTATTTTGTTCTGTGCTTAAATTTATTTCTGCTCTGGACATTTCTTTCAAATGGATTTTTTTTTTTTACATTGGCAAAACTAAGCACTTTATTCATAAGAACTCGAGTAATAAAGCTTTTTCAGTCCAGACATAGGAGGAAATTTGCAAAATGCATCAGGAAAGTATGCCAATTGTTTTTCAAGCCATCGGGTATGTTGAGAAAGTATTGTATTCATTAGTGCTTGCAAAACTGTATATTTAATGATGCAAAAGTAAAATTGACCTCTCCCTTTTGGTGCACAGATGTATAAACTTTATGGGAGTACACCCCAAGGTACAGACTTATTGGAGTAACTCTTAGAAAGGGCAAGGTTGGTCATAAACAGTGATGCAATAACCCCACAAGTATGTATGCTCAATTATTTGGAAGGGAAGTCTGGGAGACTTATATGGTTTTATTTGGTTACATGGGCAAACAGGAGTGACTATGGAGAAGCACAAACCAAAGGTTTGCATTTGTTGTATATAGACCAACTGGCATCCTCCTACAGCTTTATAATGTAAATCTACCGGTACCAGTAAAATGGCATTTAAAACAAATAATAAAATGAACAACATTTGCAAAGCAATAAAGACACCACCTTTGCAACCACTTTACTGCAGTTTTGAAAATGTTAGTGAATAGCTCTCCAAAGATGCAAATAAATAATATTTTATTAGATTTCAGTCCAGGAGAAAGGGGAGGAAACCCTTCAAGTAGAATTACATGATTATTACCTTGCTCCTCCTTCAACCCAGCAAACATTAAAATGGAACATAAAATAAGTCTATAACAAGATTTATGAGGAAAGGTATTACACTTAGGGGCACATTGTGCAGAAAAGTCATTAAAATTGTTTGGGCCTTAGGAAGGGGGTGGTACCTTTTTAGAAAAATGAGAAATTCAGATGTCCCAAATGCCTTCCCGACGACTACCTAAGGCTTAAGGTTTAACACACCCACTGTACCTTAAAGTTCGGATTCATTTTTCTGTTGTGTCAGCTTCTTCTCACCAGACAAAACTGTGAGATTCTGTTTGCCTGGGAAAACTGTACTAAAAGGAGTATAGTTGGCCTGACATTTCTTTGGCCTGCTGTGGTAGAGGAGGCCACGGGATGGTGAAAACAACGCAAGGCACGCTCTCTTTGCCACACTTGGGCTAGGGGATTTTAGCAACCAAATACTGCGCTCGTGTATGGAATAAAGGAGAGCGAAACGTACCCATATCTAGGGTCCTTCTGCCTTAACTTCCCTTCTTCCTCCTATTTTAGTCTGCCTGGCAGATTTTCTTTCTGGTTGGTCGTATGCATGTTTTGATAATGGTGATAGCTCAGCAGTTTCTTTATGCTTTTGTTCTGGTCCGAGTTGGGGTCGCACGCTCAATTCGGTCCTATATGCTATCCTGTTTCCTTGTGTTTCGCTAAATCTCAGCTTATTCTGTCTGTAAATTTGAGGGGAGTGAGTGAATGTGTGTGTATGTGTGTTATTTTCTTATCTGGAAAGTTTTAACTTAGGCTTACTGTTTAACCAGGAAACTCAGCAGGACAAAGGAGAGCACACTGAAACTATATCCCTGTTGAGAATCTCCAGGGTTGCGCAGTGCTATAAAATGGTGGTTTGGGTCAAAATTCTGCAGTTCATCTTTATCAGAGTAATAGGTTTTTGGCTTTTTTAAAAAGGAATGTTTCAAGGAAGTCTTTGAAAAACATTTGCTTCAAATGTTCATTGCATCTAAGACCCCATTTTTGTCCCTTTATTTGCTCCAAAATACCGCCAGACTGCCAACAAAGGAGGGCCTGTGCTGCCAGGAATTTTCTGCATTCCTCTCTGGAGTAGGCATTTTTCTCAGCTACAAAGGCCCTTTGGCGAATTCCCTCTAATCATTGGATTTACCCTGGGCTCTGATAGGTGCCATTCATGGACTGGGTCTGCTGTTGGATGGGCTGAGGCATTAATGGGATCTTTTCATGATAAACAAAACTGGGTAACGTTACCAGAGGGGTCACAAAGCTGCTGTTGTCGGAGGTGTGGTGCACTCTCTCTCTCTCTTCTTCTTCTTCTTTTTTTTTTTTTTCCTCTTTCCTCTTGGTCTTTTCCTCTCCTTTCTTTTTATGAATGTACATTTCTGTGTGCGTGGAGCATGGCCATTTCTAGGAGCAGATCTTCTGACCTTTGCTGCTGCTCCTAAGTCAGGGGCCAGTTGCAGGCCTTTGTTGGACGTAAGATGATTCTACACACGGATCTACAGTAGCTCGGGGAGGTCTGTGTTTTTCTAATTCATTAAACATTGGAGGAATGCTGCATGAAGAATCTGATTTAGAGATCTTTCTTACATGCTGGCATTTAATTACTGAAAATATCTGGTAGTTGTGATGACTGAGTCCGTGGGAACAGACACTTAACAGAAGAATCTGACTTCGTGTAGCTGCCCTGCCTGGTCCATCTTGAGCTGTGTTGTCAGTGTCAGACTTCACAGGGCAGCTTTGAGCCACTGTTGTTATTGTTTCCTGCTTGCTTCTAAGAAGAACATAGAATTGGTTAGGCAAAACTTGACCCCTGCGATGGCAGAGAGGTAAAAAAAAAAAAAAAAAGGACGGTTCAGTGTTCTCTTA
Organism: Puma concolor; assembly: GCF_028749965.1. NCBI lineage: Eukaryota > Metazoa > Chordata > Mammalia > Carnivora > Felidae > Puma > Puma concolor. The sequence continues at coordinate 51,493,904 of NC_141673.1, read as the reverse complement.
GGCGACATAACACCTGTTATTGACGAACAGAAACTGACATTGTGAATTAGAAAACACGCAGTCTGTTGTCTATCTCATTTTATGTACCCGGGAAGATTAAAGAAGAAACAAATTCTTATTTTAAATGGAAATCTTTACTTGGGAACAAGTAGACTTTTAAGCACGCTGATAGAGATGTTTTACTTAACCTTCAATGTGTTTTCGTGTGGTCTGTCTTAATACAGGGGCCCAGGAGAAAGGGCAAAAATGGATTGGTCAGGGAGAACGCAAAATGAGGAAAAGTGCAGATCAGTGTTTTTAAATTCAAACGCAACGTTAGCGGGGAGCAATGGCCAGTAAGGAATGATGTTAACCATGTCTCCCAGAGAAACCAGAAAGATAAATGATTAATCCACAGGGGGAAGGATAACACAATGGTTTCATTTCCACAAGCCATTGATGCAAATTCTTCATTTAATTCTGGCGTGACCTGGTAAAATGTGGGTGCTCAAGGATGAGCTTTAGTCCCCCTGGGTAACAAACATGATACCAGGCTGCTTTCTGGCTAAGATGTGCAGAATGGCCCCCAAGGATCCCTCCATCAGTACGTTTTTTAACACACAGATGCCGCAGGTCAGGTGGGGAGAAAGTTTGACAGCTAACACAACTGGGGTAGAAAATCCTTCTCTTTGGTAGAGCAGTGTTTTATTCTTTTTCTCTCAGGTTTTGTTTTGTGATTAATGCTATTTGTTAGACTCAGTTCAGTGTACTCTACTGTAAATCGTGAGCCAGCGTTCAGATCTTTTTCCGTGACTTTTGCAAACTCTAGCAAAGTGGAGCTTCCCGGTCCCAGCGGAAAACTGCAGTGGCTGGTGTTTCCTGGTGTCGGACCAGTCCCGAAAACGTGCTAACTAAGGCATCATTTTTTTTTTCCATTAAGGAAGCCTCATGAGTTTTTAAATATCTATGTCATTTAATATTCTGCTGTTTCATACATGGCTGTTGAATATATTTGACTTCCTTGAAGGGCTTAAATTTCATTTGTATCTACTATGATCCCGATGATAGCAACTGTATATTGAGCACCAACTACGTCAGGCATTTGATTCACATTATCCTTAATCCTTCTAGCAACCCGAGGAGGGTCATGTTATGATCATTCCCATTTTACAGGTGAGAAAACTGGGGTCCAGGGAGATTATAGTGTTAGAGGGGAAGGGAGCCAGACTCCAACTTTCATCTGGCAAACTGCAGCGGCTGTGTTCTTCCTATCCTGCCCTTGTCCAAGCTTAATTAATGGTTCCAAACAGATGAAAACTTCCAGGTTTAGTCAAATATCCAAATGTTTCCAAATATCCTTATATTTCATAGCTTGTAGTTTATGACAGGTTTAGAAGCAAGTCCTTTTCAGTGTTCATTTATTCTCTATGGTACCCACATTTAACTCCCCCACACTCCCAAGTGGCTTGAGATCCTACATTCCCCTGCTTCAGGATTCTCTCCCATTAGGCTTTCTTCCCTATCTTCGTAGGACACACACACTTTCAGATCTGCCTTATGATAATCGCAAGATATTTTCTGAAATGCAGAAGGTTTGAGTAGAGGAAGATGAGGGCTTGAGTCAAGTTTATCTCTGGGTAAGAAGAATTCTGTTCCGGGGAATTTAATGGAAATGTTCTGGCCAAGTTTCCGAAAGCTTATTGAAGAAAAGCCTACCTCTGTCTAGAATATTCTCTACATTCTAGACATTTTTGCCATGCTCTGTACCCTTTAATTTTTATATTTAAGGGAGAAAGTGATTATTTTCCAGGTTGCATTATTTTTATGATGTGATTTAAAGACTTTTAATCTCCGGATTGTTTTCATTTTAATTTACAAATATCCTGCTACATCTTAGGAGCATGGACATTTCTAGTTCCATTATGAACTATCACATTATCCCTGTCGACACGTTTGCCACCTAAGTAACTAGTTTCTTGAAACTAGGGTTTTTCCACTTCTCATAAAATCAGACGTTGAGGCAACTGTGTGGGGACTTTAATAAAATAATAAATAAATAATAAATTCCAACAAAGGGAAGGAAACCTTTTGTCTCAGTCATCTGAATATTTTGTTTTCTGAAACCCTGACTTACAGGATAATTGCTTCATTACTTTAAACTGTTTTGTATATGCAGTTTAAGTTATTTTGCCAATTATTAGTAGCCAATGAGGTCACGTTTACCCTATTGACAGTGAAAACGATTTGTTTGAATTGAGATCCTCTTGGATTATTTCAGTCATTGCTCCCCCTCAGAAAGGACAGTAGTGACCAGTTTCTACATTCTCTAGTCAAGGCTTACTGCACTCTAAATTTGCGTGTGATGAGACTTGGTTACAAAAGTATTAGATCTTATGTTACTGAATACCTTAGCATTCCCCACACTACTCTTGCAAGAACTCATATTGCTTCCCCTCCCCAGGGTATGGTCAGGCTGTTCTCCCCAGGATTCCTTTCCAGGGTGTTATCAAGCTAGGTAGAATCTGTTCTTAGTTCAGAGCACAGCTGAGTGCCAGAGATCAGAGCTTATCAGGCTGAAATCTTGTGCACGAATCAGGTAGGAATCAGACAAGTGGCATTAACTTTTCCTCTAAGTACCCACAGCAGGCTCACATTAGTGGCTGGTCAAGGACCAAGTGTATCAAGAAAACTGACCAACTCTGTGAACTGTAATAAATGCATAGAGCCGGTACAGAGACCACAGTAACAATTTTATGGTTTCCTGTTCTCAAAAGGGACAACTAAACAAAATTAGCCCAACTTGTGCCGTAGAAGTTCTGGTCGTTTCTGAAGATTCCCTAAATTCACCTGTTTACCGATAAAGCTAGATAGACCCAAACTAGCCAGAGTTATTAAGGGAGATTTTGTGGTGTTCAGGATTCCAGGTTGGAATTTTGTGAACCGGTTATTAAACCTGGCAGTTGTTAAAAAGGCAAATATATAAACTTAAATAAATTACGTTAAAACAAAAGTAATACACAAATAATACTCATAATTTCCAATTATTTTACTAACTTTTACTACTGTTGATGTTTTTAAGGTTATTTATGCCTCTTTTATCTGTATGGAGAAAATAGTAATATATAATGTGGGCCACTATGCATCATCTTCCAAGTCTGTGTTCAAATGATGACACTTTGGTAGCCTGAAATCGACCGTGGTGGGGGCATTTATTTTTGCCACAGAAATTGGCAAATGGTACAAATAAAGCTTGACATATTGTTTTGATGATTGTCCAGACTTAAAAAAGTTATTGAGAACATTTTAATAATGCAGGTTAAACTTAAAAGAGTGTTGTGCCCATAGCCTTTACATTGTGACTAGCACAAATATATATATATTCCTCAATATATATATATATAGAGGAAACATTCCTGGAGTATCCTGAAACTATTATGCAATTCAACAAAGAAGTCAGTCACATTAATGGTGAATGAGTAAAGTTCTAACTTGTTTCACTTTGGTTTTACCTTTTGATGTAAACAAAAATATCAACCTACGTTTACGTTGGCAATGCACTTATTTGTTAATGGCATGGATATTTCTTTGCTGGACAGAATAGTAATCAAATATTGATTTATACTCTGATCCTAAGACACTATATTTGATGATAGAATTATAAAAACTGAGAGTGAATTTTGCAATAAATAGCAATTCAAACTGAAGTCACAGGTGTTTGGAATGTACAAATAGAGTATTGTATATTTTATTATTCTTTGAGGTTGCTCAACATACATTCTTTGTATCACAAAATTTATAATAAACTTATGTAAGTGTATATATGCACATATTTTTCTTTCCTCCTGGAGAGCCAGGTGTTAATCATTTACCGTATAACAGAAGACAATGGAAAACTTATGACCTGAATTCATAAATTCTTCACCAATTCCTGTTGAGTCCTATTTTTAGGCCCTTGTTATTCCAAGGACACCAGCAGAACTTTTCAAACAGAGTGAAAAGTGACACGCGGGCACACGCACACACACACACACACACACACACACACACACACACACACACTAGAACACACCTAAGAAAGAAAAGCCACCACTACTAACCTACCTTGCCTTTGAAAACCTAATCAAAGTAGTTAATATTTGAAATTCACAGAAGTAGATCAGCAAACTAAGTCTTTTATGTTAGGCCCACAGAATTGTGCTTTAAGTAGAGTAAAAATTGATGGCATTGATTAACTTACTTAAGAAAAAAATCTTAGTTTATTTTTTGAGAACCAGCCATGTGCGAACATTTGTGGCTTCACACAGAGATAAGATTTGGTTTCTGTTCTCGAAGTCAGGTCAAACGTTTGTTCACAATATGGATCATCCCACTTTAAAGATGTTTGGTCCATTCCAAGTAAATAGTAAAATTAAAGGGCCAATCTCAGTTTCTTAAGGAGAATTGGTATGAATTTGCTAAGACCGATGATAATCTGTTTTCCATGGAATGGAAACCAACAATATCGAACATCTGTTATATGCTATAATCTGTACGAGGCACATTCCTCAAAACTAATCTTTTAGGGGCGCCTGGGTGGCTCAGTCAGTTAAGCGTCCGACTTTGGCTCAAGTCATGATCTCGTGAGTTCGAGCCCCGCATCGAGCTCTGTGCTGACAGCTCAGAGCCTGGAGCCTGTTTCAGATTCTGTGTCTCCCTCTCTCTCTGCCCCTCCCCCGCACATGCTCTGTCTCTCTCTTTCTCAAAACTAAATAAACATTTTTAAAAAACTAATCTTTTAAAATTTTTTTTTCTCAACGTTTTTATTTATTTTTGGGACAGAGAGAGACAGAGCATGAACGGGGGAGGGGCAGAGAGAGAGGGAGACACAGAATCGGAAACAGGCTCCAGGCTCTGAGCCATCAGCCCAGAGCCTGATGCGGGGCTCGAACTCACGGACCGCGAGATCGTGACCTGGCTGAAGTCGGACGCTTAACCGACTACGCCACCCAGGCGCCCCAAAAACTAATCTTTTAAAGAACCCTGTGAACTAAGTTCTAATATCTTCATTTGACACAAAAACAAGACATTTTACACAGCTTTAAAGATGATACTATTAATAAATGACGGAAATTGGATTTGAGATCAGCTCTTTCTGATTCAAAAATTCTGTCTTTCCTGAAAAGATTTTTAACTCCAAAAGCCCCTAAAAAAAAACAAATTTATATTCTTTTTTATATCATTTAAAGAAAAAAATTTTTTTTTTAATTTTTTTTTTTCAACGTTTATTTATTTTTGGGACAGAGAGAGACAGAGCATGAACGGGGGAGGGGCAGAGAGAGAGGGAGACACAGAATCGGAAACAGGCTCCAGGCTCCGAGCCATCAGCCCAGAGCCCGACGCGGGGCTCGAACTCCCGGACCGCGAGATCGTGACCTGGCTGAAGTCGGACGCTTAACCGACTGCGCCACCCAGGCGCCCCTAAAGAAAAATTTTTTTAACGTTTATTTATTTTTGAGTCAATGCGAGAGACAGAGTGCAAGTAAGCGGAGGGGCAGACAGAGGGAAACACAGAATCCGAAGCAGGCTCCAGGCTCCCAGCTGTCAGCCCAGAGCCCGACACAGGGCTCGAACTCATGAACTGTGAGGTCATGACCTGAGCCGAAGTTGGACACTTGACCGACAGAGCCACTCAGGAGCCTCTTCTTTTTTATACCATTATTGATCACCTGCCTGGAGAAATGCTTTTCAGCAAGTGTAAGAACAAAACTAAATGACTTGTGGATGACCAGGTCTGTTTTCAGTAGCAGGTAGCACAATGTGAGAAAATAGCCACCCAGAAATGAGGGGACGGAACCAAATACTGAGTGTCTGATATGTCTTCCATTCAGAGGAAAGTAGAGAATCAAATTCTGATTTTGTTGGTCATCTCCGATATAATCAAATTTTTGGCCCATTCATACCACGGGATTTAATTATTAAACTCACAATATGGCCTGTTGGAATTCTAACTTCCTCACTATTGTTTTGTCCCATGGAAAATGGCGATGTGCTTCTTAACCACCCTAGTTCAAGATTTTGTATCTCAATCGGGTAGAATGAGACGGTTGTGTAAACCAGGTAGTGTGATTAGAAACAAAATAAAGCAATCTGAAGTGTGATATGAAAGAAGAGATAATACATTGTTTATAAGTATTAGTCCAAGGATATATGTCTATTTCCAAGAACAAAAACAACAACAAAATTAGAGCCCGGACCAGAGATGTCATGGGAAATTCTACCTCCATTTAATTGCTTTATATTTTGTTGTATATTGATTTAGGACTTATTTATTTATATGTCTTCCATAAAACACACAGTTTGAAACTAGTGGCTTTGCTGCTAAAAAAGCCCTGAAACTTGGGACACTTCTCTAAAGTAGTGCCTGAAAAACCATGCTGTGATGTTAAATATATACAGGTCAATATACACTAGAAATGAAGAGAAACATAGGTCTTTCTTTCTTTCGTTTTCTTTCTTTCTCCTTTCTTTCTTTCCCTTTCTTTCTTTCTTTCTTTCTTTCTTTCTTTCTTTCTTTCTTTCTTTCTTTCTTTCTTTCTTTCTCTTTCTTTCTTTCTTTCTTTCTTTCTTTCTTTCTTTCTTTTGTTCTTTTATTAATTGGTTTATTTTAAGTCAACAGTTTGAAGCGATATAAATTTCAATCGATTAAGGAAATTTTGGAAAAATGCTGGAGCGCACAGTAAAATGATCTGAAGAGGGAAAAGTACCTTCTGGGGAAAGCTGGAAAGACCGTAGTCACAAGAGCAGGCCAGGCAGACTGAGACGTTGTGTGGCGGTCAGGGCAGACCAAGGGTCCCTGGCTAAAGGGAGACACTGTAAAAAGGATCGAATATAAAAGGTTCGAGGTGTCACCGTGAATATTTATTTAGGTCAAATGTTAGCAAAATGTTTCTGGCAGCCATGTCAAACACTGCATTAGTGGGCCTAGAGGGCTGTTTGTGTTCCAAGGGCGGTATTCCTTCATCTTGAAAATGAATATGGACTAAATCACAGAATATCTGTCCCTGGATCTACGTCACGTCTTCTGACTTCTTGATTGGTGAGATACGGGCTTCGGTGGATAATTAGCAGATAACAGATAACGTTCATCTTTGTTGCCGGAATGAAACGAGGCTCAACACTGACAAATTTACATTCATGGTAACTGCCTAGAACAGCTTGATTTCCTAGTGGAAACGAAAAGGAAATGTTTCATTTGGGGGAGGTGGAGCTCTGTTTGCCAGTAATAGTAAATAACAAAACCGAGCGCATCACAAAGTGATTATCATGAGTAGTAATTATGGTACGTTTAATTGGTAGAGTAAGTTGCAAAGCACCATTTCATGTGACAGATAAATCATGAGCTTTGTTGTCCAGAGGACCCCAAGCTGGGGAGGTTTGGGAGAATTTTCCAAGGTCATAGAACTCATGGGTTGAGAGGCTGAGCCTAGAGTCTGGATTTACGGCTTCCGCCCAATGCTGTCTTTTGGCTCAAGCAGTCTGCTGAGTGATCAAAGCATTGCAGTCAGTGTATCTGCTTCTAGATTATAAACTCCTGTAACAATCGCAAGTTGCACAGCAATTCATTTTAAATTACTTCTAATATCAAGCACTGTACAATTATCAGTTAATCTCTTTCAACATATGATTGTGGCATATCCTGTTTTTCTACAGTGGAAAGCGTCCAGAATCAAGATAACAGTGCAGGCCACCCCTATCCTCCAATTCCTTAGCAATTGTTCTTTAATCTTCTTTTTTCGTTTTTTTGTTTTTTTTGTTTTTTGTTTTTTTTTTTTTTGCAGTTGTAACAGGTAAAATATTGCGATTTTATAAATAAAGAAAGCAAGGTACACATAGCTCTGATTGGTTGGTCTGATGATTCTGAATGATGCTATAAATGGATTCAAACGATTATTTTGGGGATAAAATTGCCTGCTAATTTGACGGTTTATTTTAAAACTTTTAAACATCTTGTATATGTATAACTCTACAGCCAAATTAGCTTTCGTTTAGGTGAATTGTGGAGTGAAACAGCATTTTTAAAAAAATCAAAAACTTGAAGATAACATAGAAAATCATTTATATCAGACTTTGAAATACATGTCTTAAAGTCTTTCTCTTATAAGTTTGGCTTTCTGATTTTAGGGGGTGTAGGTTATCGTAAAATGACTTTACACGTAAATACATGTATACGTATATGATAGGGAAATAAGGATATATACTAAAATGGATATTTATTATATATACTTAGTGATAATGTTATATTCAGTTAAACCAAATGAAATTGCTGTTTTCGTAAGGCAAATCGATTGAATACTGTTTATTTCTTAGGCTTCAGCCCCCCTGATTTTCTTTAAATCTTTTTCAAGCTTCTTCAGTGGCATTCCACTGTATTTTAAAATGGATTGCCCTTCCACAGAAAAATAAAAAATAGAGAAATCATACCACCCTCGTGTTCCTTTGTTCCTTATGACAGTTTTCTAGGTTGAGGAATAGAAAGACTAATAAACAAAAAGGCAAATCAAATACTTCATGGCAAACGTATCCTGTGGGTGGACACTTGTCTGTATCACACAGGCGCATAAGCACTCGAGAACACTTGTTCTGAAACTAGCCGCACGAGGCCGAGAACGTGCACGTAAATGCTTGTCTCTGTTTTACATACTATGTGCTGGCACATTTCTTCTTACATAAGGCATATTTTTCTTTAAAAATGTATTTTCTTTAAAAACATATATTCTTTTTTCTGATTTTCAAAGTAATACACTCTTCTTTAAAAAATTTGAGTAGTTCATAAAAAATACAAGAAGTAAAGTAAAATTGGTCCCTTAATCTTACCATCCAAAGAAAAGCCTGCATTAGTATTTTGGTATAACTCTTTCTTATGTAAAGTAAAGATTTTTTTTTTTTTTTTTTTTTTAAAGAACTAAGTATAAAATAGAGCCTAACTTATTTAGAAAGTCTGGATCATACTTTACATAGAATTTGTATTTGGCTTTTTTACACTTTACAGTATATTATGAGCCTTTCCCACATCGTTAAATATTCTAAGTAACCAGAATAGATCGCAATAGTTCACTTAAAACAGTGAACAAGCTGCATTAAAAACCAGCCAGAGCCTCTTACCAAAGAGCTGATGCTATGAATACCAATCATAGCTTAGTTGCTGTTCCATATGTTAATTTAATTTGACAGAGTAAGAGTCTTTGAAGTCCTAATTCTCTTTTGCATCCAATAAACCAGTTTTTATAGTGCCTGAACTTTTAGACATCAGCCTGCAGCTCAACTCATGTCGGGAAGTTGCCATGAGGTCACTTGTAACAATGGCCGGAGGGGAGTTCTTCTGGAAGTCTTGTCAGAGAGGTGAGCGGGACTGTGCAGGGGTCACTTGGGTAGGGGGGTGGGTCAGTGCCTCTGGTGATAGCGTCTTACAGGCATGCAGATTTGTTGCCATTTTACATGAGCCCTTGAAGCCTTGATTCCTACAGAAGTGGGTCCGCAGTAGCCCAGCGACGTTCGTTAATAAGCGTTTATATACATCTTTGTGTTTATTAGCGGGCTCTGCGGCTTAAGAAGGGAAAATCTAAGTGGAAGTCTCGGTGATGTGTGGTTTCGCATCCATACTTGAACAAGAAGGCAACTCCACTGTCTTCCCCACGACCAGTACTTAGAATCTGGGTTGTGAGTTGGTGCAACTCACAGAATGCTTTTTGGCAATCCTGTTTAGAGGGGTGGAAGACAAAAAGAAGTTGGAAAAGAGGATCAAAATGGAAGAGGTTAAAATAACAAATCATGTTGAACATGAAGTTCTATAGAGTAAGAATTTTGAGTTTTCTTTTCTTATTCCTTGTTTAGATTGTAAGTTCTTTGAGGGCAGAAAACCATGCTGATAAGGTATTACAGGTTTAGAAGCTGGCTGGTAAGAGTCTTAATAGTCGTTCCAATGGCTCGGCATCAAAGGTAGGGTCATAATTGCTGCAAACGTTAAAAATCGATGCCTTGTTAAACTGGGTTTCATTCGCAATTACTCCTCATCTACAGCGGGCCAGGACCGATGTAAGGCTGGGGCCTTGTTCCAAAGGTGAAGGGGCAATCTCTGTAGCTGAAGATGAGTGGGAACCAAACACGTGAACTGTCAGCTTCAATAAAAAGGGACGAGGACTTTGGTGGAGTCCCGTGCTGAGAGTCCTAGGCCTCACAGTATTTGTCTGAAAGTTAGGAGATCACTCACGATTAAAATGAGAGTCGGCAGTGGGGAGGGAGGACACCCGGGTGGCTCAGTCAGTTAAGCATCCAACTCTTGGTTTTGGCTCTTCTCATGATCTCACGGTTTCATGAGTTTGAGCCCCGTGTCTGGCTCTGCGCTGAGAGTGTGGAGCCTGCTTGGGATTCTCTCTCTCTCTCTCTCTCTCTCTCTTTCTCTCTCTCTCTCCCTCGCATTCTGCCCCTCCCCCACTCACGCTGTCATCTCTCTCTCTCGAATAAATAAACTTAAAAAAAATAAAATGAGAGTGAGGAAGAAATGATGGAGAAATTTCAAAAAGAGCCCATGCCCCTCTTTGGAAGCATCTGGAAGGCCTATTCTTTGGGGAGCGCTTCGTCAATGACAGTGATTTAGGGATAGGGAGCAGAAAGATGGAGTGGACACTTAGGAGGCACACAAGCCAACATTTAGGGAAATTGGTCATTAACGGGAAATTATTGGACCAGCGCTTAATTTTTCCAGTAAGGATGTTTCTAGGTAACAATCCTGTTGTGGCTGAGTGGCTCTGGGATGTGGTAGACATGGGATTAAGCAGCTGCATTGGATAGTAGTGATGTAATTGGTACTTCCAACATAATTTCCAGTCCTTCTACTGCTTCTGGGTGGTACCAACTAGGACTACTGTGACCTAAGTTCTCTCTCAGCAGTCCATTACAGCTTCTACTGCTGCTTTCCAGTCTTTACAAATGTAGCTTGACTGTCTCCTTACACTAAGTTACTCAAGTTTTACTCCTTTAAATAGAATGAATACCCTACCTGTCTTTGGCAGTTTGCTATAATACAATATTATAGACAGGGAAGCTTCTAAGCAACAGAAATTTGTTCCTCAACGGTTTTAGAGGCTGGAAGGTCCAAGGTCAGGGTGCTGGCACAGTCTGGTGAGGTCCCTCCTCTGGGTTGCAGATTTCTCGTATCTTTGTGTGGCAGAAGGGGAAAGCAAGCTCTCTGGAAACTCTTTTATAAAGGCGCTAATCGCATTCATGACCCAATCACCCCAGAGGTTCCATCTGTGAATACCACCACTCTTGGGGCTAGGATTTCAACATACGACTTTGGGCAAGATGCATTCAGACCAAAGCCAATATCTATGGAGTCTGACAATTAAGCATTAAAAGGAACTAATTTCTCTACTTGTGGAGGACCAAAAAAGCCAAGTTAGACAATTAAGTGGGCCAAGAATTTGCCTGAGATGTGGTATAAATTTGTAGGAGCCTACCTTATCTCTCACAGGGTATGGTATAAAAGATACTCTGTATTACCCATGTCTGACTTTGAAACCTCTGTTACATACAAATGGCAGCTTATATATGGCCTGGGCTTCCTCCTCCCCCTCAGGGAGCTGTTGGCATGAGCCATGGGCTGTTCCCCTCAACTTGGGGAGACCTTACACGCACATTGTAGTTCTCTTCTTCAGTTTGTTCTCCTCTTCGGTGCAATTTCCTACTCACACATTCCAGAGTCTTCTATGGGCTCTTCCCCATCTCAGTAAAATCTGATTCACTTGTCTTCACGATCTTTTCCCTTCTCCACATCATTTTCTTCTTTTCTTTCCTTTGTCTTTCTCTTTCTTCTTTCCACTCTCAGTGTGAGCTCACCCTGGCTCCTGTGGTTTTTGGGACACAGAGTTGTATGTGCTCTCTGCTCACCTTTAGCATCTGCCTTATAACACAGGGTCACTGTGTGTGTTGTAATTATTTGATTATGCATTTGTCCCTGCCTTGAAAGGGCCTTCGTCTTTAACAACTTACCTGAGATCTAATGAGTATTTAATAAATGCTCTTGCTTCTTACCGTCATAATTTCACTACGAAAGTTTACTCTGCTTTCCAGGTCAATTTACAAACAGACTTTTGGAGCTCAACTCCAGTGTAGGTTGAAGACTTCCTGAAACGTGGTCAAAATGCAGCAAAAGGCTTTTTGTTGCAGAACTGTAATCTTGATGTACTTTGGCCCCACCTGAATTCCACTGTAATTGCCTTTACAATATATATCCTGCCATCATCTTAAAAAGGTTTCGTTCTGAACACATCCGCTGGCAGAGGATTTGTTTTGCTTTCTTTTCTAGGAAACTGTAGCTTAGCAAACTATTAGGCTGTCTGACTTTAATTTTTCTTACTTTTAAACAGTTGATTAATTTTTTACAAAACCAAGTAAGTAGATTAGCTTTGTTTGTGCCTTACACTCAATGATTACACGTTAGCAGTTTAATAATTTTAATAGCAGACAGTGCATCTAAATCTTCGACATTTGTCTGCATGTAAACCCATATCTGGGAGCCGCAGTACTTTCAAAAGAGCACATCAAAGTAATTGTTCTGCCTGGCGCCAGTACAAATTTCTGCTGGGACCTGTCCCATTTAATATAAATTATATTACCTGTGGAATTTAAGAGGATGTAAGGTGTAGCATGCCCCGCAGGCAGGAAATTTAAACTATGGATTGCTTTTTTTTTTTTTCCTTTTAACTCTGGTTTGTTCCTGTAATATGGCATATTTAGCATCCCTAATTTCTGTTTAATCTTTTTACAGGCATATTTTGAATTTTGCATTCGTATGGAAGACAAGTTCAAAAGTCCTGTTACTCTCTTAGGCTAACTTGACCATGAAAACTATCTAAAGCTAGCGGTATTAACTAACTAGGGTAAGGAGGGACAGAGATGCCATTACTGAGTAAGTCTGTTTAGAAACAGACCAACAAACAAACCAACAAGCAAAATGATGAAGAAAATAGGGGACTTTAACCTGATTTAGCCAAATCATTATGATTCAAGCCTGATGTCATACATCTGTTTGGCCTAGATGGACATGAATGTGGGAGTAGAGCATCCATGGGCAGGCACATGGAGACATAAACCTCATGTTCATAAATCCATTGAACACAATTTTATACCCTGCTTATAAGAGGAAGGTATTAGACTTTCGTGAAGGAGAAACACATGTGAACCCAGATATTTAGATGGAGGGCCCCGTCTTCCACAGTCAGGCCCGCCCCCTGTGACTCAGGTCACCGGTGCCCTGATGCCCTATGGACAACCCCTCTGGTGCATGGTGATCCTCAGCTATGAGACGGCTGCCTACATATGATCTCAGGTGTTGCATGTGTAGAATAAACATTTGCAGTAGGACAAAAAAAAGAGGTAGACAAAGTTAATAGTAAAAAGCTAGGGAGGAAAGAGAGAGACGGAGACAAACAGAAAGAGAGAGGGAGGGAAGAGGACTAAAGAGCTAAAGAGCTAAGACCAAAGCAATATAAGTAACTCTTTCTATGTGCTTCAGATGATTCTTACATTCAGTCGTTCACAGGCTACAGCCTGGCCTTGAACACTTACCCAGGGGATACCACAGCTGATAAAAGGACTTCTTTCCTGTTCCCAGCTGGAGGAAGGGGCCTCTACGTGATCTTTTTTTAATCCAGTCATTGTCTTACCATTCTCATACAGGTCCTCCTCACCAGGAGTGAGTACTTTCTCCAAGGCTTTTTACTTATTTATTTATTTATTTATTTTGGAGCGGGGAGGGGTCCAGTAATTCACATATTCTCTGGAAGACGGACAGTGCGACGACGAACAGTAGTTACCATTTACGGAAGCACCGTGTTAAATCTCCCATCTCTTCCTTAAAAGTCTTGACGTCTTACTCAATCCTCGCTTCTGTAAAATTGACATTACCATTTCAAATTTAGAGATCATTGAGGAAGATGTTATATAGCTTTAGCCATGAATATAAACACATACCATTGGTAATTCCACACAGGACCTTGCCGCTTTCCCTTCGCTCCTGCATCTGTCTGTCCCCCTTCTGTGGTCTCTGAATTATCATGGATATCTTCAGATAGGAGCTTTGGATGCTGGATCCTGGCCGCGACTTATAGTTTCCTCCTTTTTTTTTTTTCCATTTTTAAATAGCTCCTTATTAGTTCTTGTAGCACCGTCCAACTTGAACTGAAATGCACACCTCCATGGTTTTCTTTTGGTTTCTTACACGCTTCCTTTAACTCACAAAAGGCTAAGTACCTTTTGTCCAAGGGTTGGCTGAGTTCAAAGACCCAGATTCAACTCAGGTTTTGAAACTGTACAGACTGAGTCATAGCAATCAGTTGTCACTGAATGTCAGTAGAAGGTTTTTAACCTTCCTCCGTCCCCATCCCCCATTAAGTCTGTTCTTTTCAGCATTGGAGCCCCCACAGACTCTGCCCCAACGATCAAGACCCTCGTGAATAATAGCATTAAGTGCTAAGGCTTCAGAAGTATGATGGACATTTTCTGATCCTGAACATGATGCGTATCTGAGAAACCTCAACTCTTTGCTTCAGAACAGGACTTTGCATATCCAGATCACTTGGGCTACTTGGATAACTTACATTAGCAAGCTCAAGGCACAAGCAAGTTTAGAAGATGCCACTGTGCTCAGGTGTTGGGTCTGGGAAAGAAATGGGTTCTATTGTTAGAAAAACAAATATTCTGAGGTGGGCAGAGCAGACACATTATATCACTTGACTTTACAATTAGTTTTAGATAAAAGGATAGCTTAAAAATGGAGCTGAGCTGGTTGTTGGAAAGATCAACCCCCTGAAGACCTGAATACGCTTTTAGCCTTGCCCGGAAGCAGGTGACAGGATAGTTAGGGTCCACATCCTCTGCTCAATAGAGCAGCTTCTCTGCAGGCACACTGCTTGGCCGAGCTCCAGGGAAAGCTGTGTGATGACAGATTAGGACGCAGGCGGTGGGGCTGGGTCATATGCTCTAAGTTGTCTGCTTCTCCTATTCCCTTAGCATAGTCGATTCCACTAACATGGCTTATCCCTAAAGCCATGCTTCCAAATGAGCACTTGGGTGTTTGAATTTCCACCATATCAAACCATTTCAATTCTCTTTCTTTGTCATACTCGTAGTGATGAGACACCTTACACTGTGGCCTCCCCCCATCCCTTAGAGATTAGGGCATCTGCGTGGAAATAATATCATACCATGGTGAAGTTTCCGTGTGGCTGAATATCCAAGACTTAGGATTCACCACATTCAGCTGTATATACACCCAAAAGCCCGTGCTTGAAATGGTTTTACAAGCATGGCCTGACACGAATAAGATTATTATGATGGCATTTCTATACTAAATTCTGCTGTCTGTGGATCTGGGTATATCTGTGCTTCTAGATAATATATTACATGGAATTTCCCCCAATTTAGATGCTGTAGGTTCCTTAAAACTCATCATCTGTAACTATGCTTTCTTCCCATTAGTTTTCTGTTTATGTTCTCTTTACAACCCCCAAACACTCCACAGTTGCAGTCCTTACCACATTTCCCAGAATGGTTCTTAAGGGAAATGATAAATGTTTTCAAATTTCTTTAAATTTCTGTGTATTATTTTGGCAAGCAAGGCAATTAAAGCTTTTCAAAATGTTAAGGTGAGCTTGATGTGTGTTTCACATTTTGTCATTTATTTCTCCGTAGGATACACTGCTTTAAAATTTTTCCGTACCGCAAAAGGAGATAAAAAATTGTGACCTCTCATCTGTTTCGAATTCGAATAAATGAAAGAATAAACAAACGAAGGAAAGCGTGTTCTGTGGGTGAGGCCTTCATAGCGGGCTTCAGCAACATACGGGCCAAAAGCTTTTAGACATTGCTTCCCACTGTCTACAGCCATTATGAAACTGATCTCATCCACATGTCCGTGAAGGCCATGGGTGTCCTATATACATGGGTCCTTTTTATAGTCCTGTTACTCCGCATGTCAGTTTTCTTTCACAGTTCTTCTTCGGCCCTCGCAGGCAATCTCTAGCGTTTACAAATGAAGTGAAGGAAACAGCATGAGGTGGTATGGTTGACAGTTAGCCAACCCTCAGGATGTGTTTGAAAACGCAGGTTACGTTTCTGGAAAGAGTCCTGGATTTGGGGGTCCGTTCAAGGACTTAACGTCAAGTCGTTGCTCTGTCCGTTATTAACTAGGTGAGTCTCTTAGCCTCTCTGGGCCACGGTTTTCCTAAGTCTGCAATGTAAATTGTCACAGGATGATAATGCCTAATATATAGGGAAATATGAGAAACAAATGGGGCATGAGATTTTAAAAAATGAGATCACGATTCAATCTATATAAATATAAAGTTAAAGAATAAGCTGCTTTGAGGATTACAAAATCCCCTAAAGTGGTCGTTTAGCACTTATGTAGTTCTGCTCTGAGGCAGGCCCACACTTAAATTCTTCCTTTCAGATTACAGGCTATATTGCTTGAAAAATACCTTCAGAGAAAGAAATTCCGTAGGACTCTGCTCCACGAACGGAATCACACTAGACATTATTAAAACAAAAATGCTGTCGTTGTTTATAACCGTGGGATTCTTTTGTTTTCTGTCATTTCTTGTTTTCCGTCATTTCCCCAGCCAACATGTCTTCTGTTTTTCCGTTCCTTCTGCCATTTTGTGCTGTTTTCCTTCTCTTCTTTCTCCCTCGTGAACTCCTTCAGTGGTTTCCCCTTTTTTACACACGGCCCACCTTTCATCTCCTCATCGAGGTTAGTCGTCTTGACTTCTACACAGGAAGAAGTTTCCTCGGTGTTCCGTAGCCTCTAACTCCGCTACATGCGACCCTTCTGGTAAGGAAGCTTTCCTTCATGTTGCAGTTGAAGCCCATTTCCTATCCTTCTTTCTTCAGAATAAGGTTTAAAACAGCTGGTTACCATCCTTCTAGGCTCGTCCTTCCTAGACATCACTTCAAAAACATTATATCACTTTTCAGTCTTTTTTGTCAAGTGTGAGTTATAGAACTTCCTTTAACTTTTACTCCTCAGGCGTACTGTTCAGCCTTTTAATAAGCAGCGTGGTGTAATTGAAAGAATATGGGCTTTGTAGTTAGACCTGGGTTTAAATCTGGGCCATGTGACTCACTAGCTGTTTGACCCCAGCCAGAGCACCTGACTTCTCTGAACTATGGTTTCCTCATCTGGGAGGTGGGGTTAATGGGACCCATCGCACAGGGTCCTTGCCAGAATTGATGATGTATGGAACATTCCTAGCATGTAATCAACCAGTGCTCTGATAAATGTAAGTTCCCTTCCCCTCTCCTTCTCTTTGTGCTTCTCTATATCAGGTCGCTGTTGCCTTCTAGTTATAGAGCATAGGATGGAACGCAGTATTAAGAATTTGAAGTAATTCTGCTCACCCGTTCCTCAAAAACACGCTTTCTCCTCCCCCCATTACACTTTCCTGTCACTAGGTCCCTTTTGAGGTGTTCGTGCCATGGCAGTGGCACATCAGAGTGCACTCTGATGTTATGTCCTCAGGGACAAGCTACTTCCAAGAGCCAGCTCTAAGAAGAGAGGAGACAATATCGAAAGGAGGCACTGGAGGAGTCCAGGATAGCTCTTGACCTCATTTTCACCTTGAGGGGGTTCTCCGGTGACTGCCATGCAGCTTGTCTGTGGCTGTCTCCGACATAGGGACATGCCAGCTGTCCTTCAGATCACTGCAGCACCCCGAGTTGCTCATGTGTAGGTGTCCACCTCGGATCTAGATGAACCCCTGGCTGCAGCCTCACTGCTGCTCCATGGAAAGTAGAAAAAGTCCCCTACCCTCAGCCGGCACAATGCTATGGGGGAGGAGAGGGCGGGCTGAACGTCAGGCCCCCCTCACACAGGTTTCACCTTTTCGGAGAAACCACAACGTTGGCTCTGATGTGGTGGCATTTCATAAAACAGAAGCTCCAAAAGTACTCACCGCCTTTGCCTCTTCCATCTCATCTAATGCGAACCTTCCCTTCTCCTTCCACTGGCCTTTTCTTTTGTCTGTGTCTGTTACCCCTCTACAGTTTGTACATGACATTCACGCCCTGCTTCACGTGTATTCTCGTTTTCACCAGTGCTAGCGGTTTCTTTATATGCACTTTGGAATGTCTGCCTTGACTTACGTGTGTGTGTGTGTGTGTGTGTGTGTGGAGTTACTATTTACGTTTAAACTTTGGACAATTTGGGGTGAAGCCAAACAGATTTTCCTGAAAACTTCAATATTCTATTAACAGATTCTTATTAGAAGCAAATAGGCAAAATCCGTATAGCTGATTTATTTCAGCGTTGCTTTCCATCTTCTCTCCTCTTCCTCTAGAGACGATTTAATGAGCGTCTAAATGGCCTAAACTGAGGTAATGGGGGAGAAAGGGAGAGGGGTTGCCAAGAGACTTAGATAAGCCACACACTGAGAACTTTCCCAGGAAGTGAGAGTCCCGCGGTTCTGAGAGGAATGTCATGCTCTCTTCCTTAACAGGAAAGAAGGGCCTTTTATGCTAAGCCCACAACCATGGACAAGTCCCACATAGAACAATAAGGGAGTGCCGTGAACAATGAAGTTTTCCAAAGCTCAGCCAAGGCAGTTCTGGAGCTCGGGGAAGTGACAAGTCTCAGTCAGCGTGTTCTCCTGCCCAGTAACTGAGAGCTATTCTTAAATTCTTCTCAAGGGGGTAGGAGAATAACTTAATGCAAAAAAAAAAAAAAAAAAAAGTAAAAAGGGATGAAAACTAAGAAATGAGAAACTTGAAGATAAACGAGAGGCAGAATTTCCTGACAGCATGATGTACTGGCTTCGGGTAAGTCTTCTGTTGTGTATGCTTGGAATGCCATTATTAAATCTCCATTCTGTTCCATCCATTTCTGATGTGCCTGTTAGGCCATTGCCTCCCTGGGAGCATAACAATTAAACAACTATTGAGTTAAGTAAATAGAAAAACCTAATAAATATTCATATAACTCCAGCTTGAAGCATTTCTTTTATGCTCTATAAATCACTAGAAAACATGTGACAGGAACCGTTCCTGATCTGTCTGAGCATGTGCAGGATGCCCCAAGAAAGTTTTCCTGTTTATTACTTCTTTGAGTGTATTCGTACGTGTGTATGTTTTCACTTGGGAATAGTTAATATCTGGAATAGTTCTTTGGCTGGGGAGATCATGGTGAAAGGTTGGGTCTGAGGAAACAATACAGAAAAAGAATGAGTAGGGTTTATGGAAGACTGGAGGGGAGGGTGCAAGGCAAAGGGGACAGTGGGTGGGAAAAAGAGCCTGGCAGAAGATGGACCTGGAAATTGGGGACACCAGTGCTTCTGCCGCGTATGGGAGGCAGCCAGCAGAGGCGGCTTTGCGAGGAGAGATAATACAATCCGGTTTTGGCATGTTTGTTTTAGATGGTGGTGAACTTCTCTACATGACATATTTTGTAGACCTTGAGAAATACGGGACTGAAGAGAGGGTATAAAGGTCAGTCTGGAGATGGGGATCGGGGCTCACCTGAATGTAGGTGCTAACGGAGTCCAAGTGGGTGCACCCAGGGAGTGAGTAGAGAAGGAAAAGAAAGGCAAGGACCCCTAAGGTGAGGCCAGGGAACACCAAGAGGAGGCGGGGGAGGGCAAGGAGAAAGCAGGCAGGGAGATTTGAGAAGCTCCATAGCCTAAGTCCCATGCCAGTGAGGCCATGATGTTGGGAACCTCGTCACAGTGTGGAAGGTGGCTGGAACTGGGGAGCTGCTGAGAAGTTCAGTGAAGAGCCTGCTATTTGAGGGCTCTCACAGAAGCAACAAACACAAACTAGGACTGCAGAGACAGGTGCAAAGCTGGGGCAGAACCTTATTCGCTCCACGTTGTCCAGCACAGAGCTTGGTAAGCCAGCATTTGTTTAATGAACGAATGCATGAGTGAATGAGTGAATGAATCAGTCAGATAAGCAGTTCTAGGCCATCAGGGTTTTTTTTTCCAAAAACGAGCAAGGATAATAGTATAGTAGGAAGCAGTGTCTACAAATGTTGCTTTAGACCTAACACACGAAACAGGCAGAGGGGAGGAATGGAGTTGAGAAAAGAAGTCATAGGTGGGGTAGATGGGAGGAAGGGGGGTAGTGAATGCAGAAGTCCAAGAGTTTCCTGGAGTGTGAAGTCACAGGGGTAAACAACCCAGGTTTATGAGTTTGGACTTAAATTTGTATATGTCTCTAGCTGTTTCCCAAACGTTCATCTTGCCTCTGTGATAGAACTTCAAGCTTCTTGGCAAAGACAAGAACTACTTTTGTGTATCTGTTTAGTACCTAATAGGAGCATTTACTCTCCACTTACTGACAGATTGAGAGAAAGAAAGGCAAGTTTTCAGTAACTTCTAGAAGTATATAATTATCTAGAAATTTAGTGGTGGAAAACATCCAGTTTTGATCAATCAAACTAAAATAATCCCTTCTCCACTTAGAGTAGGCTTTTAACTTTGATTTTCTAAATAATTTACTCGAAACCCTACCTCTAAAAGAGTGTCTAGGTACGTTGATTGTGAAATGTCCCTCGGAGACGGCTATGCAAACATCCTTCCCAATTTGAGCAACGTGAAGCAATGTGCCTAGAAGGTTTAAAATATGCTTCTTTCCCTTCCCTTACTCCATTTTTGTTCCATTTTCATAAGAATACCTGTAAGTATTTGCAGATGAATTAAAGGCAGTACCTTTCTGGAGGGCAATCAGATGTCGCTTTAAGTTTGTGATAGAAGGACTTGTAAAGAAAGGTCAGGCTTGTGTAGTAATGTGGAAGGTACACAAGGGAGAGCTAAGCAGGTCTGGTGAGAGAATTGGGTGGAGACAGTTAATTAATTTTGAACCTGGGAAATGTGGATCTCCTTTGAAGAATTCCGGACACCTGGAAAACTTCAGCTGTTTTATTTTCAGCCCATTTGTATGTGGTCATGATCCAAGTAAGAAAAATGACTTTGAAACCATCAAAAGTGTAATTTTCACCGTTTTCTAATTTAAAAGCACCTGCGCACATCTTCCCCAAGCTTTTAAGGAAAGGGAAAATTCACCTTTTGGGGAAGGTCAAGACAGACGTGTTGACAAATATCAGGAGGCTGGAGACTGAAAATAGTCCATGACAAGTGTATGTAACTTTATGATGTTCTACCACAAATGCCCCCCCCTAAGGGCAGTGAAGAGGCAACAAAGTTACTTATTTTTATTAAATATATAAGGGTTGTGGCATCCAATTCCCGGTAACAATCCCCATTTTTAGGAGCGATGTCAGTGACACAGTAGAGCAAGAGATACCAGTGACTTTCAAAGCCCTTCTAGATGTAAAAACACGTTTCTGCAGGAGGGAAGGGGCATTGATCTGATAAACAGTAGGATGAAAAGGAAAACAGAGGTCTAGACAGTCTTGTTTCATCTGATAGAACTTTCCCACAGAAAATGGACGAACATCAGATAAAGAACATGTATCACTCCTCACAGATTTCACGGCCACATCTCTTTGGGAACATTATGCAATATAGACTTGCTAAATCCCAAACGTGGAAGAGGGAGAGCACGACAAATATAGAGACTGGCGCCCTAGGAGGGACAATAGGAAGGCTTCATTATTTACACTGACGCATACATTAGGCATTTGAGTGTGTTTGTTGAATAATACGTAAGACAGTCACATTGAAGAAAATACAGCGGTAGCCCGTGAGTTCTTGGCTCAAAAGAAAGCTAAAGTGAATTAGGCAAGATAGCTAATAAAAAGATGGTAGTGATACCAATAAAAAACTAAAGCTACTTTTCTACTTCCGCTTTTGCCTGACTTTCATAACAATGGGTGACGGAGTCATAAGCATGATTGCCGAAGACAGGTACCTCCCATCAGTTACTTCCCAATGTTGGAAGCAAGAGTGAATAAGCTAGCAACCTCAGTGATGCTTTAGTTAGCAAGGGCAGGTGTTTCCAGTGGAGATCTTCGTGGGTGAAATAGAATGTGAGAAAGAGAAGCTAAGCATTGTTTCAAAGGCTAATGCTACTGTCATCAAAGATGTACGTAAATCTTCTATTTTCCCGTCTCTGGAAAGAGAGAGAACAATGTGGAAAGGTGTGGCGTGTTCTATTACTTGCCATTAAATTGATGAGAATTAAAAAGCCAGAGAACCCGTCAGCATCACTGAAAGGCATGTCATGGAATCAAATAGGTGGCAGAATATGTATATGGGTGACAAAATACAGCAAAAAATCTCACCAGGTAGTGTTCAGATCTGTTCTGTGTTTATTGGTGGCCTCGTTGAGTATTATTCTACTTTACCTCAATCCGTAAAGGATTCAAGGCTGCTGAAAAAGATCACGGGGGACCTCAAGCAACCTGAATTTTCAGTGACCAAAGATGGACTGTGACATCCATGTCATTTAGTCAGGCACGAAGTTGAATCCTGGCTCCTAGAAGCTGAGGTTTGAGAGAAAATCATTCAATGTGTGGATGAAGTGAGCCAACACATAGCCAACAGTCACATCCCGAGGAGACGTGGTTTTTTCCTAATTTGAGTGGACATAGTTAACTTCCTTTAAGAGACTAAATTGTGTGTGTGTGTGCGCGCGCGCACGTGTGTGTGTGTGCGTGCGTGTGTGTGTGTGTGTGTGTGAAAATAGCCAAGTGAGAGATGAATCCTTGGTAGAAGTCGGAGAGGGAGCCAACTTTGGTATGAGGACATGCACAGGAAATACTTGCCTAGAGATCGTAATACAGTTTCAAGAGAAATCTCCAAACCTGGGCAAGATATGTCTTGGGTTCCCAAAATTACAAACTGTGAATTTGGGGGATTTATCAATTCCTGAAAAACGACGGTCTACTAAAACACGATAGGAAATTATAGGGAAAGGAAAAAGGACAAGGAAAATGTAAATGATTTGTTTAAAATGTGTTTTTAAGATCCAGTTCTCCTACTGCTAACCACTTGGCCTTGGGAAAGGTCTGACCGTTTCTTTGGTGTCCCAAACTGGGAAACGAGGTGAAACTGTGCCTCCCCACTAACTGGCGTGCCCCAAAGAAAAGTAGCTAGCTCCTCTAATTTAAACTTGTGAATTTGGTAAATCAGTCGAGTAAAAGGGCAGCGAAAGATACCTATGGCTGTACTTCTAAGAAGGCTCCTGAAGGACCAAGAGTTCTGGGTCCTTTCCCACTCCTAAAACCAGAACAGTTCTGTTTTTATCATTTATACGTTGATGTCCTAAAGACCGTGTGTGTGGGAGGAAGGGGGGGGGGGCCAGGAGAATTCTTTGATGCAGGAACACTCCTCATGCACTGTAGGCTCTCGCTGTATTACACAAGGTCACTGTCAGTTCGCAGGTTTTTAAGGATGAAGCAGGTAGGGTAGTGGACTCCCCTTGCCAGCTTCGGCAGCGGCCCAGTCACACAGAATGTATTAGTGGTGCTGAGGATCAAACAATTCCCTGACTCGCTCAGCGAATACCTTTAGTGCCTGTAGGTTCCTGTAACCCAGTGAGAACCGGGAATAGTGCGTTCAGCCTAAGTGCCATTTTATGGCTTCAAATGGGAGCTCTAGAGTTTGTCGGATGAGATGTGCCAGACTTTGACATCCCTGAGACAGCTTTCCCAAACTCCTACCCCAGCCTGCCTTGGGAAGGATATTACTTAATGCCAACTTAAATACCTCTTGCTGTAATTAAGGTCTGTTTTGTCTTGGGTTACTCTGGGCAGTGGAAGCTTTACCTGCTTCCTACTCTCCCTCGTGTTGTGAAAGCTAGTTTTTAAATGAACGCACTTCGAATTAAAGCATAAAATTATTTGAACATATCTTTATCTGACTTGCTTCTAATCCCATCGTTCTTTTTGCTGTATCTGAGGATAATCTCCAACTTCTCCAGCATGTTGATTTCTAGACTGTAAGTTGGATACAGGGCAGGCACTCAAATTTTGTAAATGCCTCGGGGTCACAAATCGCACTTGCCCTCCATCTTGCGTCAGCCCCCCCTTCCCTCCCCACATGTCAGAAGTCATTCTAGATGGCAGTTACTGTGCTATGTGGACTAGATGAAGGGCTGTGATAAGACCCAGAGATTCTTCCCGCCTTTATATTTTCTCAAGATAATGGTCTCACCCATATTCATACAAACATCCGATTTCCTTTCTCTTTCCTTCACTCTAACAACTCTTTCGAGCTCTTTAGAACCTGTCTTCCCATTTTTTTCCATGCGTCTTCCACCATTTTGTCACATTGCTAGAGTGGCCCCGGCAATACACGTATCAGAGAAGAGAGAAACCATATGTTTTGAGGTAAAATTTAATAGAATAAAGAAAGAATGCCATTAATCTCCAGCCCTTGAAAATGCCCAGAAGCTCCCATTCAGACCCTTCTTAAAAGTTTCCATTCACTGTCTTTTATTAAACCCTGGTATTCCTCAAATGTCAAATTCCAAGATGAATTTTAAAGATATTTCTTGCAAACTTTTGTTTAACTCTCTTAATTAATTATAAGTAGCTCAAAAGTTTTTTTTTTTTTCTAGAATTTATATTGCAGAAGTGCTACATTTTAGGTTGTAGGCTTTTGTCACCCCACCTGAGACCCTAACCACCCTTTTACCTTTGATCACTCAAGGGAAAACACCTTCCAGCTTTGAAAACGTATGACACCCAACTCAACTCTTGGACTGCTTCTCTGCTAACAAGGGTTTGGTGGACCCTGAGCAGGAGGAAATGGTCTAATTTATGAAACATCGCAAAGGAAAACATCATAGGTATAGCAAGGAAATTTCCTTTCTAAGACCCTTGGAAAGGAATCTGACTTGCAGTTTAGGGGTGGGATGAGGAATGATAATCAGCCATCGGGATGTGAGAATTCTGATTCTGGTCCTGAAGCCACCTTTGTCTTTAGGGAAGTGTTGCGCTTGCGGCCCATCCTGTCCCCCGAACACAGCTTCTATTCGTCTCTGTGTCTGATACGGGGTTTCACGGGAGCGCACTTAGTAATCGCTCCCTGAGCTGAATTTAACCCACGGCTAATGAATGGTTCTTCACCATCCGATGTAGAGTCCGAATGCAATCAAATGAGAAGTATCATAAAGTACTCAGGTTAAATGGCATCAGGTAATGGCTATAAAGTTTGAGTGAGGGCAAGGATGCAGATAGTGGGGGTCATTTTCAGTCGTGTGTACTGAGATGTCGGTGTGTGTCCCTACATACGTGCTTCCATAGTAGAAGGAAGGAAGTGGAAAGGGGAGAACATAGAGCTCTTGGCTAAAGAGCCACAAAGCTGTTTTTTAGAAGGACTGCTTCTGTTGTATTGCGGCATGCTTCCTTTGAAGAGGGCTGTATTATGCATCCTCTTCCCGTTAAGTCTGTTGGGGGAAGAACTTACAGAAGACAATATGCTACCAACTCCCAGGGATCTCTTATCAACACAGAGCTCTGCTCATCGCGCACCTGCACAGAGCCAGAGACATGAAGCCTCCATTCTCGGCGACACCAACCCCAAACAATCAAAATCTCCAGTAAATCACTGGGACTTTAAGGGAGGCTGCTGATTTTTGAAAAGTGTTAACTTTGCCCCGGAAAGCAGTAAGCGAGAGCGAGAACAGTGGTGCCTCTGGTCTGCGCATTCGATCCTTTTGCACGGTGGCAAAGCCTGCGAATTGTTTTCAAAACAGTGTGGGGCTTCCTACCCCGGGTGAAGATTTATCTGCTTTTGGCAACTACCCTGGTTACTGTGGAACAAGAAGTTTACTTCTCAATAGTTTTACAAATTATGTGTTTAACTTTGTCTCTATAGAATTAATTCCTGGGAGGGGAGAGGGGAGAGGGGAGGGGTGGAGGCCAGGCTTTCAAAGGCTGGTTTACAAATTTGAGTTTTTAAAGTAAGAGCAGCAATTTCCCCCCTCAGCCCAACAGTGCAGCGGAACTCTGTTTCAACCTGAATGCAGTTTGCATCCTGCATGTACATTGATTTACACATTAAAATAAAACAGCTTCAGTGTTTAGCAATAAAAAAACGTTGTTTAATCGTTAAACAACCACCGTTTTCTTTTGCCCTTTAAACCTGCATTCAATCAGCTTGGATGCTGGTTTACAGTCTCGTTAACTGCTAAGATCACAAAGGAAAGGTTAGCAGGATCACCAGCAGCAGCAGGAAGCCCTGAAACGCCCCCATTGTCACATGAAACATTCAGCAAGACGCTCCTTCAGCTGTCTTGCAAATGCACACTCAGCTCTGAGGGAGGTATGCGGTGAGAAAAATGCAACTTTTAATTCCAGCAGGGCCCTGTGTCCGATCAAGGAAGGGGTCGGGGGAGAAAAGGGTTCTTGCATTTAATCTTCTGCGTAGCCACGTTCATCAACGTTATCTGCAAAGTAAGCCGGGGGTCCTTCCACTGCGGAAATGTAACCTGTTGGAGGGTACATCCTGGTCAACTCCTAGGCCTGGAACGTCCTTTTTTTTTTTTTTTTTTTTTTTTTTTTTTTTTGTAGAGGGAGGAGGAGTTGCAGTGTTTTATGGCCTTCTTTCAACACATGGGAGTTTTATCACTCATTTTAAAAGTACAACTTAACACCATTTTCAGACCGGCCTGAGTTCCAGCCCTGGATTGTTTTCACAAAATGGCCCCTTTCTTCCTCAGACCAGGATAGTCGCAGGTGCCTATTAATTGCTTTACTTGTAGGAACTGAATTTATTCCCTTCATGGTAGGAAAACCAAGAGTGTTTTCTGAAATTTAATTCCGTGAGCTACAATCCGTCACACCAGGTTCTAGGAAAGGCTCACAGCTTTCTGGAGATGAACTGCTACTTTACCACAGACTGTTTGCCTTTTGCTTTCTTATTTTACCTCCGTTGGGTGTTCATTTTTGCCGTCAAGTGTTTAAACCACACTGGAAAAGACAATCCTTCCCTTTTTAAGTGGCCAGGTTCTAGACGAAATGGGTAATTGTTCCAGTGGTGGAGAAGGCAAGGACAAACAGTTCATTATGTTTTATAGAATGGCAAAATTTGACCGTGATCTCCGTCTGAGATGGAGATATGGAAACCTAGAGAGTTCACGAGACTTGCCCAAGATCTCGCAGCTGGTTGGTTCACTGTGCTTCTGGCCGCCCGTCTGCCTTTACTGAGTTAATACAAATGCTCCCTGCATTGCCCTCACGGAAGGTAAGGGCTTGTTGTTCGTCTCTGTTTTATGTATTTATCCTTAAGGCAGCTCTGAAGTCACTGGCATTCTCACCTTTTTCAAACCAAACAATCCAGTTCTTTTCCATTAACTTCGAGATTTCCATTTTCTAATTTTTCCACCATTTTGATGTGCACAGTAGCCTTTTAGAATCTGAACCAAAATATTCGGGAAATTAACCAAGTTTTTGTATAGGTATTTGGATACTGTGTAGACTAGTCCTACATTTCCCTGTTCTCAAAACTGCTGCCCAGATAGAGACTGCGTGTTCTTTGGCCAGTTTGTTGAACCATTTCTCTCAAGAGCAAAACTACCTACCTCACGTTTTCCATTCTTGTATTTCAGTGTCATATCTTTAACACATTTGGTTTTTTTTTAATGGTTATTTATTTTGAGACAGAGAGAGCGAGCAGGGGAGGGGCAGGGAGAGGGAGAGAGAGAATCTCAAGCAGGCTCTGGGCTGACAGAGCTTCGTGGGCTCAAACCCACAAACCATGAGATCATGACCTGAGCCAGAATCAAGAGTCGGTGGCTTAAGTGACTGAGCTACCCAGGCACCTCGATTTATTTTTTAAGTAGGCTTCACGTCCAGCACAGACCCCAGTGTGGGGCTTGAACTCACGACTCTGAGATCAAGACCTGATGAGCTCCTGAACTGAGATGAAGAGTAGAAAACTTAACCGACTGAGCCACCCAGGCGCCCCAAACACATTTCATTTTTTTAAGCAGGGTTTTGTTTTGCTAGCTGTAGTGCATCATGACCACAAATTTACATTAATTTTCATCTCTGAAGATGAAAGGAAGCTATTGCTAAGTTTAAATACCTGTTCTAACTCACCCTTTTTTTAGTTAAAAAAAAAAACTTACCGATTTGATCTTTCCTGAAGACATGCATATTTATTTAAGCAGCTAGTTCACAGAGAATAAGCCTTACATCAGTTCTTCAAGCACCTTACACTAAGTACTTCGATGAATACCCACTTCCACTCAGTTTTAAGCTAAATCCAACTGAAAATCACTACTTAATTTTTTTTAATGTTTATTTATTTTTGAGAGTGGGGAGGGGCAAAAAGGGAGGGAGACACAGAATCAGAAGCAGGCTCTGAGCCGTCAGCACAGAGCCTGATGTAGGCATCGATCTCACGGACCACAAGATCATGACCTCAGCCAAAGTCAGATGCTTAACCGACTGAGCCGCCCAGGCACCCCAGAAATCACTAGTTTAAAGAGGATAGTTGGTCAACTCAGTGGGGAAAAATAGTTGATTAAACTAGTTGTTTGCCCTTACCTGGATAAAATCACTGATTGATTATTAAACAGATTTTTCTAACATGTCACAATATAGGTTGCTCTAATTATTATACATGTTAAGTGCAGGGCACAGCAGGGAATAGCATGTTGTTTTTACATGGTGATAAGAACTGTGGAAAGAGGGAAACCAGGAAAGACAGAAACAGATGAGAGGGAGAAAGAGGGAGATGATACACCCAAGGAAAGCGGAAATTAACAGCGACTGTTTTCAGAATAAAATGCGTTGTAAACCCCCGTGTAGCTGAACGCTTTTAAGAGATGCCTTCAGCAACTCCTGTGTTGCCTAATGTGTATACTCTCCCTGAACAAAATGCTTCTTTCCAAGAGCTGGACAGTAGGAAGTAATCTATCTTCAACCTTGTTTAGTTTGTAGATAACGCTATAGAAAAGGTCTGTTGAACTTTGGAAAGCCAGTCTCCATGTGTTATCTCTCACTCTTGGAGGCCAGTTAAAGGGCATGGCCATGACCACCACCTTGGTCCTTCAGCGATTGTTTACGAAAGCTTGAAAAATGTTTCCAGGGCCCACACCTGCCTCTCTGTGGAACTAGCGCGACTCAAGCGGGCTGGCAGGCAGACCTAGCTTTCACGGAAATGGAAGAGAGAGAGTTTGGGTGAGCTTGGGCATCTTTCAACACTTGCTTTTTTGCTTTCTCCTACTGAATTTTTAATTTCCATGAAACGTCGGTAGGAAAGTGGACGCTGGCCTTCTTTCCTTTTGTCTGCTGCTTTGCAGCTATTGGGATACTATGCTTTGGATAATGAAGTAGGTTGTCATTTCCTCCCCCAAATAATACATTACAAAGTGGAAAGGCGAATTTCCTGTGGAAGCTCCAAGTAGCAGGTGGTATTTCCTTAATATATTGTTTTTAACCTTTAGGAAAATCGGTATTATGAGCTGACTTTGGAAAATTAAAATAGCATCAACGTCCTACATTTTCAATACAACAATCAAAAACCTAGTTCGTTAGAAAAAGTTAAACTGGAGTACTGTACCAGGAAAAGATATCGCATGTTTTGTTTTTATGTGCTATTTTAAAGTTAATAATTCATGGAGGATAAGAAAAGGGATGTGGCACAACTGAATTTCCCAGTTGGCTAAGAGATTTTTTTTTTTGAAGAAGAGAAAATATGTATTTTTCAGTTTCACATTAAACCTTTGCTGTTAGCTAATGCTTACGTGCATTTAGTCAGTCGTACAAAGAGTTAAGCATGGGACTGTTCACATGGCAAATCTGAGTTGAGCTGGAGGTAAAAACATCTGTATTTTTCATTCATTTGCTCAGCAGCACTAAATTTCAAGCTTGTTTTTTGTTCGGCATCAAAGAAAAAGTTGTTTTATGGTTATTGGATTTTTTAAACTCGCATATTTCTTGAAAGGGACTCAAGTCACTGGATCATTATATTCGTTTGAGTTACTTTACTGCCCAACAGCCCTTCTGCGTGCCATCTTGTTGAATAAGGAAAACATAATTTTATTCTTTTTCTTTTCCTTTGAAGAAAAAATTTAAGAGGTTTAAATACCATTCACATTTTGGAATTTCCTTCTTTACTCCTCCCAAAACCATCATCTCACAACCACGTAAAGCAATCCAATGTTGAAAGACTTAAGAGATTCTCACAACTATAAATATCCTTTATATGATTATAACTCCTCTGTTTATCGAGGGCAATAAGAATGGAGCCCAGGAGCTAACAAAGTTTATGGATGTATGCGTGTGTGCTCGCGTGTGTGTATTGATATATATCCAAAGTTTGATGTGTCCAGATATACACAGTGTTTCTAGCATACAGATTGCTGATTAAATATCTATTCTTTTTTCTCCAAAAGTTCTGAGTGTGCAGACCTATTAGTTGCCAGGGACCAAATTGCCACGACCAATAGAGGGCTAAAATACGTACCAACACCAAGAAAATGAGCTATATTCAAGTTTAAACTATTAAATGTGGCTAATTTAAATAGTTATGTTCATTCTTTAATTGTTCTGTGGCACAATTTGGCTTCAAGATCCCAAACTGTCAAGTGCAAGAAATCTACATTTTCATCCTGAGAAGTATAAATCAGATACTTACGTTTCCCTTAAAGTTTACCTTCATTGTCATTGCCCCCCTCCGTCCCAAAAGGAAGGAGAAGCAAGAGCTGGGGTCAAAACCAGATACTGTAAAGGCTCAGCTAATTTTGGACTCTCCGAAAATACTAATTTCCCAGATAATTGAATGTTAACATCTCTCATTTTTAATGTTAAATTTTGGTAATGTTGTTGTATATGAAAATCTGGCTAATGTATATGGTACGTGTGTCTCTGACTACATTTACTACTGCACTGAATATAATTTTGTACGTTTCTTGATGATGCTTTGTCATTAGCACCCACATCGCTAGACTTGTCAAGTGGCAAAGACCGTATTCTTTCATTCTTTCTTCCTTTCTCATTTCTTGAATGCTCACCATACGAAAGGAACTCTGATGTCCGCCCTGGTCCTTAACAAGTAGAAAGCACTCAGTGTGAGTGTATGTTGAAGAAATGAAGGAATTAAGGAATAAATAAGTTCAGTGGGTAGTTATAAGGGTGGATTCAGTTCAACAAACTTTGTTTTGGGTGTAGTACCAGGCTCAATATTAGCTGAGACTGTAGACCAAGCAGTAGGGTCACAAATTATGTGGACTGCAGGAATAAATGTATTCACCCCCAGGCCAGTAGTACCTTGTCCCTCCTTGAAAAGTACTCCAAACCTGAGAGTACCTTATCATTGACCACTTTCTCATGAAATTAGAAGAAACTTAGGCAGCTGCAGGACTCTCTGGGCATTGCCACAAGGCTGCCGTCTGCCAAATGTATGTTCAAGTCAAAACTGAAAGCAACCAGCTCTTTACAGGGTCTCCATACTTCCTAAAACATACGTATCGTAACATCAGTCGACGGAACTTTCCTTGACACACATCACAGACACCAACTTGCAGGTTTTATGCCTCTGCCCCATCTACACTAAGTTTGTTCTTGGGCTGAACAGAGCAGCGTTACTCACCACTTTGAGATTTGGGGCCATGATACTCTGGGGGATGGATCGCATTCATACAAAGACCTTATCGTCATTACACTCCTATTCGGCATAATGCGGAGGGAAAGTGTGGCCTTTGGAGATGGACAAATATAGGTTTGAATGTCTACTTCATCCATCATGAGCTGCTTATCAGCTGCTTGGGGAGCCTTGGGAGTTTCAGTCCACTCATCTGTCTTCATAAACATGGAGATATATATAGGAAAGACCTTTGCAGAGCTCCATGAAAGCTGGTTACTTTTTTATTACTGCTACCTTTATCAGACCAGACATAGGAGCAAGCTTGAAGTTTTTTTTTTTAACTTCCCTTAATAATTGCCCTCTATGCAAAAACAAGACTGCAAGATGCCCTTTTCTTCACTTATCCCATCTAAACGATCGCTGTAGAGTCTGAAAAAGTAGGCTGAATTTCTCACGAAATCCGTTTTGTTATTAACATTTCATATATTGAAGGATCCATACAGTGAATCAGAGGTAATTAATGCTAAGAGATGAAAAGATCACACACAAAAAAATATTCACAAAATCATACCCTGCTTCCTCAAGCAGTCTTCCATAGGTAAGTCTGTTGTTCCAAATTGGGTCTTCACTGAAAGAATAAATCTAAAACATGGTGGGGACTGTCCACCAAAAACATCTACCTTTTTTAACATTAACTTGCTTTCTGTAAGCATTAAGCACAAGTGAAGCTATTTTCTTTCTTTTTTTTTTTTTTTTTTGAGGGACAGAGACAGAGTGCGAGCAGGGGAGGGGCAGTGAGAGAGAGAGAGACACGGAATCCAAAGCAGGCTCCAGGCTCTGAGCTGTCAGCACAGAGCCCGACACAGGACTTGAACTCATGAACCCCCAAGGTCATGACCTGAGCCTGAGTTGGACACTCAACCGACTTAGCCACCCAGGTGCCCCAAAGCTATTTTCTGATCACCAAATTTTTACTTACCATCTCTAAGAAGAGGCAGCCTGTGCTTCATTTGCATAAACCCATGGGGACAGGGTTCACTAACATCAGCATAGAGTGTGGAAAGTAACGCCAGCACGGACCCACTCTGTCAGCATCGTAAGACCGTTCTGGGACTAGACCCCGTGCGGAAATGAGTTCTCAGAAGCAGCTACAGAAATCTTTTGTAAATACCTGCATCAGCCCTACCTTATCTCCTTTTCCGCCTCGCTTTGCCACAGCATTGTCTCTGTTTTGGAAGATATGTCAGTCTCTGTCAGCTGTCTGAATTCGTGAGAAAACGTTTACATTTGTTTGTGTAGTCACACGACAGTAGCCCCCAGAGATAAGGGAGTTCTTCCATCTGCTTCAGAAGAGCCACCTGAAGAGAAATACGGTGTCGCAGCTCGAATTCACATTTAAAGGGCACATTGTGAAATATTACTCCACACAGTTTGGAGAACTGAGAATTTACACAGATTTTCACTGGATAGAAAGTGGCACTTCCTGACCTTGGTAAAATACAGGCAGGTAAATCAGTATTGCCGGGATCCAGTGGCATTTGCCGGTGCTCACTTTTTCCACTTGGAAGCAACGGCCATATTCTTGAATAAGAGGCGCCATCTTTTTTTTTTTTTTTTTTTTTTTCAACGTTCATTTATTTTTGGGACAGAGAGAGACAGAGCATGAACGGGGGAGGGGCAGAGAGAGAGGGAGACACAGAATCGGAAACAGGCTCCAGGCTCCGAGCCATCAGCCCAGAGCCCGACGCGGGGCTCGAACTCCCGGACCGCGAGATCGTGACCTGGCTGAAGTCGGACGCTTAACCGACTGCGCCACCCAGGCGCCCCTAAGAGGCGCCATCTTTTTATGCTTCAGTCTTTTTGCATTACCCGAAAAGAATGCCGGAATTCATGATGGGGTTCCTCGTAAACCGTCGGCCCCTCGTGCGTTTACACACCCGTGATTTTGCTACCTAACGTGTCATGGCTATAAATGAAGGATGCAGTGTTTGCCTTCATAAGAGACTTGCCCTCTACACCAAGTCAGGTTCAGCAGGCCTCCATTTTCTCTGTCAGTCCCACAAGTTTTCGGAGCACCCACAAAAGCCATCTCTTAGCGACGAGCAGAACTGATGAGCCTTTTGGTCTGATGCTTACGTTTGTTGGCATGAATGGAGGCTCACAAGTTGAGCGCGGTCTACAAGTAGGCTGGGGAACTGGAAATGTAAGCCCTCGGCTCCAGTGCCGGTGTTCTTCAAGCTGTTGCCTCTCGGTTTCCTTGTCTTCGCCCTGAAGACCTTGAATGAGTGGCATAGCATCCATGGAGGCGCTAGGAGACTGACCTAGCAGCTTTTTTGGCAGCCAAACAGGTGTTCCCCTGCAGAACCTGAAGGGATCTTGAGAGCAAGAGAAGGAAGGAGTGGATTTTCATGCCGGTGGCCAGAGCAGAGAAAGCAGAGGGGCAAGTCACAGGTTACAGCAGTGACGGAAAGATGGCTTCTGAACTGGAGGGCAGCCACACAGTCTCTTCTTTCCTTGGTTCTTCTACCCCTGTCACCATGGCCGGAAGTGTAGTGGCTTTAATGCCTCCCCAGTAGAAGGGAACTTTGAAAGCGTGTGTGGCTTAGCATCCTGACAATAACTATATTTGCTTGAGTCTTTGGAGGTAAGCATCAGGAAAATCAGATTGTTGGAATAGCCGAGCTCTTTCACAGTAGCTCTGCATTCCGTTCGGTATCCAACCATAGGTTGGAAGTGTAGCTTAAGTTTAGGGTTGCATTTATACAGGGACTGTTATCAGTTTTTAGAAGCATTAGAAGTGTGGCTAAGTAAGCAAACTTACAGCGAAATGTCATCTATTAGAGGCTGCTGAACAGTTGTTTGAGAATAGTCTGGTAGTCATTTTAGCACAAAGGAGCTACTCGAAAATTTGTTGAATACATGAAATGTTTTTGACAGAAATATCTGCATAATTGCAGTGTGTTATACATGCTCGTTATAGCCTAAAGGCATCTGTTTGAGTTGGGGCTTTTTTTTTTTCCTGTCTGTGTAACACACTTGCAGACACTGTGTGAATATTTGCTGCTGTGATCCTTGTAAAAAGTGTATCTCTTGCTTCTTTTAACAGCCTAAGCATTCTAGATAGAGCTAGTTTGCCAGCAACACATAACTTTGACGAAGGAAAATTAAGTTTGCTTTTATTGAAATTCTAATGTGGAACTTGCTGAAAGTTAGTTGGGGGGAGAGGTCATTTTTGAAGAAAATGAAGAGTTTTGGTTTTGGTTTTGTTTTAATCTCGCAATCGAATTGGCGATCCTTTCTTATATTTAATAAAATGTGGGCTCCTTTCGAAAGAAATCCCTGACAATAGTAGATTTTAAAGCCAGGCTCTCTTTCCCAGCAGCCCAGGGTGTTTTGAAGATGGGAGAACAAGGGAAGTACTTTAAGCTGTAAAGTCTTGCAGGGCTGCAGTTAAGTGCTTTGGGCACTGCATTCTTGATGAAGCATCATATTACAGTAATATTATGAAAAAACAAAGCTACGGGGAATTCTCAAACATGCCTAACACATACAGAGCTTTAATGTTCATATGGCTGGATCCATTCAACAAATGGGATCTGTGGGTCAGATGCATTTTGCAAGCCACCATTATTAAGTTGTTTTATTTTTACCATTAAGTAATGGTTCCTTGTTAATATTATGAATGCGTGTGTTCTTTGCTCTCTCTGTAAATCTTTTGTTCCGTTCTTTTTTTTTTTTTCTTTCTTTCTGGCCTTACAAGAATGTGGGAGAGGACATCCCTCTCCACAAATCAAGGGCTTTAAATAGCCACCCTAGAGCTGAATGAAGGAAATCGGTCTAGATAGCATCTTTGTAAAATGCATGCCTATGAACAGTGCATCACACAATACAAAGGAAATTGCCATCGTCCTGTGCAAGTTAGGTGAACAAAGCACACAAAAAAAACCCATGCGGGTTACCATGCATGTTCCCGTGCAACCAGAATCTTGAAGGCCACAGAAATGGCAAGGCTTACGTGACATATTGGCAAATGAGAGAGTGTGGATTTGAAATTTATGAGGCAGGGAGTCTAGTAATCGTTTACTGGAGGGATACTAAGTTCTTTGATATCAAGCAGTCATAAACAATGAGGAATGCCTGCCGCGGCTTCTATTACTCCTGGTATTACTTTTGCTATGACCACGACTACTAGAATTACTATTACTACGACTACTATTACTACTATACCAGCACCACCACTGTCCCTGGTGCTGTTAAATAATGTTTATTAAATTCTTACAGCCAGCGGTTATGCCCTGTATTTAAAAGACATTAATCATTTTTTTTTTAATGTGTGTTTATTTTTGAGAGAAAGAGGCAAAGAGCAAGCTGGGGAGGGGCAGCGAGAGAGAGAGGAAAACACAGAATCCCAAGCAGGGTTCAGGCTCTGAGCGGTCAGCCCAGAATCCGACACGGGGCTCGAACTCAACAAACCGCAAGATCATGACCTGAGCCGAAGTCAAACGGCTTAACTGACTGAGCCACCTGAGGGCTTCAAGACGTTAACCATTTTGAATCACCCCAACAAACCAATGAGTTATCCACATTATACACATCAGTAAATCAAAGGTTACATTGCTACCAAGTCACAGAGCTTATGCATAGTTGGTCCCAAACCAGATTTCTGTGGCCTTTTTGGCTCCAAAGGTGTGTTCTTTACCACCATCTGAAGCGTCCTTTCCCTGTCTGGAACTCTGCAGGTACCAAGATGTCCCCTCCAAGCCCTTGGAAAGTAAATTGAGTTCCTTGAGGGAGCATCTTCCCAAGGCCAAAAAGCTGCTTTTATAGTTACTCCAAAGCAGCTTCCATATCCTGGAAACAGCAACTACAATCAAAGATAGCACCTTACACACATCCTTCCTTTATTGAAAGAAAGAAAGAAAGAAAGAAAGAAAGAAAGAAAGAAAGAAAGAAAGAAAGAGGGAGGGAGAAAGAAAGAAAGAAAGAGAAAGAAAGAGAGGGAGAAAGAAAGGGAGGGAGAAAGAAAGAAAAGAAAGAGAGAGAAAGAAAGAAAAGATAGAGAGGGAGAAAGAAAGAAAGAGGGAGAAAGAAAGAGAGAGAGGGAGAAAAGAAAGAAAGAAAGAAAGAGAAAGAGAGAGAGGGAGAAAAGAAAGAAAGAAAGGGAGGGAGAAAGAAAGAAAGAAAGAAAGGGAGAAAGAAAGAGAGAGAGGGAGAAAAGAAAGAAAGAGAAAGAGAGAGAGGGAGAAAAGAAAGAAAGAAAGGGAGGGAGAAAGAAAGAAAGAAAGGGAGGGAGAAAGAAAAGAAAGAAAGAAAGAAAGAAAGAAAGAAAGAGAGGGAGAAAGAAAAGAAAGAAAGAGAGGGAGAAAGAAAGAAAGAGGGAGAAAAGAAAGAAAGAGAAAGAGAAAGAAAGAGATGGAGAAAGAAAGAAAGAGAGGGAGAAAGAAAGAAAGAAAGAAAGAAAGAAAGAAAGAAGAAAGAAAAAGAAAGAGAAAGAAAGAGAGGGAGGGAGAAAGAAAGAAAAAGAAAGAAAGAAAGAAAGAAAGAAAGAGAAAGAGGGAGAAAGAAAGAGAGAGAGAGAAAGAAAGAAAGAGGGAGAAAGAAAGAAAGAAAGAAAGAAAGGGAGGGAGAAAGAAAAGAAAGAAAGGGAGAAAGAAAGAAAAGAAAGAAAGAGAGGGAGAAAGAAAGAAAGAAAGAAAGAAAGGGAGGGAGAAAGAAAAGAAAGAAAGGGAGAAAGAAAGAAAAGAAAGAAAGAGAGGGAGAAAGAAAGAAAGAGGGAGAAAGAAAGAGAGAGAGGAAAAGAAAGAAAGAGAAAGAAAGAAAGAGAGGGAGGGAGAAAGAAAGAAAAAGAAAGAAAGAAAGAGGGAGAAAGAAAGAGAAAGAAAGTAAGAGAGGGAGAAAGAAAGAAAGAAAGAAAGGGAGGGAGAAAGAAAGAAAAGAAAGAAAGGGAGAAAGAAAGAAAAGAAAGAAAGAGAGGGAGAAAGAAAGAGAGAGAGGGAGAAAAGAAAGAAAAAGAAAGAGAGGGAGAGAGAAAGAAAGAGATGGAGAAAGAAAGAAAGAAAGAAAGAAAGAAAGAAAGGGAGAAAGAAAGAAAGAAAGCAAGAAGGAAGGAAAGAAAGAAAGAAAGAAAGAAAGAAAGAAAGAAAGAAAGAAAGAAAGAAAGAAAGAAAGAAAAGAAAGAAAGAAAGAAGAAAGGCAAAACAAAAAACCTTCCACCACCAACAGTCCCTCCTAAGATTGGAGATACCTACATATATCTGGCAATAAGCCCAGACATACCAACACATGTATTATCTAGAGCCAGGACTTGACTCCCACCGTGTCTACGGAGAGACAAGCATCTCATTTCAATAGGCAACTCATTCACAGAGTAAGGACACTCCCCTGGAAGTGACAGGGAGTCAGAAGAGCAGCATAAAACAAAGAAAGTAGTTATTAGCTGCTGGCCAAGGGCCCCCAGCTCACCCTTAGGTTCTACTTTGCTTCAGTTTAACCAAGCACAACTGTAGTCGCCTCCCACTAAAAGTCAGTAGACGTGTAGTCGACGTCCAGAATGTGGACAGGAGCTCCTGTTAGTTATTTACTACCCATCTCTGGCATTCCTTTTGGACATGACCGATGAGTTACAGCTGGGTTTTAGGCAGCGTGGCACAGTCATTAACTAGCTGTCAGGAACAGCTACACCCTCCGGTCCACAACGAAATGAACTCAAATCTGGATTTACCAGAGGAAAATTCCAAACAGACTAGGAAAGCAAAAACCACAGACACCATCTCCATAACAACTGTAAAACTGAAATGTGTGCCTTCTGCAAAGAGGCCTGTGCCTCTACCTCTTGTGAAACGCTTGACGGAGACAAAAGGTTTTGTGCCCCAGCACAGGACAAACGATGCAAAGAAAACCCTTGCGAAGCTGATTTCAGAATCAAGGGGGCACTTCTTACCAGCCCTCGAAGACAGGGAATAGTACGGTGCACAGAGCCAACCTGGTTGCCCCATCTTCCTTTGTTCACAGAGCGGGACCCTTTCTCTAGTCCAGGGGTAACACTGGTTTGTCAGAGCCGGTCATGTGGTCCCATCGCCCCTTTGCAGGGCAGTCTGCTTGGGACCATAAGAAGAGACAGTCTCTTCTACTGGACGCTGAGATTCCTAGAAGCGCCACCAGGAACGGCCAGACCCATTTTGTGACTCTGAGGGAGGTAGACCAAGAACAGATCTAAGACGGCAGAACAGAAGGATAGAAAGAATCTGAAGCCCCGGAGACTTAACCAAGTGAAGTTAAGCTGCTGCCCTAACCAATTCTGGAGGTGCAGTATCCCCAAGCTCTTTGCCACATTAAGTAAATAATGGCCTTATCAAATCAGTTTGAGTTTGGGTTCCCTGTTGTACCCAAAAGCATACAAGAGAAATTTTCTTTGGTGGGATACTTGAGATTCATCGGAATTTATTGTCCGCAGTTTTATTTTTTATTTTATTTTTTAATTTTTTTTTTCAACGTTTATATATTTTTGGGACAGAGAGAGACAGAGCATGAACGGGGGAGGGGCAGAGAGAGAGGGAGACACAGAATCGGAAACAGGCTCCAGGCTCTGAGCCATCAGCCCAGAGCCTGACGCGGGGCTCGAACTCCCGGACCGAGAGATCGTGACCTGGCTGAAGTCGGACGCTTG
This sequence comes from Puma concolor, assembly GCF_028749965.1. NCBI lineage: Eukaryota > Metazoa > Chordata > Mammalia > Carnivora > Felidae > Puma > Puma concolor. The sequence continues at coordinate 51,454,727 of NC_141673.1, read as the reverse complement.
CTTAACCGACTGCGCCACCCAGGCGCCCCTTGTCCGCAGTTTTAAATATTGGTTTATTTCCCCCAAGTTTACTCTTCCCCAAGACATACTGCTCTGCAAGAAATATAGGGAGATAGAGCCATATTTAATATGTCTTCCCATGTTTTAAAAATATACCCATCTTCGTCTCCCACTTTTGGTTCTGCATTAAGGTAGCTCTTTCCTGTCAATGACAGCCTCATCGGAAGGAAGAATTGTAGCTGTGTCAGTGTTGTTTTCCCATGACCGTGTTTCTCAGAGCACCACCCATAGGAACAGTTGCTTATTTTACTTCTTTATTTTTAAATGTTTATTTAGTTTTAAGAGAGACAGCGTGAGTGGGGGAGGGGCAGAGGGGGAGGGGTTACAGAGGATCCAAAGCGGACTCCGCACTGACAGCAGAGAACCCAATGCGGGGCTCCAGCCCACAAAGCAGAAGATCATGACCTGAGGCGAAGTTGGACGCTCAACCGACTGAGCCACACAGGTGCCCCAGTTGCTTATTTTAAAAGCGGATTCCGGGGTTCCTCCTGAATCTGGGGGTGTAGTCAGGAATCCTCATTTCTACCCAGCACCTTTTATGAGGTCTATGAAAGGTATCACTACCACTTTAGAAGAGAAGGACTTCCTCCAGGCAAGTTTGGGTTTAGAACCCAGAAACCTTTTTTTTTTTTTTTAATTTTTACTCCATGCAGAAGAGATGAAGTGTGTTAGCCGCTGAGCCAGGTGGGTGGGCAATTACCCTGTTTGTGAAGAATCTCTGGGAATTTTCCATTGTTGTTGTGGTCTGCACAGCTTCTCTGAGGTTGGAGCATGAAGTGGTCAGCGTCCATAGCTTTGACTAGTAATTGTGCCTTAATGTAAATATATATAAATATTATACACATATATGCTGGCTTTAAATGGAGTGTTTTAAATGACTCCCTCTATATGGCAGTGTGTATTTATATATATCATGGGTAAAAAATAAGTGTCATGGGTGGTCACATTCCAAAGAAATGAACGCATGTACAAAAGCACCAGCCAGTGAATGGAGTGACCATACAGAACAAGGGATTAAAGGCAGGAGACACAGATTTCTTGAGTTGAAAGCCACAGGAAAGGAGGAGGGGAGATGTCCGATGCTGTAGGTGAAGGGCCTAAGGAGGAAGAACCTGTATGGCGTCTGTGTGGGAAGCAGGCATCTTTATTCTTCCTAGGTGTTGGTCACAGACAATAATATATAATACATAAGATTATAAACACCATAGATACAGGAACTGTGATCATGTATTTCCTATGTCATAGACACCGTGGAATTTACAGCTAAAATTGTAAATATGATCACGTGTTAGAACAGGTGATAAACAGGAGGGAAAGAAACACACCAAAAAAGATCATTAGCAATTATCTCAGAAATTTTATTTTATTTTATTATTTTTTAAAAAATTTTTTTTTTCAACGTTTATTTATTTTTGGGACAGAGAGAGACAGAGCATGAACGGGGGAGGAGCAGAGAGAGAGGGAGACACAGAATCAGAAACAGGCTCCAGGCTCTGAGCCATCAGCCCAGAGCCTGATGCGGGGCTCGAACTCACAGACCGCGAGATCGTGACCTGGCTGAAGTCGGACGCTTAACCGACTGCGCCACGCAGGCGCCCCATCAGAAATTTTAGCCTCCACAATCTTGCCTGCATTTTTTTCCCACAGACATTTCGAAGGGAATAAAAGAAAAGGATGAAGGAAAGTACGTATGTATGAGTATATACATATAAAGATAAGAATAGCAGGATGGGATGCTTTTATAGAAATCTAGTGAGAAACAAGATGCTATTTTTATTTCTGAGGCATCGTGAACTATTCTTTAAAAATTTTTTTAACATTTATTCATTTTTGAGAGAGACAGAGACAGAGTGCAAGCAGGGAAGGGGCAGAGAGAGAGGGAGACACAGAATAGGAAGCAGGATCCAGGCTCCGAGCTGTCAGCACAGAGCCCGATGCGGGTCTTGAACCCAAGAACCAGGAGATCATGACCTGAGCTGAAGTCGGACTCCTATCCAACTGAGCCACCCAGGCGCCTCATCCCATCTTGAACTTTTTGATGAGAAAACACTTTTTTGAGAGCAAAGCTGCTATTGTGAAAATAGAGTTCTAATACTGATTGGTCCTCCACGTATATTAGAAACATTCTTTTGAACTAAGATCTTTAAAATTGTTTCATTCAGATGCAGTTTTTCTTAATAAGAAAACCTTTTTTTTTTTTTTTTTTTAATTTTTACTCCATGCAGAAGAGACGAAGTGTGTTAGCCGCTGAGCCAGGTGGGTGGGCAATTACCCACCTGTTTGTGAAGAATCTCTGGGAATTTTCCATTGTTTCTTCATGTTTCCATTTTTCTTCTTAGTGAAATTGTAGTCCTGGAAAGCTAGATTTGTATTCTTTCAAAAAAAACAGGCTACTTTTATGGATGAGAGAAGATGTTTTCATATAGCACTGGATTTTCATTAAAAAAACACAAGCGTACAATAAGCTCCTTGCTGGAGCAGTGTGGTATGGTGGGAAGAACGAGAGACGTGAAGCTCTACAACGAAGTGGCAGCTTCGTTATATACAGCAGCTTCGTTATATACGGCAGCTTCGTTATATACGGCAGCTTCGTTATATACGGCAGCTTCGTTATATACGACAGCTTCGTTATATACGGCCTTGTCACCATTTGTAAGTCATTCGCTGCTTTAGAATCCCACTTCTTTGGGTCTAAATCTGAACAGCATCACTTCTTTCAGATGGTCGTTTGTGAGGTACACGCTAAGTCACGTTGTAAACTCTACATTGCTGTGTTATTGTCATGCGATTGACCTACAATGAAGTCATGTGATATCATCCTGCGTTGTAATTTAAAAATGTTTGATTCGATGGAGGTGACCAGAAAGTGCAGCTCAGAGAGATGTTTCTGGAATAGTATAAGCAAAGATACGTCGTTTTCAAACTGACAGTGTATCAATTCCAGAATTATCAATTTTAGAGCAGTTGACCTGAGTTAGGTAGTCCAGGGGTTGCCTGAAGTTCCACTTGAATTTGAAGTAGCGATTTTGGAGACAAGCTGAATGAAATGTTTGGTTTTCTGAAGAAGGAAGGAGGCATTTTAACTTACGGAGTCTGAAGAAAGGGACATTAATCCAGAGAAAACCTTGAGGGTGGGTGCAGGGAGAAGGTATTTTCTGGAAAGACCGGGGTGCTGGGTGCACTCTGGAAGTGTGAGAATGTGGAAGAAAGAGAACTCCCTTCTACAACTGTTTAAAAAATTAAAGGGTATAAGCTAATGTTCGGGAATAGTTAACATTTCTCGGATTGAATATTAAACTTCCTCCAAAGAAAACAACTCAACTGCTAAAGTCGGCCCTACACAGTGCCAAGAAAATACTGCTAAATTAGGGTTCTAGGAGAGATATGACTCAGTTAAGTATCGTAGAGCTCACAACCCATAAACTATCCCTTTGTAGTCCTTGAGAACTAAGAGATTACAAATAAATTTACTGACTCCTTCCTTAAGGAAAGGAAATGCCTAAAATCATGATTCAGCTTTTTAAATTCAATTTCCACGTGTAACTATTATGGCTGCTGGGAAATACTCAATACTCAAACATCATTTTGTAAAACTATTTTTAAGTGCTTTAGTCTAAGAACTAGATGGATGTTCTTAGAACCAAATACTTTTTAATTGAATAAATTTAACAGGTAACATAAGTTTAAGGTGTAGTGTGTGACTTTGATATATGTATATATTATAAGATGATTGCTGACGTAGCAACATTTAGCCTTACGTAGTTATTACCTAAGCGTAGTACAGTATTACTATCTCTATTCATTGTCCTGCGCATTGATCTCTATGGCTTATTTACTGCTCATTACAAGTTTGTACCCTTAAACCCCCCCATCTCTTATTCCTCCATCACCCCATCCCTGGTAGCCACCATTTTACTGTTTTGTTTTTGTTACAGGTTTCACTTTCTTAGATTCATGTACAAGTGATATTATACAGTACTTGTCTTTCTCTGTCTGACTTATCTCACTTAGCATACTGTGCTCAAGGTCCATCCATGTTGTCATAAATGGAAGGAGAGCTTCCTTTCTCATGGCTGAATGATATTCCATTGTGTATAGGTACCACATTTTTTTATTCATTCATTTGTTGATGGGCATTTGGATTGTTTCCATGTTTTGACTATTATCGATAATGCTCTAAGAGTGCATATATCTTCTCAAAATCCTGGTTTCATTTCCTTTAGGTATATACCCAGAAGTGGATCATTTGGTAGATCTATTTTTAATATTTTGAGAAACCTTCCTATTGCATATTGCTTTCCATAGTGATTGGACCAATTTACATTCCCACCAACGGTGGGTAAGGGTTGCCTTTTCACCACCTTGTTGCCAGCACCTCTTGTCTCTTGAAAGCCTGATGACAGCCATTCTAGCAGGTATGAGGTGATATCTTACTGTGGTTTTCGTTTGCATTTCCTCGATGGTGAGTGATATTGGGCATCTTTTCATGTGTCTGTTGGCCATGTTGATGTCCTTTCTGGAGAAATGTCTATTCAGTTCTTCTGCCCATTTTTTAATCAGATTGTTTTGTTATTGTTGCTATTGAGTAGACTGAGTTCTTTATATATTCAGATCTTATCTAATACATGGTTTGCAAAAATTTCCTCCCATTCTGTAGGTTGTCTTTTCACTTTGCTACCTCTTCCTTCTGCTGTGCAGAAGCTTTTGAGTCTGATGCAGTCCCACTAATTGATTTGCTTCTTTTGTTGTTTGCGCTTTTGGCGTCAGACCCCCCAAATTATTGTCAAGACCAATATCAATGAGGTTCTTACTTATATTTTCTTCCAGGAGTTTTATGGCATCAGGTCTTATGTTTAAGTCTTTGATCCACTTTGAGTTAATTTTTGTGAGTGGTGTCAGATAGGGATCCAGTTTCATTCATTTCATTGTTCTGAATGTTTCTCCAATTTTCCCAGCACCATTTGTTGAAGAGACTATCTTTTCCCCATTGGGTATTTTTGGCTCTCTTGCTGAATGTTAACTGACCCTATATACTGGGGTTTAATTATGGACTCTCTATTCTGTTCCATTGGTTTATGTGTCTATTTTTTGTGCCAGTACCATACTATATTTATTACTATGGCTTTGTAGTGTAGTTTGAAATTCAGAACCATGGTACCTCCAGCTTTGTTCTCAGGACAATTCTGGTTATTTGGAGTCTTTTGTGGTTCCATGCAAATTTTAGGATTGTTTCTTCTATTTTTATAAAGAATGCTTTTGGTATTTTGACACGGATTGCATTGAATCTATAAATGGCTCTGGGTAGTATGGCCATTTTAACAATATTAATTCTTCTGATCCATGAATATGGGATGCGTTTCCATTTGTTTGTCTTTTTCAATTTATTTCAGCAAAGTTTTGTAGTTTTCATTTTATAGATCTTTCATTGCCTTGGTTAAATTTATTCCTAGGTATTTGATTGGTTTTTTTAAATTATGAATAGGATGGTTTCTTTACTTCTTTTTCAGATGCTTCATCATTAGTGTAAAGGACTACAACTGATTTCTGTATGTCAGTTTTATGTCTTGCCACTTTATTGAAACTGTTGACTAATTCTAACAGGTTTTTGACTGATTCTTTGTGATCTTCTATATATAGGATTGTATAATCAGCGAATAACAAGTTTTACTTCTTCCTTTCCAATTTGAATGCTTTTTGCCTCTTTGTCTTGCCTGATTGCTCTAGCTAGGACTTCCAGTACTATGTTAAATAGGAGTGGTGAGAGTGGCTATCCATGCTTTGTTTCTGATCGTAAGTGCAATGTTCCATTTCTCTCCATTGAGTATAATGTTAGCTGTGGGTTTGTCATATATGGCCTTTGAAGTATGTTCCTTCTCTGCCCATTCTGTTAAGGGTCTTTATCATGAAAGGAGGTTGTAGTTTGTCAGATGCTTTCCTATGTCTGTTGAAATGATCATATGAGGTATTACATTTATTGATTTGTATGTCAAATCATCCTTGTATCCCAGGGGTAAATCCCATTTGGTCATGATGTATAATCCTTTTAATATATTCTTCAAATTGGTTAATTAATATTTTGTTGAGAATTTTTGCATCTATATTCGTCAGGGATATTGGTCTATGATTTTATTTTCTTGTGGTTTCTTCATCTGGCTTTGGTATCAAAGTAATGCTGGCCTTGTAGAATGAGTTTGGAAGTGTTCCTTCCTTCTCAATATTTTGGAAGAGTTTGAGGAGGATTGGTGTTAATTCTTTTCTAAATGTTTGGTAGAATTCTCTGGAAGCCATCTGGTCCTAGAGTTTTCTTTGGTGAGAGCTTTTTGATTATTGAGTCAGTCACTACTAGTTATTGGTCTGTTCGGATTTTCTCTTTATTCCCGATTCAGTTTTGGTAGGTAATGTGTTTCTAGAAACACATCCATTTCTTCTAGGTTATGTAATTTGTGGGCATGTAATTGTTCTTAGTAGTCTCTTATGACTCTATGTATATCTGTAGTATCAGTTGTAATGTCTCCTATTTCATTTCTAATTTTTTATTTGAGTTTTCTTTTTCTCTTAGTCTAGCCAAAGTTTTGTCAATTTTGTTTATTTTCTCAGAGAGCCAGCTCTTAGGCTTACTGATTTTTTTTTTCTATTGCTTTTCTCATTTCTACTTCATTTATTTCCATTCTGAGCTTCATTATTTCCTTCCTTCTTCTGACTTTGGGCTTAATTAGTTCTTCTTTTTCTAGTTCTTTAAGGTATAAAGTTAGGTTGTTTATTTGAGAGCCTTCTAATTTCTTAATATACACATTTATTGCTATAAACTTTCCTCTGAAAACCACTTTTGCTGCTTCCTGTAATATTCAATGTGTTGTGTTTTCATTTTTATTTGTTTCAAATTGTTTTTTATTTCTTTTTTGGCCCAAAGGTTGTTCAGAAGTTTGTTGTTTGGTTTCCACATATTTGTAGATCATCTCACTTTCTTCTTGTTGATTTCTAGTTTCATAGTATTGTGGTCAGGGAAGATAGTTGGTATGATTTCAGTCTTCTTAAATTTGCTAAGATTTGTTTTGTGGCCTATCATATGATAGGTCCTGGAGAATGTTCATGTGCACTTGAGAAGAATGTGTATTTTGCTGCTCTTGGATAGTATGTTCTGTATATGTCTATTAAGTTCATTTGTTCTAAAGTGTGATTCAGTTCCAACATTTCCTTGTTTTCTATCTGGACAATCTATCCATTGCTGACAATGGTATTGAAGTCCCCTACAATCATTGTATTGTTGTCTATTTCTCCCTTAAGACATGTTATTAATTCCTTAATATATTTCATAGGGGCACCTGGGCAGCTCAGTTGGTTAAGCGTCGCTCAGCACAGAGCCCAACGCAGGGCTTAAACCCACAAACCATGAGATCATGACCAAATACAAGAGTCAGACACTTACTTAACTGACTGAGCCACCCAGGTGCCCCAGATTGCTGTATTTTCTTGACATTGACCCCTTTATCATTATATATTGCCTTTTTTGTCTGTTGTTACACGTTTTGGTTTGAAGTCTATTTTGCCAGATATAACTAAGGCCACGCTCACCTTCTTTTTAAAGATTTCCATTTGTTTGGAATATCACCTTCCATCCTTTTATTTTGAGCATGTGTGTTTCTTTAGAGCTAAAATCAGTCTCCTATAGGCAGCATATAATTGGGTCTTGGTTTTTTTGTGCATCCAGCCACTCTGTGCCTTTTGATAGGTGAGATCAATCCATTTACACTTACGGTAATTGTTGATATGTAAGGATTTACTACTGCCATTTTATCTTTTGTCTTCTGGTTATTTTGTTTCTCCATTGTTTCTTTTTCCTTCTGTTTCTGTTTACCTTTGTAAATTTGTGGTTTTCCATGTTGATTTGCTCTTTCTCCCCATTTTTTATGTTTCATGTCTCTACTCTGGATTTTTGCTTTGTGATTACCAAGAAGTTTACATAAAACATCTCATTGATAAAATAGTCCTTTTTCTGCTGATAGAAATTTATCTTCTTTTACCTATAAAGTTTCCATCCTTTTACTCTTCCCCTTTTATATTTTCGATGTCACAAATTATCTTTTTATGCTGTGAGTATGTTACCAAATTGTAGTAGTGATGGTTATTTTTAATCCTTTTTTTTATAACCTTTATGCTATAGTTGCGTTTAACATAACATTCAAAAAAAGAGTTACAGTTCTAATTCTGTTTTTCACCTTATCAGAGTTTTGTATACCTTTGCCTTTTCAGCTTGAACAACAACTTGCAACATTTCTTATAAGACAGGTCTAGTGGTAGTGAACTGCTTCAGCTTGTGTTTGTCCGGGAAAGCCTTTATTTCTGCTTTATATCTGAAAGATAATTTTGCCAGGTAGCGTATTCTTGACTGAAAGTTTTTATCTTTTAGTATTTTGAATATGTCATTCCATTCTTTTCTGGCCCAGAGAGTTTCTGCTGAGAAATCTGCAGTGGCCTAATGGGAATACCTTTGTAAGTTACTACCTTTTTTCTCCTGGCTGCCTTTAAAACTATTTCTTTATCATTGACTTTTTATATTTCTAATATAATGAGTCTTGAAGATGGGATTTTTTTTTTTTGCATTGAGATAGCAAGGTATTTTATTAGCTTCATGGACTTGTATGTCCAGTTCCTTCCCCAGGTTTGGGAACTTCTCAGCTATTATTTCTTTAAATATGCTCTCTGCTCCCTTCTCCCTCACTTCTTCTGGGATACACATTATTCTTATGTTGGCTCCTCCAGTGGAGTCAAATAGTTCTCAGAGGGTTTCTTTACTTTTTAAAATCTTGTTCTGTCCCCTCTTCCACTTGAATAATTCCTATATTTCTATCCTCAAGCTCACTAGTTCTCTTTTTCATATGATTGCTTTATATCCAATGCATTCTAATGCATTCTTCATCACATTTATTGAGGTCTTCAGCTTTAGAATTTCTGTTTGATACTTTTTTAATATTAATCTCTTTGGTAAAATACTCCTGTTTATCCCTAAGATTGTTGTGTGAACTTTTGAATTTTCTTGTAGCTTGTGGAATTTCTTTATAACAGCTCTTCTCAGTTCTTTATCAGTTAGGTTGCAGTATTCCATGTCTTTAGGCTCAGTTGGTGGAAAATTGTCACTTTTCGTGGTACTGTTTTACCATGGTTTTTCATGGTGTTTGACGAGATGTGCCTCTGCCTCTACATCAGAAATAGGGAATACCTTTCTTTTTTAGGCATGGTTTTGTTTACTTTGATTCTAGCAGTTCAATAGGCGGTAGTTTAGAACCTTCCTTTTGTTTTCCAGAAGGTGGCGCTATAGCACATGTTTTTGGTTTCTTTTACCCAGAGCTGACTCCCCACTAATGTTGGCAGCAAATATTAAAAGGAGGGGGGCGGGGAAGGAAAAGGTGGCAGCAAAGGAGGAGATATGTGTACTGAGCACTTGGGCATTAGGTATGCCCACTGCCCGGTAGGGATATTCTCAAGGTGGAAGGATCCCAGTGGTCCATGGGCAATCCTCTTGACTCCTGGGGCGGATAGCAGGAGAGATTTCCTTCGGTTCTTTGTCTGCCTACTTCCTTTTCCTTTCCTTCCCCACCCCAGTCACTGCCATCTTTTCTCAGAGAGAGCAAGGGGTCCCTCCAGCTGTAGGACATGACCAAGCAGACCTTCACTTGCCACGTTTACCCTCCACCTCCTTTGCTGGAAAAGTTCTGCTGGCTTACTGCTGGTCAGCTGCCACCCTCTCTCTGCCATCACTACGTTGGCTGCTGTGGGCTCCACTGCCATTTCCCTAACTCTGCCACCTCCTCTGCAGTCCAGTGGATCTCTCAGGTGTCCTGATGTGCTGTGCAAGGGCAACTTTTTTTTTTTTTTTTTTCTGTTTTGGATGTCTGAGTAGTTGTAAATCAGAGAGGACAGAAAAAAGGAATGACTCACCCCACCATGATGCTGATGTCCCAAAGAAATGTTCTAGGTAATGATTCTAAATCTCTTTCATCCAAATAAAAGTAATTAGAACTACTTTAAAAATCACATTGTGTCTATCAGAAGCAAATGGCCAACCACACAGGAAAAGGCATAAATATTATATAAAATTGGTTATGTAAAAAAAGTCCCAATCCAGTTTCATATGATGACTATCTGAATAATCAGTCAAACGTTAAGAAGACATTATGTCTTACATGGACTTTCAGGTATGCCACCAACCAACCTGGAGTATTAATTATTGTTCATCTTCAATAATATATCATTTAATTTCCATTATGTTGTAGGTGTCTATTTTCATCCAGTATTGAACATTAATTAGTCTTTCTACCTGGCTAAAGTTGACATTAGCTCAAGTTCGAACTCAGCCCTCAGCGTCTGTGCATGTGTTCGATTTGCTGAAACCCGGCATCATGGGGTTTCAAACAATTATTCATTTTACTTTGGTGCTATTAACCATATGTGCTTATGCAAAATGCACTAGCTATATGAATGGTCATACACAGGGAAAAAGAAATATCTAAAGAAAGAAAGAAAGAATTTGAGCCTTTAAACAATAAGTAGTGTTTGTGCTTAAAAACTTATAGAATAAGGAAATAGGACTGAAACAGATGGATTCTTTTTCTGTGGAGTAATGTTAATCTCACCATTTTCACTCAGGTGAAATTTTCGCCTACGGGTGAGTTTCCTCCCCAAATCTTGGAGAATTGGCAAGCATGGAAATGAAAAGTCAACTCACGAGACCGTGTATTCCTTTGCCCCACCTGTGTGTGGCTGTTCACTTTAGAATGCCTTGTATCCCCAAAGCATGGTCATCTTCTATAAAATAAAAATGCCTATGAAATGCTACAACTCAGGAGCACATCACGGTATCATTTTAAGACTAACCGCAATTTTGACATTACCCCCATACTACATCTTTTTTTGTTTTGATTTGATTTTTAAGCTTAGGAAAGAAGTGATACTCTTCTCCTACATCAAATTGTCAAATTGCTTCCTACATCCTTTTTTCCCTTCTATCTCTACTTTCTCATTTTCCCTGTTAGAAGGCAAATAATCATGACTATGCCCCTCTACACTTAAAATTCCATTGAACATAAGAGATTGCATTGAACATAGAAAAATAATCTAAAAATAATCTAAAATTGCATATTGTATTCTAATATCTAAATCTAAAAATCTAAAAATAATCTAAAATTGCATATTGTATTCTAATATCTATGTCTTTGTCTCCCCCATTAGACTCTAGGCTTCTTGAGGCCAGGAAACGTTTATTATTCATTTTGTGCACCCAGTCCCCATCTGATGTATAGTTTCTCAAATATCAATTAGGATTTGATAAGCCAATAAATACCTTCATCAGATTATAGATGGTTGGCTTTTGAAGCTAATCAGGACACTGAAATTTTTAAAGGGTCCCCTGTTGATTTTTGCCCTCCGTTCTGGAGGTGTCTGAAAGGCACCAGAAGGTCGGCTAAGGCTCCGAAGTATTGGCCCCCCAAATCTTGTTTTCATGAGAACTGCTGTGGCGTTGCCATACACACCCAGGCTGATGTTAATAAACACTAGCTAGAGCCGCTTGCGCCTATTCTCATTCTTGAATAGATGAAATGAGCCCAGCCGCAGTGAGGACGCTTTGCTACAGTAATCCAATAAATACTTTTAAAATGAGGCTTACTTTTGTCTTTTGCATTAAAGTCTAAGAGTGAAGCCAAGTAGAGTATAAAATAAAGAACACCTCCCCTTCCCCCCAATACCAAGCAGAAATTCCAGAGATTTTGCCAAAACTCCCCATAGATTTATCACTTCTTAGGAGACTTTGTACAGAGAACTACAAAATCTCCTTTGCACTATAAGAGCCAGATGTTGCTGTCAAATTGTAACCATCCGGGGCTACATGTGTACACACGTTGCATAGTCATCTCTAACTGCACACAGGAGGCACAAGAAATAGAAGTTATGACCTAACTCAAGCTTTTTCTAAGCTGGCGGAAAATTGTCACCAGCTAGTCGTGGTCGGTGGTTTCTGTGTACTAAGGCCTCCCACCACAAGGGGGCACAATCATTCTCAACTGAGGAAGCCATGAAAACAAGACTTCCCGCCCAAGAAAAGTGGTATGTGCAACAGAGATGGGATTTGTATAGCTGTAGCTGAGTCGCATCCTCACACTGTCACACCAATATTTGATCTGAAATAAATTCTTCAAACTTTAGACACCCCAGGTTCCTATCTAATTACCAAAAAAAAAAAAGAAAAAAAAAATCTTAGGTAAATAATACGGGATCGCTTGGCGTTAGAGAATACTCTGAACTCAACTTCTTTATACTAGTGGCAACAGCTGAAGTTGACCATTCTAAATTAAATGAGAAGTTACATGTTGTTTCCTTTTAGAGCTTTCCTGGATAGCCACCAGGAATTGTTATATACAGAGTATTCCAGCCGTTCAGTTTCAGTGAAGAAGTAGAATTCAGAAGGGCTTGTGTGGGTATGAGAAGAGGTTAGCTAGATGGTCACAAAGGCCGCCATGGTAGACTGGGAGAACAGCTGCAGAATAAACGAGAAAACTGGAGCACCATCCTTAGGATAGGCAAATCCCCCCTTTCACCAGACCACAGAGTCTGGCAGGACTTTGGCAAAATAAGCATCAGGATCAGGAGCCAGGGTGGAGCAGCATGGGAAACTGAGTGCAGGATCTAGGTGCACTGTAAAAATCCACAGTACTTACAGGCTACCAGAGCCTAATGACAAATCACAAAAATTACAAGGAGAGTGGTCACCTCACCTTGAGTCTATTGGGCCAAACTATATGAAATTGTTGCCGTTTCACTGTTTTTGACAAACACAAATGCAAGTTCATATGGTTCAACCTAACAACAGTCTAAATCATGCTGAGTGAACGGGATTGCTCTGCCTCTGCCTATCTTGGTGACACAGGTCGATGGAGGATTTGCATCTGAAGATCGGGGACCTTTATTTGACCTTCCCTGGAGCTCTGGTGTTCCATTGAGGGGCTCCAGGGGCATCTTAGAGGGCCAGGAATGGGTTGGAGTGGAAGTCACGTGAATGAGGCACTGATACTCCTGTCAGAAGGACCATTTTCATTTTGTCTGCTTTCTGTTGGGGGATTCCACTTACGATCTGATTTGTAAAAGGAGAGGGAGAGGTTTTCATGTCCTAAAAAAAAAAAGGGTTCAAAACCTGTAGAGCATGTTCATTTTGTTAAAGGAACCCAAATACAAATCTTGACATTCTAGAGTACTGAAGTTTCAAAACTATGAATCCAGAAGATCGTGAGCAAATGTGTTGATACATCATTTCATGAAAAGCAGGAAAGAATTTTCATTCTTGATGATAGTAGTCTCCCTTCAGTTGGGTTAATATCATGTTCAAAGAAAATACATCCAAAATGGCATTGTGAAATTTCAGAGGGTGAAAAGCATATTTCTCAGCACAGAAATGGAAATGAATCTTGGTTAGAGACAGAAAGAATGGTCATATTTTTGCCTTTAAACTACTGGGGACAAGGGTGAAAAAGGGTGTTGTTCAAAATACAAGTCAAAAAGCACTCCCATAGGCATGTACACCACATGACTTGCAGCGCCTGCTGGCCCTCATGGCTCATGGTCATATTTGGAGTGTTTATGGAGAAACTGGACAATTGCCTGTGTAGAATGTGGGCTGTGTCTACTTATTGAATTTGTTTGATACTTTTTACTACACATAACCAATTAATTTAGTCCAGAAAGCAGATGAGGTCATTGAGCAGTAGGCCAATTTAATGAATGAATTCAATCTTACTTAATGAAATTTTCTCCAAACGGTAGGGATGCATTCATCAGTTTGGGCAAAATATGAAGGCAGTTGTACTTGTGTGGTTACAATTGCAGTCATAAGCCCCACCCTTTCAACGTGCTGACTTAGGCATAAAGGACTCTCTGGAAGTCTAGGGGTGCCTGGGTGGCTCAGTCAGTTGAGTGTCCTACTTCGGCTCAGGTCATGATCTCACGGTTAATGAGTTCGAGCCCTGCGTCAGGCTCTGTGCTGACAGCTCGGAGCCTGGAGCCTGCTTCAGATTCTGTGTCTCCGTCTCTCTCTGCCCCTCCCCTGCTCGCACTCTGTCTCTCTCTCCCCCTCGCTCTCTCTTTCTCAAAAATAAGTAACTTTTTTTTTTAAAGGACTCTCTGGAGGTCTAAAAGCAAATATCTATTTAGCAAATGTTTTAGTATCCCATATTTAATTTAAAAATTTTTAAAGCTAGACTTACCTGTGAGATGTTATTTGGGGAGAAGTTAAAGTCCCCTTAAATGTCTCACAGAAGAAATGAGGGTTTTAAAATCCTCTTTTAGTAAACAGCTAGGGGATCTGTCTTACTCTAAACTGCCGTGAGAATGAAAACCAATTCACATGAAGAGAAGATTGTGCTAGGGAACAGAAGTACCTCTTGATGGAACAACGGTCTTATGATTTTCAAGCAAAGTGGACAAAACCTCCTCCCACTGGCTGGCAAAAACAAAAGATATAATGAGATTAAAAATCTGCTGCTTACATGAAACCAAAAGACCCATCTGTACAAAGATCCAAATGAAGGGCTATTTTCTTTCAGAGGTTAACTTGAGACTTTTTTCATAAGGATATCCTCACTTTACTGCACACTGAGCCTGATTTTTTAAAAAGTTAAGTTGGTAAGCCCAATTCCAGCCTCATTTCATTTACTGTTGAGATTAGTACTAAAAATGAGCTACTAATGTCTAGGTCCTTTGTTATGAAGGATTTTCTTTCAATGCCTACTAGAAAGGTGGCTTAGCTGTCTAAGTATCAGCTTTAAATACCTAGACTCCCTGGAACCATAGGCTGGATTCTCAGAAGGGCTAGGGAACCCCTTAATTATTCTGAAATAGATGGTGTGGCAGGCCATGTCCTTTACAAGTGTCTTTCTGTAAAATCTCAAAAACCAAAATACTCTGTGGACATTAAAAAATCAATAACTGTTTTCCTTTCATTTGGAGAAATACTGGTTTGCCCTATGATCTCCGAAATCTAAAAGTATGTGCTTTTCGTTTAGTATCCTTTGTGATTTCTTAGCATGCTGTATCCTACGCTACGTACAAACTTTAACAATAATATTTGTTTGTGTAAAGACGGTACATTGAATTTGGCTGAACTAGTGCAATGGAAGGATGAGCCTGCAGAGAACCATACTTTGGAGCCCATGTGGTGAGAAGAGGGCCTTTCTTCATCTTTACGTGATCTGTTCTATTGATGGGGTCTTTTTAGTTCTCACGGTTTGATTTTAACGTTGTATTAACCCACAGCATTCCTTCGAAGTCCTTTGTAGTCGCTGATGATGTCATTTCATTCTGGCTGGAAAGCTGTCTTTTACCTACTGTATTTTAGATGTTTAAATACAACGGCCGAACGAGAGATTTGCATTACAAACTTTTTGAAAGGTGTAACTATCTCTTAATAACTTAAAGTACCTCAGATTTCAGGGCACGAAGGGGTTTGCACACCAAGTCGACAACGTGCCCAAGCTGTAGGAACTCATGGGCACGGACTTATTAAAAAACAATCAGCAGAGGGGCGCCTGGGTGGCGCAGTCGGTTAAGCGTCCGACTTCAGCCAGGTCACGATCTCGCGGTCTGTGAGTTCGAGCCCCGCGTCAGGCTCTGGGCTGATGGCTCAGAGCCTGGAGCCTGTTTCCGATTCTGTGTCTCCCTCTCTGTCTGCCCCTCCCCCGTTCATGCTCTGTCTCTCTCTGTCCCAAAAATAAATAAACGTTGAAAAAAAAAAATTAAAAAAAAAAAAAAAAAAACAATCAGCAGAATCATCCAAATGAGCCACTATAGAGGACTTTGCTAATTTGTGCACTAGAACAGTCATTATGAAATCCATGCCTTTAAAAGGGACTTCTTAGACCCTCCACACTTGATAATAAAGGCAGACTTTCCAGTGGGGGAGAGAGAATCAGCTGGAGCTTTGGGACCTAACTCTCGTCCTCTGGTAGTCGCCTGGAGTCTTCAGGACTGGAGTGGCCTAGAGTCGCCTGTGGAACCAGACCTGGGCCCTGCTGGGGAAGCCATGGCCTTCCTCTGGCCCTGGTGGCAGTGGGGAATCCTGAGAGATCCCAAAGAAGAAGGTGAATCTGGAGTTGGAAATCAAGGCCATTCTCCTCCTGGATTGGACCTGGATTTGAATTTATTTATTGATTGATTGATTTATTGATTTATCTTTGGTTAAGGAGGAAGATGGGTTTCCTCGGAGCGTTTTACAGGGTATTAAAAGAACTAGAAGACCCAGGTTGTTTTAGCTTGAGAAAATGATCTCCGGGAGGTTACTTAAACTCCCTATTTACCTCAGTTACTTTAGTTACCTTAGTTTCCCCGCGGGGCTGGGGGGGAAATATGGAAATAATAAGGCTTGGGACCTCCTGGTCATAAAGGGGCAGCTGTTAAAAATAGAAAGGATTTTGGTTTTTATGTGGGAAAAGCATGTGCAAAATATTACTGATGTATTGAGGTGCAGGAAAGTATCCTGCCGGTCACACTAAAGATTGATGTGCGTAGTTGACATTATTCAATTCTTATAGAGATATACGGCCGACCATGTTTCTGATGACAGGAATCCTAAGGGGCAACTGTTTTCTAGGTATCAACACTTAGTCCTAAGCTAGGAGATACTTCAAGGAAGATAAGAGACTTGCAGTTTGTTTGGTGTCTCCGAAGATTGCCAGACTACGGTTTGTTTCCTTTCCCTTTTTATGAATGGCTGTAGTATTATGCTTCCGTCTGCATTTTCTATCCAAGCCATTCATAAAAAAAAATAACAACCAAACAAAATAACAACAACAAAAAACTTTCTCGGCACGGTCTGGAGCCATTGGGTGCCAGAGGCTGGGAAAACATGCTGGCAGCCGTAACCCCAACTGGCACGGAGAGCGTTCAAGGGTCTGTTTGTTTGGTGGTCGGAAAAGTATGAAGTGCTGTGTGCAAGGGCAGCTGGGAGAGGTTCTGTGACACGGGCTAGGCCGGGAGCCAGCGCTGGCAGAGTTTCAGACATTGTCTTTCCCCTCATTGAAGTGTCAGGACCTAATTCATGGAAAATTGGGTGAGTTGGCAGCCCTTTCAGAGGATTTCATTGAGCCCCGCAGTGCGCAGAAGCCACATGAATGCGGGATCTTCAGCCAAAAGAGGAGGGGAACTTCTGGGCAGTAGAAACCAGTCAGCCTGCAAGAATGCGTGGGGATTTGAAGCGGTTTGGGAGTAAACATGTGTACAGGTGTAATCGGCGGGAAGAAAGAGAAGGAAGAAAGGGTCTGTCCTGACACATGGCTCTTCTGAAATGAATACTCTCTTAGCACACACTTTTGGACCCTCAGAGGCAAGCAGTCCTAATCACGTTTGGTTCAGTTCCACTTGGAGAAGACATCGTCTCCATACCTGGCTTTTCATGATGTCATCTCTCCTGTGGTTTTCAAGTCAAAGGGCAGAATTTTTTTTCTTTTCAGTGAACAAAAGTATCTTGCCATTTTTAAAACTGTTTATCTCGGGGCGCCTGGGTGGCGCAGTCGGTTAAGCGTCCGACTTCAGCCAGGTCACGATCTCGCGGTCCGTGAGTTCGAGCCCCGCGTCAGGCTCTGGGCTGATGGCTCAGAGCCTGGAGCCTGTTTCCGATTCTGTGTCTCCCTCTCTCTCTGCCCCTCCCCCGTTCATGCTCTGTCTCTCTCTGTCCCAAAAATAAATAAATGTTGAAAAAAAAAAACTGTTTATCTCGTCCATCCAAAAAAAAAAAAAAAAAGCTCTGATGATCTTTATGTAACATGTTTAATATGTCAGCCATAGGACAATCGCATCATCACAGAAATTCCGAGAGGAAGGAAAATGAATAGGAGCTGTATGCCCCCACGATATAGTGAATTTACCCTAACTTCTGTCATTTGGGAGAACTGTAGAAATTTTATTTTTTTCATTTGTGCCACGAAAGTGCGTCACTGGCCACATCAGAGTGGCTCAGTTGGACTTGCGAACCCTAGTGATAGGTACATAGAAGAAGTAAGGCTCATATTCAGATGTGAAAGTGAATACTTTGAAGTCACTTAGTTTGAAGTCATCCATCAAAAAGCTCGTGCTTCAAATCCCAACTTTACAATACCAAAGAATGGTTTAAATATCTTTCTAATATTCTAATTATTGGAAAATTCATTTAAGCTGTGTAGAAAAAACTTCCCTTAGGTGTTTCACTCAAAAAAGAGAATTCTGTTCTATATACGTAATTAGATACAGATATAGATAGAATACAATATTCCGCAAATGAAACCATCAAGAAAGCAAACAAACCCACAGGATGGTAGAAAACATTTGCAAATCATATTCTGATGGTACTCATACCCAGAACATATAAAGAACTCTTAATAATGAAAAGACACATTTGAAAATGGGCGAGAGATCTGGAAGATACTTCTCTAAAGAAGATACATAAATTGGGGCACCTGGGTGGGTAAGTCGGTTAAGTGTCCGACTTCGGCTCAGGTCATGATGTCGCGGTTCGTGAGTTCGAGACCCGCATTGGGCTCTGTGCTAATAGCTCGGAGCCTGGAGCCTGCTTCGGATTCTGTGTCTCCCTCTCTATCTGCCCCTCCTCCACTCCCTCTCTCTCTCTCTCTGTGTCTCTCAAAAATAAATAAACATTAAAAAAAAAAAAAGAAGATAAATAAATTGCCCATAAGCCCATGAAAAGATTTTCAGCCTCAATTGTCATTAGGGAAAAATCAGATCAAAACCCCAGTGACGAACTTCATACCCAGTGGGATATTTATAACGAAAAAGACAGGCAACAGCAAGTGTTGACAAGTATGTGGAGAAATTGGGACCCTCATGCATTGCTGGTGGAAATGTAAAATGGTGCAGCTGCTTTGAAATACTGACAGCTCCTCAAAAAGTTTATCCTAGAGTCACCTGTATGACCCAGAAATTCCACTCCAAACTACCCAAGAGAAATGAAAACATGTCTCCACTAAAACTTGCATACGAATGCTCATAGCATTATTCATGATAGCCAAATGGCAGAAACAACCCAAATGTCCATCGACTGACGGATGGATCAACAAAATGTGGTGTGGCCATACAATGGGATGTTATGGAGTCATAAAGAGGAATGAAGGACCGATGCATGGTATGACCCAGATGACCCTGGAACACATTACGCTAAGTAAAAGAAGCCAGGCACAAAAGACCATATATTGTATGATTCCATTTACCTGAAATGTCTGGAGTAGGCAGATTTACAGGGACGGAGAGATGAGTGGTTGGTTAGGGATGGCAGGGTGACTAGGCAGGCAGCAGGGAGTGGGGGGTAGTCAATAATAACAGGTATGGCGTTTCTTCTAGAGGAGGTGAAATGTTCTGAAATTAGGTTGTGATGATGATGACACTACAACTCTCCGGATGTACTAAAGAAACTGAATTATACACATTATTGGTGAGTTGTATCGTATGTAAAGTGTATCCCAAGAGAGCGGAGTGTTTTTAAAGCAAAATGTTAGCAAATTAGGCCCTTTCACACCTCCCGTGAATCTAATTTTAGAACCAAATTTTTGCAGACAAATGTGTATATTTGAAACACGTATACTTAATTATTGTCATGAAGTATGTTTCCTTCTAAGACGTAACAGGTTTTTTGTTTGTTTCTTCCTTAGCCACAACAAGTCGTTCAGAAGAAGCCTGCTCAGGTAAGAGATGGGCATTATGATTTTCTTTTCCTTCCAATTAAGATAAAGAGTAAAGTGAAAAGATATAACCCAAAATTAAACCTTAAATGTGTCCTTTTCTAGTTTTGATTATGTCAGCATCCCAGTATTCATGAAAATTCGTTGTGTCCTTCAGACAAAGCCAGGAATACATAGTCTGAGTTGTGTCACCAAAAACCGTAGGGGGCGCCTGGTGAGCTCAGTTGATGGAGCTTTTGGGACTTTTGATCTTAAGGTGTTTCAAGGCTGAGCCTCACGTTGGGTGTAGAAATTACTTACAAATAAAATCTTAAAAGGAAAAAGAAAAGAAAACCCTAGAAGATCAAGGCCTGAAGTGTACAAAGCAAATATAAATACTTTAAAAAGTAAAACCTTTATTTCAGTGCCTCATACGAAATATTTAATGATCTTACCATGTGTTTTGCCAATCTTAAACATCAAATTTTGTCCTTTCCTTCTATCTACCCATATTCCATTGACTTGATACAGGACTTATTAGCTGAAAAATATATCATGATTCATGACAGGAAACATATCTGTTCATTGAATTATTCCATAACCTTGGATAAGCCAAAACATCCTCAAAGAGGGCTGAGAAACTGGGAAATTAAGTCATACCAATTTTGCAGATTGATGAACCCTCAGGTCCTGCCTTCTTGGCTGCATCACAGTTTCTGAGGTGTTGGCAACATCAAAATGAGGAGCCAGGTTTACTTTTCTTACTCTTTATGCTTGGTGTTTTTGTCCTAAATATAATCTATACATGGAAACATAAGAATTGTATCTATTGAGGAAGTAGATCTTGAAGGAAGAAAAAAACCTGAAGATTAAATTAACCACGAGTAAATTTAACCAAGAGTCAATTTAACCATTCTTAAAGTATAAATGTGTCTCACAATTCTCCCCTTCCAAGTTTAAAGAGATACCCAGGAGATCTGGCTTTATCACACAGAAACTGCTGAAGTAAGTTGTTACCCGGTGTTGTGGGTTATCAAGTTCTTTGTAGATCTCTTTCACATAACTGAAAATATCCATGTGATCTTTTCTCTGGAGGTCTCTAAAAAGGTACTTTGCACCCTGTTCTCTTGGGACAATGTTGTTTTGACTGGGAAAGACCATCCGAGCAATCTTATGTGTCTACTATTCTTTACAAATGCTGCTTGAAAGAGAACTGAAGCTTCTAAACACATGTAAGCATGCAGGGAAAATGTGTCAGCGTAATTACATGTATGTGTTAAGTAGCATAAAAGAGAGTTAACATGAAAAAAATTTCTCAGGGCTGCCCCCATTCCTAAAAGCCAACAGTGGTAGGGGGAACTAAAAATAAATACCAGTGTTTGAGTGTTTGTAAACAATATCAAACAAAACAAAATATAAACAAAAGCTTGACATTTTATTTTTTTTTTTAATTTTTTTTCAACGTTTTTTATTTATTTTTGGGACAGAGAGAGACAGAGCATGAACAGGGGAGGGGCAGACAGAGAGGGAGACACAGAATCGGAAACAGGCTCCAGGCTCTGAGCCGTCAGCCCAGAGCCCAACGCGGGGCTCGAACTCACGGACTCACGGACCGCGAGATCGTGACCTGGCTGAAGTCGGACGCTTAACCGACAGCGCCACCCAGGCGCCCCAAAGCTTGACATTTTAAGTAGGAGATTGCGAATATATTTAGCCTCTCATCTTTCATCAGTAAGAAAATCAAGACAAAGTAAATTTAAAAGTCAGTTCACTTGAGCCAAAGGATACTGCCGTGTTCACTGTTGCATCACTGGCTATGAACATTCGATTAATATTACCTTCTGTGGTCTGTTAACAACATTGACTCAGTATCTATTCTTGGTGTTGTAGGGAAGATGAGGCACATGAAATAGTTATCGCATCCAAGAAATGTGTCATCTGGTTCAGAGTTTCTTAGCCTTAGCTGCATGGTAGAATCACCTAGAGATTATATAGGACATACATATATCACCATGTACGTGAACTGTGTATATGCCTGAACCCTGCCCAGTAGTATATGCAGAGCCAGCCCTTGTGAGCCAATCGTGAGCACCTCTTTCAAATTCTGTGTCAGGTGACGTCCAGTAGGTAGCTTGAAATCGACTCTGATGTAAGTATTTACACCGTGGAATTTGACAGCTGCTACCGATCAGGACCTTTTTTTCCTGAAGAGCAAGTTTGCCTACGCCACCAGCCCTACCCTTCACTGATTCTGATTTTTTGGGGTCTGAAGACCCAAGCATCGGTATTTTTTATGAACTCCCCAAGCGATTCTAATGTGCAGCCAGAGGTGAAGATACTTGGTGAACACGCACGAGAAGACATGTGAACATTTGTTGAACAAATGACCACAGAGTGCCAATGGATATGAGGCACATAGGGGATAACAGTCGGATAAGTGGAATACCGTGTGTTACTTAAGGGGATAATTCCTGGAAGACTTTTTATTTTGTGTTGCCATCTAGTTGCAGAGGGGAAAATGGAGATATAAATTAGGGAAACAGAGATGCTATGAATGAGTGGCATATTCAAAAGTAGAGGGGCAGAAACAAATAAATTACAGGTGGAGATTATCAGTGTGTCTGAAACTGATTGCGGATTGGTCAGTAATACACCAAGAAATAATAAATGTTTTCCCAAGAAACTCAGGAATGGCAAAGAAGGCACAGATAGACTGGGCTGGTCTTCGCTGATCCGTGTGGTTGTGTTACAGACCCTGCTCCAGAAGTTGCCCTTGAAAGGAGAGTTCAGAGTTAAAAAAATAAAAAACAAAAAAAGAATGTGAGCTCATTGGGCTTCCTAATCTATATTGTCTAAGGACATAGTGATGAATTATATAAACATGGGGGCTACAAGGAAGTTCATGGAGGATAATGTAAATTTAACACTACATTCAAAAGGATCTCTTCCTTTTCCATCTGTTTATTTCAAAATACCCTCCCAGATGGCTTTTCCATGTGGCAGTCTGGATTAACTCAGGCTCATATCCTTTCTTCATCAACAGTACTGTATTCAGATCCTGTTTTGAGGTGGTGAAAATTTTAATACAATGAAGTATTTCACATCTAAAGAAAAGAGCTCGGCAGCGTGTAAGGAGACCTAGGTTTTGCTTTCTGGCCCCATCACTGGACGAATTAATCTCTCTGTGCCTCATTTATCCATCTGTGGACTGGGATCATAACAACACATCTCCCTTACTCCCAAGAAAACTTTGAGAGATCCATAATTCTATAAATTCCAGGGAGCATTACTATGTTCTGACTTATTTGGGGAGGCTGGATTTCTAATTTCCAGAGATTTATACTCTCAAAAAGTCTAGAATTCGAATTCGTCCAAAACTGTCTTTTTGACCTCAGGCGTTTTCCCTGCACGTTTCAAAAATAAAGATTGTTTAATCTTTAAGGGGGAAATGTTACAGTGATTGCCACATCCTCTCATTAGGATTGAAGCAGTCAGAACCACTTTTCTTGGCGGTATGTCGCAGTTACAAAGACTCTATTGTGAAATATCCCAATGCCATCAAATTCTGAAATTTGAGAATTCCAGAGCTTCAAGAGTGCCACTCCTGGAAACTGGTATAGAAAGCAACAAAATTCATTCTGAGGAGACAAGTGTAGAATTACAGTAAGTCCCCAAATTGAGATATGTGTTTATGTATGTAAATACATGTGTCCAGAGAAGAATAAAAATTTAAGGGAAACCCTGCTGCCAGGGTTTGTGTTTATAAAGTCCACCAGGTGCCATCAGCTACAGACGTTAAGTGTGTCCCACATCCTAAGGGGGAAGTTAATGGTCTCTTAAAAATCTAAAGAGAAAAATCTGCAATATTCACATTAATTTGTTTAATTACAGAAACGGTGAGAACAAAGATTACTAGGGCACTCTATTTTTATTTAAAATGGCAAATTAAGCAATAAATAGAAATGAGCTCATGTCTTCGTGTTTTAGCAGTGTGATGCAGTTGACTTCTCGGCCACATGGAACACATTCTTTGGTAGGAAACAGTGGTGGGATTTGTTGTCGGCGTTGCTTTTATAAAAGTTAACCCCATACAAGTATCCGATTATTATTATCGATAGAGGGAATGCTGTTCCTCGGCTTGTCACTTTGATGAGAATAAATCTCACGCCCTCTCAGACCTCTAAAAAGGTTTGGCTGGTCGTCAGATATCTTCTTGTTTCTTGGGTTCCTTCTCTGAAGGCTTTGAACAGAGATCCAAAGTGACTCCTGCTAGATAATTCAGACAGTCTTTTCTCACCTGAGTCTACCCAAACGGGAAAATCGGCTTTAAAAATCCTAACGGTTCTCCTGACTTTCAACCCAGTTTCCTCATGGTTGTTCTGCCCTGGCAAGTGCCACCTCTAGCAACGAAGACAGGTATAAACCTGCTCCTTTTCAATTTCCCAACGAGAGGCTTGGAAAGTTCCCCGTTTCTAACAGAGCAGAAACAGAGCTTTGTGTTTTCAGGTAGAATCTTTACCTGCGAGTAACATCTTCTGTGGGGGGGGGGGGGGGGGGTGTACCAGGGCAAAGAACTCTCAGTAAGCCTGGTTATCATGGGACTTTTCCCCTCTTAAAAAAAAAAAAAGGTTGAATGTTTTTACAGGGACTTCAAGGGCTGTTTTAAGGATGTTTATATTTCAGACAACCTAAACATTGTTTGGAGCAAAAGGAGAGATTTCGTTTTGGGACAAGCACGTTGATGAATTGCAGTCAGCATCTTGTTCTTAAAGAAGGCATTTTGACTGGGGGCTCTCGGTCTAGACACACAAAGGAGAAAGGAGGAGGGGGGGAGAGGGAGGGTATTCTCAGTCCAACACTCGTCTTTTAAATGGTACCTTGGCCAATGCAGTAAATAATTCCTAATAAATCCGATTTGCAAATGGTCACTCTCCCACTGCACCGTGATTTATGCTGCCCAAGTCATAAAGAGCACTGATTTATTTATTTTCCTACTTAGGCTCTTTCAAGCTGGCAAAACATTTTGTGGGCCAGTAATTGTTTGGTACCAACCGGCAAAACACGAAGAATTCTATCAAAGCCCAGCCTGAGCGGCACTGTTTTGTTGTAGAGGAAATACTTTTTGATTTAACCTCTGACCTCTGACATTGCAAAGGTCAAGGGAAAAGGAGAGAGCACAGCAGACATCAACGTTTAACCCTTACAGTAAAATCCCTCAAGGACGTAACAGCACAGGTGGGGCAAAGAGACCTATCAAAATTATGATTAACCATAAACATATGAAGTAATTAGCTTAGCCAACACTTGTAATAAGGGAATATGAGCGAGGTGAAGTCAGCTGTGTTTTGGCAGAGAATGTCTCATAGAGATGACATAAACTTCTAACAGAAGCGAAAACACATCACTCAATGTAAAAACCTCCAAAAGGCAAAAATTTAGTGTTTCTGGGTTTGCCAGATTTCCTATATGAGTTTTTTTTTGTTTTTTTTTTTTTTTAAGTATGATTGTTTTTAACTATGTGAAGCCCATGGATCAGGCTAAAAATGAAAATGGCAATGTCTGCCTGCTTTCCCTCTGCGTGGTGATGTGAGTTGAATAAACACCAATTATTTATTCAATAGGAAAACTTTCTTCTCATTATCCAAACATGCTGACCCAAATTAATATGGATAAATAGTAACTGGTTTTAAAACCTGGTCTTTCTAAGAAAATCTGTAATGTTTGAATAGAAATCTATTGCTTTGTCCAACACACTTCCTTTACGTTCAGGAAGTGTTTGCTGAACACTCAAATGTATATTGAGTAATTACTTGTTGACTTACTGCTGTTACTGATATTTTCACAATCTTATTCAAAAGTCCTAACCCAGGACAATGAAAAACATTCGGTGAAAAATGTTTGACTAAAATCCAGCAATGTTCTCTTCCCTGGCGACAAATACAACAATGTGCAAAATTTATACACATAGAAAACAAAGAGAAAAGGTTTCTCCTGGTCTGTGCCACCGATAAACACATCTGGAATGGAACCATTAAATACCCTTTAACCTAGCCATTTTCAAAAACTGCTTTGCATGAAAACAAGAACATTCCTCAACCATTTTTGGAGATGTTGAAATAAACTTCCTTCTCCTGAATGCTTCCTTCGTGCAAAAATCCTTTCGCTACATCTTTAGTATTTTTCAAACCTGAGGCTCCTTTAGTAAGCATTAGAACGGGCATGGCAAATCCGTACAGCTCACCATCCTCAGAAAGGGCGACTTACAGGATCTTGAAACTTGCAGTCAGTTTATCCGTGAAATGATTTCCTTATCTGCAAAGGGTGACTCCCTTCTGAAATCAGTGGTAAATATCCCTTCACCCCAGGAAACAAATCTGCATATCCTGGGGATGAACGTGACCTCTGTTTACGATACTTTCGGTGACAGCACCCTGATCAAGGACACAGACGAGAGAAACAGGAGTGCATTTGAGAAATCAAAAACATCTTGTTTGGTTTTCTTTTTCAAGGCTTTATTTAAAAATCGTGTGTTTCTTTCTCACCAATCTATCACTGAATCACAGGTAAAGAAACACACAGAGAATGAGTAACTGCAATTAATAATTATTCCACACTGTATCTTATAGGATTTTTTTTCTCTTTTTTTTTTTTCAAAAATGTTCCCATTTGGTTGTCACATTTTCCTCTCACACCCTGCTGGGCAGTTCGGTGGGTATGGTCATTACTGGTCTGACACAGTGAGAATAGATGTGAGTTACACAACCCATCAATGCCAGGGCTGATGTCTGTGGTCAACGACCTCTAGGATCAAGCAGTCTTCTTTACTTTAAACATCCCTCAATAAAGACCTTAACACTGACTTTATCAAGTTGATGGTCACACATGCAGGATAGTCCTGACGCTTGTATATTTCTATAGACGTAAAGCTAAAATAAAGAGAGCACTAGGTACAAATGCCATGAATATCCCAACTTCTTAAGTCTCCTTTTTCAAAAAGTAGATTCCCCTCCTAACATTTCCACCAGAATACCTTCCACTTGCCAGATTATCCGGTTTCTATATGTTCCATTTAACGTATTTTTAAAAATCTGATGTAAAGTTTTCCTAGTTGGAGGAAATAATCACTTTCCATTAAGTTAAACAGCCTCAATCCATTTTCTTTTTAATTTTTTTAATGTTTATTTAGTTTTGAGAGACAGAGACAGAGCGCCAGCAGGGGAGAGGCAGAGAAAGAGAGGCAGACACAGAATCCGAAGCAGGCTCCAGGCTCTGAGCTGTCAGCACAGAGCCCGACGCGGAGCTCGAACCCATAAACCTCGAGATCATGACCTGAGCCGAAGTCAGACGCTCAACCGCCTGAGCCACCCGGGCACCCCCCTCTTTTTTTTTTAATGTTTATTTAAATCCATTTTAAGTTAAAATATCTGACAGAGGAATAGAAAAACTCCATTTTGCGGTCTTGCGGGTCACTTAGCTGCAGCTGGAACTTGAAAAATTGGTTTCTGGTCATTGCTGCTGAGGCAGAGAGCCCGTTATTTCTTTTCGGGTGGGACTGGCTGGAGATACTCAGCAACGTGAAAAACTCTCAAATGTGTCTGTCATTCTGAGTCCTTAACGAGTTGGACACGTTAAGATGACAATAAGAATCTGTCACTAAACCATAACGACTCTTTCTAGACAACCAGGTATTTGTAGGTTTATTGGCAAGATAGCTTAAATTGCAGATGTATTTTTAGCCTGCAGCATTTTTATAATAACGGAGTTGCAGAATTCTTTGCAATCAAGGAGAAGAAATAAGGATTTATTAAAGCCGACATGGACTTCTGGGATTTTGCACTCCTTACTGCACACAAAGAGGGGGATCATGGGGACCCAACTCCTAAAATTTGTAAGGAGAGCATTTCCGTTTCCTGATTCCATTTAGAATTCACCAGCCCCTCTTCCACTGCAGACCTGCTGTTTAGTCTGCATCTGAAAATTAAACCCAGAGCTTCGGCTCTCACATTAAATGCTAAACGTTCCTCCAGCACACGCCCTCACCCGCGTCTGTGTGCTAAGATCTGTGATTAGACTCTTAAGACGTTTAAAATTCCATCAAGCATTAGAGGATAAGGCTGGATATTGGGCTGTCTTCTTCCTCCTTTTGAATCAATTAGCGGAAGTAAACCCAAAGGTAAATGCCACATGCGAAGTGGAGATAAGTGCAAACTCTATTTCTGGGTTTTAGGGGGCTGTTTTTGCAAGCTTAACGAAAGCAATGAAAGAGTTACATTTATTAAATTCCTCTTTTTCTTCCCCCCACTGAACGAAAGAAAAACTAAGGCAAAATGAGTGCAATTTTCCAGGAGTCATAATAAAAATACAGTCCTCCAACTCTGCCCACTTTCCTTTCCCTCTCTTCAGTTTTCTGCCCAAAAGACTCGCGTGTTTCGCCCCGATGTGGTGCCGCCTCCATTGTCTCTGTAAAGCAGCCGCGTGAGTGGCTGGGAGCTGTTCAGTGTTCAGAGGTCTTAGTGGCCGGTGCTCGTAAAAATGTCACCGTGCACTTCCACTTTGAAAAGTCCTCTTATCCTGCCTTCCCCCAGCCCCCTCCCGACAGTGAGCCTCCTTGACCAGACGGCTGCTGGTGTGCCTTCCCACCTTGTGGACTGGCCTAACGAGACGTGCGGAACTCTTGGCTCTCGGATTTCAGTCTCCCTATTGCCTCCAAGCTGCTCTTGGGGGGGCCTACACCAGCTCAAAGGTCCTTTGGCCATGTGTTGCAAGCATGAAGTAATTTAAATAAGTATCTCGAGGTGCAAGCTATTGTCTGTCCTAAGTGGCGGTGTCTTCTAAGCCACCCGAGAAGGTTGAATCTCAGGGGTCCCCACCAACTACTCTCCTATGGAGATAAGAGTCTTTGGGGACGTCAGAGCCAGCTGCTGCTTCCCTCCATCACCCGTTTCGGTCCGCACTTGGCACCACAGAAGGGCCCGTGTGAAGTCTAGTCAGCTGCGACACTTGGGGCAGCAGAGGGTGGGTGTTCCAAGTTCATCTTTTTTTTTCCGGACAGGGAAGATTTTTCTTCTCCTAATTACACCCGTACTTTTGCCACGGCAAACCACACATGTAGCGAAAAGTCAAATCACTGCAAAGGTGGCCATGTCACCACCTTGGAGGGTGGCCAGTCAGGGCCATGCCAAGAAGAGAGAACTTTCCACCTACTAGACATGTGAGAAAACCATCATGCGGAGCATGTGAGAGCCACATCACTTCCAGAAGTTCGAGGAGTGAGTCTCCCACTCTCTGACCCTCTAGTTATATACCCAGTACTAACTGACAGCCACCAGTAGAGGAATTTCAAGGTCAGCAGAAAGACACATGAATAAAACGACTCTCCGTGTTGTGTTAAGAACGGTTAAGTAAAGGAAACAATATGAGGGACCATCATTTTCAGCTGAGTTGTGTCTCAGGGATTTAAATAAACCACTCACATATCGGGAGCTTCAAGAGCTCAAATCAAGCAAAGTTTCTGGGAATGTTTTGAAAAGCTGATCACATTCCATCTACTACAAGGTCTTTGTAAGTTCATGGCCTGAAAATTCTATTTCCTTCCGGATCTGACAGTACTGTGGGTTCCAGATGATATAGAAAAATCGAGCAGTTAGAAATGGAATAATTACAGCTAAATCCAGGAGGTTTTCCAGCTTGACGGAGTTCTAGTAATTTGTTAACCAGAAGAAGAGGGAATAGAATCTACCTGCCAGCTTTTATGCTGTGGTCTGTTTCAGAGCGGTACTCTTAAGTTCACACCTCATGTCATCATGAGAAGTGAGTCATTTGGGGACGGATGAGGAGTGTATCTGCCTAACAACTTAGTGACTTTCTGGAATTTAAATATTAAGTGAAAAGACAAGGTCATAGGGCAGCCGAACCTTGGCTTGTCTCTCTTTCAGCTGTCCGTGGCTTTGATCACGCTACATCCTCCTTTGTGGCCAGGGCTCCGTAGAGAATCTCAGGGTCATGGCCTGTTGCCTATCAAGAGGTATAAACCTGCCGCTTAAATATGTGAAGCCCTCAGTCTGGGGGTTGGGAGCAGGGGAGGTAGCTTCATACGCTCCACATTTCCCACATAACCCGAAGCAGACTAAACAAAACCGGTGTGAAATCTCATGACTTGATGCTGCTGCGGTTATATTTTTTAAGCTGTAATCCATTCATTTGTAGGTGTGTTTATTCCCAGGATTTACAGCTTTCTCGGTCTTTGGGGGAAGAGAATGTTTGAAACCTTTCGCAAAGGGTTTGCAGTGAGCAGTGATCTGTGATTAAAGCCCAGGATGGAGAGACAGAGAGAGAGAGAGAGAGAGAGAGAACACGTGCACGCACACATGCATTCATGTGAGTGTGTGAGTGCCCGTTGGTGTGGGCTTTTTTTCCTCCCGTTTGCTGCTCTTACGCAAAAGCGTCACACCTGGTAGCATTTAGGAGCTCCTTCACAGCTGAAGTGTTTCAAACACTAATGAATGGAAGTTTGGTCATATAACGCAGACAAGCTTTAAGGCACGCTTTACTGAATGGTGCACTGTAGTGACCTGGGAAAGGAAGAGGGGTATAAATTGTGTCAGTTAGCCACCCAGACAAAATGAAGCCATGTGGAAAATCAAATCTATTAAAGTATGAAGACTGTTATAAGCTGTTCTAAGCTGGCCATTCTTAAAGGGGCTCTGTTTGCTGCCGGAGTAAATGTTTATCTCTTCTCCCGGATCTTTTTCACATGCCGTCTGAGGAGACAATGTGCAGTATTTGATAAAAAATCATCCTCTCACTAACGACGCTTTTATCAGAAATGTTTATTGTCTCCGCTTTACCACCCATGTCCCGAAAGGTACTTGCACGTTTGTTAAATAAGCAAAGGGAAAGAGAACCGTGTGCGGCTTAAGCCAGCTTGCAGAAACTCCCAACAAATTCCAGAGCCATGGGGAATCAGAAAAAAAGAAAGGAGGAGGAAGAATTAGATTTATATGGAGAGGAGGTCCTGCAAAAACACACATATTAGATTTTCTCTGCTTGGCCGGCCCACCATTAAGTGTTCGGTTGATGTGGACTTAGTATTGACATTCAGCAGTCATGCCAAACTTTGGTCATTGTCTTAAAATGTGCTTTAATAAATACAAGAATGAGGAACTCGATTTGGAGAGGCAGTTAGTAGTCAGCTCTTGCAACCCTTCTCCAAGCTCGTTTCTGTGCTCACACTGCCTCTGCCCCGTGGTGGTGGTGTCCTGGTCACGCACAGGTTCTGGTGCCCGTCTGCCCCGCCCAATTCCCGGCCCTACTCCCTCCGTAGCTTTGGGTACATCGCTTTCCATGCCTTGAGTTTTTTGTCTATAAAACGGGGACAGGGGCGCCTTGGTGGCGCAGTCGGTTAAGCGTCCGACTTCAGCCAGGTCACGATCTCGCGGTCCGTGAGTTCTCGCCTGATCCCGCGTCAGGCTCTGGGCTGATGGCTCAGAGCCTGGAACCTGTTTCCGATTCTGTGTCTCCCTCTCTCTCTGCCCCTCCCCCGTTCATGCTCTGTCTCTCTCTGTCCCAAAAATAATAAATAAACGTTGAAAAAAAAAATGGGGACAATAACAATCCCTGAGAGCCTCTAGTAAGCCTCGTGGACGTATCAGCTATTACTACCAGTATCTGAAGGACAGGTTCATTTGAGTCTTAAGAAAGGATTTCCCTTGACTTGGGTTCTTTTCTTACTTGTGCGCCGGGTTTGTAAAACTGGTGACCGGCACGCCGTCGGGAAAAATTTATCCATTTCTTTTTTACTCTGATTGGTGAGTGAGCTTACATTGGCCTGACATTCTCTGGACTGCACACAATTGAATTTGCTGACCAGCCGCCATGATGTCAAGCCTTAAGTCAACAGGGGCTAAATGACTCTGCTCTGGGAAAAAACAACACCTTGATTCCTCAATTACAGTTTAAGAAGCCCTGGGAATGAGGGCTTGCCAAGCGTCCGCATCCTCTTTTGCAGCCAGCAGAACGTGCTGTGGAGACAGGTCGTCTCTGAACCGTGGGCAAAGAAGAGCCCACACTAATGGTTGTGCCCTTTGTGTGTTCCAGGAGGAGACTGAAGAGACATCCTCACAAGAGTCTGCAGAAGAGGATTAGGGGGCGCCAACATTCGATTTCTACCTCAGCAGCAGTTGGATCTTTTGAAGGGAGAAGACACTGCAGTGACCACTTTCTCTATTCCCATGGTCTTTCCACTTTCATCTGGGGGGGGGGTGGGGGGGTGGGGGGCAGGGGGTGGGGCGGGAGCAGGGTGGGGGGCGGGCGGGGAGAAATCACATAACCTTCAAAAGGACTATATTAATCACCTTCACAGTCCCAGGTTTAGTGAAAAACTGCTGTAAACACAGGGGACACAGTTTAACAATGCAACTTTTAATTACTGTTTTCTTTTTTTCTTAACCTACTAATAGTTTGTTGAACTGATAAGCAGGAGCGGGTGGGTGAGAAAAACTCCGAATCGGGTTTAGTCGAGCATGCACTGCACACAGACCAGAGAGCGTCAGGCTCCTGACGTGGGGCGCTCCCCACCCCGGGAAAGGCGCAGTGTTCAACACTGTGTACCGCTCGGCCACCGCCCGACCCGCTCGCCGTAGTGAAGCTTCTGTTTAGAACACCAAAGATAGGACTAGATACTACTTCTCTCTTTTTCGTATAATCTTGTAGACACTTACTTGATGGTATTTTAACTTGTAGTTCCAAACGAGACGAAACGCTGATGTATCCTTTCATCCAGCTAACAAACCAGAAAAAAAAAAGGTTATGTTCCTGTCTCAAAAAGGGAAGTCAGCAAACAGATATTGCCAACGCCTCTATTTATGGATCTCACACATATCAGCGGGAGTGATACATTTACCCACGGCGCTCGCTTTCAGGAAAACGCCCATCCGTATAGAACCTACTTCCTACAGAGCCAAATGCCACTGAGCAATAAATCACACTTGTTAGCTTCAAAGCATTTAAGGAACCTAGACAAGTCAAATTATCCTCTTTGTAATTTACTGCAAAGGTACAACAGAGTAACATACGATGAACCCGCCCGAATGACGATGGGGTGGGAGGAGCGAGATCTAAATTTCTTTTGCTGTAGTTATAGGACAGTTGAAAAAACAAAACAAGCAGTCCCTCTCTGTCTCTCTGTCTCTCTGTCTCTCTCCATTATGTATCCGTTTCCGTGAAAGACCTAAATACCACTTACCTCAAATTAAGCGTACGTATTACTTCAAGTAATACGTTTTGACATAGGATGGTTGACTGAGGTGCTTTACTTCGGCTTCAGCCCACCGTCTCTTCATTCAAACTGCACTTTTAGCCAGAGATGCAATAATATATCCCCACTACTCAATACTACCTCTGAATGTTACAATTAATTTACAGTCTAGTACTTATTACATGCTGCTATACACAAGCAATGCAAGAAGAAAAAATAACCTAATGGGTAGGTGATGCTAATCATCTGTGGTTCTTTTTGTATACTTCATTACAGTTAAAGAAGCAGTCTCCTTACTGTGTTTTCAGCATGGCTATGTATTTTTCTATTTTTTTTTTTAATTAAAATTTTACAAATACTTGTTTCAGCTTCTCTGCTAGATTTCTACATGAACTTGAATTTTTTTTTTTTTTAACCAAGTCGCTCCTAGGTTCTTAAGGATCATTTTCCTCAATCACACTACACGCCACACAAAATTTGACTGTAACATTTGAATCTTACCCTCCACGTTTGTACCTCAAATGAATTGTTTAAGGAAATGGACTAATTGACTTGCAAAGACCTACCTCCAGACTTCAAAAGGAAGGAACTTGTGACTTGCAGCATCCATGTGTGTCAGGGTTTGATGTTGTTCAAACCGCAGCGATCCCGAGTCCAAACTATTTTTGTAAAAGACGTTTGATAGAAAGGAACACATTTTTACATACTTTTGGCAAAGAAAGAAAGAAAATAAAGCCAACCTTCAAAGAAACTTGAAGCTTTGTAGGTGTGATGCGACAAGCCCAGCTTTTGCATGATGCAATCAAAAAATCTATGTTTTTTTCAGATTGGTTGAATATGAGAAAATGCTTGACAGATATTTTCATGTATTTTACACAAATGTGATTTTTGTAATATGTCTCCACCAGATTTATTTTAAACGCTTCTTATGTAGAGTTTTTTATTGCTTTCTCTCCTAGTGAGTGTGCTGACTTTTTAACATGGTATTATCAACTGGGCCAGGAGGTAGTTTCTCATGATGGCTTGTGTCAGTCTGGCTTTTAGTACTGAAGCCAAATGAAACTCAAAACCATCTCTCTTACAGCCACTTCGGGGAGGTCGTTTCAGAGGCCACACACCTCTCGGAGACTGGCAGATGGCTCACTGTTGTGAATCACCAAAGGAGCTACGGAGAGACTTAAAACTCAACCTTACTGTTAACTGTGCATTAAATAAGCAAATAAGCAGTGGCTCCTAAAAATAAAAGTCCCATCCCGTATCTTTGGTTGGGCCTTTCGAAACCTCATTGGCCAGCTCATAAAACTGAAGCAAGTTGCTCATGTTGGCCAAACTCGGAGCACCGAGCGATTTCCATCTCTGATGAAGTTACTCTTTTGTTTCCTATACGTTGTACAATCAAAACACACGACTACCTCTTAAGCCCCAGTATACCTCATTTTTCATACTGAAAAAAAAAAAAAAAGCTTGTGGCCAATGGAACAGTAAGAACATCATAAAATTTTTATATATATAGTTTATTTTTGTGGGAGATAAATTTTATAGGACTGTTCTTTGCTGTTGTTGGTCTCGGCTAAGTAAGACTGGACATTTAACTTTTCTACCATTTCTGCAAGTTAGGTATGTTTGCAGGAGAAAAGTATCAAGACGTTTAACTGCAGTTGACTTTCTCCCTGTTCCTCTGAGCGTCTTCTAACTTGATTCTTTGTTCTTCATGTAGAGTTGCTGTCTATGATTGTACTTTGAATCGCTTGCTTGTTGAAAATATTTCTCTAGTGGATTATCACTGTCTGTTCTACACAATAAACATAACAGCCTCTGTGATCCCCATGTGTTTTGATTCCTACGCTTTGTCATAACTCCATTAAATGAGTAATAAAGTTTGGTCAAAACAGGTCATGGAGAGAGACATTCACGAGTCATTTTGTCGCACCCCCTGCACATTGTGGGCCCACGCCTCTACGTACCCTGACCTAACGTTTTAAAGTACTGTGCTGCTTAAATCAACTGCCCTAGATTCGCCTTTCACGGTCTGGCATTTAATCCTACAAAGATGACCTTAGAATTAATGTAAAGGAAGATTAGGCTGTAGGTTAAAACTGGAGAATCTCTCCTGAAGGCTGGCGTCTATGATGTTGGTAAGGGAAGTGGGTGATGATATCCTCGGTATCTTTCAAGTGTCGGTTGCAGAGCGTGCCAAAAGTTGTTGGGTGAAGAGAGTAAGACGTGAAAAGACACCGAGTGTCTCTGGATAGGAGTCTCTTACTTTATAAGAACCAGAAGCAGGGTCAGAATTATTCCACCAAGTTCAAGATCCCCTTTACATCTCAATTGCTGATTATGAATACATCCAGGAGTGTTCCAAGGCTAAAATCTTCTGGTTTATGCTGTCACCACTGTCACTAAAACCCTTCCTTTAGATTCTTTGGAAGGACTTACCCTTAAACATCTCCTGTTGGGGAATTTATTGTCAAATTTATGACTTGACTCCTTTCATTTATTTTCACAGCCAGTATTCTCTGAGTGCCTACTTTGTGCTAAGCCCCAGACCAAGAGACCTTCAAAAGATCATCTTCCTTAGAGAAAACTATGCAGGTAGAGAAATACAGGCAGCATATGAAAAGAACCAAACACATTGCTTAGGCAACAAATGGCCAGAATTCGGAGGAGGCAAAGCCATTTCCCCGCTTGAGTGGATCATTAGTTCAGCCTATTAATAGACCAAATGTATTTACTATAACCCATATTTAGTCTCTTCATTTTTATTAACATACAAAAGCACATAAGAAGAAATTACTTCTGGAAAATGAAAACAAATAAACCAACAGAGAATCTTTGGCTTGAAAAAGAAAGAATAAGACGAGGCATGTTTATGTCCAGAATAGAATAAGGAGATGAATAGGATAAACTTTTTACCGTATTGTAGAGTCGAAACTCACTAAACGACTTCTGAATCAGGTTTCCCTTTTCATTTTAGAAAAATTAAACTATTGCTTACACGCAATAAGCATTACACTTACGAAAATTATTATGTGAAGAAACATTTTAGGTTTAAACCTAAGTTCAAGGAGGGTGTCCAAAAAAAAATCAGCCAATGCATTCAAATAACAGTGGAGTCCCTAGTATGTGCTAGATATTGTTTGGGATAATAAAGGTAGAGGGCATTTCATCCCTGCCCATCAAGAGCCACAACTTTTCATGAGGGACTTGGACCCAACGGGGAGCTGTGTAACTAGGATGTTCCCGAGTTACCCTGCAGGTGGTTGGAGGCATCCTGAACCCCCTGCTAATGACAGGGATGAATTGCTGGCCGTCTCACAAGAGGGCTGTTGCATCACCAACAGGGAGGGATCCTGTGCGATACCGACAATGAGTCTCAGCCAGCGTAGCATTCCATATGTGTGCGGGGAGGGGAGGTGTTGTTCAGCAGGGTTAGGTACTCGACTCTTGGATGAATTCAGGAATGGTAAGTGGTTTAGAAGTATGAGAAGTAATAAAAACAAATAAGGGGCGCCTGAGTGGCTCAGTCAGTCAAGTGTCTGACTCGATTTTGGCTCAGGTCACAATCTCATGGTGTGTGAGTTCAAGCCTCAAGTATGGGATTCTCTCTCACCCTCTCTCTCTCTGCCCCTCCCCCACTTGTGTGCACGCGCGCGCGCGCTCTCTCTCTCAAAAACATAAACTTAAAAAAATAACAGCTGAAGAATGAATGACAGTGCCGTCAGTGCGGCAGGATGCAGACCCATACTACAGATTAGTGAATGAGACTTCAGAAAAGTGAAACAATAGGAAGCTCAAAAGTGGATAAGAGGGCAAAATGGGCTTGCTTCTCATCAAGCTTTATTTCCATAAGATGACTTTTTATTGAACAAGACTAGTTCTTAGAGTCAGGTAGGGTCCTCCTTGAGCAGTTACTCCTCAGATCTAGGAAATCTGGCCTACAGGGGGAAGAGAAGTTGAAAAGAACCAAAATCACTTGTGAAATATGGAATGCAGCTGGGTAACATCCAGAGAGTCAAAAGGTAGCGACAGAGGTCTACACCCGTAGTCTTGAGTTTAGCCATCTGTGAAACTTGGCAGTCTGTGCTCGGGCTGAAGTAGGTGGGAAATGGCTGTGGATATGACCCTCTGCCTGGCTCTCTGCTCCTCTATCCTCAGACTTTTCATTCAGGAGGCCACCCCTGCCAAGCCAGCCATGGGAGGGGTCTGCCCTACTCTCATACCAAGGCCCCGGGTACAGCCAATGGGAAAATGCTTCAGGTCAGTACCCCCCCCCCCCCCCGGTGTATCCAGTTTACAATAGTTGGGTTCTTCTCTTCTGCCTCTGAGCCTGATTCACAACCTTAAGAACACACCCCCACCCCATTCATGCAGGGCTAAGCCCTTGCCTTCCTCCCCGCAGCCCTCCCAAGGCCCTCATCCTTTGTCTGTACATCACTCAACACTGGGGCTGACCCCTTGTGACCTGCTCGTCCCATGCCCTCCTCTCCTCTCATCTGATTACCTACTTTCTCGCTTTTGGACTTCACCTGGTTTGTGGCTGCCCTGATCCTAGTTTAAGCATACGTTCTCAGAAATGTAGGATAACATTTGAAAATGCTCCTTTGCCAGAACCTAGATGGTGGGTGCCTGCTTTGGGAGAGACTTGCTGGGGTGGGGTGGGGGTGTGGAGGAATGGCGGATGCAGGTCTCACCCCGTCATCTGCTGCCCCAGAGAAACAGCAGGAAAGAGGAGCACTGGAAGGCGCGGCCACAACTTTCCCCTGAATACTCGAGATCTCAGAAGCTTCAGTGTCCTCTCAAGCCACGTTACCAATTGGTTCTTGCTTCTGCTGGGCATGTCAGGCACGTCTTAGAGGAATCTTAGGAAGAGGAGTTGCCATTTAAGCCGTGACACTCCAAGACAGGCAGTTAACTTCAGTTAATATTGAGACTCGGGTCATTCAGTCGCCTTTCAAAAGTGTCTGATGACTGATGTCCAGGGACACTGGACAGGGTATCCCACTGCACTGTAGACGCAAAAGGTGTGAGCTCTGGAACCAGACCGCCTAGGTTTGAATCCTGGCTCTGCCACTAACTAGCTGGGGGACCTTGCACAAATCACGTAACCATGCTGGGATCCGTTTTTTCATTTTTTTAAAGTGTTTATTTTAATTTTATTATTTACTTCGAGAGAGAGAGGGGTGGCGGGGGGGTGGGCAGAGAGAGAGAGAGAGAGAGAGAGACAGAAAATCCGAAGCAGGCTCCGTGCTGTCAGCACAGAGCCTGATGCAGGGCTCGAGCCTACAAACCGTGACCTGAACTGAAATCAAAAGTCGGACGCTTAACCAACTGAGCTGCCCGGGCAACCCATTTTCGTTTTTAAGTAAAAATAATAACCTCTATCTAAAAGCGTTGTTACGAGGATTAAATAAGTCAGTGCATATGAAATGATTAAAAGCACTTGGCATATAGGAGACGCTACACAGTGTTGGCTATCATTTTGGCTATTTTTTGGCAGGGTGGGCTTAAAGCTATCATTTTTTTCCCCTTATTTGATCTTTGGCACACGAGGCTATCCTACAGATCGTGGGCAAAAACATATCAGGGTTTTCAAACCCCAGTATGGTTGTTGGGAAATCATTAATCTACATGCAGACTCCTTTTTCCCATTGTGGTTTGCACTCTGTTTGATGTCAGTGGAATTGCTAACCAAAGAGCCATCCCCCTCCCCCCCCCCCCCCCCCCCCCCCCCCCCCCGCCAAATCAGCAAAATGCAAGTTGCGTCCATTACAGTGATGGTCTTAGGGGACCCTGAGGCCCCACAGCTTCAGTTGTCTAAGGGATGCTCACTTTCTGCATCCATTTCAGCCAAGCTCTCAGCCCTGGGTGCTCCAGGTTCTTGTCTTCGGTCTTGGTTGAAAGTATCACAGTGTTGGGGTACTGATCTTCTCAGTGGTCTCCCTCCTCCTGGTGCATAGCATCCAGCTCCTGTTACTCCTTCAGATTCCAGCCGCTAGCTGTGCCCACCTCAAAGAGCTGACCTCGATGCACCTCTGCAGCCAGCCTTTGCACCTCGTATTCCTGCTAGCGTTCTTTAAGCTGCCTCATTGGCTTCTTCTGCCCTGTCCTCTTCCCCTGAACTGTGCAGCTCCTCAGATCTCCCTAAGCTAAATCTAAAGAGACTGGCTGGCCTCTTTGGCCCGGGAATAATGTTACCTTCTGGAGTACTGGAAGAGAAAAGGAGAGTAAACAAGGAGGCAGAGTGCTCCTGTTGTAGATTTCTTCTGATGACCAATCAGAACTGGGATGGGCGGAGGGGGCTCATGCCCATATCCACCTGCACCCGCCATCTCCTGGAAGCTCCTGCATTGGAGATGAATGGCTGTGTTAGCCGGGACTCCTTTGGCTGGAAGGAATATAACCCAAGTTCGAAACGGCTTAAGCCAAAAACAAAATAATAGCCGATATAACCAAGAAGTCCGGGATACTGGATCTTTGGTGTGATTTGATCCAGGGACCCGAAGAATGCGGCCAAGAGTCTGATTTTGCGTGTTCCTCAGTTCGGCTTTTCTTTCGTTCGTACCTTGTCAGGTAGGCTCTCCTCTAGCACTGGCAAAAAAGCTGCTGAAAATGGCAGACCCACATCCCGTTGGCCCAACAACCTCTACAGAAAGACAGTAGCGTTTGGTTTTGTTTCCCAGTATTTCCAGAAAAACCTTGGGGCTGAATACTTTGGGGGTGACTTGGATCATAGGCCGATCAGTGTCGCCAGGGGAAAGAAAACGCCCATCGGCCAGATGTGGGTCACATATCTGCCCCCGTAGCCAGTCCAGAAGGGGGACCTCTGTAAGGTGGATGGCAGGGGGAGGGGAGCCCACCCTGCGGGAAACACGAAATGGGCTATGCCCCAAAGAAAAATCCAAGTGCACTTCCAGACGGGAAAATGGGAAGGAAGGACACAATAGCAGCCTGCTACGAAGGTCCACGCAGCAGGGCGCACTGAATAAGCGCGAAAGGGAGGTGAGATCAGTGTGAACAAAGCCCCACGGAGTCTCATACTTTATCATGGACGTGAATGGAAGCCCAGGCCCCTGAGAGGTGCCAACCTGGCGGGGGACTTCATGGGACAAGAAAGCAACCCTGTTTTAAGGCACCGAGCTGTTGTTGGTTTTCACCAGCGCACAATTTAGCCCATCGTGACTGAAACAAGGACGACAGTTCTCTTTGCAGAGCCTCATTTTTCACTTAACAAAACACTTTTACAAATTTCTTTTTTTTTTTTTTTTCATCACCATGCTGGGTGATATACCAGGTATTAGCATATCTCTGTAATGTCCTATCGCTGCTCAGTATAAACCTTCTCTTGGGGGCACATCCCGAACCTACTTAATTCTAGCTTCCCAGACTCCCATGTGATTTAGCAAAATTGGCTTTCCAGGGGATCACCGTCATTACAGCGCGCTCAGTCTCCAAGTCTCCATCCCCATCAACCAGGGTCCTTCCGTCCCATTGCAGAGCATCTGAACCCCGCTACTTGTCCCCGTTTATCAATCCAAGAATCTGCTTTGGGAGAATATGAGCACGAACAGATTTAAGGGATTATTCAAATTGCGGCACGCAAGCTGCCTGTAAGACCCAGAACATTCTTCGGGGCCTCCAGAGTCTGAAGTCCCATTCCTTTATCTTTAGTTTAGTCACCAAGTCTGTAGGCTCAACCAAGTTCCCTGTGGCCTTGTGCTCTTAAATCAGGCACGCGGCAGGCTGATATATGGCCATTATTTATTACAATGGGATACATTTAGCCATAAAACAATTATGTTCAGCCTAATCCCCAGCCAATTTAGTACTGTCATGGAAAATAAAACCTACGATTCAACCAGCTAATGAAAATGTGAAACTTTCACAAATCCGCAGTTATATTGTACTGCCTGTGCAATGATGACGGACGTCATCTTTACAAAACCAAGATTTCCAAATGCCTCTTGAACGTGGCTGTTCTCTCTCCGTTCCCATCGTCACTGCTGCAAGCCAAGCCACCACCACCCTCGGGTGCTCCGACCGGGTAATCCCACCCCATTGAATTCTTTCTCTATCCACAGCAAGTGAGGTCTTTCTGAAAACACAAATGTAGTGCTATCGGAGAAAATTCAAAATCTCTTCGAAGGCTGGAATAGGGGAGCTTCGTCTGGCTCCTGCTTCCTTCTCCAACCTGAGCTCTTACCAACCTTCCTCACTCCTTGCTGGCACTTTCCCACAGGCTCTAGCACCCTCTGCCTAGAATGCTTTCCCTTGTCCTGCCGCCCCAACCCCCCCGCCCCAGCAAAGCTCCTTCCTCCTCGTTCTTCCAGTGTCCGTTTGAAATGTTTTTCTAGGATACCTTCTCTCCCTGCCTCACTGCCTGTATTCTCACCTCCACACAGCCAGGACCTCCAGTGTATATTCTCTTGGAGCACTCCAGGCTTCTCCCTTCCAGCAATGAACTGCGATGATCTTTGTGTAATACACAGCTGGTTCGACGTGAGGACTGCCTTGCCACCTTTGTGTCCCCCGCACCTGGCGCAGTAGCTGACCGCAGTAGCCCCCCCCAAAAGTGCTTGAATGAATAAGCCATGCTCAGGAACCACTGGGCTGAGCAAATCGATTCTCCCTGACAGCTCTTCACATGGCCTTTTTTCCCCAGACCTCCCCAGTCCTCTGGCACCCCACTGACCTTCACTCAGTACTCCCTCGTCCCCCCGACCCAGGGCGCTGCACCCCGAACCTTTCCCTGCTGCCTCGCCATCACTCCCTCAACACACCCAATAGAACCTTTCCTCTGCTCCATTTCCGTAGATTCAACTTTCTGTGCGCATGCCCGTTTTGAAAAACCAACTGATAAAAAAACAAAAACAAAAACAAATTAACCACAGATGCTACACAAACATCCAGTGCAGTGTCGCAGATACAGGAGGCACCTGAAGCAAAGAGCGATTGCTTCAAATTGCTCAACATCAATTTTCCTTTCCTTTGCCAGCAGTGCACCAGACCTTCCATTTGGTTTAGGTACAGGCACATGGCCCAACGTACATCCGTGAGATTTGATGTTAGCACTTTTCTGGGACCAACTAGGAAAGTGGACCTTTCCCACTCTGGCAGGACTAAAGCCCGTAGGATGCATGCCTGTAACTTCTGAGGGAAG
This sequence comes from Puma concolor, assembly GCF_028749965.1. Taxonomy (NCBI): domain Eukaryota; kingdom Metazoa; phylum Chordata; class Mammalia; order Carnivora; family Felidae; genus Puma; species Puma concolor. The sequence goes on along the minus strand of NC_141673.1, from coordinate 51,412,570 downwards.
AGTAGTAAGGAGGAAGGCATTACCATCCATCCATGAAGCCAGCATGGAGGAAAGTGGAGACAAGATCTGGAGACAGACCAAGTGTTGAAGACAGTACTTGCCCCACTGGATCGTGCCTGAAGGCTCACAAAGTTTCTTCTTTTCTTGAAGTGTGTCAGAGTTGGGTTTTTCTCACTTGCACCCGGAAGAATCGTGACCACGCCATAGAGTATGAAGAGATGAATGAACATAGTGAAGGCAGAACCGACCTCTGAAGGCCTTATTCCAGTCTTGGTTCTATAAGGTCCCAGAGAGAGACCTTGGGCGAAGCTCTGAGTTTCAGTTTCCTAACGCACAGACTGAGTGGAGTGGTTTGATCAATCTTTAATATTCCTTCTAGGTTTAAAATTCTAGGGTTCTGTGATACTAAGATGTCCACAAAGGCTAACACAAAGGAATTAGTTCCAAGTGAACAGAATGTGGAATAAGAACCCACACGGGAAATAGTACTGGATTGGGGGAAGCCTTCCTGGCTCTCCCACATCTCAGGTGTGCACCACTTCCTGTTACTTTTCCAGGTGAGAGAAACAAGGCACTTTCTGGACTGATAAAAGAACCTACTGGAGATTGAAGCCAGCAAACAGCAAAATAGCAATCCCAGGGGATCCTGGGTGGCTCAATCGGTTGAGTGTCTGACTCTTGGTTTTGGCTCAGGTCATGATCTCACAGTTCATGAGTTTGAGCCCTGCATCGGGCTCTGCGCTGACAGCACAGAGCCTGCTTGAGACTCTCTCTCTCTCTCTCTCTCTCTCTCACTCTCTCTCTCTCTGCCCTTCCCCCGCTTGTGCACACTGTCTCTCTCACTCTCTCTCTCCCTCAAAATAAATAAACGTAAAACAATCACAATCCCAGAGTCCGTAGAGTTTCATGAAAGTGACTGTCTGCTTCACAGTTGCTGGAGATGATATATACATGATATATATATACATGGAGTAATATATATATATATATATATATATATATTACTTTAAATTGAATATACCTGGGAGCCATGATTTTTCTTAAATTTCAGATAATATAAAAATGCAATCAGTCAGAATTAAGCACAAATAATATTATAATAACAAATAAAATTATAATAACGATTATAATTCTAGCCAAGGACTAGTATGCAAAGAAGAGTTAGTAAAGAAAGCAAAAGAAGGGATGCCTGGGTGGCCCTGATTTCAGCTCAGGTCATGATTTCACAGTTCGTGAGATCAAGCCCCGAGTCAGGCTCTGTGCTGATAGTGCAGAAGCTGCTTGGGATTCTCTCTCTCCCTCTCTCTCTGCCCCTCCCCCCTCATATTCTCTGTCTCTCTCTCTCTCTCTCTCTCTCTCTTAAAAATAAATAAACACTAAAAAAATTTAAGTGAATGAAATATAATGTATTATCACACTTGGTTAAGTGAAAGATAAAGTGGCTGTTGTTCTGGTCATGATGGATAACATGATAAAGGTCTGTGGCAAGGGGCGCCTGGGTGGCTCAGTCGGTTAAGCGTCCGACTTCGGCTCAGGTCACGATCTCGCGGTCCGTGAGTTCAAGCCCCGCGTCGGGCTCTGGGCTGATGGCTCAGAGCCTGGAGCCTGCTTCCGATTCTGTGTCTCCCTCTCTCTCTGCCTGTCCCCCGTTCATGCTCTGTCTCTCTCTGTCTCAAAAATAAATAAACATTAAAAAAAATTTTTTTTTAATTAAAAAAAAGGTCTGTGGCCAACCCTGTCTCAACTTCTAACTCTATGTGTCTCTGGACCACCATTCTAATCAAATTACATTCTGTCTAAAAGAAGTACGTTTCTTACAGAAGAAACAACTGACATTTAAAAACAGACATTAAGATGGAGAACAGGGGCGGCTGGGTGGCTCAGTCAGTTGAGCTTCCGACTTCGGCTCAGGTCACGATCTCACCATCTGTGAGTTCGAGCCCCGCGTTGGGCTCTGTGCTGACAGCTCAGAGCCTGGAGCCTGTTTCAGATTCTGTGTCTCCCTCTCTCTCTGCCCCTCCCCTGTTCATGCTCTGTCTCTCTCTGTCTCAAAAATAAAATAAAACATTTAAAAAAAAATTAAAAAAAAAAAGATGGAGAACAAACTGAGGGTTGCTGGAGGGGTTGTGGGAGGGGGGAACGGGCTAAATGGGTAAGGGGCATTAAGGAATCTACTGAAATCATTGTTTCACTATATACTAACTAATTTGGATGTAAATTTTAAAAAATAAAAAAAATCAAAATCAAAAAAATTAAAAAAATCAAAAAAATCAAAAATCAAAAAATCAGAATAAAAAAATAATAAAATAAAATACAAACAGACATTAGGGCAGAGTCTACTCTTATATCTCAATGAAAAATTTCCCACAATTATTGTTAATAGCATCCTGACTTGTCCATTTGCTTTTGGAGTCACATATATTGAAAATCTACCATCACACATAAAGCACATAAGCCGAGTCGAATAATTTTCTTTCTTCCTGCTGTTCGTTTGCGTGTTCAGAAGGCGCTTCCAAAAAATTTTACCCTTTCATTTGTTATTCCTTAGCCTACCCCGTAACTTGCACTAAAAAGTGAAATCTTGCCCGACTTGGCACTAATCACAGAATGAACCACACCTCCTTCAACAATCATCTTTCAACTAGTCTTAGCTTCAAGTTTTTTAAACCACCCTCAAAGTTCTCTTTTAACGTTTTCGTATCATTTGTGAGGGCATTCAGTGCACATTAGCTCTGGTCTGATGAAGAGCAATAGAAAAAGCATGAAGTCACGACGATGCTTCTAGGGTACCTCATGACCCAGCTGAGTGGGTGGGGAATGGGCGGGGGGGAGGGGGCTGCCTTGAAAACATTTCCCTTCACGTAATCCAGAACCTGACCTCACGAGTGATGAGGCAAGTTCAGTTTTCAGAGTGGTCTTTGCTAACTATTATTCAAAGGCTCTGAAGAAACAGAAAAATAGAACTTTTCCTCACCTGTTTGTCAAGCCAGAAAGAAGAGGCTAGATAGCATGAGGAGCAAACCATTTTGAAAGTATTTTACTTCCTTCTTTCACAAGACTATAAATGCCGTGATGCATCCTCAATTTACTCAAGAAATTGCCGGAGAAAAAGAGTTTGGGAAATATTCTTTTCCTACCAAGCACCGGAAATAGGCACAGCCCTCTCTTTATCTCTTTTTCCTTTGACTTTGGGATCTAAGCCAATATTTTTAACTCATTAGCCTTTGGCTTAGCAATTGCTAAGCACAGCTGTGCAGTTAGTTGTTTGGGGTGTTATTTTTGACAAGTACTCAGAATATGCAGACTACAGTGAAACTGTGTACAGTGACTATATACTTGCTTTCATTTATTCATTTGTGCATTCATTCGTTCGACTATTCATTCATGCCACGAGTGTTTGCTGAACCCCTACTCTGTACCAGGGTTCCATGCCATGTCCTAGAGCCAGCAAGGCAAACAGTTCAGCTTCTGCACCCAGGGAGTGACAGGGCCAGCAGAGGAGTTGAAAAACAAACAGCAGTGACAATGCAGTATATGAAGTGCAATGTCAGAGGGATGTTCCAGAAGCTTCCGGAGGTGAAGGATATTCCCATTTGGGTTGTGTCGTGCTCGAGAAAGGCTCCTGCAGGGAAGGCACGTCTAAGTTGAAGACCAAGAGCTGGGAAGGAGTTTGTCCAAGCGACGAGGGAAAAGGGAAGGAGAGGGGAGCTCCCAACACATCCATAGCATAGTCAAAACACCAGAAGCATCTAAACAAACAAACAAACAAAAATGGTGCTAAAATGTTTTGTTTTGTCTTTTTAAACAACTAGCAGTGTTAAATTTCAGCTCTGACTGAAAGAATGAATGACTGAAGAATGATTTGCACCGGTGACTGGCTCAGTGTGTTCCTGAACAACTGATGGATGGCGGCACAGCAGAAACTCCAGGCCCAGACAGGAGGAAGCAGATCAGAGCTGAGGCCCAAAAATGACTCTGTCAGAAGTCATTTCATGTTGTGAAAATCTCATAAATTTCCCGAAACAAAGGTCACTTACACTCCAGATGAACAGACTGAAAGAGAAATGTGGAGTGGAGAGAAGAGTGGCGGGAAAAGAAGCAGATGACACTGACAGATGTTTCCAGAAGAGCTTACACACGATTTTCCCTTCACTTTCTCCAGTTCCTGTTGCAACAGATCCCGTTGGCAGGCGTGTGTGTGGTTCTACAAGGATTTCCTAGCAAATGAAAACTTTATTTGAAAACTATTTGTGTGATGCTTTTTTTTTTTTCTTGCATTTTAAGGACGTGAGGAGGCATATCAAATTTATATCTTGGTTATGAGGATTGATAAGCAGAATTTATTCAACTGAGTTTAGGTTACTAAGTATTTATATTTTTGGACTGAGGGTTTTGTTCTGTTTCTAGGTTAACTCCAGATGTTTTCAATCCGTACAAAATGACAACAGATATGTAATACATTCTCCAATCTTAGCACCACGCCTGGCATGTAATAAGTGCTCAATAAATTTTAGCTATTATTATTGTTGATATGACATATTTATAGTAAATAAACACAAAATGCTTTCTAAGACATATACACTTTAAAAAAAGGTAAACAGTTCAAGCACACGGTGGAAAAAAGCAAAAACGTATGGAAAACAACAGCAACTTTGCCTGCTCCCACTCCTGCTCGTCCATCCATCCCTCAGGTGCGGCTCAGTGCCTTGAACCCCATTGGTTGTGTCTGCAGGTGGTTGCCTCATATTTCTCAATTATAGGCTTTGTATCTCTTATTGATGAACCAATTTGAGGCATGATCCATTGACTTCTTTCCATGGCAGGTGAGGGTCGAGATCTCATGCATCATTGACTTCTGTCTTCACGCAACAAATAATTACTGAACACCTCTTGTGCCGAGCATTAGCGAGGGGCTGAGGATGCCACTGTGGATAAAACCGACAGAGCTCCTTGCCTTGGGGATTTGGCGTTCTGGTGGGGAAGAGAGAAGTTAGATAAACAAGTGCAAGATATAGTACGTCAGGTGGTTACAAGTTCGATGGAGAAGAATTGAATAGGGAGGGAGAACCCAGAGCGTTGGATGGAGGGGCTGCGGTTCCAACAGGTGGACCAGGGAATGCCTCGCTGAGTTCATTATTTGAACAGACTCTGACCTTGGGAGATTTTCTTATCTTTTCCTTGATACTCTCTTCACCTTCATGTTCTCTCTTCTATCTTTTGGGGCACCCCACTGGTCAGACGTTGATCCTGCTGGTTTAATCCTTCACACTGGTAGGGTTTTCTTTTTTTCTTGTTTTTTTTTTTTTTAATTTCTTTTTAAGTTTATTTATTTTTGACAGAGACAGTGCGAGCATGAGCTGGGGAGGGGCAGAGAGAGAGGGAGACACAGAATCCGAAGTAGGCTCCAGGCTCCGAGCTGTCAGCACAGAGCCCGACACGGGGCTCGAACTCACGAACTGTGAGATCATGACCTGGGCCGAAGTCGGACGCTGAACCGACTGAGCCACCCAGGCGCCCCTGGTAGGGTTTTCTTTTATATATTTTTTCTGTCTTTACCATTTTGTTCTGTTTTACAGGAAATTTTCTTGATTTTTACCTTTTTAACGCTTTATACATCAGGTATGTGAAAGTTATTCTTTTCTGAGATTCTTAAGGTCTCCTGGGAAGCTACCTCTGAGTTTTCGGCTCAGTACAGAACCGAGGCTATTGTTATTTAAGTCCAAAGAAATGGATGGCAGTCAACTGACCGAAAATATCTCTCTGTTTCAACCCTAAGCCTCTACCCTGCCTGGCATTCCAGAATGCTTAGTCCTTCTAGGATTCCTCTGCGGAAATCTGATTTCTTTTGTTTCTGTTTCTCTCTGTGTATAGTCGAAAAGGTAGCTTTCCTTGCTCTGCTAAGTTTGCTAAATCTGTATTCCAGAAATGTGTAGAAATCTCTTATCTGCTACTGACTCCAATTCCATTCTTTTGTCCTCATGGATCTCTACCTTTTATATGATTTTACTAAGATTCTAATGGAACCTAGAGAAGACAAGGAAATTAGTATGTTGGTTAATCTACCATCTATAACTGAACATCCATGCACAATTTTTAAAAGCATTTATTGATTGTTATACTTTCCATCATATATATGTATATATATACACATTTTCCATATATTTATCTCATTTATTATATACGCATATATGTGAGTATATATATATGTAGTGTATGTATGTGTGTGAGTATATATGAGTGTATGTGTGAGTGTATATGTGTGAGTATATATGTATTTGTGTAAATATATGAGTGTGTGTGTGTGTGTGTGTGTATAATCTTTTTTCCATCATCCCACTCTTTTGGAGTTAAGATATGTAAACTCATGAAATATCATCAATCTCAAAGACAAAGTTCTGCACATTATGTCTCAAGATGAGGGGGCTTAGCCTATTTTAGAAACTGGAAGAATAGATAGCTTCATTTTGGGAAGAGAGAAATAATCACAGAAGACACTGCAGAGAAACCTTAAAAAAATGAGTTTAGATCCTGAAGGGTCATGTAAATAAGGTTAGGAAGACTGAAGTTTGTTTTATGATCTGCAGAGAAGCACTGAATGAGTTGAACAGAGAATGATGTAATCAGACTTCTATTTTAGAGAAATCACCGACTAGAGCGGAAAGAAGTCAGTAGGGGGTAAAATACAGAAGGATCAATCCGAGGCTATCACAGCAATGCAAGCAAAAGATAACGGTGGCCTGAACAGAGACAGGGGCAGCCGAGATTGGCGAGTGGACCAATGTGAGAGATATTTGGGAAGTAGAACTGATGAGTCTTGATGTTTATTAGAAATCGGGGTGGACATAGGAAGAGGAGTCCGGGATAATTCCCGGTTCTGGGACAGAACTTGGCAGGCTAGTGCCAAGAAGGAGAAGCAGGTGAAGAAGGAACTGCTGAATGGAAAGAGAAGAAACAAGGATCCAGAAGCCGGTGACACCCACCAAAGTAAGACACAGCCAACTGCAGACCTTAGCATGGAGGGAGAGGCGATCTCATCTGAACACAGAGGGAAGCACTGTTTGACTTCCCCTGCAGGACCCCTAACCAGATGTGGGGATTCGGGACCAAAGTGAGAACGGGATGATCATTTGAGGGTTCACAGAAAAGACCTCACCTTTCCCAGCATTTACATCCAGAGGCAGAGGAAGCTGATGCCCTCCGAGTAAATTTAAAATTGCATTTTTGTTGCAGTCCACGCATCATGGATTCAGTGCACAGATTACAGATACATGAAACTCTGTACTCCCCAAATCGAAGGTACACGTTCTATTCAAGCGCACATAAAACGCTTATCACAATTGACCACGTGCTAGGTCGCCAAGGACGACTCAAAACTTTTCCAAAATTGGACGTCACAGGGATTGCATTACTTCAACCACATGATCACTAAGGAAGATATCATCAACAACACTATAGAAAGAGAGGAACAGCACATTTTGATGAAATGTATCTCCAAAGAGTTCATGAACTAAAGAGGAAATGACAATGAAAATTACAAAATATTTAAACCTGAGCAAGCGTAAAAGTACTACGTATCAGAATTATGGGGTACAGTTAAAATGATTCTTAGATATAAATTTACTGCCTCAAATACTTCTTTAAAAGAGTATCGAAGTGAATAAGCATTTACTTCAAGGAAGTATTAAATAATTCAAAGAGGGGCGCCTGGGTGGCGCAGTCGGTTAAGCGTCCGACTTCAGCCAGGTCACGATCTCGCAGTCCGTGAGTTCGAGCCCCGCGTCGGGCTCTGGGCTGATAGCTCAGAGCCTGGAGCCTGTTTCCGATTCTGTGTCTCCCTCTCTCTCTGCCCCTCCCCCGTTCATGCTATGTCTCTCTCTGTCCCAAAAATAAATAAACGTTGAAAAAAAAAATTTTAAATATTTCAAAGAAAGACATCAAAGTAAGGCCTCATCCTTTTTTTATACAAAAATCATTTGGGCATGTTTTACCACAATAAAAAAATGGGATCATTAGGTAAATAAACAAACGCCTATTGGTTCCAAGTAAAGTTTTTATTAGCCAACTAATAAAAATGGTGATTTTAGGGGCGCCTGGGTGGCTCGGTCGGTTAAGCCTCCGACTTCAGCTCAGGTCATCATCTCACGGCTTGTGAGTTCGAACCCCAGGTTGGATTCTGTGCTGAAAGCTCAGAGCGTGGAGCCTGCTTCAGATTCTGTGTCTCCCTCTGTCTCTGCCCCTACCCTGCTCGTGCTCTCTCTCTCTCTCTCAAAAACAAAATACACATTAAAAAAAAATTTTTTTAACTGATGATTTTCTTCACTACACACTCTTTGTCTTTTTTATGTCTGTATTGATCAGAAATTTCAGTGAGTTCATAGTCTGACCTCGTATAAATTATGTATGTGCAGTAGCTTCACGTATATGCAACATGATTCTCTGTGTGCATATATCAGAGTCTAACTTGGACGTTTTGCCTCTAAATAGAAACCAGCTCTGAGAGAAGCAAGATGAAGGGATGAAAAAGACCATGGCCTCTGGTCAGATGGCACTGAATTCCGTTTCCCCTTTACCTTACATTGGCTGGGTGACTTCACCCGTGTGCAACCACTGAGCACTTCAGTCCCCCTCTCTGTAAGTGACAGTTGCTGGAACGTGGGTCCCAGCCGCAAAAAAATTGTTGTGATGATTACAAATTACTACACACCTAGTGCATCCTTTGTTGCCCAGCAATAAAACTCTTCACAAATAGTAAATTGTGAGAATTAGAAAAGAGGGGCACCTGATTGGCTCAGTCAGTAGAGCATGCAACTCTTGATCTTGGGGCTGTGAGTTTGAGCCCCACGCTGGGTGTAGAGATTACGTTAAAAAAATAAAATTTAATTTAAAAAATTAGAAAAGAGAATAGTAATACTTCACAGTGGAAGAGAATGTTTCATCTTGATAAGCACTTCAGTGTACATAAAGTGAGCCTGTGTCCTCCTTACGCTAATAAAATGAAGGTCATTTGGCATTTGATATTCATAACCCTCCCTTAGGGAGTTTGGATCAGACCTTATTCCCATTTTACAGATAGGGCAGCGGAGTCCTAGAAAGCTCAAGTGCTTTGTCTAAAATCACAAGACTAGCTAGTGACTATGTGGTCTTGGAACCTTGATTGCCTGACTTCCTTGTTTGCTGTTTTTCCAGAGACGTGTTTCAGCAGAGATGCCACTTGGAGATCTCTCCTAAAAGACCTTTATTTTATTAGCTTATGTGGGACACAGGTTTGCTTAACTGTCTCTTAAGACAGTAGAAGAATTAACACTCTATAACAACATAGGCTTCGGATGGGGTCTTTTTGTGGGGAACAAAAAGACCTGTAGAATTTGTGCACATCCTTTGTTAAAAATTAATATATAACGTACAGAGAGTAAAAATTTTACTCTTTCTAGTGTAGTTTTGTGAATCTTGACAAACACTTGCCGTCATGTAACCATCACAGCAATCAAGATCTAGAACAGTCCCGCTGCTCAGAAAATGCTCCTGGGTCACTTTGCAGTTAACTCCTTCCCCCACTCCCAGTCCTTGGTAACTGCTGGTCTACTTTCTCTCCCTATAATTGCATCTTTTTCAGAATATCACAAAATGGCCTATAGTATGTAATCTTTGAGTTTGGCTTCCTCCTCGTGGCATAGTGGATTAGAGTTTCATCCATGTTGTTGCATTTTCAGTGCTCCTTTGTTTGTTTGTTTTTATTTTGTTTTTTTTTTTAATTTTTTTAAACATTTATTTATTTTTGAGACAGGGAGAGACAGAGCATGAACGGGGGAGGGTCAGAGAGAGGGAGACACAGAATCTGAAACAGGCTCCAGTCTCTGAGCTGTCAGCACAGAGCCTGACACGGGGCTCGAACTCACAGACCGCGAGATCATGACCCGAGCCGAAGTCAGCCACTTAACCGACTGAGCCACCCAGGCGCCCCTGTGTGTTTGTTTTTAAAGACACCTGTTTTTTTTAAGTTTATTTATTTATTTTGAGAGAGAGGGAGAATACAAGCAGGAGAAGGCCAGAGAAAGAGAGAGAATCCCAAGCAGGCTCTGACAGCATGGAGGCTGATGTGAGGCTTGAACTCATGCACCGTGAGATCATGACCTGAGCCGTTGAAACCAAGAGTCGGATGCTTAACCAACTGAGCCACCCAGATGCCCCTAGTACTCCATTCTTTTTTAATTCCTGAGTAGAATTCCACTGTATGAAAGTACCATTTGTTTATCCATTCCCCAGGGAAGGGATATTTGGATTGGTTACAAATTTTGATGATAACAAATAAAACCAATGTAACATTCACATGCAGGTTTCTTTGTGAACATAGGTGTTCATTTCTCAAATATGTTGAAGTAGGATTGCACTATGGTTAACCTTCTGAGTTGCTGTCAGACCCCTTTCCACAGTGGCTGCACCATTTGCCTTCCCACCAGCAATGCATGAGAGTTCCAGTTGCTCTAAATCTTGCAAGCACTTGGTATTGTTGGGGTAGGGGGGTTATTTGGTGTGATTTCAGATGTGTGCATCACTATAATAGGCGTTGAGTGATAATTCTATTTCTTAGAGACTGCTACAGATTGAATGTTTGTGTTCCCCCCGCCCCCGGTTCATATGTTGAAATACTAACCCCCCAATGTGATGATATCTGGAGTTGAGGTCTTTGGAGATAATTAGGTCATGCAGGTGGTGTCCTCATGAATGGATGAGTGCTCTTATAAAAGAGACCTCAGGGGCGCCTGGGTGGCTCAGTCGGTTAAGCATCCGACTTCGGCTCAGGTCATGATCTCGTGGTTCACGAGTTCGAGCCCCACGTCGGGCTCTGTGCTGACAGCTCGGAGCCTGGAGCCTGCTTCCCATTCTGTGTCTCCCTCTCTCTCTGACCCTCCCCCCATTCATTCTCTGTCTCTCTCTGTCTCAAAAATAAATAAACGTTAAAAAAAATTAAAATAAAATAAAATAAAATAAAAGAGACCTCAAAGAGATCATTCACCTCCTGCACCGTGTGAGTTCATGGCAAGAAGACAGGCATCCATAAACCAAGAAGTGGGTTCTCATCACACACCCCGAATCTACCAGCACCTTGATCTTGCAAACTTCCCCACCTTCACAATGGTAAGAAATACATGTCTGTTGTTTATAAGCTACCCGGTCTATAGTATTGTGCTACAGCAGAACAAACGGACCAAGACAGACACATTAGCTATGATAACAACCTGAGGATCCCCGTTCAAATAAACAGCTATTCTAGTTGACAAGGGAAGTGTAAACAAGTCTCTAACCAATGACTTTGCCGGTTGTTTTTCTCCCTTGTCCAACAAGGTGTATTGCTCAAATACAGGGATGAGTGCATGAACAGACACATAAATAAACCTCATCACTTTTGTCAAGTGCCACCCTTTGGGGCCCTCAGAGAAGACTTCTTTCTAGGACTGGAGGTGTGGTGTGTACTCTTTTGTACTTTTCCAAAGGGGAATAAGCAAGATTTATAAGGCCTAGTAGGCAGAATAATGACTCCCAAAGATATGGAGATATCCTAATCTACTAAATCTGTGACTATGTTATATTCCCCACTAAGGCAGAATTAGTGTTGCAGTTGGAATTAAGGTTGCTACTCAGTCGACCTTGAGATAGGGAGAGGATTCTCAATTACGCAGGTGCGCCCAGTGTAATCATGAGGGGTCTTTAAAAATAAAAGAGAGAGAGAGGAGAGTCAGTGTCAGAGTGAGGCAGCATGAGAAGTACTTGACCTGTCATTTGCTGGCTTTGAAGATGGAAAGAGAGCACAAGTCAAGGAATGTGGGCAGCCTCTAGAAGCCAGAAAAGTGCAAGAAAACAGGTTCTCCCTTAAGCCTCAGAAGGAATGCAGCCTTGATGTTAGCCCAGTGGGACCCATTTGGACTTCTGACCTTCAGAAACTGAAGAAAATAAATTTCTGTTGCTTTAAGGCACTGAGTTTGTGGCAATTTGTTACAGTGCCATTGGAAACTGATACATAAAACGAACCTACAAGAGGAAAAACTGCGTGGCCATCAACTAGATTAATTTCTGAAAGTCTTTCCATCAACCCATGAAAGCCTCAGTATTAAATGATTGTGATTCCTGCCTTTGTCACAGCTTCTTAGGATTTAGTCCTGGGACATCTTCTCACTCTTCTCTCCTCCCTGCCTCTGTATCATCATCCGCACTCATGGCTTTGGATGCTATTTGTATATGTGGATGATTCACGAGTTTGCATCTCTCACGTACCCTTCCTTCAGGGCTCCACTCCGGAATATCTCCATTTGGATGCCTCAAACTTGAAGTGTCCAACACTGAACTCTTGATTTTTCTACTCCCTACCTTCCATGCTCACATCGCCAGCCTGCCTTTCTGCAGACTTCCCCGATTGCTCATGGCAGAAACTAGACAGAAAACGTGACAACTTTCCTCAACCTTCAATTACCAAGTCTCGCCAAGTCTCTCTTTCAAAGACAACTCGAACCCAATTCTCACCACCTCTAGGCTCCACCTAGTCCAAGATGACATCACCTCTTCCCTAGACTACATTGACAACCTCCTCCTGTGTTGCTCCCCTCAGGGCCCCTCCAGCTCATTCTCCACATAGCAGCCAAAGTGATCTTCTTACACATGAATGAGATAATCTCGCTCCTCTCCTTAAAACCCTTTAATGGTTCCCCTTGGTCACACAAGAAAATCAAGACCCTTGAGATGACTTAAAAAGCCCTGCATGATCCTCCTGCATTTTTTCTTTTTTTTTTTTTTTCCAACATTTATTTATTTTTGGGACAGAGAGAGACAGAGCATGAACGGGGGAGGGGCAGAGAGAGAGGGAGACACAGAATCGGAAACAGGCTCCAGGCTCTGAGCCATCAGCCCAGAGCCTGACGCGGGGCTCGAACTCACGGAAGGCGAGATCGTGACCTGGCTGAAGTCGGACGCCTAACCGACTGCGCCACCCAGGCGCCCCACCTCCTGCATTTTTTCAAATCTATCTCATGAAACTACTCCTTCACTGTTTTCTGGAAAACTGTGTGGCTACGTTGACCTTCTTATACTTCCTTGAACATTCCAACCTCCTTCCGACCTCAGGGTCTTCAGACATCCTATTTCTTCTGCCTGGAGCATATTTCTCCTAAGTTTTTATGTGGCGTTTCATCTTTCAGGGTCCATCTTATCAGAGATCTCCTCAACTTAAAGTAGTTCTCATAACGTCCTGTTATTTTCTTACAACGTTCTTATCCAAATCTGTAATTATCCATGAACTTATCTGTTAATTTCTGTAATCTTTACTAGTCTGTAAGCAGCCTGTGCCTGAGATCATGTCTGCTGTGTCCATGTCTATATTAGTCTCATGCACAGTGCCCAGCACGTAGTAGTGTTTGATGAAGGAATAAATTAATAAATTAATGATGAGTTTGGATAAAGTAAAAATTTTAAAGATCTCTTATCCTACTCCCTTCAAACTATCTTTACCATTTACTCCTACCTTCCCTAGGCGGGGGGCCACATGCTCTGAAACCTTTCTGCAACATCGAAATACTATCCTGTCACATTCCCACAGGGATCCTGCCCTCTTCTGGCCAATATGAGAACCAGTTCTATTTTAATGGGTCCTTAAGGACTAACTTATTTTCTTTCTCCAATCTTTATCTTAATCAACAACTTCTGGAAAACAAAGAGCTTGGCCCCAAATAAAGTCTCCCAATCCATTTCTATGTAGTAATGCATATAAATCAAGTCAATTACCCAACTCATGAGTGATGAATCCATAAATATAACCATGACGAGCTTCACTTGTTAATTCAACACCTATTTATCGACAACTTTGGTTGAGAGACCTAAGATTTTTCAAGAAGCCCCAGACCCAGAGAAAGATATTGTAACTAAAAGAATGAAACTCTCTCCTCTATAGACAACTCCCCATCTCAACTCCCCTCATCCAAGTCACTGGGAAGGAGAATGATCCCTGGGCTATAAATTTAATCAGCAACTACATTATGACGCACTACGAAGATCTTCTCATATTTACATCATGTCTAAGAGAAAATATTTCATGACAAAAGTTAAGGTTAGGGTCAAGGAAAAGGACTAATAATACTCTGCAAGTCTCCGGGAGTACGTTTAGGAAACATTTCTATCATATGAGCTTACCTGCCATGGCCTTTGAAAATCGTTAGTGCTTATATGTGCCTGATCCTACAACTGGCTGCTGGACAAGGGGAAACACTTGTTGGACGGCGTGTCTGTAACTCACACTAGAGGGAAGACCTTAAAAAAAAAAAACAGCCTGGATTTTGAATATGCATGTTCACCTTGGGTTGCTTACTGAGGCACTTGCAATGCCAGAGGTCACCTCAGATGGACCCGTTGGGGCTGCCTCTCCACACCACTCTCCCTCACTTCACTTTCACCTTCAGTAGCATTTCCCAAAAGGGGGGGCAGGTAGAATTTCTCCCAGGAGAATTTAGAAAGAAGAGGCACTTTTTAAGAGAGGCACATGTCTGGGGCTCCTGGGTGGCTCAGTCGGTTAAGCATCCAACTTCGGCTCAGGTCATGGTCTCGCGGTTTGTGAGTTCGAGCCCCTCGTGGGGCTCTGTGCCGCCAGCTCAGAGCCTGGAGCCGGCTTCGGATTCTGTGTCTCCCTCTCTCTCTGTCTTCCCCTGCTCACACTTTGCGTCTCTGTCTCTCAAAAATAAATAAACATCCAAAAAAGTTAAAAAATAATATTGTCAGTATATCGTATCATGTTACTACTACAACCCTCCATGCGGTTATTCTCTTTAGATGCACCAAACCTTTAGTAAAATCTGACTTATTGGTATACATCCATGTATGGGAATGTTGAGGCAACTATAGAAGTAATACAGAATAAAAACATTCATCAGAATCTCTCAATTGCTAACAATTGCATTGGCGTAAGTGAAAAAATGAATTCATTGGATCATTGAACTGAAAATCCAAGTGCTCAAACTATATATTCAAGGAACTCTCTTTTTTCTTCTACTGCTATTTTTCTCCATGTGGTCTTTATTTTTAAGCAGGCTCTCCCATACACTGGTGGAATGGCCACGCGAGGCTCTAATTTAGCAACCCCAACAAAATCAGAACTTGTTTCCAAAATGTTTCGGTGACAGTACTAGGCAGATACTTACTTGCTTTGCTTGTCTAACCCCAGAGCAATCACCATGGCCAGGCAAGTCCAAACCTGGGTAAAACGTCCGTCTCTACATCCAGGAGGCTAAGTCAATTCCTTGAAACACGTAGACCAAATCTGAAATGACAAATCTGGATGACAAGCACATAGCGTTAAAACAATAGATGTGTAATATTATATCAAGTATTGACAAATCTTCTGAATAAAAATATAACCAAGTAAAGGGAGAGGAGGACAGGCGGTGGTTTTTTGTTTTACGTTTTTTTTGGGGGGGGGGGCGGCTTGTTTTGGTTTGGTGTTTGTTTGTTTGTTTTTAGAAAAGGTCAGCAGGGAACGAGTGTTAGGAGCTGGTGGAGAGTGGATATGGGGAATGACAAATGCAAAGACTCTGAGGGTGGCTTGTGCTGAGAGTATGTGACAGCCAGCGTCAGGCCCACGTGGCTGGAGTACAGAAAGCAAGAGTTGGTAGGAGATGAAGAAAGAGGGACACAGGATGTAAATTAGGAACAGCCTTATAGACCACAGCAAAGGTAGATTTTATTCTAAACACGACAGGAAGGTAATGACGTAATTTGAGCACAAGATTGACATGAGGTTGCTTATGTTCTAGGAAGAAGGCTGCCTACTGCTATAGACGTTAGGAGGCATCCGGGGAGGCCGAGAGAGGAAACAGAAGAGTTACGAGGCATGGGGCACCGACAAGAGATGAAAGGTAAAGGCAGCTGGCCTGCAATGGTGGTGGCGGAAGTTGGATTCGTGGTCAGATTCAAGAATCATCTGCAAGGTTAATGCCGATAGGGTAGAAGATGGACTGGAGAGAGGATGAGAGAGAAAGACACCAGTCCAGGATGATTTCAAGGCTTCATGCTAGAGAAACTAAGGGTCCCATTTCGATACAGTATGTAAAAAATAATGGCTGCATGTCACAACACACGTTCACACGTACACACACGTTTTATTAAAGAGCCCATGAACTCTGTTACTTAGGGTCTGGCGCTCAGTGCCTGCATATGTCTGGTAATCCTAAACATCGCTCTCAAGACTAACATCATTCAGGCCCCTGGGGAAACACTTCTCCCTCTCTCTCGCTCTCTCGCCTCATATCCTTGAACTGTAAGCATATGGCTGTCCTGAAGGTATCCAGATTGTGCCATTGCCAGTGCTGGAGATGACACACTGCTTTCATCTGTGAAACACCGAGAAGGGGACTTGAGCAGTGCAAGGACTTAGGTAAGAGAGAAAGAGAAATGAAGTTGCCACATCTTTCCTCTTGCGTAAATAGCATCATTTCCCAGCAGTACCGAGTATCAATTTTCCTGCTTCTCTTGATATTCCACTTTGTGGCCTGGGAGATATTCTTTAATTGCTCATTATTCAAAGCTGTGGTGCATGGCTTCTGAAGAAAACAATTTGCAACATTGAAACAATTCAACATACTCTTATATTTATACACGAAGACCTAGATGTAGCTAATGCAAGAAATGTAATGCTGACTATTTACACGGGTAATTAGACGCATATCAACGTCTAGATTTGCAAATACTTTTATAAAAACATTTAAGAAGATCTAATGAACTTTTCAAACTAATACATTTAAATAGATGCACGTTAGAAGATGAAGGCGGAGCAGAGCCCTGCAAGGGCAAGACTTGAACTTTGCTCTGTAAAGTGATCGGCCTTATTGCCTTTTCCACGGTCAACCCATGGTGGGTATCTCAGCACCAATGCATTGGTATGAACATTTTTTGGATATGGGCCAGTTTTATTTGAATAATTTTGACTTAAAATTTTTGATATGCATTAATTATCTTCTATGTTTTACCTTCTAAGTTTGTCAGCAATTTAAAACACTTGAAAGAAATAACTTTCTTGAAAATAAAAATAATTTTTATGTTTAATTGTGATGTATAAACTTAAGAGAGTCAATTTTGAATCCACTGAATACTACGTTTTGTTGTTTTAATCCGGTAGATCATAACTGCCAACACAGCACAAATGAAATAAAAATATTTATTATAACATAATAAATGATTTTCCTGAAGTCAAGAAAAATCTATTTTGTAGAAAAACTATGTAAAAATACACATAGTAATATGTAATAATGTGCACATTATGTATATCTTTTCTATTACTCATCCAAATGTTTCCAGCCTATAAATTAAAGAATGCTTAATAATCATTGTTAAATTAAATTCAGCCATCTTCAGTATTTGGCCAACTTTCAGCCGTACAAAAATAATATTTTCTTATATTTTTATATATAGATTATGGTATATTTGACAAGGGAGGAGGATAGAATATATTTTATTTTATTGATTAGCTTGATTTAAAATTCCTTAAACATTTTGCCATGTGGTATGCAGGCCTCCATTCACGCGCTTGCCTGGGCCCTCTAAATGTCAGGGGCAGCCTTGTTCAAAATACCAACAGAACACCCGAAGAGTGTGATTAATTCTGGGAGGTCAGGGAAGGTTCTGCTGAATGTACATGACGG
This sequence comes from Puma concolor, assembly GCF_028749965.1. NCBI lineage: Eukaryota > Metazoa > Chordata > Mammalia > Carnivora > Felidae > Puma > Puma concolor. The sequence goes on along the minus strand of NC_141673.1, from coordinate 51,394,898 downwards.
ATAGTTAGGAGCTCAACGGGCAAAGGAAGAAGGGCATCCAGAGAGTGGGAACAGCATGTGCAAAGCTGAGTAGTCAAGCACTGTGAAACACAGTCAACCTGACGTGGCCAGACATAAAGCTGTGTGAGGACAAGGGAATGGATGGACACAGAGGTAGAAACGGGACTCAGAAAAAGACATCCAGAACTGATACACATACCTCTTGTTGTTACTCACCATCTATGGCTTTTGTTCGTGCAGAAATATCTTTTTGAGAACTTATTATGCACCACAACTCCCACCCAGCATTGTTTTTGCTCTCCAGGAGTTAGGGAGAGGGAGTCCAATGGGGGAACATGTTATGAAAGTCACTGTGCATGCAGAAAGCTTTGCGTCTCAGGAAGCACCTTGAGTGAAGGATCCTGGTGTAGGATCTTTGCAATTCTACCCAGCCTAGGATCTGAAACCCGATGATTTACTCTCTGTGAAATATTTGCTGAATTGAAGGGAAAAAAAGAGATCACTGCTGGAATATTTGGATGTATTCTTTTAAAAAAATATTTAATATTTATATTTGAATTTATTCTTTATGCTACATTGCAGGAAACACATTTGCGAATTATTTCCCAAGGTCTCAGGTTTGAGGGATGTCTGGAATCCATTAGCTAATGAGAAATGCTGTGAGAGAGTTGAAGACTTACAAACAACAAAATATTGTAAATGTTAAAATAATAACAAATCATTATGACCAATAATAAGAGCTGCCATTTATCAGTCACTTACTATTCGCTGATCTTTGTGTTAAGTGCTCTCTATGAATGATCTCTATGGCCTTTTCATTCTTAGACCAACTCTGCAACACAGATGAAGATACTGGGGGGCAGCAAAATGAATTAACCTGCCCTGATACAACCAACAAGCGACAGACCAGAAGTTCAAACCCAATCTGACTGTATCTGCAGTGTCCCTTAACATACACACACACACACACACACACACACACACACACACACACACGCATATATATGGAACAGACAGTGCTTTTAAAATAGTCCAAAGAGCTGTGATCACCCTCAAAATGCACCGCCTTGTGGTTTTTTTTGTCTCCTGGTGATTTTATAAGATTTGGACAATGGCCACATCTATATGATAAACAGATGGAGTGTGGACTTTTTCCATCTGGCGCATCTCTAAAACATGCTCATCTCAGTGGATTGGTCCTGGGGTTTCTGTGGTGAGTTGAAAGGGTTCTCCAGCCAATATGGAAACACAGTTACTCAACCGATGGAGCTGAGAGACAAGGGTTTCTTTTGCAGGATTCCAAGTCCTGTTAGTGAGAATCTATTGCCTCATCAAGGAATCAATTGAGAGACACAGTTGTTGTTGTTGTTGTTTAATTAGAAGCATTTGCTTCCATCAAAAATGTTTAGAAAAATGTAAATATTAAGAGAAGGGAAAGAATTACTTCTCAGCATACAAGACCTTGATGAAGAGATGTCTCCACAGCTGAATCTTAGTCACTAAGGGCCAGAAGATGATGCGAGAGTTTGCCGAAGAAAGACAAGGAGCTGGGCCATCTCGTGTGGCTGTGGACGTTGCTCACCGCACAAGGGCTCCTGTCAGAGGAGGCGAGTGAGACTCAAATTCAGCCAACGCTCTGCTTGCCAAATCAAGCACAGTGGTGCAGGCCGTATCTGCCCCGAAGGAGAACTGGGTTCGAATTTGCGTCTATAGCTTCCTTCCATTTTAAAGGTGTTAGCGGTGACACCAGGTATTCGGCCCCACTCTTCCAAATCCCTCACACACTTTGGAGCATTGGAGAGACTATATGGAGTAGTAGGCTCCAGCTCTGGGCTGCTACCACTCCGACTCCTGGCTCAGTTCTGGGGTCAAGCCCCACATCGGGCTCTGTGCTAACAGCACAGAGCCTGCTTAGGATTCTCTCTCTCTCCCTCTCTCTCTCTCTCTCTCTGTACCTCTCCTGCTCATACACACACAGTCTTTCTCTTTCAAAAGAAATAAACTTAAAACGATTTTAATTCCATATTTGGGGTGGGCGAGTGGTCCTAGACAGTGACATAGGAAGACCCCACCTCACCTCCTCCCATGGACACATCAAGTCTATAACTACATATGGAATAATTCCCACTGGAAAAGAACAGAGAACTAAGCTGAACAGCTTCCTCCACGAGGGACAAAAGGGCCACGCTGAGATGGACAGGAGAGGCAAAAATGTGACCTTACCCAAAACCCCACTCCTGGCACAGCAACCCACAAAAGGGAGGGATCTCACAGGCCCAGAGCCTTTCCCTGAGTTTTGAAGGGTTTCTTCAAAACACCGGTCACCCCAGCCCTTAGGGCCTGTGCCAAAGAGACAAGGCCCCCCAAACGTCTGTCTTTGGAAACCAACAGAGGATCCTTACATCCAGAGGATTCAGGGGACTGGGAGAGGCTTGCATGTGGGAAGAGCACATCCTGGGAAGAGCACAAAGGCAGCAGTTTCAGAGGTAACAGGATTATATGTGAAGGTGATTCATTTGCTAATCTTAAAGTGTCTACTGCAGGGGCAGGAATTAGTTGGGATTTTCCTCCGGAATGGAGGTGCTGAAGAGTGCCAATGTTTGCACTCTCTCACAACCCTGCTAGAACAGGCAGGCGCCTATGGACACAACTAGCTCAGCCTGAAGGCCTGCCCCACTCCCAATGCACTTCTCCAGCCTCACAAAACCATGGGCCCGCCCAGCCCCTGGTGCTTGCTCCTGGCCTTGTCAAAAACCACAGTCCCCCCCACCAATCTCCAGCAGTTAAGCTGGTGGACAACTGCAGTCCACACAAGGAATGCTTCTTGATTGCCCATCTCTGCGGGCCAGAGGGTCTTGGGTTCCTGGGCCCCATGGGACTGGAACAATAAGAAAGACAGTTCTGGGTAGAACACCACACCCAGGGCACTGCACAGACAGCAGACTGACATACACCCCCAGTCTGCATGTGAAAAAGGCGCATTTAATGGTCCTGGAGCCTCAACCTGAGGGATGAGCTTTGAGTTTGCCGCACGTATAAAGGCTACAGAGGGGCTCTTGGGAAACATAGGCAGAGAGACAACATCTATGTGCTCTCCTTGCCACGGCTTGCTCCTACTTCCCAGAAAGGATCTCATACACTCATCTGAAGCCTCAGTTCTTGCGATGGCCACCCAAGGAACACCTTCAGATCTCTTAGTCTGAAAGTCAGCATGGTCTAAAACTGCAACCCCACAGGACTGTGTATATTTGGAGACCTTAAAAGCTGCTGCCTGAGGATCAGGCAATCAGCCTGAATCTAGGTGCTGACTGACATCTCTCCCTTTGGGTCACTGACAGGTCCTGGCACCCCCTCAACCACTGGGACCTATCAAGAATAAATCAAGCTGGGGCACCCACGTGACTCAGTCGGTTAAGCAGCCGACTCTTGATTTTTGTCTCAGGTCATGATCTTGTGGTTTGTGGGATTGAGCCTTATAGTGGGCTCTGCACGGATGGTTCTCTCTCTCCCTCTCTCTCTGCCCCTCCCGTGCTCATGCACGCACTCTTTCTCTCTCTCTTTCTCAAAATACATCAACACTTTTTAAAAAGAATCAATCAAACTAAAAATATGGAAGAAGCCCAAACGTCCGTCAATAAATGAATGGATAAAGAAGATGTGGTATACTGGGACACCTGGGTGGCTCAGTCAGTTGAGTGTCCAACTCTTAATTTCGGCTCAGGTCATGGCCCCAGCATTATGGGATCAAACCCCGTGTTGAGCTCTGCACTGAGCATAGAGCCTACTTGAGGTTCTCTCTCTCTCTCTCTCTCTCTCTCTCTCTGCCCTCCTCCCCCACTCATGCTTTCTCTCTTCCTCTAGAGGAAGAAGAAGAAGAAGATGTGGTATATAGGCATATATGTATACACAATGAAATATTACTCAGCCATAAAAGAGAATGAAATCTTGCCATTTGCAACAACATGGTTGGATCTAGAAAGTATAATGCTAAGCAAAATATGTCAGAGAAAAACAAATACCATATGTATGGAATTTAAGAAACAAAAAGAAAAAGGAAACAAAGAGAGAGACAAAACAAAAAACAGATTCCTAACTATAGAGAACAAACTTATGGTTATCAGACTGGAGGTGAGTAAGGGGATGGGTGAAATAAGTGAAGAGGAGTACACTTATCTTGAGTACTGAGGAATGTACAGAATTGTTGAATCACTATATAGTACACCTGAAACTAATTTAACACTGTATGTTAACTACACCAGATTAAAAAGAAAAAAAGAAAAAAAAAAGAATAAATCAGGCTATATAGAGCCATGCAAAGGTTTGAGAGACAACTAAGAGCTAAGGCAAGGTTGAACAAGAAGGACCATCACCTACACAAGGCCACTGTTTCAAGACTGGGAAAAATAGGTGTTTCACCAAATGCATAGAGAGTCAAACAAACACAGAGAGTCAAGCAAAATGAGAAAACAGAGGAATATGTTCCAAATGCAAGAATAAGAAAAACCTCAGAAAAATACCTTAATGAAACAGAGATAAATGATCTAATAAAGAGTTCAAAGTAATGGTCATAAAAATGTTCACCAAACTTGAGAGAAGAATAAATGAACACAATACGAATTTTTGAAAGAGATAGAAAATACAAGAAAGTCTCAGGGCTGAAAAATACACTACCTGCACTCAAAACTAGAAGGGGACCACTAGCAAACTTAAACGAAGCAGAAAAATGGATCAGTGACTTGAAGACAGGACAGTAGAACTCACCCACTCAAAACAGTGAAAGGAAAAATGAATTTTTAAAAGTGAAGATAGCTTAAGAGGCTTATGGGACAACATCAAGGAGAATAAAATTCACATTATAAGGGTCCCTGAAGGAGAAGAGAGAGAGAAAGAACGGAAAAATTATTTAAAGGGATAATGGCTGAAAACTTCCCTAACCTGGGAAACAGACACCCCGGTCCAAGAAGCAAAGCAAATGAACCCAAAGAGATTCACACCAAAACACATTATAATTAAAATGTCAAAAGTTAAAAATAAAGCATCTTAAAAGCTGCACGTAAGAAAAACAACTTGTTACGTATGACAAAACCCCCATAAGGCTTTCAGATGACTTTTCAGCAGGAACTCTGTAGATCAGAAGGGAATGGAGTAATATAGTCAAAGTGCTGAAAGGAAAGAACTTCCAACCAAGAATACTCTACCCAGAAAGGCTAAAATTCAGAATTGAAGGAGAGAGAAAAAGTTTTCCAGATAAGCAAAAGCTAAAGTAGTTCATCACCACTACATCAAGCTAAAAGGTTACCTCACATTGAAGAAAACTATTAACAAAATAAAAAGGCAACCTTCTAAATGGGAGAAAATTTTTGCAAATGATATACCTGATAAAGGGCTAATATCAAAATATATAATGAAAGAAATCAAACAATTCGTTTAAAAAAGAACATCTGAATAGACCTTTTTTAAAGACAATATACAAATGGCCAATAGGCACATGAAAAAATGCTCAACATCACGAATCATCAGGGAAGTGCAAATCAAAACCACAATGAGATATCACCTTATGCCCATTAGAATGGATACAATCAAAAAGATAAGAAATAACAAGTGTTAGAAATGCTGTGGGGAAAAGAGAACCCTCGTACACTGTCGCCGGGAGCGTAAATTGGGGTGGCCACTACAGGAACTACCACGTGATCCAGCAATTCCACTACTGGGTATTTTATCTGAAGAATACAAAAACACTAATTATGAAAGATATCTGCACCTTTGTGTTCATTGTAGCCTTATTGACAATAGCTAAGATGTGGGAACAATCTAAGTGTCTATCAATGGCTGAACGGATAAAGATGTGATATATATATACATCTGTAGATGTATATATATATATACAACGAATGGAATACTACTTAGCCATAAAAAAGAAGGAAATCTTGCCACTTGTGACAACACGGACGGAACCAGATAGACGGTATTGTGCTAACGGAAATCAGCCAAACAGAGAAAGCCAAATACCATATGATTTCACTTCTATGTAAAATCTAAAAAACAAAACAAATGAACAAGCCAAACCAAATAAAACAAAACTAATAGATAATGGGAGCAGATTCGTGGTTATCAGAGGGGAAGAGGTTTCGGGGATGGGCCAAAAGGGTGAAAAGGGTCAATTTTTTTTTTAATTTTTTTTTAATGTTTATTTATTTTTGAGACAGAGACAGAGCATGAATGGGGGAGGGGCAGAGAGAGAGGGAGACACAGAATCGGAAGCAGGCTACAGACTCTGAGCCATCAGCCCAGAGCCCGACGCGGGGCTCAACTCACGGACCGCGAGATCGTGACCTGAGCCGAAGTCGGACGCTCAACCGACTGAGCCACCCAGGCGCCCCGAAAAGGGTCAATTTTATGGTGAGGATGGTAACTAGACTTATTACGGTGATCACTTTGACATGTATGCAAACATCAAATTATAATGTTGTACACCTGGAACTAATATAATGTTATATACCAATTTTACCCCCAAAATAAAATAAAGTAATAAAATAACATATGTGGCCTGCATGATACTTATCTTGGACAGAACTGTTGTAGAGGGAGTCAGAAAAGATTTAAATACCCTCCCCTCCACGTACTAGCTCTGCTTCCTTGGGCAAGTTCTGTCATCACTTCTTTCATATAAAAGTGAATTTATCAAACAAAAAGCAGAATCAGACTTACAAATACAGAAAACAAACTGATGGTTGGCAGAGGGGAGGGTGTGGGGGAATGGGCAAAAAGGGTGAAGAAGAGTGGGAGACACAGGCTTCCAATTACGGAATGAGTAAGTCACTGGAATAAAAAATGCAGCACGGGAAACACAGTCAAGGGCACTGAATGGCAATATAGGGGGACAGGCGGTGGTAGCCACATTTGTGAACATAGCATAATGTATAAACTTAGCGAATCACTATGTTGGACACCTGAAATTCAGGTAACACCGTGTGTCCACTATACTCAAATATAAAATAATAATAATAATAATAACGAAGGATGGGGGCGCCTGGGTGGCTCAGTCGGTTAAGCGTCGGACTTCGGCTCAGGTCACGATCTCGCGGTCCGTGAGTTCGAGCCCCGCGTCGGGCTCTGGGCTGATGGCTCAGAGCCTGGAGCTTGCTTCCGATTCTGTGTCTCCCTCTCTCTCTGTCCCTCCCCTGTTCATGCTCTGTCTCTCTCTGTCTCAAAAATAAATAAATGTTAAAAAAAAATTAAAAAAAAATAATAACGAAGGACGTATGGGTGGCTCAGTCTGTTGAGCGTCTGACTCTTGATTTCGACTCAGGTCATGATCCCAGAGTCGTGGGGTCGAGACCTGTGTCAAGCCTGTGTCTCGCTCTCCCTCGACCCCTCTCTGCTGCTCGCTTGTCCTCTTTGTCTCTCTAAAATAAAATAATACTAACAATAACAACAACAACAACAACAATAATAAATGTTTGCGACATCACGGTGTTATTCTGACGATTAAGCATTTCTGAAGCAGGTGGGTATTCTCAGCTTCCAAAGCACAAGCTGAAGCTTCATGCCAGGATCAAGCTGTAGCCTCTAGCCAGGGAAAGAGACCTTGCAAAGGACCTTGGCTTTGAGCATCATTTTCACTTTGCAGAAATCCTGCTTTCGTTTCCAAGAAGCCTGCTAGCACTAAGGAACCGTTCTCGCGTGGCTGGTGCCACCTCCCCATGCCACACTGGAGCACAGGCACCCAGATGACAAGGTCCTCAGGGCCAAGATGCACATCTCGTCTCTTCAGCCCCTTTGGGGCTCCCTGCTAGGCTATGTGTTTCCATCAGCACTGTTCTTGTACCACAAACATACTGTTCTTTTCCTCTTTCGGGGGACTAACACCAAACAAACAAACCCAGCTCTTCTGCAACCACAATACTCACTGCTATGTCTGTATCCAGCTTTTTCTTGGACAGGTAAAAGTAGGAGGGAATGTTCATAGTTTTCATTTTTGAAAAGGCCTCAAAGATCTTGATGTCTTGGTCCAGACATGTCTCTTTGTGGGTATGTTTACAATGTTTGTATTCATAAATTAGAAATCTAGGACAAATGTGCGCATCTAAATGCTCCTCTTCTGAGCCAGGCTTCGTCTACTCATTCCGCGTTTCAGAGGGGTTGACACCAGATATCCAGGGACCAACAAGTCATAACCTGAGTCAATTGCCTGTATCACAAATGGCATTTGTCTCTCAACCACAACCTCACATGCCTCGTGGTGATTCATTTGGTTCACTTTCCCACTTAGGCTTGTGCCTGGAATGCCACAGCTGTAATTTTCCACTATAAAGAAATCTTCGGGGCGCCTGGGTGGCGCAGTTGGTTAGGCGTCCGACTTCAGCCAGGTCACGATCTCGCGGTCCGTGAGTTCGAGCCCCGCGTCGGGCTCTGGGCTGATGGCTCAGAGCCTGGAGCCTGTTTCCGATTCTGTGTCTCCCTCTCTCTCTGCCCCTCCCCCGTTCATGCTCTGTCTCTCTCTGTCCCAAAAATAAATAAACGTTGGAAAAAAAAAAAAAAAAGAAATCTTCAACTAATTGATAAACTTCAATCCGAGTGACAAAGAAAACAGCAATTTAAAAAAATGGGTCACTGTCTGCTGATCAGATCTAGTCTCGGAGAATCAAGCAACTTTCTAAGTTTTATAATTTTCCAGCTAAAAATTAGAAAGAAGAGTTAAATTCTGTGCTGAAGTCTTTTGCGGAGGAAAAAAGTGGGTCAGAATAAAAGGCAGGTAACAAGTATCATTTATTTTAACTAATCTACTCAGTTAATCCCCATGATCTCTGGGGGTTCTGGAATTGCCTAACACAGGACCTAGCAGACTATACCTACCCTGAAAGCTTTTGCCCCGCTCTTCTTTCTCTCTCTCTCCCTTCATTACCCCATTTGGTTTCCAGGATTCTCTTAGCTAAAAAAAAAAAAAAAAAAAAAAAAAAATTTATTGTTGAGTTCTGAAAAAATAGGCATGGTTGTTGTTTCTTTCCCACTGGGAATATGTTCAGTAAACTTTTAGTCGTCCATAAACAAAGGAGATGCGAAGATAAACGTGTGCCCTGAAGGAATTTCTGTCTAGAGGAAGACCTTAGATATGTGTTCAGTCATTCAACAAATATTCGTTAAGTGCTTATTGTATGCGAACCACATTCTAAACAACAGGGAGGAAGCAAAGGCATTGCTATTGGGCTTATATTGTGGAGAATGGAGATTGACAACGAATGACCATATAATGTGTCTTCCATCACAGTACCTATTTAGTGCTGTTCCACAAATACTGCTGGCTGGCTGTCTGCTGTGCATATGTAACATCACTTCGTTCTGACCCTTTGAAAGCTAGGCACGGTCACGTGACTTGTTGTGGCCAATGACACAGAAGCGGAAATTACTTGTGTCATCTGCCCGCAGAACCTTTAAGAGCCAAGGTGCAAACTTCCATCCTCCCTTACCATCGCTGCAGTAACTGTGGAAGCAATATGTTAAATGAGGCCTTGTCCCTTTGAGACCCTAAGTGATGACCACAAGTAGAGCCTCCTGCTGGCCTGCAGTGGACACGTTGCATGAGCAAGACACATTTTGCTGTGTTTAGCTGCTAACATTTAGAGACTATCAGTTACGACAGAATAGCCAAAACTTCTCTGAAAAGAAGGGGTGGCTAAGTGTCCTGGGGCTAAGTCGAGCATGATTAAGCATATAAAAAAAATGATACGGGAGGAAGCAGATTCTATTTCAGACAGAGTGGGTTTTGACATCCTCTCTGATAAATTGATATTTGGTCAGAGACCCGAAAGAAATCAGAATGGCGCCCATGAAGGCATCTGGGCAAAGAGCATCACAGGCAGATGGAACAGGCAAGTGCAAAGGTCCTGGATAAGGAGCATATTTGGAGTGTTTGATGTGGCCAATGGGGCTGAAGCACAATGAGCAAGAGGAGAGTGGTAAGAAGTAAATTTGGAAAGGTTAGTGGGGGATTGCAAGAGGAGGAGGGCTTTTGTGATCGACATGTATTATATGTAAAAATCAAGTGCAATGGAAAGTTAGAGATATAAGAGAAGGGTGAGTGGCATTTGAGCTGGTCATCTTTGACTCTTACCTTTACCTCACCTCTTATCTCTAATTCATGATCAAGTCTTAATTATATCTGGAATCTGTTTCCCAAGCCCCAGCCCAGCCCCCCTGCCACTGCTTTGGTTCCTCTTTTTAGCCTTGACGTGAATCATGGCAATAGATTTCTAACTGGTCAAGTCCTTTTGTTTTTGTAGCCCAGATGAGTATTCTGTGCTATAGCCACTCCCTCCAGGAATGCATCCTTCAGAAACTCAAAACTGATGAAGTCACACAGCCCAGGTGATAACACATCAGTGGCTCCATACTCCCGAATGAAAACTAAACAGACCCAACTCCTTAGCATGGAATTTGAGGCCCTCCGTCATTATGCCAGCTCATAGATCCTCTTTTCCAGTCTTGACGCTCATGCTTACCCCTCCTCCCTCCCCTCCAGAATGATCTCGCTGCTATGGCTCCTTCCACACCATGTTGTGTTATGGCTCTGTATCTTCGCGCATATGCTGTTCTCTTTATCTGCCAGCATCGCTCCTGCTTAATCATGGCCTCTTCTGCAAAACTTCCCATAGCATTGACCCCACAACAGACCCACTACGGCTCCTCTATTTTTTACTTTAGCAATACAGAGATTACAGACATGATTACAGCTATGATACAGTGTCCATTTACCTGTTTTTGTGGCCATCTCCTCTTCCAGTATGTCCATTCTTGAGGATGAAACTTTGTGATTCACTTCTCTGATCGGGCTGGGCCCGGTACAGCTTTCTCTGCACTATAAGGTTATTGTGATGCCTCCTTCACAGGCATTCTCTGAAGGCTTTTTCTAGGCCTCACCTCCTACACCTGTTCTGGGCCCAGTTGCTCACTCTTCCTCCAGCTCTTGGTTTTACTCCTTGTGATCTGCTTTGGGCTTAATGTTTTAAATCCATTCATGTTTCCAGCCCCAGACTTTGCTTTGAACACCACCCACGTACAATCTTAGGTCTGTTTTGATCAATCCCGGTACCTGGATAACCACGCATGCCAGGTCCTATCTTTTGGTTCAGCCAGCAGAACTGGTTTGAGCCATTGCTCGTTTCTATACAGGACTATAGAAGTCTATACAGGTCATTGCTCATTCCACACAGGACTGCAGAACCAAGCTAACCTCCCTTTTCAGGAGGGGATACACCTTCTTTCTTCTTCACTTGTGTGTCCCCTCACCCCCACCAATCTATTCCTCCACAGGAGCAAATTTTCAAAAAGTTTGAAAGGTGAGTGGCAGCAGCTCCCCACAGCAGATTGGGTGGCCCCACTGGAGCCTATCAAGCTTATCTTACCCACCCTTCCTCCCTGCTTGTCTCTTTTCTCCTTCAAGTTGTTGGAAATGTTTTCAGAGCCATCACTTACAATAGAATTAGTAGAATTTGTCCAAGCCTGTCTGAAATGGGGTACAAAAACCACAAGAATGAAGTTGTGTGCTTTTTTTATTTAATACTTGGCAGTTCTTCTCAAATATGTATCCTGATATGGGAGAGGGGTCGGAATAAGCTACACTCCTTGTCAGACTCTGTTATGTTAGCGTGAATCTCCTCCTGGGGCCATTTTGCCTCAAAGAGTGTGTTTTGAATCTTCTCTGTCTTGGAAAAACCCGCAGGAGCTGTGAGTAAGAATGGTGGCATGCAGGGGCCTGGGTGTGGGCTGGGAAGGCTCCAGAGTTTCTGGGAAAGCAACATAATTGTGGTAGGAAGAATTTCTAGGCAATACTGATTTCAGGGAATAAAGGTGAAAGTGAAGGGAAAATAAAGCTCAGAAATGAAAACAAGGGATCAAGTGCCTTTCCTTTTCAATGGCCTGATTAAGCCCATTATCCCCAAATCGATAGAAAGAAGACCCAGTGTTGGGATTTTGAGGTTGTGCTGTCCAGGTTGGCTTCATATCTAGAACATAAAAGGAGTTCTCAGGTCCCCAGCTGGAAGAAAGGGCAGCTAAGAAGGTCAGAGATGTCATGGTTCGTTCCAGATCTCACAAAGGGAAGGGAAGAACTGGCCTCTTGACCATGCGGCCTGTTCTATTGAAAGCCTATGGTGCCCTAAACATCTGCAAGGAGCCCTCAAATGGTACATGACTGATCTTGTGATATCTCCTCCACTTTCTTATTTTAGAATGGATTAATGCCTCATAATATTGCTTGACAGTGCTTTATTAAAACCAGAACTAACTTCCCTTGAATTTGAGATATGCATAAGGTTTTTTAAGAGACCACTCTAGGAATGGGTTGGAGTCAACTGGAAAGGTATAAAAGCTTGTTTTCACATACAGCCTCATTCCTCTCAGTGTTTGAAATAAGATCCTAACACCACAGTCAGGCAATTTGCAGGTCACCTCAGTGAGCATTGGAGAGACAGGAGAAGCCAAGGAGAAAGTTCCTCTGAGAATCCGTCAGAAGGCTGGGCCTGTGTTTCTCAACACACTCAGATCACCCGGGAGTTTTTTCAATTCCCAGAGAAAGAGGATACGCTCAAAAGGTTCCAAAAAAGAAAACCAGGGTATTATTGGAGTAGCTGGAATACAGCTGCTGCCTCAACTGTGAGGTAAGAAGAAAATATTAAATATTAAATTATATTCATGTAACATATGAAATGTATTAACTTAATTTATATATTAAGTTATATTATTAATGTATTAATTTAATAATTGAATTAAATATTATTTTATATTAACATAACTTATTAATATAATTACAAATAGTAATTTAATTATTATTAATATTAGAGTTATTAGATGCACATTCGACCTAATATATAAAAAAGGTATTAGATCGGATACCACCCAGCCTTCAAAAAACATATAATTCCTACATTACACAAGAGTTTTTGAGACTAAAAAACAGGAGTAGTCCCCCAGTTTCTTTTATGAAGCTAGCGAAACATTGCTATTAAAATTCCACAAGGCGGGTTGCCTGGGTGACTCAGTCGGTTAAGCACCTGACTTTGGCTTAGGTCATGATCTCATGATTCATGGGTTCAATCCCCGCATCAGGCTCTCTGCTGACAGCTCAGAGCCTGGAGCCTGCTTCGGATTCTGTGTCCCCCTCTCTCTGCTCCTCCCCTGCTAGCACTTTGTCTCTGTCTCTCCCTCTCTCAAAAACGAATAAACCTTTTAAAAAAAGATTTATGTAAAAGAAAATTCCACAAAGTACACACAAATAAATAAAAATAAACTTCCACAAGGACAATATACTAGGAGAATAATTATATGTTAAACATAGTTATAAACATAGATGCACAAACTTTTATTAATTTATTAATAAATTTAATATTTATTAACCTTTTACAAAAGGAAGTGAGGAAGAGAAAGAGAAAAGAGAGGAAGGGAGGAAGAAAAAAGGAAGATAGAAAGATGTAGTAAATTTGGAACAAAAAGAAATTTTCTTAACCTGATGTAGGTACCACCAACAACCTAAAGCAAATGTCATTCTAAACATGAAACATTAGAAGCATTATTTTTTAGTTGAGATATAATTGACACATAGCATTATATTAGTTTTACGTTCAAAGTCAGGGAGAAGGCAAAAATGCTCACTTTTCCTGCTTAGATTCAGGATAGAAGTCCAGAAACAGAAACAAAGACAGAAGAACTCAAAGAATGAGCAAAACGGTATGGTCAGTATTAACCAATAATGTGATTTTCTACATATAAAATTGAAAATCGAGCGCTCAACACTTGATCTCAGCTCAGACCTTGATTTAAGGGTTGTGAGTTCAAGCCCCGTGTTGGACTCCATGCTGGGCATGGAGTCTACTTTAAAAAAAAAAAAAAAAAAAAAGTGTTTTAGGACATGAAAATGTACAGAATGTTAACAGATGAAAACACTCAGTGTTGTAAGAATGACAATTTTTCTCAAAGTAGTCTATGAATTTATTGCCACTCTAATTCAAAGTTGAACAGGGCTTTTGACTGAATTTGACAAACTGATCCTAATATTCATATGGAAGAATAAAGGATCAAGAGCAATCAAGATAATTTCAAAAAATAAGAATAAAGAGGGGAGCATCTTGCCCTCCCAAGTATCAAGATTGATTATGAAGTTTTGGTCTTTAACCAATGTGATATAGGGGCACCTGGGTGGCTCAATTGGTTGGGTGACAGACTTTGGTTCAGGTCATGATCTTGCAGTTTGTGAGTTCGAGCCCCGCGTCGGGCTCTGTACTGATGGCTCAGAGCCTGGAGCCTGTTTCGGATTCTGTGTCTCCTCCTCTCTCTGCCCCTCTCCTGCTCACTCTCTGTGTCTCTCTGTCTGTCGATAACAAATAAACGTTAAAAAAAATTTTTTTTTAATAAAATAAACAATGTGATATTAGTTTGAGGATAACTAGATGAACTAATGGAACAGGATAGAAGACCCCAGCCAGACATACACATACACACACATACAGAGAACTTGGTATATGTACTTCTGGTGCTTGGGAGGGAGGGCTGGGACGGCGGGGTGGGGGGGGGGGGAGGGGCGGTGCATGACAGTGACAGAATAAATAGTGGAGAAAGAAAGATCTATCTAGTAAGTGAGGTAGAGAAAACTGACTATATCCTTATAGTTTAAAAACAAGTCCCTACAGACCTTATATATAAAAATGAATTCTGTGTTGATTAAAGGTCTGCGAAATGCAAAACTTTAAAGTTATGAGAAGACAATGTGGAGAGTATCAATATAGAGGAAATATCTTTATGACCTTATGGTATAGAAGAATTTCTTAAAGAAAACACAAAATTTACCTCATGCAAGCAATTAAAATTTTCTGTATGACAAAGGCCATCTACACGAAATGTAAAGACACACTATTAGAAGACAATGTAGAACATACATTCAAGAAAATATTAACATACAAAATGTACATTTTAAAAATCTATAAATTAATGGGAAAGGGGTCATCAAAAAGAAAAGCGGGTAAATGATCTGAACAGGCAACTCACAGCAAAAGGAAACCAAATGGCAAATAGCCACACAGAAAGATTTCCCCCTTCCCTGGTAATTAAGAAAATAAAAATGAAACAAAAGTGAGACAGCAATCTGTGTGAAGTTTTTGGCAACACTTAAGAAGTCTGACAGAGCATGTGTTAGAGCATGAGTTATAGTGATGTTTCTGTGCGTTCATTGTTAGTGAATCAACAATATATATTAAATAAGATGTTTTTAAACAGACACACACATAAAACAAAATTATGTGTTGATAGGTTGATAAAAATGTTGTGACCAGAGGCTCTCGGGAAACGAACCCTGTATTTTCATATGCTCTTGGGATGTCTCTTACACTGAAATCAAATTATGGGTGGAGGCCCATCCTATTCTTACAGCATGGATATAACACTTTCAATTTGGAAAAACTACTCCAGGAACTAATATGATCAAGGGCCTTAGGGAAATAAATATGCTGAGAGATTAAGAAGGCTAGGCATAAATTTAAAAAAAAAACAACAAAGCAAAATAACTTCTTTGATGAGGGATATACAAAAAAAGACTCATTCTGTTTTTTTGATTCTCTTCCAGATGCACTGCACTTTAACCTGAACCAGTGTCTTATCTTTCTGTTATGGTAAAAGGTAAATAACAGTCTTTCTAAACTTGTCAAAACTATTTTTTACCTGTCCAGAGCCCTTTTCTTTTTCACTGCAGAGTCCCATAGCTGTGAACAAAAAGACAAACACTGTTTCCTCAAGCTCTCTCTTTCTTCCATTGTACCTCTTTGGCCCTGTATACTTCACAGCTATGGTTGGGCGTCCAACTTTGGCTCAGGTCATGATCCCGTGGTTCATGGGTTCGAGCCCCGTGTCAGGCTCTGTGCTGACAGCTCAGGGCCTGGAGTCTGCTTTGTGGATTCTGTCTCCCTCTCTCTCTGCCCCTGACCAGCTCATACTCTGTCTCTCTCTCAAAAATAAATAAAAAACATTAAAAAACATTTTTTTAATAAAAAAAGAAAAAAAGAATACAGGCCCTTCCTCCATAATGGAAAAGCCTTAAATTGCCATTTTGGCCATATGACCCTGTCCCTTGTTATCACAGAAGGGGAGATCAACCAAAGGCCTCTCACTCTGCATTTGAGCTAGAAAATACTTCTCTATCTTCTCTCAAAGTAGAACATGCAGCCGTAATAAAGAGCCTTTAATTAGAAAAAGCTATCAGCTAAATATATTATAACAATTTATAATATTGTTGTAGCTATAATATAGCTACTGTATTCTGAATTTACCATATTTAAAATCATCTCCTCTACTTTCATGAGGTGGCATTATCCACGGCCCCTTCCTGAGCTATAAGATCAAAATGAATGCCAAGGAACATGATTTCACGAAAGAAAGAGAGAAATAGTTAACTATTTAGTATTTACAAAATATTATCCCCTTTGTACTTTCCAAGGTACAAATCTAGGATTTGAACCTAGATAAACCTGACTGCAAAGCTTGTCCTCTTTATGCCTTATGAACTCTAACAGTCATGAACCACTAGTCACAGCCATTCCCCCATATTCTTTGCTCATAGAATCTTGATTTTTCTCAGCTATCAGGTGGCCATGCGCTTCAGCGGAATTTGCTCCCTTTCTAGCCCAGAGGCAAATCTTGATGTTAAATCAAATAGGGTGGCTCCATTCCTATTCTAGCAACAATTGAGCAATGGGCATGTGTTCAATAAGACATTTGGCAAATTTGATAGGAAGCCTCTTGCGATATTTTCCTTTCCCTTAAAAAATAATGATGTAGGGGCACTGGATGGCTCAGTCAGTTGAGTGTCTGACTCTTGATCTCAGCTCAGGTCTTCATCTCAGGGTCGTGTGTTCAAGCTTTGCATTGGGCTCCATGCTGGGCATGAAGACTACTTTTAAAAAAAAGATATCAATTGGCCATTGATTTTATTTATATTTTTATATGTGGCTTGTTTGTTTTTACCTCTGTGATGTGATGTCAGAACTTTGGTAGCCCACTTGGGACACTGCAGGAAGTTACTCTAAAAGACACAACAATGTCCTGAGACTAGCACAGTGGAAAAGAGAAAGGACGTAGAACCCTAACAAAATTGTTGACTTGATTTAACTAAACCTCTCCCATTGAGATAATACAAACTTTTGGTTTATGTATTTTGGATTGGATTTTCTTTACTTGAGGTCCAAAATGACCTAACTGACATTTGGTCTGTAAAATATGATTTACTCATAGATGGTTTGAAAACCTAGAAATAAATTTTCTTATAGGTCAAGAAATAGGGTTTCTGGCTTCACTATGGGATGTAGGAAACAGGAAAGGACATCATGTCATACTTATGATAAAAAAAAAAGACTAGATAATTTACAAAAATCCAACTTTTATTGAATCTATCACAGAGCTGTGGTCCGAGGGCAAATAGTTAATTTAAGAAATGCAAACAAAGATGCCTCCAGGAAGAGCACCTACTTAGCTGCAGCAAACACCAGAGGCTATACAAGCTGGTAAGAAAAATTTGGCTAAAGTTGGGGGGGGGGGTTTAGCATCCAAAATCTTTTCAATAACAAGGCAGGATGTGAGGTTCATTTTAGTAGCCAAGGCTCGCCCTGAAGCCTCTGGGCCACTCCAACTTCTGGCCCTTGAATTACATGTAGGATTTGGTGTGGCTGTGCAGGGTTCCTGGGACCTTGCTGAAATACCTGTATAACTCTCAGCTCTTGCATGGACTAGAGAGCAAGATGGTGCCACAGTCCTTGGGGAAGTCTGGGGCCAACAGGTAAAAGGCAAGGATCTCGCCCCCAGCTTTGAGGATGCAGCTCTGGGCATGGCTGCTCACTTGCAGCACGTCCACCTTCAGTTTGGGCACCTCCTGACACACACATCATCAGTTCTAGTCCCTACAGCCACAGCTGTTTTGTCTTCCTTGCCAGGCAGCTTCATCTTACGGATCATCCAGGAGAGGGACAGAGGTGGCCGGCTGGTGCAATTCTTGAACAACTTCTTCAACACAACTTGGCTAATGGTAGAGTCGGTTCATCTGGCCAGAAACCCATACAACCTGACCAACGGTCTCAGGTAGATGCCCTGGTCCTTGGGCTCTTTGCACCAAACCTTTCAGTCTTTGTTGTGGCAAATGTCAACTTCCATACTGACACCTCCTGCTCTGCCAGTTTGGGAAAATTAAAAATTTTGCTGAAATTGTTAATGAACATTTAAAGGTCAAGTGTGAGAGTATATAGTATAAAGTTTAGAGTGAAAGCACAGAACTGCCGAGAGCCACAGAGATAGAGAAATTCACACCCCCCCCTACAGGGCCCTCTCACAGACCTCACTGAGTGTGCATGAAAAACTGGACATAGAATGAAAATCTGAAGAAGCATCTCTTATGGTACATCCTTGGAGAAAGAAAGAGCATCCACTGAGATGAAGGCATGAAGATCTTCCCATATCCTCTCATATGTCTCCTACAGAATAAAAGCCTTATCCCATTGGAGGAAGGGCATTAAACCCTGTTACCCTCAAGGTACAGATGAAGACACACTGCAGGTGAGAAAAGGAGCAGACAAAACCCTCTGGGGACAGGGAGGAATACATCTAGGCTCAGATCATTAGAGATTGCCAACTTCTGGGTGAGAAGAATCACTGCGAAGGCCCCACCTCTAAGACACAGAATGGAGCACCTATCTAAGACTGGGACTGAAACAGAACAATAAAACACACCTCCAGTCCATTCCCAACACCAGGCTAGCCAACTCAAGAAACAGGTAACCAGTCCTCAAAAGTATGGAGAGAGCCCTTTGTGAGGCACAGGCATAATGGGAAGACTTAAATCTGAGAGTGAAGAAGATATTAAGAAAAACCTTCTGGCAAACCACTCCTTACCCTAAACACAAGGTAATGCTAGAAGCTGAAGCTTGTGGTAGTGACTGTAAACATAGCAGGAAAATAACCCAAACCCACCCCTACTGTCTTGAACGATTTTCCACACATTAAAGGCCTAGCAAAATAAAAGGCATGCCCATTATCAACCTCAGTCTGTACTGTTCTACATAAGATGTACAGCTTTCAATCAACAATTGCAAGACATACAAAGCAGCAAATAAAAATAACACACTTCTAAGAGACAAAGCAATCAACAGAATCACGCTTAAACATGACAGAGATGTTGGAACTATCAACCGGTGATCTTAAGCATCCTAAAAAAAAATCCTTCAAGAAGAAATAAATAGCTTGACTAGTCCTGTATCTTTTAAAGATGTTGAATTTCTAATTTAAAGCCTTTCAGAAAAGAAAATTCCAGGCCCAGATGACTTCATTGTAAGTTCTACCAAATGTTTGAGAAAGAAATAATCACCACTTTGTACAAACTCTTCCAGAGTTTGTATATAGAAAAGGTGGGAACAATTCTCAATTTATTTAATTATGCCAGCATTATTCTGATGCCAAAATCAAAAAAAGATGCTATAATAAAAGTACAAAGCAATATCCATCTTGAACAAAGATGAAAAAAATCCTCAGCAAAAACTGAGCAAACAAGGAATAAAAGGGAACATCCAAAACTGACACAAGGCATCTACCAAAACCAACACCTTATGTCATACTTAAGAGTGAGAAACTGGATGTCCCACCTTCCTCAAGATTGAAACAATTCAAAGGTGTCCCTCCTACAATTCCTTTTCAACATCATACTAGAATTTTTAGCCAATGCAACAAGGCAAGAAAAAAAAATAAGACATATATATTGGAAAGGAATAAATAAGCTAGTTGAGAATCATATAAATGGCCTCAAATTTTACCATACTTGCAAATAAACAAGTTAACCTGCCCTGTTTTCATGGATGCTGGCAGAGGGCACAAGATTCTTGCATCATAGAAAAGTATTTCATTACTTATAGTGATAGCAATCACCAGACTATCAGTATTTTCTTGTGCTGATACTCTAACCCCAATTCCCACAGGGCAGTGTGAAAAGAGCCAGATGATATCTGCAAATGGTTAGGGAATCCAAATATTGTATATTGGCTGTCACTGATTATAAGGGACTGGGGTTGAGGGTAGAATCTGACTACCAAGAGGCACAGAAAATATTTTGGTGTGATGGAACTATTGTATATTTTTAATATGGTGGTAGTTATGTGACTATGCATTTGACATAACTCATAGAACTTTCTACTAAAGAGGGTGAATTTTACTATACCTAAACTATACTATTTTTAATGAAAAAATTATGGTGAGAGATACAGATAAAAATGTTATCTAAGAAAATTTTATCTAAAAAAGTCAAATAAGTTTTTCATTATTTTACCTTAATGGTTATCATTTTATACATTGTTTCAGTTTTGATTCTCTGTTTTGGATTTCATAATTATTTGATTTTTGTATGTGAAAACTGTTTTTGTATTATACCTATGTAATTATTTTTAGATATAAATTAATAGAAACTTGGTTTAAAATGTTACTAATATACTACCTTGAATTCATGAACATTTTCTTTTTTTTTAATTTTTAATTTTTTTAAAAGTTTATTTTGAGAGAAAGAGAAAGTGCAAGTGGCAGAGAGAGAGACAAAAAATCCCAAGCAGGCTCCACTCCGTCAGCACAGAGCCTGATTTGAGGCTCAAACCCACAAACCATGAGATCATGACCTGAGCTAAAGTTGGACATTTAACTGACTGAGCCACCCAGGTGCCCCCATGAGCGTTTTCAATTAACAACTTTATAAGCACCATTAAAGCTGTTCCCACAACTCTATGAAGAAGAGAGTAAAATGTAATCATGAGCCACAGAAGTTAAACAACTTTCCAAGGCTCATGCTACATTGACCAGATCAGTCCAACTAAAGTCAGTCGCCTTGAGTCTTGTGTGCTACACTCCTATTGTTGGATTAACTGGATCTGGCTACTGTTCAAGGTCAAAAATACATAACACCAAACTTCCAGGCTAGAGGAGAAATCAGAGGTTGGAGCAAGATTACCAGGCCAGAGGTAGATGTACCAAGATGGAGATCTGAGATAAAGTAGACAGGTCAACATGAAGCAAGGAAGGCCAAAAGCTTTGGGAGTTTGGCCACCTTTTTAAGCCATAGTGGGACAAATCAGAGGTATAGGGGACATCCTGAGAAAATTCAACCCTTTAGGCTCTGGATGAAAAAGGATGGGGTCAGGAAAGCCAGTTGCCAGGTGAGAGGAGAGGGTCTAAGGCTGAATAACCAATTCAATGTGGGCAGTCTTGTAACCTTTCTGATCCCACTTCACAGATTAACTCTTGCGTGCTCCATTCTCCCAGCTCCCCTACAAGGTCCACAACTGATCAGTAAACTCACAAACTGCTGATTTTGTGGAATAAATAGCCAAGCCAATTGACTAAATTGAAGATGTCAGCAATTTGTCAGATGTTTTGGTGTCTTTTAGACAGAACCTTCGCATCATCACTTCACTTCATGTTTCCAAATATGATCTTCTATTTAAAAGGAAACAAAGAATAGCAGAAAGAACACATATTTTGTTTTGTTTTGAGAGAGAAAGTGAGCAGGGGAGAAGCGGAGGGAAAGAGAGAGAGAATCTTGAGCAGGCTCCATATTCAGCCTGACCCGGGGCTCGATCCCATGACCTGAGCTGCGATCAAGGGTCAGATGCTCACCCAACTGAGCCACCCTGGCACCCCAAGAAAGAACATATATTTTGGAGTCAAGCAGACTTGAAGCCATTCCTGCTGGGCCAATGCTGCTTGTTGCTGTCTGGCTTTTGCAAATAATTCTTGCCTGCTGTCTCAATAACTCTTCTTCAGGAGTGCCAACGTTTTCCAAACAAGAGCTGGTCTTTCTTCTTTTCAATGCTACAGTCTTGCATTCTTGTAAGACTTCTTTTACTTGACTGATACAAGAGCCAGAGCCCCAACTTTCTAGTGCTTGTATGACATGCTCAGGTGAGATGGTCTTCTTTTCAGATTTGTTGCAAATCTCATTGGCTTCAGAAGACACGAGGTGAATGAATTCAGTGCAGTAGATCACCACCAGATCCCGGGCATCGTTGGCCACCAGACTTGGGGAGAGTCTCTTTGATCATCTTATTGATAGCAGCTCTAGGTATCGTGAGAGCATCCTCATTGCCAGATGAGGAAGCCATCGTATCTCCCTCCCTGGCACGCCCCTGGACTTTTAACCCCCCACCCCACCCCACTACCACCACGCTCTGGTCCACTATTCCATTTTTCAAAGGCTGCCCTCAAAGTGTGATCCCAGGAGCTCGAAGAGGATGAAGAAAATGAGGGGAGTGGGGGAAGAGCTGGTTCATGAAGGTGGGGAGCACCCGTGTGGGGGAGATTTAGGGCGAGAAGTTCTGGGGGGGGCTAAAGAGAATGGGGACAGGACTGCCCAACGTGAGAGAGGAGAAAGCAAAGGTGGTCCAGAAATTTGAGCACTGGGGAACCACCTTTGTGTCTCCTCAGAGGAGCGGGTGCTGTCGCCTAACCTGTCCCCAACACGCCAGAGGAGAGGCAAGATCTAGGGGCCCTGGCCTCACCTAGGTACCAGGCGGACACCCAGCGGGCTTGGCTCTAAGGAGCCAGAGCGCCACCTGCAGCTGCCCGCGCCTCTGCCTTTACCACTGGTGTTTCTAGGCATATGACCAGACGTTAAAAATCTGATTCTGTGTTCCCATGTGTAACAGGTAAACAACACCTGTGGAATTGCGGTGAGAAATAAATCAAATGGTGCTTGTAAGCTACCTAACACATAGAAGGCATTCAGTGATCAGTAATAATAATAATGGCCATTTTTAAACTATTTCCTGTTCAAGTTAAGTTTGAACGTTCCATACATAATCCATCTAGTTCATTCCAGAATATTCGCGGGCATGCCAAACACTTTTCCAGGTACACAGAATTTGACAAGGAGTCGTCCTCCCGGAACTGGCATTCTTTGGGGGGTTTGCATATTATATGCCACCCACATGGCGAGAGATGGTTCTCCCACTGAGCCCAGAGTAGAACTCCTTACCACCCTGAAGCTCCACCATCAATGACTAAGGCCACTGATTCAGATCCATTGAGAGAATGGTTTGTAGATTTCCCAAGCAACTTCTGCATCAGCATAATGTCCTGCTAAAGAACATGGATCAGTTTTGCATAATGGGTATCTCCTGAGAACAGAACTTAAATTTTTCAGACTCCCTCATACAGACACAGCAGTAACATCATTAGTATTTCAGAGTGATATTACGCCACAGGAGTCACAGACCCAAATGCCACCTGAAGACCATGGGTAAATGATCCAAGAAGCCCAGTGTCATGGTTAAAAGTGGAGAAAATTCTTTAAAAAATTAAACAGTCCCTACGAAATGTGCAGCCGCTACTATTTCCAGTTGGTGTTGCTGGAGAAAACGCCAGTGTTGCTAGAGCTGAAGCTGAAATCTGAATCTTAACATGAAATTAAGCGGTTGTCCAAATAAAATCCCTCATCAGTACTGATTCAGCATAGGACACATCAGTTTGCAACTCCTGTAGAGCTCTAGAAGACTCCATTTTTAAAAAGTTATAGCATAGGGGCACCTGGGTGGCTCAGTTGGTGAAGCGTCTGGCTTCGGCTCAGGTCACGATCTCGTGGTCCGTGAGTTCGAGCCCCGCGTCGGGCTCTGTGCTGACAGCTCAGAGCCTGGAGCCGGCTTCGGACTCTGTGTCTCCCTCCCTCTCTCTCTCTCTCTGCCCCTCCCCCATTCACACTCTGCCTCTCAAAGATGAATAAATGTTAGAAAAAAATTGAAAATAATTTAAAAAATAAAAAAAAATAAAAAGCTATAGCACAAACGATCTCTAAACCTTTCCCACATTTTATACTGAAAGACGTCTTCAGAATTGCAAAATGCCAAATGGCAAAGATTTCTAATTTTGTTTGTTTGTTTTATCTGAAACCACAATTGTTATCCAACATCCAACAACGTGGAGCTCAACTGGTAGATCCCATCATTTGTGGAGAAGCAACAATTAGGCTGGAGTAATGATGGATTAGAGGACATCTCACCCTGACATCTTCCAGCCTACTCTTGCCCTAGCATTAAGACATGCGGGGACTTGTTTGTAGTCGCGGATTTTGTATTCTCTCTTGACGGGGCTGCAGTGAGAAAGCACATCTGTGAAGTGTTTGCCAGCATGTCAAGAGTAACAGGAACTCTTGAAGCCATTTCAAACGTCATGCCAATCCTTGTGCATAACATCTTTAAAAAGATTGTTGCTTTAGAGATCTTAATATTTCAAAAAAGAAAAAAAAAAAAAACCCCGAAACGCAATCCTTTTAGCCACTTAAAAGTGGAGTTTTTTTTTTTTTTTTTCACGAAGCCAAGTTGAACTTTTTAAACTTCTTTTTACCAAGCAAGCCTTTTTGGTGGTGAGCAAATAAATTAGCATGTGGGTCCTAAGTGCTCTTAAAATCGTTTTGCTATAGATCTGTCCACTGTTTATAATACTTGAATAAAGCTAAAAGTAAAGAAAGCCATTCTCTGAAGGTTTATGAGCATTTTTCCATGAAGCAGAAGTCAAACAGAAGATCAAAGGCATCTAACAAAATGCTTCAAACTCGGGATAGGGTGGGCTGAAGCCTGGCGAAAAGAAACCAACCTCTCCAGATAGTTTGGAAGATATGTCTTGTTCTTTCAAAATAAAACGAAACTAAAACAGGATAGTCCAAGTGTATCAAACTGACATTTCTGAACCATGTTGTTAAAAGTATCAGTCTTTGATATTTTAGCCATAGAATCAAAGGCATTTTAAAAGAGGTTAGACAACTGTTTTACCAAGTGGCAAATATGAACAAAATCAGGTGAATTTCTTCTCTCTTCCTAACGGCCATTCCTCTCTGGGCTTCTCTGGGTCTTTTGGGAAAGACTCGACCAGGTTCACCAAGGATTAATGTACAGTCTTGAATTATCTTGAGCAGTATAGCGCATCCTATATATTTTGGTACTGATTAATTGATGCTTCAGCTTTTGATATGAGACTAGTTCACATACCTACAAACCATTCATTTTAAAATAGAAAAATGAAGCAAAAGAATATAAAATGAATATAGTTGCTGAAAAGGCATGAATCTATCCAGCCTTGATTAAACCCTCAATAAATCTGCTTCTAATCATCCACTGGTATTTAAATATATGGCAACTACACTATTAAATTTACTTCTCCTTATTTAATGACAGTTATTCTAAATTTAATGACAGTTGTTTAAAATGTATATCCATAGATTATTAACAGCATTTTAACAAGATTTGCAAACCAAGGAACACAAGCATGAATCCATCAGATGTCAATAAATCAATTACTATTTGCTTCAAATTGTTAATTTGAAGCATATACAAGTGAAAATGCTTTGAAAACATTTCACTGAAAATTAATTTGCTGGGGTGGGGGAGGGGAATGCATCTGTGGACTGCAAGTACCATTTCAGCATAAAATTAAGGATATATAACTTTAAAATACATTTATTTTGCATGAAAATATGCATTTGGTGAAGCACATTAAATTTTCTTGTATGGGAGTTGATTTTAACCAGAATACCATTTCAACATTATAAGTCAACTGGTTTTCATTTTTCTGTTGCCAATTAAATACGTGCTAAAAATGTTACATACTATTTTATTCTGGGGATTCACAACCAGGCTTATACAAAACATTCCTTTATGTTGAATATAAGAAAAACCTTTTTTCAAGTTATGGTGACCACCGAGTCACCATCCCTCAAGCACAACAAAGTCCTTAATCCAAATAATTCTGTTTCCGCCTGCTGGCCAAATTTGCTTCCTGTCAGAAGGACTCCGGCTGCCGTATCTTTCTGCTGAGGATGAATGATCCAGGCCATTCTTGCACGGCCTTGCCCTTCCAGTTGTCCTCTTCCACATCACTGGGGCATTTACGGGGATCAGAAGCGTAGACTGGCAAGTTCGTGTGACGTAAGAGCCCTAACCTATAAAGCACATCAGTAGACACTTCATAGCATGTGCCGTTTATTAGAGTTTCCATTAAAAGTATTATGTTTCCATACTTTACAACCATAAAAGAGTAAATAATTTCAAAGGATTTCTTGATAGGAGACTTCTGTTTTAAATGGAACTTGGAAATATCTGGGAAATCACTGGAATAAATGTACTTAATAGACCCAATGCTGTGAAGTTCTTTTTAACTGTTTTCTTAAGCACATAAAAGATATACCATTTCCTCCAACATTTTTTGAAATAGGTTTTGGTTTGGAGTTTTTCTCCGTAACATTTGACTTATAAATATTTCTTACAATGCTTCCATTGTTTGTTGTTTCTCTCTCTCTCTCTCTCTCTTTTTCTTTCTTTTTCTTTCTTCTAGCACTGAGACTTCATAACACCAACAGATTCTGCTCCACTTCATTGCTGTAACCTATAGGATAAGTTAGAACTTAAAACCAGAAAACATTACATGCCCCTCAAGAAAGCCTACTGTGCCACTTGAGAAGTTGGCACATGTATACTAAATGCCCCGTTGAGATATTTCCTTTTTTAGAGAAAACAAATTCCATCCATGGCACTAAGCAAATACTTCATCAGTCCGGGCTATCTAGGAAGCCAATGCACCATCCACTGCATGGAAAAGATTAGGTTGGCTTCAGAATACAACTATTTTTTTAAAAAAATATTGCTAACACCAAACATCTGAAGAAGAGTTAAGTAGTCCATAAGATATCAACATGTTCGTATCCAGTTGGAATCACCTAGATGGGCTATGTCTAGGTTCCTCTTCTCTGGGAAACTCTGTGAACTTCTGTCTGATTTTG
This sequence comes from Puma concolor, assembly GCF_028749965.1. NCBI lineage: Eukaryota > Metazoa > Chordata > Mammalia > Carnivora > Felidae > Puma > Puma concolor. The sequence continues at coordinate 51,368,074 of NC_141673.1, read as the reverse complement.
TCAGTGTCGACGTAGCGTTGTGTCGACATAGCGACTTTCTTTTTTTGCAGGATAATTATTTAAAGGATGAAATGAGATGTTTCTGAGCACCAGAAACCCTAGTCATCAGAGCCAAGCTGATGAGTAGATAATACCCATGGCGAAGAGCATTTGATCATCTCCTTGTACAAATTAGAGGTCTCAAAAAGGTGGAGATTCACTTTTCAAACCAAAAGTTTTAAACCTTCAGCAACAACCCTTGAAACTAAGGAAAAAGAGTGAGCATAATGTCATCAGGTGAGCTCCCTAGGCTTGGTGAAGAGGGCACCAGGAATTGATGGTAGCAACTACCACACTTGGATGCATTCCAGGCGCTACGCTGAATTCTTGACTCACATCATTTCGTTTCATTCTGGCCATCCCTCCTCGTCTTCATTTTACCGGAGAAATTGAGGCCCAGAGAGATTTAGTAACTTGCCCAAGCTCACGGAGTTAGTCGTATTGCTAGATTTTAACCCACGTCTGGCCGAATCCCAAGCTTATGCCATTCACTGCCATGCCAGTATCTCCCTTGCTTCACGATTAGGTAGGGCCAGAGGATAGAAGCCCGAGGCAGACCTAAAGAGAAGCTGGATTCTTTGGAGGTGAGAATATGGTGAAGTGAAGAAGGAAGTCACCCAACAGCTGTTTACAGGACCGAGGCCTCCTCCTAGCAGAGAATGTCTGGCTGGCGAGGGAGAATAAAGGAGAGAGGCATGGACGGCCTTCTGGATCTGAGCCCAAGTCTTAATTTCTGTACTCTGTCTACTGGGAGATGACTAACAGCTATATGTGTCCCTCTCGTGCTGGGCCCGGCCTGCATATCTGGGTGGTGGAAAGCTGGGGGATTCACCTAGCTAGAGTCAGCAAAGAAAGAGGAATAAAGGTGGGGAATGACAACCCAAGGCATATCTTCAGATGATCAAGGCCTTGTCCTTCCCATCAAAGTCATGCAGTCTGAATGAGGACACTCTCTGGGAAAAGCTGGGAAATGGAGCAGGAGAAGAGGAATTCAAGGCAATTAATCGCCTCGCCTGCCAAGGAAATGCAGTTCAGAAACCAAAGGGAAAGACAGGGCTCGATTCCACAAAGCACTCAATCTTCTGAAAGAAACAGCATAAATAGAGTCATATATGCCAATGAGGGTTTCTAAATGTTTAAACTAGCCCGTAACACCACCCAGATGGAGAAACTAATGCTTGCGGAAGTTAATGATTTGTACCGTAGTCACACAGTGAGTTGGAGATAGAGCAGATGTGAACCCCCAATCTCTTGACTCCCAGATCTGCACATAAACCTTCAAAAATACAAAGCCTCTAGCCCTGAAATGTGCCCAGCCCTTTGTCTACTGTGTGGTCCCCTGTCAACCTCAACATTGCACTACACAGAAGGGATTTCTTTCCCCTTACGCACTTTGCGAGTCTTGGTGAGCTGGGTCTCCGTGCTTTCTTTTTTTATCCTTGCATCCACTTGACAAATATTTATTGAGTCCTCACTACACGCCAGGCACTGTTCTAGACGCTGGGAATGTTTGGTGAACAAGACAAAGACCTTGTTCTCCTGGAGTGCAGATTCTAGGAGGGGCAGACCAACCGTGAACAACGAACACCCAAATAGGAAAATACCAAAGCATGCAAATGCCATGGAAAATAAAGCAGCATGATAACATGGAAAGTGACTGCAGGAAACACCTTTGATGGAGCAGTCGGAGAAGGTCTCTTAGGCGGGAAGGCTTTTGAGGTGAAGCCTGTATGCCAAGAAAAGCCAGCCAAGTGAAGATTGGAGGAAAGCAGATTTCTCCACCCAAACACACGCCTGTAGACTTCCCCAGTGATGCTTTCTTTAACCTGCTTTCTTTTTTCCACCCAAGATAACTTTTCAAATTGCAAGGGAGTGAAAGTGTCATCCTACTAAGAAAAGGGCAAAATATTCTGAATTAGTTTTGATACTTTGACTATTATTAATATTGATTTGCATCCATATGGAATTCCTTACACATTTCACAACAGATTAAGACACAGCAGTGTCTTATATCAGAGAGGTTCATATACAAAGAAATTGGAAGTTTCCTAGAAGAGCTCAATGGCATGACAAACGTCACATCCAGATTATCCTCAAATTCATTTGCACAGCAGATCCTACTCTCTATGGTTTACCGTTGTCACCATCTCTTCCCATTTTATTGTAGGACCCTCCTAGCTGGTCTCCCAGCTTCTCAGCAACCAAGGTGATTTTTTTCAGAAACAAAGTCTGAGCATGTCTCTCCACGGCTTACCTGCGTCTGACTTACAACTATCTGCAACTGTAGATGGTCATGGACTGAATCATGCTGCCCCCAAACTCTCATTTTGAAGCTCTAACTCCCAATGAGACTGTATTAGAAGATAGGGTCTTCAAGGAGATAATTAAAGTTAAATGAGGTCAGAAAGGTGGGACCCTGATCCAATAGGACTAATGTCCTTAGAAGAAGAGACAGAAATCAGGGGGGCCTGGGCAACTCAGTCGGTTACGCATCTGACTTTGGCTGATGTCATGATCTCACCATTCCTGAGTTTGAGCCCCACATCGGGCTCTGTGCTGACAGCTTGGAGCCCGGAGACTGCTTCAGATTCTGTATCTCCCTCTCTCTCTGTCCCATTCCCGCTCACTCCCTATCTCTTAAAATAATAAATAAAACATTTTTAAAAAGTTAAAAAAAAAAAAAGAAGAGACAGAAACCAGATCTCTCTCTCTCTCTCTCTCTCTCTCCCTTCCGCCTCTCTCTGCCCCCTCCCAACACCCTAAGCATTCACAGAGGAAAAGCTATGTGAAGTTATGGTGAGGCCATCCCTGAACACCCAGGAAGAGAGGTCTCACCAGAAACCAACTGTGACGACACCTTGATCTTGGACTTCCAGCAGCCCAAATGTCCATCAATGGATGAATGGATAAAGAAGATGTGGTATGTATGTACAATGGAAGACTACTTAGCCACAAAAAAGAATGAAATCTTGCCATTTGCGATAATGTGAGAAATTTTCTGTGAGAAAATTTCTGTTGTTTCAGCCACCAGCCTCTGCGATCGTGTTATGGTAGCCCAAGCTCACTGCGGCATGGATATTCATCATCTGCTCACCTCACTTCCCTCCTCATCTCCTGTAGACCTCCCTTCTCCCATTTCATCCCGGCCATGTGGGTATCCTCCTTGTTCCTTGTACATGAACCCCCCCCCCCGCCCCGCCAAACATCCACATGGCTTTCTCCTCCTCCTCCTTTAGGGTTTTGCTCAAATGTCTCTTCACAATGAGACCTTCTCTGACCACCTTCATTTAAACTTATAAAATTACCCTTCCCTCATGGTTCATTGCATTTCCCTGCTTCACTTACCCTCAGAGACTCATCACTTGCCAATATGATAGATAACGGACATATTTATAATGGTGTATTGCCTCTTTCTTCACATTGTTGGGTAAGCTCCATGAGGATAGGGATGGCTAGCTGTTTTGTATGCTGCAAGATGGGGATAGAATGGGGAGTGTGTGGGCATGAGAGAGAGGAGAGAGAAAGAGACAGAAAGAGGCAGAGAGAGAGAGAGAGAGAGAGAGAGAGGATCATCAGTCGGATCAAGATTGTGCCTCTTGGGGAAATTCTATTGAGTTCTTTGACCAAGCTCCCTAGATATTGACTTACACATACTAATAAAATAAAATAACAAAAAATAATTTAAAGAGTTCAAAATGCAATGAAGACTGGGCACAACTACTTACTGCCCAGTGCCCGGCAGACAGCTTCATACAAAACAGATCTTCAGCGATTACTTTTTGAACTGAATAGCTATTGTTACCATGACCATCATCTCCGTAATCTAGTGACCCCCCCCCCCCTGCAATGGCTATTGTCTGATTATGGAAAAGGTTTTCCTCATCTGAAACTTACGTGCTTCCGTTGGCTAGAATAACGCCTGACTTGTAGTGGACGCTCAGTAAATATTCGTGGCGGTGATTGACCGAATTCTAACAGCGGAAAATCTAAACCTCTTCTGCGTAGCCCATTGTAAAGTATCTCACAATTCCTTTCGGTGACTGACCTTTCCTTATTCTGCTTGGCTCCAACCATAGTGTTCAAACCAGCCCACATGCCAAAGATACTATGTTTTTCTCTTTGGGACTAAGAAAACTCAGAGTTTCTTCCTTGGTAGGAAGGGAAAATGTTGCCACAACAGGCACTAACAGCGTTTAATAGCATCATTTCACAAATTGTGCAAGACACGGAAAGTATGTTCGCCAAAACTTTGTTCTAAAACTTAACTTTTTTTTTAAAGTAGGCTTCCACACCCAGCCTGTAGCCCAAAGTGGGGCTTGAACTCACGCCTCTGGGATCAAGACCTGAGCTGAGATCAAGAGTCAGACACTTAACTGACTGAGCCACTCAGGCACCCCTAAAACTTAACTTTTTAAGTTTTTTTTTAAGTTTTTTGAGATTTTTCATTTAATTTTATTTTTTGGATTTTCTTTTTTGCCCCCAGCTTTATGTGGTGAGCTAGTCTTAAAATTTCTAATTCCAGTACAGTCAACATACAGTGGTATATTCGTTTCTGGTATACAATATAGTGATTCCGCAGTTCTATACGTAGCTCAGTGCTCATCAAGATAAGTGTATTCTCAATCCCCTTCACCTACTTCGCCCACCCCCCACCCACCTCCCCTCTGGTAACCATTAGTTCTCTATAGTTAAGTGTCCGGTTTTTGGTTTGTCTCCCTTTTTCTTTGTTCATTTGTTTTGTTTCTTAAATTCCACATATGAATGAAATCATACGGCATTTATCTTTCTCTGACTGACTCATTTCACTTAGCCCAATACTCTCTAGCTCCATCCCGTGACGACACCTTGATCTTGGACTTCCAGCAGCCCAAATGTCCATCAATGGATGAATGGATAAAGAAGATGTGGTATATATACCACATCCCATGTTGTTGCAAATGGCAAGATTTCATTCTTTTTTGTGGCTAAGTAGTCTTCCATTGTATAAACATACCACATCTTCTTTATCCATTCATCCCTTGATGGACATTTGGGCTGCTTCCATACTTTAGCTATTGTAAATAATCTGCAGTAACCATAATGGTACATATATTTTTTTCAACTTAATGTTTCCATATTCTTTGGGTAAATACTCAGTAGTGGAATTACGGGATCATATGGTAATTCTATTTTTAATTTTTTCAGGAACCTCCATACTGTTTTCCACAGTGACTCTATCAGTTTGCATTCCTACCAACAGTGCACAAGGTTCCTTTTTTTTTTCACATCTTCGCCAACACTTGCTGTTTCTCGTGTTTCTTTGTGTTTTCTTGTGTTTGTGATTTTAGCCTTCTGACAAGCATAAGGTGATATCTCAGTATAGTTTTCATTTGCATTTTCCTGGTGGTGAGTAATGTTGAGCATCTTTTCATGTGTTTGTTGGCCATCTGCATGTCTTCTTTGGAGAAATGTCTGTTCATGTCTTCTGTCCATTTTTTAACTGGAGTATTTGGGGCTTTTTGGTATTGAGTTGTGTTAAGTTCTTTATATATTTTGGAAAGTGAAACTATTTTCTAATGCAATCGAGATTACTGAGTTAAATAGCAACAAGAAGATTGAGAAAGAGTTTGTGTAAAAAAAAAGAAAAAAACCTATATGCAAATAATCATCCCCTACTTAATCCTGAGGATTGGGGAAATGTTTCCTTTTTGTTATTGTTGTTGGCTTATTTTGTTGTTGCTGCTATTTTAGGTAAGTGATTTTCTCTTTCTTTTAATTGAGTTAAAATTGGCATATGATGTATTCGTTTTAGGCATACAGCATAATGATTTGATATATTTATTGCCAAATGGTCACTTCAACAAGCTTAGTTAATAGCCATCGCCCTACTAGAGTTACAAATTTGTGTGTGTGATGAGAACTTTAAAGACCTACTCTCTGAGCAACTTTCAAATATAAAATACAGCATTGTTAATACAGTCATCTTGTTCCATATTACATCCCCGGGGGGTTATTTATCTTATAACTGGAAGATTGTATCTTTTGGCCACTTCAGCCATTTTGCCCACCTTCCCTCCCCCACCTCTGGCAACCACCAGTCTGTTTTTCTGTATCTATGAGTTTGGGGGGATTTTTTAGATTCCACATTTTTAAAAATTCCACACAGTATCTGTCTTTTCCTGTCTGACTTATTTCACCAAGCACACTGCCCTCAAGATCCATCCATGTTGTCACAAATATCGGGATTTCCTTATATTTTATGGCTGAATAATATACCATTGAATATATATGCCACATTTTGTTTACCCATTCATCCGTTGATGGACACTTACACCGTTTCCACATCTTGTTTTCTGTAACAATGCTGCAATGAATGTGGGGGTGAAGGTATCTTTTTGAGTTAGTGATTTCATTTCCTTCAGATACATACCCAGGAGTAGAATCACGGGCTCCTATGGTAGTTTTATTTTGAGTTTTTTGAGGACCCTCCATACTGTTTTCTACGGTGGTCGTACCAATTTATATTCCCACCAACAGTGCATAAGGGATCCCTGTTCTCCACATCCTTACCAAGACTTGCAATCTCTTCTCTTTTTGATACTAGCCTTTCTAACAGGTATGAGATCATATGTCAAGTGATTTTTCTTAAAGTACAAAGTTAAATATTAGAATAGACTTTGTTGCATACTTCATAGTCAGTTTCCAGATAATTGCCTGTTCATTTAAGGGCTTTTTGTACCCTTATCCTATCTCTAAACCCTATCCACTGCTAGCCTCTGACTCGACTCCTAAGCGTCTCCACCATAAAGCAATGCAACCAGTCAACCCAATTCCAGGCGAGCAAAGAGTACATGGAGTTGGCAGTCAACACTACTATCAGAAATACCACATTCTCATATTTTTCTGTAGATTCCCATGAACCTGGGGCCCTAACCCACTGAACTGGATAACTGAGCCATATGCTTACGTACGTCTTTGCAAAGGATAGAGTGATTTCTCAGTAAACCTAATAGAGTTGTATTACTAATTCTTCAACATGAAGAATATGACAAGTTTATGTTCTTTATCTTGACAGATTGCAGGTTTAGACTTTAAGGTGTTTCTTTTTCTATGTGTTGTTTAAGAAAAAAATCGGTAAACTGATCTTATCAATTTGGTGTTTGAATCCCCCCCCCCCCCCAGTAAACATTTATTCAGTAAATGTTAAAACATTAGAAAACCAAAATAAGGGGCACCTGGGTGGCTGAGTCGGTTAAGCGTCCAACTTCAGCTCAGGTCATGATCTCACGGTCCGTGGGTTCAAGCTCGCATCGGGCTCTGTGCTGACAGCTCAGAGCCTGGAGCCTGCCTCGGGTTCTGTGTCTCCCTCTCTCTCTGCCCCTCCCCTGCTCATACTCTGTCTCTCTCTGTCTCAAAAATAAATAAAAACATTAAAAAAAATTTTTTTAAATAAATGTTGGTTTTAAGTAACAGAAAAAGTCAACGTCTACATCTAGAGTGCAGAGAAGTGAGGAAAAGGAGCAGCAGGAGTGAGTGTAGGTTGAGACCACTTGAGGGCATTTGGGCATCTTTCTATCTCATGCCAGTGAAATGGCGCAAGTTAAAAAGTTAGCCTCGGGGCGCCTGGGTGGCGCAGTCGGTTAAGCGTCCGACTTCAGCTCAGGTCACGATCTCACAGTCTGTGAGTTCGAGCCCCGCATCGGGCTCTGGGCTGATGGCTCAGAGCCTGGAGCCTGCTTCCGATTCTGTGTCTCCCTCTCTCTCTGCCCCTCCCCCGTTCATGCTCTGTCTCTCTCTGTCTCAAAAATAAATAAACGTTAAAAAAAAAAATTAAAAAAAAAAAAAAAAAAAGTTAGCCTGTCTTTGGCGACAGAAAACCATATGAATCCAAGAGGTTCGAATTTTTTTTACATCTTTCGGATAATATTTTAGAGAGAGAAACTATAAGTAAATGAAGCCGATACATTATCACATCCAAATTACCAAAAATTGAAATATAGAGTTAAAAAAAAGAAAAGATACCACATACAATGGGATTATATGAATCTCCAGACCCCCATTTCTGCAGATTACTCTCCAAATATTCATAAATCTAAGTGAATTCCTGCAGGACATCTCCCAAACAAAGTGTGGCTGAACACAGAAAGCTGAAATACATAAAAAACAGGCTTCGAGCATATATTTTGTCTGGAATTTATTAGGAAGCAGAAAGGCCACCAAAATGGAAATTGCACACAGGGAAAAAAATTCCACCATGCTTTTATCCAGATAGGTTGGAAGTGATGTAATAAAGGCACCATAATTTATGTACATAAATGTGTGGGCAACTTGTTCAGGGAGTGACAAATGCAGTATTCTAGTTAAAAAAAAAAAAAAAAATAGTGGACATCAAAGAAATTTGACCAGCTGCCAAGAATCATCAATCTCTTCATGACCTTTTTATTATTTAGATGCCAAATGGAGCTTGTCATTTTATTCCATCCTCAAAGCAAGACATCCTTATTTATGAAGTTATGAGAGAATACAATATTTTACTTCGTTTGACATGCATCCACAGAGTGTATGACAACCTTGAGAAGATTCCATTCTTAAACATGAGGACATTGATACATCAACAGGCATACACCTCGAGGATAATGGCTTAAGTCTGACCATAGTCCTCAACTTAATGTGACTGTGATCTTCATTCATCTTGCCATGATCAGCAAACCACATCATAGAAACCACTGGATGTGATACATCACCAACAGCCTGCTCACTAACCAGGAGGGACTTCAAATCAAGACAGCATTGAATTGTTTCAGATGTGGAGGCATGAGGAAAACCTTCCGAATTAAGACAGAATACCTTAAAGATCCCACTAAAAGAAAACATTTGTGTAGTTGTCCAGGAAAGTTAGGAGTTGCTGGCTGCAGTTACCCTAGAATTATAGCATTCCGTGTGCTAACGCTGTTCACTGATAAACCTTTCCGACGATGTGGCTTTGCCAGAAGCCGCTTAGCGCTCTGCAAATTCGTGGCTTGATAGGTTTCCATGGAGAGCTTCCTGTAAAGATATTTCCTTCTTTGGATTTCGTTAATTTTACCTCTTACACACCTCGCAAGAAAACACAGTGTGCTACTTACTACTCCCTCTGAAATGAACAACCAATATTTCCCACCTTGAAACATTTCTTCAAGTCTGGATGGAAACACCTCTAGTTGTCTGGACACGACTGGAAGAGGCCTTGCAAATAATAATTTAAAATTCATTCAAGGAACAGGGTAGACATAATATCGTCTCCCTCACTGTGACCTCAATAAATATTTAGGATGAGGAGCGGGTGGGTGGTGTGAAAGAGAGAGAAGACAAAGACAGGCAGACACACCCCGGAAGTGAATCGTTAGATCGAGATTTATTGAGTTCTTTAAACGAGTTCCTTACATTTTGACTTATAAATAGTCATAAAATGTAATAAAACAACAACAAATAGCTTCAAGAGTTCAGAATGCAACAAAGAGGTTCTACTCGCCACCACCAGGCGGAGGACTTGTCACAAAGGAGAGGTTCTAGAAGTACTTTATGAACAGATGGGTCATTGTTGCCATAACCATTATGTCCTTCATCTAGTGACCCTTCTTTCCTCAGCAACTACCTTCTGATTATGGGAAAGGTTTTATGTGGAAGCTTCACAGGAGAAGCAGAGGAAGGTCTTATGTGCTGACGTAGGCCTGCTCATAAGCAACCAGCCCTGCTGGCCTTGAAAAATGGATTTTTTTCATCGTCTTCAAAGTGGTCCAAAACAACATTCCTTAATACCTTATAAGAAAGTATGAAGACATATAATGGGACCCCTTCTCCCCTTGTTTTTCCATTTGTAGAACAGACCGGACTCAGAGTACATACATGACCTGATCCCAAGTCTCCTAAAAAAATGCTAATGTTGGGTCTGAAGAGAGAGAAGGTGAAGCAGCAAAATTCACAACCATCCTTCTAGATTCTGCTATGCCGACCTGCTCACAGGATTCACTTTGTAGATCTGCGTTTTCCAGGAGGCAAAGAAAAACAAAGCCAACAAAACCAGTATCGTTTACCAATTACTCGGGTAATTGGATACTGGTCCTAACTCGAGATACTGGTCCTAACTCTCTTTCTCTTGGTTAGTGGCTATTTCTGACAGTTCCTAAAACCAAATCAGCCAACATCATCCTGTGGAAATGGGGCTCCTGAATGACACTAAGAGAGCAACCAGCTAGGGCTGTATATTTACAAGTACAGGGGTGGGAGCAGAAACAGAAGACAGAGACCCAGAACAGGCAAAAGGATGACAAATCATGCCCTGGGGTCAAAATTGGATCCAACCGAGGGACAGAGAGAATGATGGTCTTGTCCAGGAAGCATCCCCTCTCAGAACACAGAATGCCTCAGATTTGTGGATGGTTCCTGCCACCCAGGAACGCTGGAAGGGCCCCATACGGGAGGCAAACAATTTAAATAGGGGGAAAAAAAAACCCCAAAACCAAAAAGAGGTTTTAGCAGCCTGAGGCAACCAAAGTGCAATCAGAAGTCACACCTACTCCTTAGTGCACCTGGACCCACAAAAACTCCCACCCAAGCTCCGCCATTCTGTCCTGCCTCTAATTCAACCTTAAAAGAGCCAGCTCCTTCCTCTCAGCCACAACGAAGTCAATTCATGTAGGTTTGCTGCCACTTACTGAATTTTAGTTCCACTTTTGTTTTTATTTTTTATTTTTTTATTTTATTTTTATGCTTATTTATTTTTGAAGGAGAGAGAGACAGAGCGTGAGCAGGGGTTCGGGGCAAAGAGAGAGGGAGACAGAATCTGAAGCAGGCTCCAGGCTCTGAGCTGTCAGCACAGAGCCCCACGCGGGGCTCGAACTCCTGGACTGCGAGATCATCATCTGAGTCCAAGCGAGACACTTCACCGAATGAGCCACCCAGGCGCCCTTAGTTCCACTTTTAAGTTACATATTTATGTGAACTCTTCTCATGCCCATCACCCAAAATTTACTTAGCAATTTTTTTAGGATTCCAAGCTTATAAACCATTGAATTCACATGGTTCTCAGACTAATTCTTTTTTTTTTTTTTTTTTTTTTTAAGTCTGAGCTCAACTTCTGCTGAAACAAACAGGGAGACGATTTCTTTCTTTCTTTTTTTAACTTTTTTTTTTTTTTTTTTTTTTTTTTTTTTTTTGTTTGAGAGATAGAGTGCGAGTTGGGGAGGGGCAGAGAGAGAGGGAGACACAGAATCAGAAACAGGCTCCAGGCTCCAAACAAACTGTCAGCACACAGCCTGAGGCAGGGCTCGAACTCACGAACTGTGAGATCCTGACCTGAGCCGAAGTCCGACGCTCAACCCTCTGAGCCGCCCAGGTGCCCCTGGAATACTGAGTCATTCTTAAAATCTCCTTACTCGGGTGAGATATTTCGCTACAGTTAAATCGATGAAGAAAAAAAAAGATGTGATGGTAATAAACTATTATTGAAACAGAATCATAAAGTTGGACGTTAAACAATAGGGTACTGTAAGTGATACCCTCCCCGAAAGGTTCTCTCTGATAGCCACAGCTAAGGAAAACATACGCTAACAATAAATACGACTTCTACGACACCAAAGCTCTTTCAGCACCTGTTCCATGTGGGGATGATAAGCAATAGTTCTGCTCTGCATTTTTTGTTAAATAGGAAATTCTTCCTCGCAAATAATAAATTTATAGCAAGAGAATGTCTTTGTGACTCAAGCCTCCGCTTCTTTAACTTACTGCCTTTCTAGACGTAAATTCTATGAGCCTACATGTGGAAAGTTTGTGAGGGCGACCTGGCAACCTGGGACCAGTGGGAATTGGTAAATGCCTCCCGGTTTAAAAGGAAAACATACAGTTCACTTGAGAGTCTTTTTAGCCCTCCACCATCTTCCTGGCCATCTCAACCCAATATAATACTACTTCAGTCAGCAGCGGATTAGGCGATGGGCTACATTCATTCATTATATTTGGGTAAAGAAAGATCAATTGAAAAAAATAACATGGCGTCCACGAATGTGTATATCATGCCAGTTAGCTGTATATGTATCTCAGAACACCGTACCCTTATTTACATTTTAGAAATCGTTTTATTTTTCTAAAGACAACTTCAGTACGAAACATAGATTCATATTTCCAGGGTTTGAGTACAAGCTGGGTCCATGTGATACCGGAGATACTCCATTTATAGTTTATTTTACTTAAGCAAACACTTCAGTGATTTCTAGAAATCAACAGTGCCCAGGCAATTATATATTTTCTTTCAAAAGGAAATAATACATAATTATACAATAAAATCACATTATTTGAAAACTACCAGAATTTCTCTCTCTATACTTCAATAGGGCTTTAATGGCTCTGAACTTAATCTGTTATCCTTTTCCTTTCGTTCCTCAGCACAGAGACCCATCTAAACTAGCACTACTCAAACGGTATTTGAACAACAGTGCTGCTTGCCTCTGGACCGACAGTCACCCACAGCAATGAGTTAAGTACAGAAATTGAGAATACGCATTTAGAAACTGTTTACGGCAATTCGACAGGTAATTTTTGCCTGTTAAATCTAATATTAAATATTTGAGGCTTGCCTTCTGCATGACTTGGGGTATCTTTTAATTTAATTTTTCTTGTGATTCGTTTTTGTTACATTTTACATAAATATCAGCCATGTCCAATTGGAACTTTTAAAACTGGGCCTTTGCCACCAGTAGTTTGAGAAGCGTTGGTATAAACTACAAAGTCATCTGGATAGTCAGGTAACTGTCTTTTGAATTAAATGTACAGCATCATATATATATTTGATAATATATATATTATATATTGTATATTATATATATGATATATATATTATATATTATTATAATATATAATGTATATATATAATTATAATTTTATATTTTTAGAAATTTTAATTTTTAGAAATACACATGCAGGCCTTATCTACAAAACAGAACACTTAATTCTGCAAAAACAAAGGTTGAGGCTCTGTGCATTCATTTCTTCAGTCTCCCCAGATGTGCCACGGCTGAAGAGATTGTTCAGAAATAGAAATGCTTTAATTACATGATTGAAACAATTGGACTTGTTATGCTTTGATCCTTTTTCTTCTTTCTTCCCTCCCTCCCTCCTTCCCTTCTTTCTTTTCTATGTAATGATAGCATCATCTTCTTCCCTCTCTTTAAAACATGAAACCAAGGGGCGCTTGGGTGGCTCAGTTGGTTGAGCAACCCACTCAGGTCATAACCTTGCAGTTCGTGAGTTCAAGCCCTGTGTTGGGTTCTGTTCTGACAGCTCAGAGTCTGGAGCCTGCTTTGGATTCTGTGTCTCCCTCTCTCTCTGCCCCTCCCCTGCTCATGCTCTCTCTCTCTCAAAAATAAATAAACATGAAAAACTTTTAATAAAAATATGTGAAGCCCTGTCACACATGTCAATAAAATACATCCATAAAATTCACTGAGGTGGGGGAAGGAGAAAAAGGAACATAGGGATATATGGAGACACAAAACTCTGGATGGGAAATGCAGTTGCAGTAGGATCTAGAGAAAAGCATCCACAACAAACAAAAGAAGCATTCCTTCGTGAATCCCCCAGGGGATTCCTAAATGAAGTCACTTTTTAGTAACGTTTTAATTGCCTAGAAGAGTCATTTTTTAACCTGAAGAAGAACTCTTCTTGGTTGTTTACCCATGAAAATCCAAAGAAATTTTTTCTAAGTCATTAACGAACATTCTTTTAGACTCTTTTGGGAAGAGAATTGGTGATGCCATTTCCCCTGCTGCTTGCTCCTTCAACCCCAGCTCAACATCACCAGACCGCAGGACTCTGATGGGGTCCGAGTCATTTCTTCTATCTCTGCAATATGGATGGTTAAAAATAGGATGCCAAAATAGCCATATTTCTTCCCACTACGCTACCTCTTTATATGTACTCAAGACAACGCGGATTTGTTCTGCCTCACCTGTGTCTAATGTTAGACACATGCCCAAGAATCTCTGACAACTTCTGTGGTTCATGTCACAATCAAGGAAATGTACTGCCCAGGCTCAGGAGAGAACAGAGAAATTAATCTATATCCCTTCGGCTTTGCAATTCATTTTTCTTCTTTGTCTGTCCTGAAAACTGAACTCCCTGGGTTGGAGTTTTATGCTACAATTTTGTCTTCTGCCCTTTTCTCTGCTCCACCCCTCCCCCATGGGGTCTTTGGCTCCAAGTCAAAACAGCTTTCAAGTGGCCAAGACCAAGTTCCAAAGCTCCTACGTTTCCTAGAGATTTTCCTTCTTTCCCAGATTTTCCTAAGCCCCAGTCTTTGTAGGAGGGCATGACTCAAGGTGGGGCTCTGACTGTAAGTTTTGTGCCTGGGCCCCCACCCCAACTGCAGAGGTTTATTTGAAGTGTGTTACTCTTTTTGCCTGCTTCGTAACTTGAGGCCCAATAGTCTTACAACGTCATTTTTTTTCCCCCTACTGTAATTCAAGAGACAGCTGTCTTTGGAATAAATTCTAAATAGTTGGTCTGGAAATGAACTTCGCAGTGGGTCCCTCCTCCATTCTGGCTGACGTTTCCCCATTAATTTCTTTTTCTCTTTCATCCATTCATTGGCTGATGAGTCTATAAATACACCTCATCTGCTTTTACTTTGCTTTTTAAGAATAAACTGATACCAAACACACTGTCTTAATTACATCCACAGGCAAAAGCAGAACAAGTTTAAATGTTGTCACAATATAGTTTTAAAAACTTGACATCCTTCATTATGCCAGCTGTGGCAAAAATTGGCAAATGAAGGCCCTAATTTGAATGTGTAAATGAGTAATTCATCTGAAAGGCATTCTTAACATTAATAAGTGAAAATAACCAGTCACCTACAAAGCAAAAGAAGTCAGTCTGGCAGTAAACTATTAAGTGGATTGGTAAGGAAGCAGGGAAACATGGCCCCGGGTCTCTAAGTCGCCACACTTATACCACTGGGCAAGTCAGTACTTCTAAATTCAAATCAGACCAGGGAGAACGCTGTTCCTGTTCCATTCTCGAGTGCCCACATTATGTGGTGGCTGAACATTCACGATGTTCTGAATCCCACAGACACATCAGGAAGGCAGGCCCAGGACAAATTCTGACTTGTTCTCAGAAGATGGTAGGTTTTGGAAAGTTCTGCTTAGGAGATGCAGACAAAATTGAAGGAAAGGATAAGAGAAACATCTTGGCAGGATTTTCCCAGAGTGTCTGCCCTACACCCAAACCAGTGTTCCAAGCCATCTTTTTTGTGGTTATATTTCTATTCTACTCTTTTTTAAGTGCCTTCTATAAATGCACTCTTGAAAGCATTCTCTCTTCCTTTTCTCTCCACCAGATGCAGAAAGGAAAGAAGATCTCACTATCAGTCTAGAAGAAAAGCTACTCATCTTTGAGCTGGTTAAATAATTGTAGCCCATTGTATGACTCGCTATTTTACATTCAAGTCCAATACCTTTCAAGTTATTAAACTCATTGGAATTTACTTCTTTTTAAAATTTACTGATGTAAAGAATGATCCTAAGAGCAAGTATTTCTCATATGTTTTTGTAGAAAATAATGGTTGTGATGGTATGGCTGATAATTTTCAGATATAGTAGGTCACTGGAATCAATTAATATTCTGAGTTTTGTAAGAAAAATCCTTATCTTCTTGAGGTATTCTCACATAATACACAATGCTTACCCGACAAAAAGCATTGGATAAATGAACCTCCATTTTTGAATAGGAAATAAAAGTCAATGGAAACTTTCTCAGGTAGGAAATGATTATAATGCTCCATTTTTCACATACAGGAAAAGAGCAGTCGATATGTTTTAAGTCATGTGTAAAAACTGGTAGACATATCAAAAAAACTTCCAAGTAAGCCAAAAGAAAAAAAGACTGACAGATGGCCGAATGGTCTTGACATTGATAGGGAAACATGGGAAGAGTGATGATCCGATGTTTTACTATTTCAATGAGGATAATCCAAAATTAATATGATTAAACTGCAGAAGAATCAAACTTGGCAACATATAAGAAATTTCAGACTAGCTGGAACCCATTCACCACTGCAAAAGCTTACTAAAGGAAACGGTGGAAGAATCTATTCTATTTGAAAAGAATATTCCCCTTCCTTGGGGTGCTTGGGTGGCTCAGTCGGTTAAGCATCCGACTTCAGCTCAGGTCATGATCTCACGGTTCATGGGTTCGAGCCCCGCATCGGGCTCTGTGCTGACAGCTTGGAGCCTGGAGACTGCTTCGGATTCTGTCTCCTTCTCTCTCTCTGCCCCTCCCCACTTGTGCTCTGTCTCTCTGTCTCTCAAAAATAAATAAATGTAAAACAACTTTTTTTGAATAAATAAAGATTTAAATTTTTTAAATAATTTAAAAAAAGAAAAGAAAAGAAAAGAATATTCCCCTTCCTTGAAGGAAAAGAAGAAAATCAAGATCTATGCTGGCAGCTCTCAACCCCCATTACAACCCAATGTGTTGCATCATGTTATGTTACCCGTGTTTTTAAAACACAGATTGTTGGCCCCACCCCTAGAGTTTCTGGTTCGGTAGGTCTAGGGTAAAACCCTAGAATTTGTATTTCTGACAAGTTCCAAGGTGAGGTCACTGATGTTCGTCCGGTTGCCACATTCTGAGAACCACTGGTCAATACTAACTCTCTGCTAGGCATTGTCAGATAACTATCTCACTGACTCTTTGTAACAACTCTGAAGTCCGTGCAATTCTGAGAGAGAGACAAACAGATATTCCTCAACTTTCATACAGTTAACTTTCATATATCATGTGTGGACAGCTATAAACTGCTTCCTATACCCCCAAACCACCCTTCTGTACATCAGTTGATGAGCAAACTTTCTGAGAGACCCCTGGTAGTTGCCTGACAGCTATAATTTAGTGTGGAGAGCAATGCTGTCAGCCAAAGATAATGTGATAGGTTCACAAAACCATGTGGTTTCTCTCCTGGGCAAACAGGAAAACCACATCTCTCAGTTTTCTTGCATCTAGATGGGATCTTGTACCAATTTATGGTGAGTGGAATGTGAGCAGATGTAATGTACATACCTACAGGCCTGGCCTTTAAAAAGACCCATGAGATTCTCCTCATCCTTTGTCTTTGCTCATCAGCTAGTTGAATTTAGTGGATTCGGCAGGGGCCTCCTGGGAAGGGCCATCCTAGTGGATGGCAAAGATGCCAGGGAAGATGCCAGAACCCCTGAGTCCCATCTTGGAAAAGAGTTACCCAGGCAAGATCAGCCCCTTTGGATTCTGTGTGAGCAAAGAAATAAACCAAGCTCCTGAGTTTTGGAGATTCTCTGTAACAACAGAAAACAGTAGCTACCCCAATAAATAACTTCAATAGATACAGCAACCCAAAGGAAGTTCAATATTTGTGCATAAATTTTTAACTTCAGTCAGAGTCTCACTTAAACAAGTTGACTGTAAGTTCAATTGCAAAGAAAAATAAAATTAAGGAACACCGGTGAGATTCTAAAGTTTCGATCATTCAAATAGTGTGTCTAAAAAGCAGAACTTACACAAAAACCAGATCTCTCCCCACTGATTCCATTGTTTCACTCTCTTACAATCAACTTGGGGCCATGTCTTAAGGATCAAAAGTACAAAAGTGCCTATTTCCTCATTTTTTAATATGAGAAAAATAAAAATCAGAGCTGAACAATTCCCTCAAAGTCATGTTAATAAATAACAGAATTGAGATTACCTCCAACATTTGCCTCAACCTACACCCTTGTTCTTTTCATTATATCTCACTGCCTCTCATCTCTAAAAATTTGGCTATCTGCCTTTCTTTGAAAAAGAAAATATATGAAATGATCTCACAGCACCTCCTTTTAGCACTTTGATTCTATGATAGAGTTATTCCCATAACTTTCTAATCCTGTGAATGCAGGAACCCTGTGAACAATGTCCCTTCACTACCCAGATAGATGAGTGCCCAGTGACGGAGCTCTGGTCTGCTATGCCATGCTACCTCTGTAAAACAGCCTTATTTCTATGAGATGTTTCTGTTCGTTTCGTGTGAAAAACAAAGCTACCACAACATGAATGAGTATACTACAGTTTCAAGCTATACACTGTTGGTAGAAAACTTGGCCTCTGTCCCAGTATTCTGCCCCAACCACAAGTCTAAGGGGTGGGGGGGGAGAATTCCTCCTATCACTCCCCAGCAGCCCATTCTGCTCAACCCAGACCCCCACAGACGGGTGGTGATGAAGACAAAAGATTTCCAAAGACAGAACTGGCAAACAAAAAGCTTGAGACACCCTAGCTCTTGAAAAGAAGGAAATAAATAATTTATTTATTAACATCACAATGGACCTGAGAAGAATGTCATAAAAAGCATCCTTTGTCATCAGTACCATACCAAAGCAAATGTGTATGAGATACTTTAACTAGAAAAATTATTTTTCATTGGCAACCCAGCAACTTTGACCTCATGAAATATTTTGAGAGCCCACTTCTATAATAAATCAGTTCTACAGTCTCTTGGGCCCCATCAAATGTGTATGCAGTGGTTAGACTTTTGCTTGTGAAAGGTATCAATGTAAAAATAAGCTTTAATAAAGTTATTAGCATCCATGTACCTCTGTACCCATAACCACTTCCATGCCTCCGCTTCTGCCAAGACTCTTGCTTGATGGGTGTTTCCTGTGAAGGCTCCTCTGCCCTCCCATCTGTAGGACTTCCCAATTGACTGCACAGTGACAGAAGCAGCCATCGGGAGAAATTATGACTCAGGTGGCCCCCCAGAGTCAATCAGAAGTTAGGACCAAACGTTGTTTAGGGTACCAGTGTCACAAGCCAGCCCCATGTTTCATACATTTCTCTGCAAACCTCCCCTCTCTCCTTGTTCACATCTTTGAGCTGTGTCCAAAAGTGGAAAGTGAAACACGATGGATGAGAAGACAGGAGAGAGATATTGGGGTGAGTATGCATGGCACGGAATTCTACTAGCAAAAGTTTTGCTGCTGAAGTCACTCCTGAAGGAACGGTTGCACACATTGGGAAGTGTGTTGGGGCTTCCAGCCACAGAGAGTATGGGCACTCTCAGGAAGTGTGTACCCAACACAAAGTGGTATGTAGACCAGCGTTTCTCAAACCTTAATAGGCATACGAATCGCCCGGGATAGTGCTAAAACACAAATTCTGATTTAGTAGGTCTGGAGTGGTACCTGAAGTACGACCTTTGTAACAGACATTAATGTGCTGATGCTTGGAGGAACCAGAATATAGAAAGTAAGAACACGAAATCTAATTTCTGAATATATGAGCTGTGAAACCTTGGGCTTCAGTCTTCTTACCTGTGAAAGAGACATCAAGTACTATCATGTAGGATTACTGTGAGCATTAAATGGCGTGCTTTCATCTACATGGTACATGATAAGAACTCGATGCGCTGACTGCCATCAACAGTTTATTTTTACTGCTCGGAGCATTGGAGCAGCTTCCAAAAACTGATGCCCATTGTCAACTTGGTTTTTTAATAGTGAGACCAAAGTGTGCATAATAAGGTGAAATGTATGTGTGTCAAAGGGTGGGCTGGGTGGGTCCAGAAGGTGGGCTAAAAAGAAAACCTGGGGATGAATAAAAGGAGAGATCCCACCTATATTCCCATTCGTGCTTAGATAGCCACTAGCCCAGTGACAAATGCATCTCTGTGACATTACATTAGGAAAAGTATGAGTAGGTATTAGAAGAAGATAAAGGACAAGCTTTGTGGTTTCTTCCCCACCCCCCAAAAAAGTAAAGGCATTGAAGTCAGACTGCAGCTACCAAAATACCATATCCTTTAACTCTCATACTTGTGATTCTCACAAACATTTCCACCATAGGGATAGCACGGACTTATCAACCGAATAAAACAAGTAAACTAAATTACTGTGATGCATTCCCAGAGTACTTTACTGAAATTTTAGTCAAGTACTTAACTCCTTAACCTTTTCCCTGTGGTTTGAGCTGCAAATAGGATGAGCTCATTTGTGTAAATAATATATTACAATGACTTCCTATTTAACAAGCATGTGTTGGGGCACCTAGGTGGCTCAGTCAGTTAAGTGTTCAACTTCAGCTCAGGTCATGATCTTGCAGTTCATGAGTTCGAGGCCTGTGTTGGATTCTGTGCTGACAGTTTGGAGTCTGGAGCCTGCTTTGGTTTCTGTGTCTCCCTCTATCTCCACCCCTCCCCTGCTCCCTCTCTCTTTCTCTCTCTCTCTGTCTTTCTTAAAAATAGGGGTGTCTGGGGCACCTGGGTGGCTCAGTCGGTTGAGCATCCAACTTCAGCTCAGGTCATGATCTCAAAGTTGACAAGTTTGAGCCCCACATCGGGCTCTGTGCTGACAGCTCAGAGCCTGGAGCCTGCTTTGGAGTCTGTGTCTCCCTCTGTCTCTGCCCCTCCCCACTCATGCTATGTTTCTCTCTGTCTCAAAAATAAAGATAAACATTAAAAAAAATAGGGATGTCTGGGTGGCTCGGTCAGTTAAGCGTCCGACTTCGGCTCAGGTCATGATCTTGGAGTTCACGAGTCCGAGCCCCACATCAGGCTCTGTGCTGCCAGCTCAGAGCCTGGAGCCTGCTTTGGATTCTGTGACTCCCTCTCTCTCTCTGCCCCTCCCTTGCTCATGCTCCATCTCTCAAAAAACAAATAAACTTAAAAATTTTTTAAACATAAAAAAACAAATATATGTTAAGCACTTCCCATGCCATGCTATATACTAATCACTTAGAATATAAAAATAAATAAGACATTGTTCTTTCTTTCCCATAACCAGCATTAATCTAGTTGGGGAGACATACATATCAACAAAAAAATATATAATACATTTTAGTAAATATAACAGAGATACCAACTGAGTATTATGAGAGTACAAGTGAAGAATATCTAAAACAGTAGCTGTATCCTGATGATCCAAAGGCCAAATATAGCCCATAGGTATAAAATATATATAAGGACTTTTGTTTTGGGTTGAGTCTAGTTGACAACATTAAAATAAAGGAAGAGTTGTACTCAATTTCTTTCCAGAAACAATCAGTTGAAGCTAGTAAAGGATGTTCCTTTTGGATGAGATATTCATGGTCTAGTTTACCACTGTCTTCACTATTGACCTAATTGTAAACAGGTTTCATTCATTTACCTTATCTGCCTAAACTATATAAGGTGTTGAGTTTGGCTTAATGAAGGATGATAAAGAAGTATAGAATTTCTTCCTTGGGGAAATGGATATAGGTAAAAGAGATGGAAAAAATTACGCAAAAAAAACCCTTTTTTAAAAATTTTATTTGCCCCCCCTACATTGCCTACATTTTTTGAAAAGTATCTTTGCTGGGTATAGAATTCTAAGTTTGCAGGTTTTTCTTTCAGCACTTGAAAGATAGCATTCTATTGTCTTTAGACCTGCATGGTTTATGATGAGAAGTCTGCTGAGATTATCTTCCTTCCTCTGTACATAATATGTTTTTTTTCCTCCAGTTGCTATTTAAATTTTGTGCTTGGCATTGGTTTTAAAATTTAATTATGATGTGTCTTGGTGTGATTTTCGTTATGTTACTTCTATTTGTAGTTTGTTGAGATTCTTGGCTCTGTGGGTTTATATTTTTCATAAAATTTGGATAATTTTCAGGCATTTCTTTCTTCAAACAGTGTTTTCATTTCCCTGAAATACATTTCTAGAATTCCAATCACACATATATTACATGGCTTAATATAATCCCAGAGTTCACTGAGGCTCTGTTTGTGTGTGTGCATTTGTTCTGGTTTTATTTTTAGTCTTTGTATTTTTCTATGCTTCATTTTGGATAGTTTCTGTTACTGTGTCTTCAGGCATGATGATCTTTTCTTTTGCATGATACAATATGCTGGTAATCTTAACCATTCCATTTTTTTGCCCATAAATTTTCATCCCTACAAGTTACATTTAGGTCTCTTTTGTATCTTTTATTCTTCTTTCATCATTTGTGTGTTTTCATTTATATCTTCATGCATAAGAATGAGCTTTATAATGGTATTCGTAAGGTCCTTGTCTACTATCTCTATCATTTCTGAATCTGTTTCTATTGATAAACATTTCTCTTGTTATGCATCACATTTTCACACTTGTTGGCATTTCTAGCAATTACTTTTGGAATTTGACATATTGTGAATTTTATTCCATTGGGTGCTGGATTTTATTGTCTTCCTTTATTTTTTTATTTTAAATCCAAGTTAGTTAACATACAATGCAGTAATGGCTTCAGGAGTAGAACCCAGTGATTCATCACCTATGTATAACACCCAGTGCTCATCCCAACCAGTGCCCTCCTTAATGCCCATCACCCATTTAGCCAGTCCTCCCACCCATCACCCCTCTAGCCACCCTCAGTTTGTTCTCTGTATTTAAGAATCTCCTATGGTTTGCCTCCCTCTCTGTTTTTATCTTATTTTTCCTTTCCTTCCCCTATGTTCACCTGTCGTGTTTCTTAATTCCACATATGAGTGAAATCACATGATATTTGTCTTTCTCTGATGGACTTATTTTGCTTAGCATAATACACTCTAGTTTCATACACATTGTTGCAAATGGCAAGATTTCATTCTTTTTGATTGCTGAATAATATTCCTTTGTATGTATACCATGTCTTCTTTATCCATTCATCAACGGATGAACATTTGGGTTCTTTCCACAATTTGGCTATTGTTGATAGTGCTGCTATAAACATTGGGCTGCATGTGCCCCTTCAAATCAGCATTTTTTTATCCTCTGGATAAATACTTAGTAGTACAATTGCTGTTCATAGGGTAGTTCTATTTTCAATTTCTTTAGGAACCTCCGTAGTGGCTGCACAGTTTTGCATTCCACCAACAGTGCAAAAGTGTTCCCCTTTCTTCACATCCTTACCAACATCTGTTGTTTCCTGTGTTAAGCTTAGCCATTCTGACAGGTGTGAGCTGGTACCTCATTGTGGTTTTGATTTGTATTTCTCTGATGATGAGTGATGTTGAGCATCTTTTCATGTACCAGCCATGTGGATGTCTTCTTTGGAAAAGTGTCTATCATGTCTTCTGCCCATTTCTTTACTGGATTATTGTTTACAGTGAGATGGCAATTGCTGTAATAATCATTCATGAGCAGAAGCAGGAATTAGTGTAGTCGGTGGAAAATGAAGACAATAAGAGCATTTTGGGCAAGAATGATCAAATGAGCCAAAGGAATTAGGTGAGAAACAGCGATCATGAGTATCAGGAAGTAACAATTTGGTGTTGCTGCACCATAAAGTAAAGGCAAGAAGGGACCAGGACAATGTGAATCGGGAGTTGGTGTCCAATGCCAGAATTTGGGACGTCAGAGGTCATGTGATTCAGAACTGTAGAATAAGAAGAAAAGCAACAAAGAGGAGACTTGGTTTGAGTTTTACACTGCTAATAATGGGCTGTGTAGCCTTGAGCAATTTTTTGTGCTTTAGTTTTCTCATTTGTAAAACAAGAGACCTTCACCAGTTCTTACCCAAGATCATATTTGAAGGCAAAATTTCTATAATTGAGCTCAGTAGAGGTAGAAGACACTGCAGCCTGGGATTTTTTAGAGAAAATAGGTCATTAACAAATAGTATTTATTGATCACTTACTACATGCCGAGATACAGGCTCCGAGTTTTAAATGCATTATCTTGAATCCTTACAACAGTCCCATCTCACAGATGAGGAAAAAGAGAAGCTAATAGCTTGTTAAAGGTCCTATAGGCTAAAAATGATGGAGACAGGATCTGAAGTCTTGGTGACTACGTTTTGCTGCTTCTGTCCTGGGACCAGGAATCAATAAGTCCTTAAAGGTCCTTGGGTGATTCTAATGTGCTTCCAGGACCAACAGCGGTCAGTTAAAAAGGCTAAAAGCAGGTCCGAGACACCTAGCTAATAATAAGCAACACTTTCTATGTTTCCCTTGCCCCATTACACCAATTCAGACATATTGTGATTATACTATACTGTACCCCAGCTCTATAAAGGACTGAGAGATAGAAGGATAGAAGAAAAGTTTCATTTTCTGGAAGAGGATGCATTCAAGAAGGGTCCTCTTCAACAACCTTCTTGGTTTGGTGAATGGTCAGTTGTACTACCTTGTCTCCTCTGTGCTTTTTGCAACAGTACAGATCGACCAAAGATATATTAATAATGTTGGAGTAAATTGATCCATATTTTATGCAACTTGATTTTGGGAGCACATCGTTGGACTTAGGGCAAGATTTTACTGTACTCACAGCAGACAACTGAAACCTTACTGGGGTCTAGCTGAGCACCCTACCTGTATTACCTCAGTTAAGTCACACAACAGTACAGTGATTATTTCCGTTTTACAGGAAACTGAGGCCCAAAGTTACACAGTGGGTCATCCAGAAAGGGGGCCAGGCAGTCGAGTTCCAGAGCCAAAGGTCTGAACCCTGACTTGTCTTGCTGCTTCCTTGCAATGGTTGCCGGTGGAAGGGAAGTGGTCTTTACTGCCTTTTCAGCCATAAACTGTGAAACTAGCATAATCAAAAGAATTGTAAAATGTTGTCCCTGCCATCCTTTTAAAAGGTAGACTACAACAGAAAAGGAAACTCTTGATATCCTGAGACCAAACTCTTGCATTCTTCTGGTCTATTGTGGGTGAAACTTCATTTTTGGCAAGCGGGTCATTGCTCAAAAGCAATGCATTCCTTTATCTTTTTAATCTGTGTGTGGTCTCAGTAATGTACGTGTGTTATGGGCCGTGCCACAAATCTGGCTCTCCCTTCACTGGCAAGGCTTTTACTACGCAGACCACGTTAACGTGAAAAACCTGGAATGAAGCGAAACTGTGACTAACCGCATTGTTTCCACGGCTAAAGGGGCTGCGTGATGTATCACCCCCTGATAAGCAAAACAAGTTCAAAACATTTCCTTTCGGTACGGGAATCAGCAACATCTAACTCAGAGATGAGTTCTTCAAAGGTCTGGGGAGGTAAGAAGTCCCTGAGCTCAAGTGTGTCCCTTTATGGAGGTCTCTGATAGGAAGCAACATGTTTTACAGACAGTTTTACCTGGGACAAGTCCCGATTCTCCAGCAGGGAACGGGCTTTGGTGAACTTGTCCAGGGGACAGATAGGCATTTTGCCCACCATATGAAGTGACTCTTCACCCTTCTCGCAAAAAGAGATGAGAGGAGAAGTTGCTTTCCTAGTCACCTCCAACCATAGATATCCACCCCTTCCTCAGCAAGATTGGCAGTGAGGCCAGTGTGCATAAGAAAAAAGCAGAGGTGTCTCCATTGTTTCCCTTAAGGCCGAGTTGCAATTTCTCTCGAACAATCAAGCAAAACTCTTTGATCGCCGTTCCTACAAAACACGAAAATTAACCTATCATTGCACACATACTCCCAGCTCCAAGGTGGAGGAGATAACAGGACCAGCAGAAAGAGAAGCCGGACCCAACACCACACCAAGGGGGCTATTCGCCCAGAATTAAGAGCGGATCAACCAGATATCTCTATCATCTTTTGCTGAAGACTTTCTGACCCAGTGTGAACACTCTCTGTTGTATCGAACCCTGAAAGTGGTGAGTGCTCTACCCGAGGGCATATTCAGTGTCAGTATTGTAGAAGGGATATTTCTCCGTTGAGCCGAGTTCAGACTAAAGGATTCTGGGTGTTGGCTAGCACATGCTCAATCTGCAGATGAACGCATGCATCCAAGAACAGAGGCGAGCCTACCCTGAGCTAGAGCCGCTGCAATTCTTCAACAAGGGTTCCCCGGGACAGCCGGAGGTGGGCTCGTTCCTTCTGAAGTGAAAACAGTCCGCAGCCCTTGGTGCGTTCCAGTAAATGCAGCCAGGGGGGCAGGTGGGCCAAGGGGTCTAAATACCCCCAGAGACTGCTGCAGCGTCTCTTAGTGCTGGGTCTGCTGGCAAAGGCCAAGTTCCTGGGCTCCACTGGGGCAGCAATGCCTTCAATACATAACTCAAATCTTTGAATCCTGGTGTCCCACCCAACAAGGGGGAAGATCTTTGCTGGGACTCTAATGTATGGAGTCCGTGGCAAAGCGATGGCTACCTACAGTAGAACATAGGGACGCCGTAGACCCCGGGGAAGATGTCCCCATCGGCTGCTGACAGGTCCCTGCCGTCCTACACCATTTTAACGGCCGGTCTGCCACTGCGCTGTTTCTCACCTATTGGAGAATCAGAAAGGCCTGCCAGCAGGACCAAACTGATTCAAATTTTCCAGATTACGACGTGCAACCCCCCTCTGAATACAGTCATGTGGACATCTTCGTCTAGTTCTAAGTTTTGAAAAATTACAATCATTATTAAAATAAAAAAACCTTGGGGCGCCTGGGTGGCTCGGTCGGTTAAGCGTCCGACTTCGGCTCAGGTCGTGATCTCTAGGTCCGTGGGTTCGAGCCCCGCGTCAGGCTCTGTGCTGACCGCTCAGAGCCTGGAGCCTGTTTCAGATTCTGTGTCTCCCTCTCTCTCTGCCCCTCCCCCATTTGCACTTTGTCCCTCTCTGTCTCAAAAATAAATAAACATTAAAAAAAATTAAAAAAAAACAAAACCTAACCCCTGCTGTCCTCTTCTAAACCGGTAGCATGAGTTGTACACCTCATTTGGTCACAGTCAAGACCTCCAGATCCTACTTGAGATCTAACTAGACCCTGCAGAGAAAGCCTTGGACTTTGCGGCCACTAGAGCAGGACCGCCAGCTGCTAGCATAAGAGAATGCAATCCGTCCTCCCCTCCCTGTGCAGACAGCTTTGCAGGGCTCTGAGGGGAGCGGTAAGTGTCCAAGCCGATGATGAGAGCTTTCCTGTGTGTTTCGTCAAAACTGAAGCCAAGTCCAAAGGGTTATGTCAAGGAAATCACATCAGACAGTGCCCTTTCAACATCTAAACACCCGTGCCTTTTATTTTATTTATTTTTTTTTAAATTTTTTTTTCAACATTTTTTATTTATTTTTGGGACAGAGAGAGACAGAGCATGAATGGGGGAGGGGCAGAGAGAGAGGGAGACACAGAATCGGAAACAGGCTCCAGGCTCCAAGCCATCAGCCCAGAGCCCGACGCGGGGCTCGAACTCACGGACCGCGAGATCGTGACCTGGCTGAAGTCGGGTGCTTAACCGACTGCGCCACCCAGGCGCCCCTTTTTTCACCCGTGCCTTTTAAACACGGAATAGAATTGGTGATTTCCCCCCCCCCGAAGCTATTTGTTCTGAGTTCACAAGGAACACCAGGAAAACCATCTCTCTTTTCTCTTGTTTGCAAGAAGCATTGCATGCCAAGGACAGGCAGGAGTCAGCACAGGGGACACACTACTAGAAGACAACATCAGTGAGACACCACAAAAGTAAACACGAGCTGCCGTACTCCTCTTATTGTTGGCCGTCAGTGGCAGCAATCGGAAATAATAAAAATAAAATAAAATACAGTTAGTGGTGGTGAGAGTGGCTGGGGGCAGAGTGTAGAAGCAGCTAGAAACTGCTTCAGGACATTGCTTCTGCCTTCTCTGGCCACATCCTCTCTTCTTACGTAGGCGGTGGAGTGATAGGGTTAGGGGAAAAGTCACCTCAAGCTTCAGAAAGCCCTGAGTTCTGGGCGTGGCTCTGCCATGACCCCGGTTATGGGGGTGCTTATGAGCTTGGGCAGTAATAAGAATGAGTAACATTGGTCGAGTACTTATCACATGCCAGGTACTCTTCTTAAAGCCTTGTGTCTATTAACTTGGCGAATCATCACAGTGGTGGGGGGCACTATTCTCACACCACTTTGTAAACGAGACAGCGGTGAACTCACTTGTCCAAAGTCACGCAGCTCGGAAGTGGAGGACCTGGGGTTCAAATCCAGCTGGTCTGGCTCCAGAGCCCCAGCTTCTAATGACTACACCAGCGCTCACCTAGACCGGCCCTGGTCCTCTTTACTTACCAGACATAGGTTACAAACCACAAGGATTTAGCGTGTTAGTTAAATGAGATACGGTACGTATACTTGGCACGGGGCCTGGGGGATTAAAGGCAATCGGAAATGCCGGCTGTTCTTTTTTGTCTTTCTCTCCTTCGCTTTTCAGCCCAGACCCAAAGAAACAGAACTCGCAGAGACGCCTTGAAGAAATCATGCTAGGTCCCTTTCTTCCCCACCCAGGGAGTCCTGTGTCCGTATACTGTTGTTCTACAAACCAATACGCACAGGAATACCAATGAGGCCACTGGGTGCCAAGAACACGGTAGGCATTACACAAAACCCGTCGTTCTACAAAACCTGTTTGCTTCCCCAGCCTGCCCAGTCTCTGCCGAGCGGCTGTAAGATTCCTAGCAATATATCCATTGCAAACCCTTTTAGTCAAGAGGGTCTGCTGCTTTGTCTTTAAAGCTTTGTCTCTGCAAGAATACAGGACTCTTTTATTTCAGCTGCAAGGGTGTTTGGGTCGCAGCCAGAGTCTGTAACATTTGGGGTCCTTAAGCCCTTATGCCTCTGTTGTTTGGCCATCACAACTGACTGCATTGACTTAGTTGGAATTACAACTCAATTTACACCCTATATTTTCCCTTTACTTATTCTGCATCGTTACAGGACTAGAGCCTTAACAGCATTTCTTTGACTTTCTGGCCTCCTCTCCAGACTTTATTTGATTTCTACAAGCCACGTAACAGTGTTGTCTGCAGCCAGTAAGTCTTCAACGGGATGTTCTAACGAGGCTCTTTTCCTCAGCTCCAGCTCTAGCAGCCTCGCCTCCTCTCCTCTCCTGCGGCGGAAGAGAGACGACCGGCAAAAGAAATGTGCTTCGTTTTTAGCAGGAGGCTAAAACTAGCTTAACAGGTGAAAGAAAGTCGACTCCTGTCAAAGTGGGAAGGATGGTTTCTCGGAGAGAAAACCCTCCTTCTGTAGGCGCTTGATTCCTCAGAGAGCGATAAGGCCAAAATGCCCGGTTGCGATCCAGGGCATGGAGTATTATTCCTGACGACACTTGTCACATGATGTAAGGCAAGCCTGTTTGCTTCTCTGGAGACTCAGCGTTTGCATCTGTGAAATAGCGCTCTCTGGCACCTGTACCACAGAGCTGAAAACACCTCGCCGGTGTGTCACCCCTTTCCTCTCACAATCCTGTAAGTGGGGGCCCAGATGCTTTGCTTTAGAACCTGAAAGAAAGCAGAGGAGCCAATACGTTTAGGGACCTGCCCACGCTTGCAATACAGCTGGGCGAGGAATTCACATTGTTTACCTCAATGGTAAGTGCCGTTGTTCTCTAGAAAGGCCTCTGCCCCGAAATGGAGTTCTTAATATAGAACTAAACCCTCTCTCTTGCAAGTTACTGGATTTGGGTATTTAAAAAAATTTTTTTTTAACCTTTATTTATTTTTGAGACAGAGAGAGACAGAGCATGAACAGGGGAGAGGCAGAGAGAGAGGGAGACACAGAATATGAAACAGGCTCCAGGCTCTGAGCTGTCAGCACAAAGCCCGATGCGGGGCTCGAACTCACGGACCGTGAGATCATGACCTGAGCCGAAGTCCGACGCTTAACCGACCAAGCCACCCAGGCGCCCCGGATTTGGGTATTTAAATGAACTTCGGGGATTTGCAAAACCAAGGCGATCGAAAACATTAATGTTCAGGCAGGAAAAAAACAGGGTCACCAGAATTTCACATCCTAGAAATATTTCATACTCAAGGTGTATCACCGCGAGACACTGACTACTTCATGCGCACAGTTAAACCTTGTGAAATACATTATTAGTCACTATTAGTTCCATTTTACAGCTGGAGGAACTAAGGAAGAGTGTTCAAATGGCTTCTCTGGGGCCTCAAAGGAAGTCAGTACCGCACGGGAGAAATTCTTGTATTTGCTCTCTCTCCCTCACGCAAATAGAGAAAACAGGTTGTCCGGGGAAGTTCTCACGGCTGGAATCTTTCGTGCAACTAGAGGCACATTCACATCACGCCAGCTTTTGGGCACAGTAGCGGATACAGAATTTCTAAAATACACAATACACATAAGTAAGCTCCACATTGGAAAAACGCCCTTGAGGCTGCGTTTCTTTCGTTGTAGTCACTGGGCTACCAGGGATTTGGGAGGACCCCAAGTCATGCACGGATTACACCACCTATTCTAGTATTCATGAATTAACTATGTATCTTAGGGCATTCAGTGAAAAGCTGATGTCTTTTTTACATGTGTCTTAACCAAACACCGTACCGGGCTTTCCACTGGTTTTCAAGATGTGGACTGCGCGTGTGGGTCGTGTCAACTAGGCATTTACTGAGCATTAACTACCTAGCAAGCATTGTGCTTATTTGTTGGGAAACAGAATCAAAACATTCCCTCCTCCCCTAAGGAATTTAAAATGTAGGCAAGGCAACAAAACACAATACGCTAGGTTCTGATGAAACCTGGAATTTTACGTATGTTATTCTAAATTTGGCTGAATCCCCCATTTCTTTAACTTGGTGAAGCCTGAAAAACTTTTTTTCTTCCAAAAAGCACCCAGTGATACCACTATAATCAGTTCTTCACACCTGAAAATTAATTTATTCACCTCCCAATCAATATTCAGGATGAAAAACTTCCTAAGAGGTCATCGCATTTAGGCTCCCTTGTAAAAGCAATCACGGAACTAAAATGCAAACAAAGGTTGCTTCAGTCACGTTTACGTTCCCTTATTTCAGGTTAAACGGAGGAGGGGGACTCCCTCCTGCCAGGTGCTGCGCTGTGCGCTGAGCAGAAAGGAATCCAACAGGAGCCTGACTCAGGGGTACAGTGGGAGAGAGACATAAAGCGGTGACTGCAGCCCAGTAAGGTGAGGGCGGGTTGACTTAGCTGCGATGTACTAGGAGCCGCGAGCAGAGAGCGGCCCATACCACGTGCGGTGCAGGGGGGCGGGGGGCGGGGGGCGAGCGGAGGCAGGCTTGCTTTATGGAGGAAGTGATGTTCGAGCAATTCTGAAACAGCAGGTCCCCCAAGAGGAGGATGAGGACTTTTCCAGGCCAAAGGAGAAGCATGTGCAAAGGCAAAATGGCATGATTTGGGAGTCTCTGGGGGTCTCCGGATCAAAAGAACACCTCCTGGGAAGGTTGAGAGGTGGGGCGGCGTCGGCAGGGGGCTTTGCACGGCGAGCTGAGTCAGACACCAGACCGCTTCCGCTGATGAAATCTGCCGCCAGCGTCTGCTCCCCCACCCCCCGCACCCGCCGTCTCCGAGGCACCCCTAACTGCTCTCCCAGCTCCCCTTCTTTTGTCGCACAAAGGTAGGGTCCAAATGTGACTTCTCAAGCACGTGAAAAAAGACCTCGAGCTCCACCAGTGAGCATCCCGGAGAAGCTGCAATGGGCCTTGGGTGGTGCTGTCCTCGTCTTTGTCAGGCTCCTGCAAGAGCTCCCTCCAACTGTATCCTATAGTGAAAATTCCGAGGCTTAGCATGAGCCGCGTCTCCAAGACCTCTTCCTTCTGTTGTTTACCCTTGGGCGATCTCACTGTTGACACTTAATACACACAATTGGTTGCAGTGAAGTCTGTTCTCAGCTACTGTTACTTCTTGTGGCGACAAAAGAAAACAGACGAGGGCGATTAGATTCGGGGAATGATTCGGGGACTGTTTTCCAGTTCGATCTATTCCCCAGAACATCGAGATTGTGTATGGGTGTGCCGCGTGCGTGCGCGTGTGTGCGGAAAATTAGCATGACTGTCAAAATGTTCTTTCACAGTGTTCTTCAGCGAACAACATTTTTAGCTGGTCTCTGAAGTTGACGGACAGCTGGACTCCTGCTGAATTTCTTGAGTCCTAAGAGAAGTCCCTACAGCAAGCATTGGGTTTTGACATCAATAGCAAGGGAAAACACTGTAGGAAGATAATTATGTTGTGGCCAAAGCATCTTAAGCTCAAGTCCTTGAACAAAGAACAGTTACAGGTATCTTTGTTTGAAGTTTCAGGGTGACATAATAATTGGAAGCTTATGTAGATAGGCCTTGATTGATAACTGTCCTATGAAAATATTTTTGAAAGACGGAGCATTTGCTAGTAATACGAAGTACGCTTTTAAAATTCTGTATTGGCGAAGGTTATGTATATCCACTCAACTGAGTTACTTCATTTGTGTAGATGCTTTCAGATATAAATGCTTGACATGCCATCTTTAAAAGAAGTCATTTATGATTACCCAAGAAGAACCGACAGTGATTACCATTGGCAAAGACAAAAACATAATAATATTACATTACTCTGCGATTGAGTGATTACTAAGTACAAGAGACTATGCTAAGCACTCAATGTATATATTACTTCGTTTAATCCTGTTGGTGACCCCTTGAGGTAAGTTTGTTATCCCCTTTTTTATAGGTGAGGAATCTGAATCAGAAAAATAAAGACATTGGTCAAAGTTTGTCAAAGCTAATAATAACACACAGAGCTAGGTTTTGAACTCTGAAACTAATTCCAAGGATTTGTCTCTTAACCACTATCTCTTCATCGTTTTAGGCAATTTGCTTACCACCATTGTCTTAGGAGAGCAACTTATAGAGATACTTATCTATGGTAATATTCTCTAACAATAATCTTTGAGGTTGGTATTATTAATTCCTCCTTTTTAGAGCTGAGTACATGAGGCTCAAAGAAATTAAAGAACTTACGTAAAGTCATGAGGCAGAATGAAGACTGAAAACAGGTCTTTCCACTTTAAACCCTCTGCTATAATTATTATTGCCATTTTTATTCCAAATAGGTAGAAAGTGAAGTAATAGAAAGTTTGTTCTACACATATATACACACACACTCAACAAATTAGGAGGCATTCCTATATCTTTTTGTATGAATAAAATGATAATTCAAAATACAACACATCAATTTTTATTTTTTTACAAAAACTTAGTGGCAATTAAAGCTTCTAACAATCCTAATAATAAAGGTCGAGAATCAGGTATTTTTCAATCCTTATGAAATAAGATTTTACTAATTATAAAATATTTTACTTTTTCTTAGATTGTTTAATTAATAACCTTTCAAAGATGGAGACCTATTACAATTATAGACAATAAGAGGCGCCTGGATGACTCAGGCGGTTGAACATCTGACTTCAGCTCAGGTCATGATCTCCCGGTTTGTGAGTTCAAGCCCCACGTTGGACTCTACGCTGACAGCTCAGAGCCTGGAGCCTGCTTTGGATTCTACGTCTCCCTCTCTCTCTGCCCCTCCCCTGTTTGCATTTTCTCTCTCTCTCTCTCTCTCTCTCTCTCTCAAAAAATAAACAATAAAGGGGCTCCTGGGTGGCTCAGTTGGTTGAGCGGCCGACTTTGGATCAGGTCATGATCTCACAGTTTGTGGGTTCAAGCCCCACATAGCACTTTGCACATGGAGCTGCTTTGGATTCTCTGTCTCCCTCTCTCTCTGCCCCTTCCCCACTAATGTGTGTGTGTCCGTGCGCACTCTCTCACACGCTCTCTCTCTCAAAAATAAATAAACATTTAAAAAAATAAACAATTAAAAAAATTTTTAATCATAGACAATGATTTTAAGTCCTTTTCACTGTAGGCAAAAGAGAGAAAGAGAGAGAGAGAACTAACTCACTACCCACCTGTTTTAACATGAAAAAAGGGAAAATTTTTGCAAAATGAATTGTTAATGAAAATTCTGAAAAGATGATGATTTAAAATACCTTTGGCTCTTGGTGGTTCTTGAAATTTTTACATTGAAAATGCAGAGAAAAGAGTAAAACTTTAGCCCTCCGAAGGATGCTTAGAGGATAATATCATTCAAAAAGCCGGTGCCAACAACAATTTATACACAGCATGAAGAGCAACAGATTCTGCTTCTGTGGTTTGTATCTGGAGAGGAAAACAAGCCAAAAAGGAAAAATTCCAAAGAAGGTTCAAATTTATTCTCCAACCTCAGAGCCTAGTTCAGGTTTGCCTGTGTGGTTTTATTGCTTAGTTCACACACACAAATTAGCACTGGAGATCCTAAAAGCCAGCTTAAAAAAAAAAAAAAATCTTTTGCTCCTGGTGTTGATGAAAGAAAACACTCTTTCTCAAAAATGTGATTATTTGGTCCCTCACAAGTTCAAGATGTGTGAAAAGAGAGAGGGGGATTTCTTTAAAAGAACTTCCTTCTACCACATTTTAAAATGTTGCTCCTTCGTCAACGATAGGCAATCAGGGGCTTCTAAAAGCAAAGAAACATAATGGTATCTTTCAAATTAGTCAACAGGGAACTTAGTGTCAAATTATGTATATAACCAGAATACCTTGGAGTTGCTTTCTATAGTTATTCCTTTATAGGAAAAAAAAAATTATATATATATATATATACACATATATATGTATATATATGTGTATATATATATGTGTATATATATGTGTATATATATGTATATATATGTGTATATATACATATATATATAATAATTTACTTTTTAAACCATTGGAACTTAGCAGTGACCTTTACTACAGTAAAATCTCATTTGGAAAAAAAATCTTGCTGCAACATTCCCTCAAGAATAATTTTTTATAGTTACAGCCAGATAAAATATGATTTGCTTGTAAGGTGAAAGCTACTGCTATACCCTACCATCTGCATTAGATATTACTGTGAAATTATATTGAAGTTATATTGAAACAAGTTAGAGTAAGACCAATTATCTACCCAAAGAAAACACTCACAAATCTAACAGTTTAAAAAAGGATATGAGAAATGTAAGTTACAAAATGTGTATTTTGCTAAAGTCATATAACACAATGGTTAGAAAAAGAGTGTGCAAATTGCCCAGAAATCCAGGAGTTCAGAGTCCTGTGTTGGACTGTGACATGAGAAAAAT
The DNA here is from genome assembly GCF_028749965.1 of Puma concolor. Classification (NCBI taxonomy): domain Eukaryota; kingdom Metazoa; phylum Chordata; class Mammalia; order Carnivora; family Felidae; genus Puma; species Puma concolor. Next base: position 51,333,230 of record NC_141673.1, on the reverse strand, counting down.
CTCTGTCCTGGCATCACCACGTGAGTCACTTGTAAATACACCCTTGCATTAGCGTTGGAACTTTATCTAATACCTTTCGACACTTCAGAGGCCACTGCCAATCAAACCAGTTTTCAAAAATACACTGGCTCTTTTTTTCTTTTTCTCGGTCAACCTACTTGAAAGTTTTTTTTTGTGGTTTTGCCCTTGGTGACATCCACAGTGCTGGAAGGCTTTGTGATAAGGAATATCTTAGAACTCATTTGTTTCCTCCTTAACACAGACACCAGCTCCTAAATCTGTGTTTTCAGCCGGGTGTGCTCATTTCCAGTTATTTTATCTTAAAATAGCGGTTTTTTTGCTTGTTTGTTTGTCTTGTTTTGCTTCATTTACATTTCACACAGGAAAGTTTTCTTCTTGATTTAACATTGTCAAGAGCCAGGCCTTCTGTTACATGTGAGGGTTTAGGAGCTGCCCCCTAAATTGGAAAGTATTATTTACATCCCAGTGTTTTTTTAAAACTAAAAAGCTCAAAAATAAAAACCCCAAGATGCACCAATATGCCTATTTAACTATTTTGACTAAATCTAACTTTTAAGTGATTAAAAAACCAAGTCCCTTTGGCTGAACCTCCTATGACCACCTACTCTGGGTAGATGTAATGAAGCTAAGGTATTGGGGTACGACATCTGGCAAGGACTTGTGAATTACAATTTTCTTTTACAACTGAAAACCATATCCTGGTCAGGCCTCAGTGGGGTTTAATGCTGTCAGAGCACACAAGGTTTGTTTTGATCTGTTATAGAGTAACACACATAGCTTTCAGTTCACGCTAATAACATCCCCGTGTCTGGTATACACCAATCCAGAGGCTACTAATTAAAGGCTGGAATTAACCAAACACAGTTTCACTACAAGACATATGAAACTTATTAAAACTTAAAAGTAACTGCTGATTCTCAATACAGGCAGAAGTGAAGAATGTGGGAGTCTTGCGAGGTTACTTAAGCAAAAATTTTAAAGCACATTCAAGATGCTTTGGGTCTGCCTGATCAGTACACAATGTGTTAACATAATAGGGAAATGTGCTAAACTTTTAAGATTACTGCAACCGAGAGATGAAAAGGATTCAACAAGGAAACAGACCATTTCCTCCACCAGGGTTAACTCCTACTCTGAATCTTTGGGCTGACAAATAATTCTACATGCAGTTGTCGGAGCAATTGCCTTACCATTTTCTCACCAGAAACTGCGTGTTGACTTGGAAGTGGAAGGGGGAGTAGGGACCAAGGGAAGATGGCAGAGAGGAGGTGAGTTTCAGCAGGTAAGTTACATAATTCAAAGTAAGACTACAGCTTTATTTTTTGTTAACGATGTGTAATGTACAAATAGGAAAGGGCGTAGTTCATGAGTGTACAGTTTGCTGAATTTTCACCGGTTGGATTTAATCATTGAACAAGTGCCCAGATCAAGAAGCAGAAAATTCTTAGCACTCTTAACAAAGTTTTTTTCTTTTTTAAAAAATATTTATTTATTTATTCGGAGAGAGCCAGAGACAGAGCATGAGCAGGGGTGGGGCAGAGAGAGAGGGAGACACAGAATCCAAAGCCGACTCTAGGCTCTGAACTGTCAGCACAGAGCCCGACGTGGGGCTCAAACCCACGAGCATCAAGATCAGGACCGGAGCCGAAGTCGGTCGCTTAATTGACTGAACCACCCAGGCGCCCCTACAAATTTTTAACTTAGCAATGTATCTTGACCCACGGTGGGCATTTAGATCTCACTCCATGTCATGATTTGAGCAAGAATAGCAAACCTCCGAATCTGGAAAGCAATAGGGAATGATAATTGTGTTGAGTTCTCTCTGCTTATAGCTTTTGACAGGGCTACTGGGTCCCAGCATGGCATGTGTGACCCCAACTGCTCAAGCTGGATCCAAGGAAGGCATAAAAGAGGGGGAAACTGCTTCCATTAAAGCTTTCTGTGGGAGTTGCCCTCAAAGCTGAGGCTCATGAAAGTTGTGGAAATACTGTGGTTTGGGAGGCTAAGCCCCAGTTTCTGAATCAGAAATCTCCATAACTTACTAGAAAGAAGGCTCAGTCCAGGAAATATAACCTCTGAGCCTCAGAGACCTCATCAACAAAACAAAGATGTGTCAATCTCACGAAGTCACTGGGACCGATCGAATGGGAGCCCTTACAGCTGCACGTGAAAAGTGCTGAACCAGAAAGAAGTAATCAAAAGATGGCATTTATCATTACTATGATGCCCAAAAAACTGATTTCTCCATTGGAGAAGAGACCTCTAGTTTTCTCCTCTGTCGAATACCAGTTCACCCTACTCATGTGGATTTTGTTATCTCTTAGCCACTTAGAACCAAGTTGAAGACTAAAGAGTGAGTGACCCCTATTGGTGAGAGAACCGATGAAGTTCATCCCTTCTCTTCTTGGCTGACCTACATCTTGAAACGAAAACCTCCAACCATTTACCCTACACCAGGTTTCCAAACTCTGGTGTACATAAATGTCACCTGGATTTCTGGGGCCCCATACGTAAATATTCTCTTCCACAAGATTGGGATTGGGACCCAGGAATCCCAGAGGTGGTGTATGGGCCACCCTTCCAGAAATATGGACCCTCTGAGTCTTGGAACCTCAGAGACTGTGATGAGCATCTGTGAAAGCAGAGGAACGTTCACTGATTCTATTTTCTCTGCTGAGTAGACAGTATCCACAACTGACACTTTCCAAACATTAAAGGAATTTTCCAAGGAATAAAAAAAAAAAAATTCTCCAAACATGTGGGTTACTGGCCCTTATTTTAGATAGGTTATTTGCATATCGTTTCAAGTCCTAAGCCAAAATGAGATGCTAATGAAATTGGTTGAGTCAAATCAATGCAACTGTAAAATTCGTGAAAGCAAAAATAAGATTCCTGCTAATGTACAAATGTAACATTTTTCTCATTATGGTTTTCAATTTCTTTTTTGTTTTTAACATTGATTTACTCTTGAGGGACAGAGAGAGACAGAGCACAAGCAAGGGAGGGGCAGAGAGAGAAGGAAGACAAAGAATCTTAAGCAGGCTCCAGGCTCTGAGCTGTCAGCACAGAGCCTGACACAGGGCTTGAATCCACAAACCACGAGATCGTGACCTGAGCCGAAGTCAGACGCTTAACCCACTGAACCACCCAGGCGCCGCTGTTTTTCTATTTCTTGTGCATATTTCTTGGTCTCTGACATTGTCTATTTTTTCACATTTTCAGCTCCTCTTATTTTTTTCTAAAAATAGGACCATCGGCACCACAGCCCATGACATTTTTGTAGAAAATTTTATTTGTACCTATGCACTTAGAGATACATATTTACAGATATTTGCTGAGATAAGAGTAATGGTTTGTTGAATGAATAATTCTTCCCGGTCTTCATATTTCCTCTTTTTCAACTGTTATCGCCACCCTGCTCAGTGCATATTAAGTTATGTCCACATTCACTTACAAGATACATCCTTTTACTAAGTTCAGGTATAGGTCGTTCACAAAAACAATTTGGTATTCTTAAGTGAGGTTGCATTCCAGACGGTAAGTTTCATCTCTTCAGTTGTGCTCAGTAAGCATTTACCCAGGACCTACTACGTGCTCAATTCTATTTGCTGGGTTGGTTATTCTCCCAAGTTGATAGGGAAATAACCACATCGTGGTGGAGCACACGTTGGAATAAGGACTTGGCGCCACTTTTCCCTATCAAAGAATCGCTGTTAGCAAATCTGAGCTGTGGATTGACAGATCATTCGGCACCCAATACATTTGAATTTGCTTTTATGGAACAGATCATTTTCATTTCCCTTCCTAGACACCCGACCCACAAATTTCTACCCGGAGAGCACAGTTATCGGAAACTCCTCCCTTACACAGTTCTTGACCCTGGTTCATGGCCTGACATTGTCAAATTTGCCTGCCTTTCTAAGCAAACCTATGCCAATCCATCCCTAAGAAAGCACCTGCTGAGCTGAGAAAGAAAAGCTTTAGGACTGAGTGAAAATATATCAATATCAGTGCGTATCTAGAGAAGAAGTAGGGCTAATTGAGAGTGATTTTTTTTTTATGTCCTCCAAATTTCCCATAATTAAATGTTACTTTCATCATTGAATGAAGTAACTAAGAAAAAGAGTGAGGAAAAGTGTATCTTAAATTGGGGTGCCCTACCATTAGAAAACAGGGTACAGAACCATTGTAATTGGTGCTGTTACCAGATATCTTCTTGTTTGTATTTTAAATTCAAGTGCATATTAAAATCAAAATATAGTTGCTTTGAAAAAGGATCCTCAGTGGCATATACAATTGTTTTTTTCTTGGATGTCAAGATTTCAGGCATGAGTGAGATCGAAGATGGTTTTGTTTTCTTCTTTTTTCCCTTCAAGTTTTCTAAAATAAGCATGAATAACTTTTATAATTAGAAACATACCAATAAATGTTATTATTTCAAAAAAGATTTTAGACTCACTGAAGCCCGCAAATATTTAGGCTTTGCCCAAACTTATTTCTACGCTACAGGAATTTGCTCAACTACTTTCAGTGTGGTGGACAATTTCTTAAAATAGCGCTCAATGAACTCGTTTGCTTTAATGATTTTATAATTAGATATCTTGTGAATATTCTTGATTTTTAAGTCTATCTGGTGTTGGTACGAGCCGAATCCAGGAAACTACAATTAACAAAATTCCATCTCCTTTGGATATGGCCTTCTAAATAGGCAAGCATCAGATTTACAATGTGGGACTTGTGAAAATGTCTCATTACCTAGGATTATCATAATCCTGGAAATGACAAATTTTAAAATTTGTAGATTCATTTTAAGACCACAGCGAAGGCTGAAAGAAGGAGCCTATATTTATTGTGACCAGGTGTTCCTGGCCACTATCTTTAATAGCCGAGACCACATTGCTCCATCCCCAGAGCTCTGTTCAGGAAGGCATAAAAGGTATGAACGTTTAAGAGGGCCTGGTAAACTCTTCACCCTAACTGCTCAAAGTGTACCTCGTTCTTGGGGTAGAACTCAGCAGCTTCCAACTTAAGGTGAGAAGTGCTGAGATTTCTGAAAACAGATGTTGAAGTCAATAAACTCAGTCTATGTCTCACACTTGATCCCACTGGACCAAAGAGGAGTATACGAAATTGAATTCATTAAAACAAACATGAGAAGGCAAACAAACAGGGAAAGACGAATGATAGAACTGGCTAATTCCAGGCTCAGCCTGAGTGGACTCATCACAGAAATCGCCTTTATTCTTATGTGTCCTCTTAGAGGCAGTATTTCATATTGAAAACAAGGTTTCAGACACATCATATTTTAAAACAATGCCAAGCAGAACAAAGGAGAAAGAAGCATGCAACTGTCTGGTGTTATTTATAGGGTCCATATCTGTAAGCCCAAAAAGAGACTATATGTTTTAAATACAACCAAGGGATAATTTTCTTCAATGGAATCATCACTGAAAAGAAAGTTTTCTTATTATTTTATTCTGTAAACAACCTTTTGGTCATAAAGATTGAATTGATCCTTAGGGGTTCCATACTTTAAGAAGGAAGGTAATGAATGTCCTCCAGCGAAGGGCCCACGTGCACATTGTTGTCCAGCATCGAGACCCAGAGGCTACTGGTTGCCTTGCAAGTTTCCTCCATAACTTCCACGGTCATTGGGTTTGAGCTATATAGGCCCTCCCCGTGGTTCGCTTTGCACAGACTAAGACTTAAATGGCAATGGAGCATCACCCTGGCCAGACTGCTTGGGTTCAAATCCCAGCTCCCCTACTTACTAGCTTACCTTAGCTGACTTCTTTTAGTTCTTTTCTGCTTCTGTTTCCTTCCCTCTAGAGGAGCACAATACTGCTACTCTATCCTAAGATTGTTGTAAGGCATATATAAAGCTAATCCATGTAAAGTTCTTAGAGCAATACTCAGTACAGAGTAAATTGTCCGTATTAACTATATTCACAAATACAGTCAGTGTGAAGCTACGAATGAGAGAGAAATCAACAAGGAAGAAAAATTAGGGTGCCTGGTTGGCTCAGTAGGTGGAGTATGTGGCTCTTGATCTCAGGATTGTGAGTTCTAGCCCCACATTAGGTATAGAGATAACTTAAAAATAAAATCTTAAAAGAAAACAAAAGAACAACTGCCAAACTGTATTGTAAACATTGTTTCAGAAAAATTAGAAATTATACGCAAATGCACTCATGGTGCTAAGTTACGCAGTTTTGGAATTTTCTTTTCTCTTACATCCGGGCGAAAATCTCCAGGAAATAGGACTGGAGACTTCTATATTATCCTCCAAACTTTGCCAAAAACAAACGCCAGTTTCCCACAAGGCTGAGATAGCATTTTTAAAGAAACAGCAGTCACTTGTGAAACATTTTCACCTATAAAAGTAATGGCCAAAGCATGTCCTCAATTCCACTTAGAACCCATTGTGTTAAGAAGGGAATCTCTTGGGGACTGAACATCAATTGCATGTCGATGTAAAAGGTATTTTTAATTGCACACCACCAGTGGGAAACGGTACGAAGAATAAGGAGGCTTATCTAACGAATGGGAAGCACAATGACGAGTCTCATTCAACAGATTTCTCAAAGGCCTTTCCAACAGCTATTACAGCAGTCAAATAAAGGGGAAGGTAACAGTGGATTATTACCTTTCACTCAACACTTCTCCCTCTGCCAAGAATTTTTTAAATGTCACAGGAATATAATTCACATGCTTCACAGATTGTGAACAATTTTCTCTGAACCCTCAACCACGTATCCAGCAGCACCCAGGCTCAATATAATCCAAGCACGACAGCCGATGGCCAACACACTACCACCATGCCGTGCCCTTCAAATGCCCCGGGGGTATGGAGTAGCGGACTCTGTGGACTCCACGTGACACTAGCCCATTGCGTGGCAGGGGGTGGGGGTGGGGGTGGCCTGGAGGGTGCAGGGTGTGGGAATGCCCCCGGAAGTGGGGCACCATTAACATCCTTCAGCTTTGCCAGAACACTTGAAGAGCTGTGGGCCATCACGCCCAGTGAGTGCAGGGAGAAACTCTCACTGACGGCCATTTTGTCAACTTGGCTGGTTGTAGAAAGGGAAATATACTCTCAAGCATGTCTGTGCCAGTTATTCAAAAGCCATGAACTCACGAGAGAGAAAATCACCTCTTTTTAAGCTCAGACGACCTGTGTCACACGGTTCCTGACATAGAAAAATAATGACAATCACTAACATTGTTAGTGATGATCGCTAACATCAATCAAAAACTCACTGTATGCCAGGCACTGCGCTCAACGCTTTCCTACAAGTATCATCTCATTTAATCCCAAGAACCTTCTGCTACATTTAAGCGAGCTGAGGCACAGAGGTGAAGCATTTTACCCGATGTCACCTGCTGGCAACTTGTGACTTCCGTAATCAAGACCCAATACGTGCTTGAAGGAAAAAAGTGAAGTGAAAGCATTTCGAAGTAGGAGTCTACTTTCCCAGCATGCAAATTCACTAACCGTGCACATATTACCAGGACTGAAGGGAAAGGACACCAAGACAACGGGTGAGAAACTTGGAAAATTACGAAGATTGCCTAACGCAATTGGGAAGAAGCATTACTGCATACTGCAGAGAAATACAGCGATCACCACACACCCTCCTCCTCGTTATCTTTGTTTGAAATCAGATTTACCGTGAATATGCTGAAACTGACTTTTAACTGTTCTGAATAACTACGATCATTATTGCTGCTGTTTTGTTTGGAGCTAATAGTTTATTGGTCTCCGATAAATGGTAGCAACTGCCTCCCTCCTCCAGCAGCAGCAGTGAGCAGCAACCTTCACCGGCCGGTTCATTCATTCTACAAATAAGCATGGAGCATCTACCACAGGGCGGGCTCTGGGGATACGGTGGTGAGCCAGACACAGTCTTGCTCCCAGGATCTCATAGTCCAGCCTCGAAGCCTTAATGTGAAACAAATAATTGCCCAAATAGCTAGCAAATTACCATCAAGATACACGCTATGAGGGACAGATGCATCATCTGTGAGGGATGGAGCCGTGGTACTTGCCCAGCCCGCAAGGGGACAACGACGATGTCACTAACGACGTTTTTAAGCTGAGACCCGAATAGAAAACGTGTAAAATGAATGGAAGTTTGCTGGGGGTGAGTAACAGGTAAGAATGTCCCAAGCAGGGAGAACATCCTGGGACAGCCTAGGACAGCATGTGTAAAGACCCTGAGGCAGGAAGGAGCTGGATGCAGTATAGATACTGATTTTAATTATTCACTAATTAACACTTCATTGGTTGGCAACAGAGCAGTAGTTTCTAGAAACTGCCATGTAAGCTGAGCACTAGAAAATAGGACACTACAAGACAGACCAAGGGAAGTATTCCAACCCTAAACAGCCGGGCCACTGGCCTTGGTGTAGGAGATTCTTTGGAACCGTTTGCTCTGGGAGCAACCTCTGAAGTGTTCACGAGTGCACCAGAAGATCTCAGGCCTGTCTGCCCCCTCTCCCACCATGCACAATCAGCACGAGAGAGACAGAACGAGATTCCCGCAGAAGAACTTCTTCCAAAACACTGGTCTGATGCTTATTCAGGTCTTCCAGCAAAGCAAAACAGGGTGGCAGCCGGCCCCACCGCATTGCCATTTTCTTCCCCCCACACACTTCCTTCCCTGAATGCCTCCACCCACCTTTAACTTAGACTTAAACATCTGCCAAAGTAAACAGAGATGCCTTAGAAAGAAAGAAAGAAAAAAGAATATGAAGAGGGAAATGGAGAGAACGAAGAAAACAAATCCCTTCAGGGCTGCTGGCACTTGGGAATTCGTATGGCGAGACTATCCGTGCGCCGGCCGGACTCCTGTAGCTTTTCAAAGTACACAACAACCCGCTCACCCAGCTTAAGTGGCATAAAAAGCAGACCCACCAACTGATTGCATTCATGCTGTGTGGTCCAGAAAATCAATCCAGTAGGAGGACAAAGCCCACACCTCTTCTTTGCAAGTTCATTCGGTTTCCTCACTTATTGTTTTGTCCCAGGTAATGCCTGCAACCTAAGTAAGATCAGTAAAGTAAGTCGCCCTTGATAAAGTACAGGAAACCTGGATGGGAGGGGAAGGGTAGCAGGAGGGCCGAGGGGGGGCAGGAGAGCCTCCACTATCCTGGGACCCAAGGAAAAGTCTGAGCAGACGCATCCGTGTGCTCTCATGATACGGGTGGCGCAGCAGAGAGCTAAGAGTTGCTAAGGGCGTTCTTAGAAGTTCATAGAAAACTCAGTCACCGGTTCCTCAGCATTTTCCCAATTTTGAATCCCTGGAGACCACTCCGACTAAACCAGTTCCGATTTGGCACGGAAACGGTGTAAGTGCCTCCCGGCACACACAAGCTTTTCAACAATCTCAAACCTTTTTCAAGAGGCCAGACAGGAATTTAATCTTGCCCTCCTCTCTGCGCAGAACCATTCACGGTTCTTGACTCGCTTTTAAAAGTGAATTCTGACAACCTAGGTGCTGGTAAAGCTCATCTTTCGTTCCGTTTTGTTTTAAAGCCGTCTCCTTGTCCGAACCAAACAAAACACGTTTTGATGCGAGCAAACTAAATAAATGTTACCTAAAAGGAAAAAAAAAAAGATATCATACGTATAAATGAAACATTTTAAATATATAAATACATATAAGTTACAGAGACAGATCAAGTTCTCCCTTTGGCAGAACTCTTCTCCGTCCATAGTTCGCAAAGCGGGAAAAGTTAGAGGCTGCTGGGTGACAGTCTCATTTTCTTTCATTCGGCCTCCCTCAGTTTCCACGAGACATGAAGCCAAGCTACCAAGTCGCCCCACTTCAGGAAGCACCGAGTTTTTGTAAACCATAGTGTGAGTGGCCCGACGTGGAAGAACTGTTCCGCAGAATATTCCGTTCCCAGAATATTCTAGAACATTAGCAAGATGTCCATCGGCTTCTCCCTTTCCACACTGCTTCTCCCGACCACTCTCTCTCCAGAATGATGCCTCTTTTTGTCACAAACGTCCTGTTGGAAGGGAAGAAAAAGACGACTGGGGAAGCAGGGCCGAGGGAGAACCCAGTTCTCTTGCCCCGCTCTTGCCCCGAGGAAGCCTAAAATCCATTCCTTCTCTGCATCTTCTTAAAAATGCAGTCTTTGGGGGGCCTGGGTGGCTCAGTCGGTTAAGCGTCCGACTTCGGCTCAGGTCATGATCTCGCGGTCTGTGAGTTCGAGCACCGCGTCGGGCTCTGTGCTGACAGCTCAGAGCTTGGAGCCTGTTTCGGATTCTGTCTCCCTCTCTCTGACCCTCCGCCGTTCATGCTCTCTCTCTGTCTCAAAAATAAATAAACGTTAAAAAAATTTTTTAAAAATGCAGTCTTTTCCACCGGCGCCGACCGTAGCTCACTTGGAAGTTGAGACCCTGAGCTTCTCGCATCACTTACTTTGAGATTTCCCCCGAAGCTTTTGCTCTTCAAAGGGGGACATCTCTGGGCAGCAGCACGACTTTTACTGATGAAGTTCCATTGACCTTTGTGATCCAGGGCAACCTGAACTTCACCAAGGATTCAACCCAGGCAGGCCAGGGAAAGGTGCTCCGGAACTAATGGCTGTGCTCCCATGGGGAACCCCAGAGAAACGCTCCACCTCCCACCCCCATCCCCGCCCCCCCCCCTCCCGCCGGAAGCGTTGGAAATGCGAAGATACATTTAATAATAATATTTGTTGGGGGTGGAACACGCGCTTTTCTTCAAGGGGAACTTTGTTTGGCACCACGAAATTAAAGGATTTTCTAACCCTGTCTTCTTCCCGTCTTTCCCAGAGGAGGAAATTGTAAAGGCCGGCCCTTGAAAAATAATATAGTAAAATCTAACTTTATTCCCCTAATCTCTTAATGATGCTGCAGCTGGCCGTGATCTCTTTAGCATAACACAAAAATAATGTATTTGTACCAAGCAGATTTGAAATGCCTTAAAATAGTGAGCGCTATTTACTTGATTGATTAAGTTAAAGTGTTTACATAAAAGTGTCGTATTTTGACATCAGTCATACAACACCACATCTGGTACTTCTAATTAAATTGTGTGAAAAAGACTACATTTTTTATTCAGTCACAACAATATGGCTAATGGGAAGTACAAACGTATTCGTCATGCCTAGCCTGGGATCTGCAGTTAGGGCATGTGGCAGCTAAAATCCCCATTTTTGGATTTTGCAAAGCTTTCATAGCCTCCAACACATGTTTTGCCTGAACAAAGACTAAGCAACTGGGCCCCACCTCTGTGAGTCAACGGTTATTATTTTTCCCATTTTGATTTAAGCCTCTCCAAGCGCCATCAGTGAACTAAAATGTAATGAGAATTAGGATGAAGTTATCTTAAGAAATTGGTGCCCAGAGCCCAGGTAAGGCGCTTTGTTTTGTTAAGCTTTAGTCCTGCAGATTAGGAAATAAACTCAAGAAACGTTAATGGGGGAACAGGGGAGTGAAACCCTATTATTCATTCAGGGCTGGAGTTCATTTGTATCTTTGTTGAAGTGTGGAACTCATACATACCTTAAAAACGGCCTGCTCCTTACTGAAACACTTGATTTAAACCACTGCTGGTTTTTTTTCTTCCCAAATCAAGATGAAATATTTTAAATACAACAAATAAAGGACAAAATGGGTTGGCTTGTTAAGGCGTGCTCACTTCACTTTTAATATAGACAAATAATACTTCAAAATCCTCTTTTTATTTTTTTAAGTTAAATTATGTCCACCCCATGTGCAGATTCAATTTTCTGACTAAGTACACAACCAAATCTAGCTTCCCTGGGAACCATCCATTTGCCGAAGAAGGTAGAGGAGACACTGCTGTATTTTCTTAAAGAGATTCCTGGCATTTTTTTTCCTCCTTCGCTTCGCCTTAAAGACTACCTTGAGAAATGTTGCCCAGCGGTAAAAGGGAAATGAGTTCAAGCTTCAAAATCAGGAAATTTGGGTAGTAAAAGTGTAAGTTATAAAGTCAATGTTGATCGGAAAATAAACCAAGTTCTTTTAAACAGGTTAAGCGTCAGCCGTGAGAAGACCATTGGACTTCCTAGAGAATTATTCATCCTTCCTCGGGCAAACGCTGCCTCCGAAAGGCTCTTGAGCTGCAAGGGGATATGTTGGCCCAAGCTGGTGAAGTATTTGAACTCACATATGGGGTAGGCACTTATTTACCATGTACGATGTTCAATTTAAAGAAAATAAACGTGAAGGCAGGAACCATGAACAAATAGAGGGCACGGTTTTCCATAATTGCATGGAGGCTTAGGTAATGTTCTCTGTGGTGTTTGATTTAAAATGTTAAAATATTAACAGAAGTTTTCTATAGCAGAGTGTTCCTATCACAGTGAAATGACTCATAAGAATGCTAAATTCAAACCAGATGGGCACAAACATTAACTGAAAAAAAAAATCAGATTTTTAGGGGTCAGCATGGGTCTTCATAAAAATGAAGACCTTGTCTGAGTTAGTGAAAAATGAACTTTCAGTGATAGAAAAGAAACCAAGAGAAAATATTAGTGCCTTTATTTTCATGACACAAGCCACTGTCAATTAGAAGAACTAACATTTACAAAACTTTACGTTGCCATTTTAATTTGAAAAAGATGACCATGGTAATCCTGAGACTTGAGACTTCGGTGTCTCCTGTACAGCCTGAGTCAGGGACACATGAGTTCAGCTGTGTGCCGCGCTCATATTCTACAAGAATCTCTCTGCTTCCCACCGAGAAGCAACCCTCATTGAAGATTTGTGCGGTAGAGAAACCTCCAACCGTCTGCCCACGGCAGGATGCCAGACCCTGCTCTTCCTGCGACAGACCACAGAGGAAAATTCTCATTGCCGGGTCAGACACCCCACCAAATCTCCTCTGCTCTCTTGTTAAAAATATGTTCCCTTGCATTTCTCCCTTTTTGTTTTTTCCTCCAGAGCTTTCTACCATTTGCAGATTGCAACATGTGCTGTGTGTAAATGTGTACATACCCTACAAGAAGAAAAATATGTGGGCTCAGAATTAATATTGTTTTTGACTTATAGGGAAATTCCAGTTGTGTTTAACTTGGACTGTGGGATCCAGGAACTTTACAGAGAGGAGAAACGAATGTGTTTTGAGCAAAAATGTGTAGGGGGAGTTCCCTACTGTTTTGTTGCTGGAATCTTGGACAACACAGGGGAAAATGACAAGCACATCATTTAGTCCGGCAGCCCTACCACTTTGTGCTGGTGAGCCTGTCAGTTCTTACTAGCTGAGTAAGGGCTGGTCTGCTTTGGGGCGAGGATCAGAGACCTCCCAGGAACAAGTAGGTACTTCAGGAAATGGTGTTTCTCTTTCAGTAGGTGGCCTCTCCTCTCCGGGTCCGTGTGAATCGATGCCCTGCGTGGTGTTGGGGGCACTGTGCACTGAGCTGTTTACCTTTTGGATGAAACCTAAAACCACAGACCTAGCCATTTGTGGTCACCAGAGACCTTATGGCAGACTTTCTAAGAGCAGTTGTGTTAACTCCAGAATCCTGGCCCGAGTCCAACTAAAGTAATTACATTCTGCCTCCCTAAAATTCCCCCTGCAGTTTCCATTGACTGCAATGGTCTCGGCCCTCCATCTCACAGCATTGCTGGGCATAGCGGTTAGCATTCCACGTAGACGGAGCCCACAGTTCCGCACTGAAAGCAGTGAGTCCCTAGTCCTCACCGAGGTGTGGCGATGCTTAATTAATTAGTGCTCATAAAAGCATGTGGAGAACCTCCGTTTAAAAGTGTTCGAGGTATGCGAAGGGGCAGGAATGTTCATGTGTTCATTTGTCCCTAAGAGCCAGCGGTCGATGTGCTATTTGACTGCTCTAATGGAAGTACAAACTCAGGACAGAGAGGTAGAGTTAGAATCCCACCGCTCTCTGACCTGGAAATGCCGTCTGTGATGTAGTGTATCCAGTTCTGGAGCTGCATTTAAACGAGGAGCCTCATCTAAGTGTAGTAGGTCTGAAGAGACCACCAGAAAGGATGAAGGGTCTAGAAATGCTGTCATATGAGGGACAGGCCTAAAGGAACTGGGGATGTTTAACCAAAAAGAAAGAAAGGAAGGGAGGGAGGGAAGAGAAGAAGAACAGGAAGTAGGTGTGGGATTGTGGGAAGGGAGGGAGGGAGGGAGGGAGGGAGGGAAGGAGAGAAAGGAAGAACTGAAATTTGAAGAGCAAACAGACTTAGGAGCCTCACAGAACAGAACCAGGACCACTGGTTGAGATGACAGAGCGGCAGAATAAAGCTCTCCCTCCCAGGCCCAGACTAGAATATCTTTACCCACCACCCCCGGGGCATCAATTCGATTCTTACCCTTTCTTGAAGACTAAATTCGAGTCTATTGCCAGACGAAGCGCATTCCACCAAGAACTTATGTCCAACTCACTCGGTACTTACTGTCGGTAGCGCTAATCAAAGGCTCTCCATGGATAACTCATTAATTCTGCATATCTGTTCTCATCGATATGTCTCTAAGCTTCATCAGAGGAGGAGCCATGCATCATATCTCCCCATATCTGCAGTAGCGGTAAGCAAAGCACATTCAACTCAGTTCTTCACAAGAGCTATTCATTAGCAGACCATCACACATGTGCTAAGTGTACAAAGATGAATAAGACAAACTTACCCTCAAAAAAATAAAAATAAAAAAGGACAAACTTACCCTCAAGGGTGAACTCCCACTATATGCCATAAATTATTATTATTTTTTTTTAATTTTTTTTTTTTCAACGTTTATTTATTTTTGGGACAGAGAGAGACAGAGCATGAACGGGGGAGGGGCAGAGAGAGAGGGAGACACAGAATCGGAAACAGGCTCCAGGCTCTGAGCCATCAGCCCAGAGCCCGACGCGGGGCTCGAACTCACGGACCGCGAGATCGTGACCTGGCTGAAGTCGGACGCTTAACCGACTGCGCCACCCAGGCGCCCCCATAAATTATTTTTAAAATAAATACGTAAGAGGGAAAAAGAACCCCATCAAATTGGAAGGTTCGGGAAAGATTTTCATGAAGAAATGGTACCTGTGGTCGTCCTTGAAGAAAGAATGCCTTTCCATAGTCAGAGTGTCAATGGGAGACATTTTACAGGGAAAGAACCTTAAAAGCAAAGCCTCACAAGTGGGAAAACATAAAGTAATTTCCTGGAGCTATGTAAAGACGTTTCTTGAAGTAGAGGAATAAATTAGGGAAGAGCAGGAAACACAAGAAAAGGCTACTTGGAAATCTATTTTGGAGGACCTGGAGATAATAGTCCTTACTCCGGCAATTAACAGCTGGCAGTGAAAGATTTTTTTTTTTTTTTTTTTTTAAATTTTTTTTTTTTTTTTTTGAACGTTTATTTATTTTTGGGACAGAGAGAGACAGAGCATGAACGGGGGAGGGGCAGAGAGAGAGGGAGACACAGAATCGGAAACAGGCTCCAGGCTCTGAGCCATCAGCCCAGAGTCTGACGCGGGGCTCAAACTCACGGACCGCGAGATCGTGACCTGGCTGAAGTCGGACGCTTAACCGACTGCGCCACCCAGGCGCCCCTGAAAGATTTTTTTAAACCTTTTCTTAAACGTTTTAAGTTTATTTACTTATTTTGAGAGAGAAAGAGAGAGAGCAGGAGTGGAGGGGGAGCCAGACAGAATCCCAAGTAGGCTCTACACTGGCAGCGTAGAGCCTGATATGGGACTCAAACGCACGAACCGTAAGACAAGGACCTGAGCCACCCAGGTGCCTCTGAAAGATTTTATTTTTGTTTTCAGTGGGGAGACTATTAAGATGAAACATGTGCGTTAGGATGCTGATATGATAGAGCTGAAGCCTGGAGTCCAGATTAAGGTAATTGCAGGTCTAACCAAGGTGTTGAAGAGGTGCTCAGAGGTGGTGTCAGAGGAAATGGAGAAGACTGATTGCACAGAACTTCAAGTTTGCCCTGGGGATGTGAAAGGAGATCTCCAGGATGGAAACCAGATTTAAAAAAAAAAAAAAAAAGCAAAAGGAAAGGAAAGGAAGAGAAGGGAAGGGGTAAAAAAGAAAAGAGAAAAAAGAAAAGAAAAGAAAAGAAAAGGAAAGAAAAGAAAAGAAAAGAAAAGAAAAGAAAAGAAAAGAAAAGAAAAAAGAAAAGAAAAGAACTCAGGAGAAGGGCTTGGTTTCCATGGGAAAATGATTAATTTTACTTTTTATATGTTAAGTTCAGGGGCTTGTGCTGAATCCAGGTGAAGACTTCTAGCATGCAGTTGGAAACGTAATACTGCTTCCCAGGAAAAAATACGCAGTGGTAGATGTATTGCCTCCATCGACAAGGTATAGAGTGTTTACAAAACTAACATTCTCAAAAAGGAGAGGTGGTCTGCCAGACCGTCGGCTGCAGAGGCCAGACATGAAAAAATGGCACATGACTTGATTATTAGAAGAAGGTCATTGGTAACCTTCAAGGATTCAGTACATCTCAGAGGAAAGTAGGAATGGGAATGAATACAATAAATATTTGAGTTCCAGGCGACTTAGAAAAGCTTCCGTGAAGCATATGATAAAAACCAGAATCGACAATAGATGGGTTTGGTAATGCTGAATAATCATGAGTGACCAAAAAATACTGTACACAACAAAAGAGAACACCAGCGACAAACACTGGCTTGTGGTTTTTCTTAACAGGTGCACTGAGAAGACAGCACGTGAAGGTTGATCTGGGTGGGGATTTGATGGTTGTGGAACCAGGGAGTACAGGTCAATGGCAAGGGCAACGGGAAATTGAGTCCCTCAGATGGAATCTAATGAGGCTGGTGGTGAACCTGGCCACATGGTCAGGTTAAGTAGAAATAAGAAGGAGGGAGTGGTAGGGACACGGACAGCTGCCCAGCACCACGGGGAGCTGTGAAGGGGATGGAAACGGAGGGAGTGTATCTCTGAGGGACTGTTCAAAGTGGGCAGACGGAAAACATCACGTTGATGATGAGGTAAGGGTCTGATGATCAGACCCAGACTCTACCACCTACTAGCAAGGTCATCCTCAACCTCTAAGCCTCAGTTTCCTATTCTGTAAAATGGGAGTGGCAACCTACCCCACAGGGTTGTTACGAGAATTAAATAAAATAATCCATGCCCTTGGCTCAAGGTAAGCACCCCATACATGGATTTCCCCACGTTGCCATGTTCGCTTTAACCTACGCCAATCTGCAGCTTTCTAGTGTATCCCTTTCCCACGGTGTCACCATCCTGACCTTCTGTGAGTGGCTTGCCCTGATTACTTTCTCCTCCACAGGACAACTGTGTGGTTACACTCAGGGGGACAATTAAGGATCATGAGTCTCAACCCTACCAAGTCGTGGTGAATTTTCCAGCACTTTATCTCTCTGTCCCTAGAACCCACGGCAGAAGCTCAGATTAATAGTTGAGGGACCGTATCCAAAGAGAGATGAGGTGTGTGTGCTGACGGAAGTGGATTCACTCTTGAGCTGCTGGGCCTGCCTCCAAGATTTCTCTTTTCTCCGTGGAACACCTTAGCTACAAGTCATTCCACAGGACCATTTCCTCAGGGAATTTGGTGAAGAAAGAACATAAGTAGCCAGCCGGTTAGAGACAGTTACAGCCTAAGAATAGAGAAGAAGGAGGAAATCAGTGCAGGGTGGGGAATCCCAGTCCCTGCATTTTGTGGTTCTCTTGGGCCCAGAGACTTTACTTTCCCTTTGCCAACAGTGCTGTCTCTACATCCGGTGGGTAGGAATTTAGCTCTTTGCTGCACTTTAAGGAGACCACAGTATATTTTGCCTTAAAAATAAGTCCCAACAGGGACGCCTAGGTGGCTCAGTTGGTTAAGTGTCTGACTTCCGCTCAGGTCATGATCTCACGGCTTGTGAGTTTGAGCCCTGCGTTCGAGCCCTGCGTTGGGCCCTGCGTCGGGCTCTGTGCTGACAGCTCCGAGCCTGGAGCCTGCTTCGGATTCTGTGTCTCCCCCCCCTTCTCCCTCTCTCTCTCTGCCCCCCCCCCCACTTACGCGTGCTCGCGTGCGCACACGCTCTCTCTCTCTCTCTCTCTCTCAAGAATAAATAAACATTAAAAAAAAAATCCTAACATTTTACCAGCCTTGCAGTCTTTCTTTAGATTTCATTTCCAACACCAAGGCAAAAAAATAAATAAAAATAAAATATTTGTTTACATTTAATGAAATCAAGTTTTTCTACTTTTTTGACTTAAGTTGTGACTTCCCCCAATGATGTGGCAACTTATTGTCTCTAAATCCTAGAGCTATGTTTCTGCAGCTCCTGTGTTTTCAGGAGTTTGCAGATAGTCCAAAGATACACTAGGAGTAAATGTCTTACCGAGGGAAGAGAGAGTGGAGACACAGAATAGGGGTCCTTCAAAGAGGGCTCAAGACCAGGAGAAAAAATAACCCAAAGTTGTAATCTGTCTTGTACCAGCATTCAAACGTGACCAGCTGTCAGCTTCCTCTTAGAGAGTCAAAGGCAAGCTGGAAGTTCCCATCATACCAACACCTTCACTTTACAGGTGAGAAACATTAAAACTAAACGAGAAGTTTTCTTAAGTTCCCTTTTAAGAAATAAATTAGTCTATAAATAAATGTATAGACAACCTCTATAGTCCTAAGGATTGGTTCCCTGAATCTATATTTTGTTGATCGACAAACTACAAATTCTAACACAAGAGGCACCACTACATAAAAATCCATTCCTGGAGCACGTGGGTGGCTCAGTCAGTTAAGCATCTGACTTCTGCTCAGGTCATGATCTCACAGTCCGTGAGTTGGAGCCCCGCGTCGGGCTCTGTGCTGACAGCTCAGAGCCTAGAGCCTGTTTCAGATTCTGTGTCTCCCTCTCTCTGACCCTCCCCCGTTCATACTCTGTCTCTCTCTGTCTCAAAAATAAATAAACATTAAAAAAAATTTTTTTTAATCCATTCCTTTCCTGGATCCTTGAACACGGGAAAGTATTCAATGCTAGCGGAAAGAGAAGATGTTAGGATTTGCAAACTGTCTTATCTTACTTCAGTCTCTTAGCATCGCCTTGTTGTGAAGATGAGGAAACCTGTTTGCCTAAAGTCACACAACTTGTAAAATGTGAAGCTCGCACGTATGTGACTTCCGAGCCCAGTTGTTGCTGTTGTTGCTCTGTCATTCAGTCACAACACATTTCCTCCCCGAGTGGATTTCTGCATTTACATGTTAGAATTCCATTTGTACTTCTACTTCAGAAATGGCAAGAAAGAAAGAAAGAAAGAAAGAAAGAAAGAAAGAAAGAAAGAAAGAAAAAGAAAGAGAAAGAAAGAAAGAGAAAGAAAGAAAGAAAGAAAGAGAAAGAAAGAAAGAAAGAAAGAGAAAGAAAGAGAGAAAGAAAGAAAGAAAAGAAAGAAAAAGAAAGAGATAAGAAAGAAAGAAAGAAAGAAAGAAAGAAAGAAAGAAAGAAAGAAATGGATGGCTCACACCTTGAACCATGTGAAGGTCTTCACATGGCTTATCATCAAGTGGCTATTACTTCTAATTCTTCTCATCTCTTCCCATCTTGATACCACAAAACCATTCTCCAAAGTGACCCACAAATCAGATCCACGGATGAGGGAAAGGTGGACAGAGGGGACTCCATCCAATTCCACCTTCCCCTGCTAGATCAAGGCTCTTCCTTCCCTTACTTGGCCATGCCAAAGATACTTTGTTCTCCTTGAAAATGGAAGTATAAAAATATTTCATTCAAAAAACAGCTGAGGTATCTTCTGCTATTTTTGAAAAAGAAGTTGAACCCAGAAATTCTATAAGTTTTCCTACTTGATCATGGAGGTTATCTTTCTTTCTAATTGAGAACACAAAGGCAATGACAAGGAATATTTTCTTCAAAGTGATACAAATTGTTTTTAATGAAAAGATACATTGCAATGCACTCTGTAATTAATACACCCATTCATTCTTTTAACAAATACTTCGTGAGTACTAATTATGGATTAGACACTATCAAACTTGCAATTTAACCTCATAATTGAGATCTGAAATAAACAAAGATTTAGGAGCCCCTGCCTCCCTAACTAGAAACACGATCCTGGCATTAAGGTTATGTTTCCATCTAGTAATGCAAATCATTAGTTAGCCTTTTCATCAAAAAAAAAAAAAAGGAAAATTTTATTATGGGATCTACATGTATCAATGCTAGTTGCAAAGGAGAACAACACAAAACTTCTGAAACTGATAATAATGCTCCAAGCATTTCTTTCTTCCCACACAAACATATATCTGGCCATTAATATCAACACGATCCTCCCACATAGTCCTGGCATTGGAGAGAGGAGGCATAAAGGAGACCAGGAAGGTCTCACCTCATGACCTCTTTCTTCCCCAGCTAACATATGGTTACAGAATTCTTTCTGATTTATTTTACTGAAATCCCAATCAACTGTCCTTAAGTGATATATATTTTTTAAATATCAGAAATACTTTCATAATGTTTCTTATTTGTCCTCTAGAAAAAAAAAATGGATTTCAAAGTTTGTACTCTCACTATTATTATTACTGCCTTGGATCTTTCTTAGAAAAAGTCAGAGGGTTTCTGACAGAGAAAGTCAAATTCAGATTATTTAATTAACTCACCCAATCACACAGATGGTTTCTAAAGGACAAAAGTAAAAATAAAACACTACTGTTGGAACTGCCATGCCTATTTTCGGACACAACAATTTCACTTCCAGGATTTTACTCTGTAGATACGCTCACAGAGGAATCAGAGGGAACACGCCTTGGGGGGTTAGAGCAAAGGGAGAAAACGCCTTATTGATGAGTTGAAGCCAATATTGAATACCTCTTGGGTTTAAATTTAAACGGTGTGGGGCGCCTGGGTGGCTCAGTCGGTTGAGCGTCCGACTTCGGCTCAGGTCATGATCTCGCAGTTTGTAGGTTCGAGCCCCGCGTCAGGCTCTGTGCTGACAGCTCAGAGCCTGGAGCCTGCTTCGGATTCTGTGTCTCCCCTTCTCTCTCCTCTCTCTCCCCATCCCGTGCTCATGCTCCGTCTCTCTTTCTCAATAAGAAATAAACATTAAAACAAATTATTTTAATGGTGAATGCGTTGACATTCTTCCTAAGATATTTGAGCTATTTTTAATTAAGTACCCCTCTTGCCAGTAGTATCCAGTCACTGCATCCAAAAAAGACAAAATTACCTGAAGCCAATATGGCACCGTATGTCAACTAACTACAATTTAAACAAAAATTTGAAAAGGAAAACAGAAAAGACAAAAGCCATAGTGTAGAAGGACAAAACTAACCTGCCTTCGAGAAAAAGAAACTGAATTTCTCTAAATGTTGAGTAAATGGTGTAACACAGCGTACCCCAGGTGGGAAAGTGTTCCCTTCCGATTTCCCTGCCTTGAGGAATTGTCTTCCACTCCTGCTTTTGCCACACGGAAGCCCCTCCTTTGCTTCCGCTGAGGTTGGGTTGTAATGGACTGCCATTCTTTTACTGTCTGCCCAAGACCTATTAAGCTAAGATCTTCAGAAGGATGACCTTCAATTCAGCATATTAGTGGTTACTTGATTTACCATGTAATTCAAATGTAGGGCAAGTTCCAAAAGAACCAAAACTATTGGCAACCTGGTAAACTTTGGTTCTGAGAAAGCTCTCTTAGGTTAATAGCCGCAGGTCACTGGTTTCCCAGGGGTTCTTTGCGGTGAACCTGATTGAAAGGTTAAGCCTCTGAGACATCGCATTGGCCCTTTGATGCTAGATACCCTAGCCATAGCTTGACCTTCAAACCATTCCAGAATGTGGCCCCAATACACCTTTCCAACGTCATGATTACACCCTAGCCTCAAGCCTCTGCTCCACCTTTCCCCATCTTGCACTTTCCCCTTTTTCCCTGAAAGAAAATGTGATGAATGATATTGTATAATCTCTGAGGTGCAAAAGACAGAAACTCAAATCAGTTCAAGAAAAAGAAAAGCCATTCAACTGGCGTATACAAGTGAAGAGTCTTCAATTATCAGACACACAGGAGTCCAGGAACTCTGATGATATCATTAGGGTTTGTTCTATCTTTTGACTCTGTTTTCCTCAGAGTTATCTCTATTCTTGTGCAAATTCTTCCCTCTTGGTGGCAAGACAGCTGCCGGCACGCCAAGCTTACATCTCCGTCTTTTCTACCACCCCAGCGGAACGGGAGATTTTTCTCTTAAAGCTGCTTTGGTTAAAATTCTGAAATTGAGGCTTATAGGTCTCATTGGGTTCCACGTCCCCAGTTGCGGTATTCACAATGACGGAGGTGATGCCGTGTTCTGATTGGTTGGGTCTGGACGAATTGCCCGTCCCTGAAACCAGTTCCCCACCACCTACCTGGAGTAAGAATGGAGGTGCTTGTTATCAAGAAAAGGGGGGATACATGTTGAGTGTGGGAAACTGAAACAGAAGTCCGCTACAGAGATTGGACTCCCCTTGCTCCCAAAGCCAAAATCTTGTGAGGGAGCCATACAGATGAATACACAAATACCAAACCTGTGAAATCTTCGAGTTCTTATATTTCCCAAAGAAATACATCTGTGCAATAATTATGAACAAGAGTTTATTTTATGTCACTGCCATTTTTATGCATTTCTGCGGCTTGAGGCAGCAAAACTAAAACTGGTTTGTGGCTAATTCAATAACAAGAAATTTGTCTTATTTGGGGGGGGGGGGGGGGGAATAAACCTAATCCCATGCCTGAAAACTGTTTTCTTGTTTTGTAACCTTAGGTCTTTGCTTGTATGCATATATTATCATGGTCGAAATCTTGATGGTAAACATTTTGCATTCAGTCTTTTTAAAGTTAAATAATTATAAATATTTCCTATATATTTTCAAAATAACCTAATAATCTGGTTCAGTGATTGCATGATATTGCATGGAGCAAATCTCTTATGGTTTCCTCAGCCACTCTCTTATTATGACAGATGTAGGTAGTTTCCAATTTTTGCTAAATACAATCCACTGCAATACACATCTATCTGTGTCTAGGTAGTGGGGCTTTTTTGTTGTTTTTTTGTTTCTTGTTTTTAATTTCTTGTTTTTGTTTCTTGTTCTAATGTTTATTTTTGAGAGAGAGAGACAGAGCACGAGCAGGGGAGGGGCAAAGAGAGAGAGAGACACAGAACCCGAAGCAGTCTCCAGGCTCCGAGCTGTCAGCACAGAGTCCCACGTGGGGCTCGAACCCACAAACCGTGAGATCATGACCTGAGCCTAAATCGGATGCTTAACCGACTGAGCCACTCGGGTGCCACTTTTTCTTTGTTTTTTTAAGAACTGCATCCTTAGGTGATACTTCCTAGAGTAACATTACCGTGACAGAAAGATTAAATATGCAAAAAGGGTTAAAAACATGGGATTTGAAGTCAGGGATCCCGGAGTTCAAATCCCAGCTCGATCACTTAGTATGTGATCTGAGACACGCGACTCAGCCTTTCTGGATTTCCCTTTCTTACCTGTTAAATAGGCATGAAGATACCTAGTGTTTTAGGGATGTTGAGAGGATCATATGGAATAATTTACATAAAGTATTTAGCACAGTATATGGCACATAGGGCGCCTGGGTGGCTCAGTCGGTTAAGTGTACAACTTCGGCTCAGGTCACGATCTCACGGTCCGTGGGTTCGAGCCCTGCGTCGGGCTCTGTGCTGACAGCTCAGAGCCTGGAGCCTGCTTCGGATTCTGGGTCTCCATCTCTCTCTGCCCCTCCCCTGTTCATGCTCTGTCTCTCTCTGTCTCAAAAATAAATAAACGTTAAAAAAAAATTAAAAAAAAAAAAACAATATATGGCACACAGCAAACACCACTAACATGATAGTTAAGGGGTGCCTAGAGGCTCAGCCCACTAAGCATCTCCCTTTGGCTCAGGTCATGATCTCATGGTTTGTGAGTTCGAGCCCCGTGTGGGGCTCTGTACTGACAGCTCAGAGCCTGGAGCCTGTTTCCGATTCTGTGTCTTCCTCTCTCTCTGCCCCTCCCCCACTCATGCTCAGGCTCTCTGGCTCTCAAAAAAATGAATAAACATTTAAAAAATTTTGTTTAAATGATAGTTAATGGCGGAATTATTGCCCTAAGTTTCTTGATGATACAGTATCATAGTTTCCTAAGAAATTCTACTAATCTGCACCGAAATTTACTCAGCTTTATTGTATTTGCAATACATATTTGTAAATTTTATAATTTACCAATTTCGTACTACAAGGCTATTTTAATTGGAAGTTCTGAAAACTTAAATGAGTACACTTTCTCCATGTATTTTCAAAACCGGGTGGTTCTCAACTAAGAGGACACTATCATCTCAAACCTCAGTAAGTGAGTCACTTACAATTAGTGGCTCTCAAGATTTTTCTAACCTAAAAAACCTGAGGGATATAATGTACTTCATCAATAACAGTGACCTTTTATGGCAGATTTTTCCATCTGGAGACCATAGCCCTTGGAAGTTATACTAGAATTGGAAAAGAGATGGTCTGAATAAATAAATAAATAAATAAATAAATAAATAAATAAATAAATAAATACATCTCTCAGGTGATTTATCTCATTCAATTAAGAATCACCAATGTAAATAAACATATATATTTAACCGCATTAAAGTTTCAATATAGCAATACCCACAATTGTCATCAGCCTTGTTTTTCTACCTGTGAAGATGAGATTGCACCATCTATAAGGCTGGAGGGCTGAGAAACAAGCTATAAGGTAGGGGAATGAGCAGAGCAGATTCCCCTCAAATGGGACCTCAAAACATACTTGCTCTAATTCTCATCGGTGCAGAGGCTTAATCCTACACCCTACCCCCATACCTGCAGTGAAAACCAGCAAGTGATTAGGTACCAGAGTGATGGAGAGGATGGTGATGTGGTGCAGTGGGAAACTGAAAGCTCATTAACACTTGGTGACAGATTGATTGATTTTCCCATTTCTTCCCTGACCCAGTGATAGAAATGGACTTCAACCACAGAGGACCACGGACGGCCCCAGTCTCAGAGCGCCTCTCTTCACATAGAGTCAGTGTTTCAAGCCCGGATAAGACAGAGGAGAGGATTTAGTAAATTAAAAGCCCAGTGGAATAAGCAAGAAGTGGGAGAAGAGAAGCCCATGGGAAGAGGGAGGCAGAGGGTTTCTAAGCCAAGAGCGTGAGTTACTGGGGGAAAAAAGTACGTAGCGTTGGCATCTTCTTGGCCCATCACCAGCCCAGAAAAAGAAACTTATATTGAGTTTCTGAGCTAATCAATAAGGCTTAGAATACCGACATCTACCCCCCATCATTACTACCACCAGCCCTCACTCAGGATGTGGAGGAAGTAACAACTTGTGTAGATTACACACATTGAAGATTAAACTGGATAGTCCTTGAGGTGAAAACTGGGTAGACCTTGAGGTGAAAGCGACGGAGTTGAACTCTTAGGGGAGTCTGAGACTGGGTAACAGATGGAGGACAAAGCAGCAGGAGTAGCAACCCTTTATATAAAGAGAGAGCTGTGAGATGTTGATCCTGAGCTCCGGGGAGGATTACTAGGAAAGGCATCTCTAAGCTTGGCCAGAGCACTGGGCTGAAGAGACAGAGGGCAGAGACTAGCACAAAACAATGGCACTGGGCAGCACAGTGGATGATGGTAAAGATGGAGGGCGCCAGGGCTCCTGCCAACTCCTGTCTTTTGTTTTTACCTAAAACCAGGAGTCCTGATCATATAGCATGAAAGAACCCTCCTAAGTGAGAACAAGTCCATGGCCATTTAAACAGGCCATTGGGTTGAAGCAGAATAAACTTTATCTGGAAAAGTAAAGTAGGCTTCTGGTTAAAGATGGCAATAGCCTCTGCTCTCTCCCCAAACTCAATAAAAGCAACAGCCAAGAAAAAATTTTAAAAGGTGGGGGGGGGGGGCGTCTGGGTGGCTCAGTTGGTTAAGTGTCCAGCTTCAGCTCAGGTCATGATCTTGTGGTTTGTGAGTTCGAGCCCCACGTCGGGCTCTGTGCTGACAGCTCAGAGCCTGGAGCCTGCTTCGGATTCTGTGTCTCCCTCCCTCTCCGCCCCTCCCATGCTCATGCTCTGTCTCTCTCTGTCTCTCAATAATAAATAAACATTAAAAAAAAAATTTAAGTGTATACCCACAGGTATAAAGAGAAAGAGAGAGAAAACAACAACACTTTGAAAGCTAACAGGCTAATGGGCGAATGGAAATGCATTTAGCAGACTCAAGAGCTACATCTGAAGCCAACAACTAAGAATACTGACAAGCAGCTTGAATTACACTGGGGACTCACAAAGGTTCGAATATTTATGGTACAATATCTCTGGCTGCAGGGGTGAAGATGGACTGAAAACAGAAGGATCTGTTGGAAGTCTGCTTGAGAAATTGCGAACTCCTCCCCAGACGCCTCTATCCCACTCCATGCAGTTGGTCAACTGCCCGTCTTCTACCCCAGCAGAAGCCAGGAGACTCCTTCTCTTCGGAGCGGGACATGGAGGGCATTCAGACTGGAGGCTATCAGGCTAAGTCGAAGGCAAAGGTATCATGCTGAAAATAACGATTAAGTGGAAATTGACATTCTTTACGTTGAAACCACTAAGCCTTCTTTCCCATGGTGCTTCCAGAATCCTGATATCTAGGCAGAAGTTTGGAAGAGTCTTTTCTAGGTCATATGATTGGCCTAAGGGGACAATCCTCAAACAAACCACCCCGCCGGCTAACAATCCACATGCTCCAAGCCCCTCCCATATGCACAAAGTTCCAATCATCTTTTTATAGCTCAAATATTAAATATGAGCAGACAATACGGATCACCAGGCATTTGAGCACATCTTCTTATGTAAAAGAGAGCGGTCCAATCCAACGAAGAGGAAAAAAAAGTAGAGTAAATGACTGTGCTATAAGAAAACAATGTCAGATAGTCACTGATATCCTAAGAAAGATCAAGCATTCATGACATAAGAATAGGAATTTACTCTTTTAAAAAGGAATACAGGATATTCAGAGACTAAAAAGGAGATCTTGTATATTAAAATATATAATAGCAGAAATAAAAACAAAATTGAAAGAATCAAATTGTATTTTAAAAATTGTTTCAGGGGCACCTGGGTGGCTCAGTCGGTTAAGCGGCCGACTTCGGCTCAGGTCACGATCTCACACTCCGTGAGTTCGAGCCCCGCGTCGGGCTCTGTGCTGACCGCTCGGAGCCTGGAGCCTGTTTCAGATTCTGTGTCTCCCTCTCTCTCTGACCCTCCCCCGTTCATGCTCTGTCTCTCTCTGTCTCAAAAATAAATAAACGTTAAAAAAAAAAAATTAAAAAAAAACCAAAACTGTTTCAACATTATTAAGATCATATTCACTATTTGCTGTGTCTATTAGGATATAAAATACTTTGGGGCGCCTGGGTGGCTCTCAGCCGGCTAAGTGTTCAACTCTTGATTTCAGTACAGGTCATGATCTCACAGTTTCGTGAGTTCAAGCCTGATGTCAGGCTCTGCACTGATAGCGAAGAGCCCACTCGAGATTCTCCCTCTCTCTCTCCCTCTCTCAAAATAAATAAATAAAATTTTTAAAAAAGGATATGAAATACTTTGAAAATATTTATTAATTGCTATCCAGTCATTTTTAGATGCTTGTTATTAAGTAGGAACAAATGTGGAAAAGCTCTGAATGCCCAATTACCATCGGGCCTTAAGAAAACGTACAGAAACAGGGGCACCTGGGTGGCTCAGTCGGTTAAGTGTTGTAAGTTGTAAGTGTACAACTTCGGCTCAGGTCATGACCTCACGGTGCATGGGTTCGAGCCCCGCGTCAGGCTCTGTGCTGACAGCTCAGAGCCTGGATCCTGCTTCTGATTCTGTGTCTCCCTCTCTCTCTGTCCCTCCCCTGATCACACCCTATCTAGCACTCTCTCTAAAAAACTAATAAACATTAAAAAAAAAGAAAACTTGCAAAAACAAGGTCATCGAATTTTAGTACTTGAAAGTATGACTTCACATCACCAAATCTGTACCAAATACTTGCTAATTTGTAAACACCAATACTTCCTAGCATCTGGAAGTTCACTGGGACACATACTTATGGCACATTAGATTGTTTTTCAGATGCCCTCTTCATCTCACCAACATTGGGCTTGGAAATATGATTTGCTTTGGTCAGTGGAATGTGGGCTGAACTGACAGAGCAATAATTCCTAGCAGAGACCTTAAAAGTCATCCCTTATATCCCCTCATCTCTCAGGAACCTTCTGACTTCTGCCATGAGAGCTGCCATTCTTCCTGTCTGGGTGATAGAATAAGACGTGAATTCCACCTACACGCTAGACAACACATAGACCCATGCAAGCGTTGCATGCTTATCGCTGTAAGCCACCGATATACTGTGGCTGGTTATTGCATAGTAAAATAATAGACTTGTTGATTTTTTAAATACGGTGCTTTCAAACTCTATTTAAGACAAACAAACAAACAAACAAAACGAAACCAAAATCTAAAATTCCGCGCTGTTGAGAATCTATATGTAGGAGGAGAATCAGGCTTCACACTCCCTTCTGTAGTGATGCTTCTATCGCTTTTCATTTGTATTTAGTTTTCATTTTACAGATATCATTTTCTGAATTGAGCACATTTTCATACCCATTTCAGAATTCCATTATTTATAAACCACAGCATTAGCAATCCTCCAAACATGGCAGAACTGAGACTAAATGGCTTTCCACTGAAGAAAACTAAAAGAGCAGAAGAATCTTCTTAAAAGGATCCAAGAGCTAACAAAATAGTGAAGAATCACCGGGCCAAAATCCAGATGAAAACAAGACCCCAGAGAGGTAAACCCAGGATTCAAAGTTGCTTTGTTCTTGCGAGCATTTGCTGATGTGTGAGAAACAATGTTGAACCTTAGCTGTACTTTGAGGGGACTTCAAAGGATCAAAAGGATGAAGGTAAAAGCCTAGGGCTTGCCAAAGGCAAAGACTCTGGTAAACTCTCCCTTAAGAGAGAAGTAGAAGTAGAAGGATGAACTGAAAATAACCCAGTCTTCACATGGATTTACATCTAGCTTCATCTGGGTTGTTCAGGAAACTTTAAGCCTTAAAAGGAGATTAAGATATTCCCAGATTGGTAGTGTTCCCAGGCTCCTCGTTGAAGCAAGATAATATGCTTTAGAAGATAGGTTTTTAGGCCTCAAAGTAGCCCTAAGTGTGGTGTCCAACACACAGACGGAAATAATCAGGCACACCAAAAAGCAAGATACTTGAAATGACAACTGTAAGAAATAACAGATAGCAGACACATAAACATTTGAGAGATTGAAATTAACGGATGAAGACTACAAAACAATTATGCTACATTTTACAAAGAAAAGTGAAGCCTGAAAATTTCATTGGAGAACTGGACACCATAAAAAGTAACAGAGCAGATTTGAAAATGAACCAAATAAAAATTCTATAAATTAGGAATACAGTAGGAATAATAGACAAAATCAAGATATTAGACAAACCGAAGGAACTATCTGTATCAGATGCAGGACAGATTTTGGTACAACTCTTCCTCCAGATTAACAAACTTCTGCAGGAATAATTCTTGCAGTTAAGAGAATTCATTGAATACTTCTAGCTATCACTGACAGGCGGTGCACAGCCAAGTGCATGAGAGAACTGCCTATGTGAAAATACAGAATGTACTTTGTTGAGTGAGTAGGAGCACGTTAGCTTACTTTAGTTTGAATTTCTCTCTCTCTCTCTCTTTGACTCATTTAAAGATGGAATTATGGGGGAGCCTGGGTGGCTCAGTTGGTTGGGCGTCTGACTCTTGGTTTCAGATAATAACAATGAAAATGCACTGTGGAAATCCAATAATACATCTCATTGTTTCTTTCTCTTTAAAATAAATGATAGTAATAATCCTTGGGGCTCCTAGGCGGCTCAGTTGGTTAAACATCCGACGCTTGATTTCAGCTCAGGTCATGATCTCATGGTTCATGGGTTCAAACCCTGCGTCAGGCTCCACGCTGGCAGTGCAAAGCCTCCTTGGGATTCTCTCTCCCTCTTTCACTCCCCCTCTCCCCCCACCTTTCAAAATAAATAAATAAACTTTAAAATACTAAATAAAATAAAATGATAGTAATAATCCTTTCCTTTCCCATGCTTTTACTAGGGGAGAATATGTTCTGTCTTCAGAGGGCCTTGCAAAATTAGCTCCTGGACATTAGCTTTTTCAGTCTTTGGGGGAAACTCTCCCCCATGACACAAAGTCCTAAACCAGCATCTAGGGCATAAATAATTATGAAAAAAAAAGTGTAATTGATCATCTGTGTTGAGGCTATAGTAGGCATTCAGTATCAGTATGAATGATAATATTTCTATATTCATTAGAACATGCTTTTATTTAGTCTTTAAACTGGGTATGATCGTCTTAACTCTGAGAAGTTAAGGAACTTGCTGACCATCACACATTAGCATGTGTTGGAGCATCAACTCAAAACCAGACCTCATACCAAGACTAGAACTATACAAACTGTGCAATAATACTGCTTTGTTGAATGAACCGAATAAATTCCCACACTTGCCAATATTGCTGGCTCCCCTGGGAAGTAGAAAGCATCAGACTTAGCTTATTTTAGCCATTTAGAAGCAATTAGGTATATTTGCTCTCTGTGCTCTTTCCCCTTAAAAGTCTGAAACATTCCTGTGGACACTAAAGCAATATTGCTCCTATGATTACCTGTTTGTTGGAACAATGGCCCGGTCCCTTTCTGTGTGTTTCAGGCAATTCCGCAATAATCTTCATATTACTTTTTATGGTTTGCCATTTGAAATATCTACTTGGAAGACTGAAAACAAAACGGCTTTTCCCACAGACTAGTCTCTGTTTCCATTTGGGAAACTCTAATATTTCTTTCTCCGCATGTTTCAAATTCAACTGAAGTCAACATGGCTTTGCTCTTGCCT
Organism: Puma concolor; assembly: GCF_028749965.1. Taxonomy (NCBI): domain Eukaryota; kingdom Metazoa; phylum Chordata; class Mammalia; order Carnivora; family Felidae; genus Puma; species Puma concolor. The sequence continues at coordinate 51,302,285 of NC_141673.1, read as the reverse complement.
CCCTTTTACTGTTTTCATCTTTGTGCATCAAGGTCAATGAGCTCATAAACGTACCTGTCTCGAGGAAGGGTGAAACAAAGACCCCTAAAGCCGACTATGTTTGAATCTGCTTCCAAATGCCACATGCACAAGCATTTCCCCCCAATAGATCAGTGCTCCTGGGGACACCTACGACTTCATGATCGCTAACATCAGGCCTTGGGCATGGGTGGCACTGACCAGGAATTCTCTCTTCCTGCAGTTCCTGCCACCCTCCTCTCCCACTCAACTTCCTGAAGGATTTCCTCAAACCAACTTGCAACCCTGATGATTGAAATTCCCATAGGAACCCAACACCAGCTCACCCTCTCTGGACATTCCCAAGACTCCTCCCCTTCAATACCAGGTTACCTCAAAGAATAATTATGTTATTTGCTACAAGATACAACTCTGAGTGAAAGCTAGAAATTTAAAAAAAAAACAACTCAGGATTAATGATAGAGTCAATATTTGGGATTAAAAAGAGGTCAGTAAGTCTGCCAAATACTGTGTACCAAAAAAAAAGGGAGGTGGTGAGTGCCATCGAGAAGGGCAAAGAGGCTTCCTTGAAGGCAGATCTTGCTCCTTCAAATGGAATGAAATTATAAGCAGACGATGTTCATCCCAGGAAGCTACCTTTGTGCTCCTGCTCACAAGTGCTAGTCATCACGTGCGTGCACGTTTCATCTGGAGTCTTGAATGTTCCCACAGTTTCTCCTTTTCTATATACCTCTGGCACTTTAGTGTCTCTCATTAACACTCTTCTGGTAACTGTCTCTGACTTTGCTTCTATTCCAAATGCAGTGTGGGCATTAGACTTCAGTCTTTCACCCTCCGATCTGTCTTATACTTTTTGCTTATTCTCCGCCAAGTCTCATTTGACTGCTTAGCCAGCAAGGGGAATATCTGCAAAGAGACAGCTGAAGGTTTTGTTCAGACTTCCACCCAAGGCAATGGTTTGTTTAGTTAAAGAATAGCTTCTCTTCCAAAGGCTGTATCTACAACTGAATTCTAAGAGTCATTTCCTACTCGGAAATAAATCTTCAGGTCTGGAAGTGGAGTGGAGTCTAAAATAGGGATGGCGTACTACACTAAATTATATCTAATATTTGTTCGTCTTGGCCAAAGAGCTATTGTTTATGGTATGTGTTTGTGTACATATCTCGATACAGATGCAGTCATTGGAATAAAGACATTTATTCATGTTGTTCTTTTCAAAAGCACACAATATGTTATACTGCATTTCTGCTTCTTCCTATATGAATGAGTTTCTTTTACAGGGGTACTTAGATCATAAAAAATATTCTCCTGAGTTTTACTGGGCAATGGTATGACACATAACCACTAAACCTCATATTAGGAAAAAGTTAGCTTAAATAAGAAATTGAAAAATCTGCCTGCAAATAATACTGTAAAAGTTTACAGTCCATCCTAACCATCAAGGATACTTTCCATAACTTTAGGGTTTGATAGTAAAATATATACACACACATATGTATGTTTCTAATAACAAAGCACTAAAGTAAAATAAACCTGCTTGTCCAAATACGGTTGCGTTTCAGTCAAAGTTTTGCTTAATATTTTGAGAAGAGCTTTGAGAAGATAAACGTTCTCAGCCTTGGATCTGATATAAGGTGCTCATGGTGCCATCTACCGGCCGTTTGTTACATGACTCAATTGGGAGACCTGGATTTGGAAAATTGTGTTTTCGGCATAAAGCAAACTCCATGTTGCCCTATAACCACGGCTTCAAAGGTAGCCCAATTTTAAGACAATGTCAACTGTGTTGATTTTCTTTTTTCATAAAAGGATATCCGAATTGTTGAGCGTTATCGGAATTATAAGGCGTCTCATTTCTGAGCGGCAACGTTTGTGACAATAAAAAGCCTAAGCTACACTGTGCACTAGGAACCCACAGCTCAACTGCAGTGAGATGTCCTGCTGTGCCTATGTATCAGAACGAGGCGGGGAGAGCACTCTTGGCCAGCTGCGTCTTCATGGAAACACCATCTTAGGAGCACAGAATGTGCCCAGTAGGGTGAAGCTGTGGAAAAATGGGGGAGGTATCGGGTGTTAGTGCTAAAAGGATCATTCCTCTGTAAAGGCAGGAGTTGACAGGCCTGTCCCCCCTCAGTATCCCCTCACAAGTCATAAGATCATGGCAGGCTCCAGGAGAGGGCTCACCTTCACCAGCAACTTTCTGAGCAGGTTCTCTCTTGAGGTCCATTCCTGGAGAGCCAGCCCAATGTCTTCTTCCTTCGTTACCTCCCCACTGAATGCAGGCTCTTTCTTTGGCATCTTTCTCCTTCTATTTGTCTCTCAGAAGCTAAGCTTGTTCTCCTCTATAATATTTTCTGTGTCTCGGGTACAAAAGGCCTTTATGGATATTCTACGCATCACTAATGAGCCCATTTATTATCCTGCCCGAACTCCCGTGGAGCTACCCTGAGTTTGGAGCTCTCACGGGCCTGGACACTTTAGAACATAAGCCCACATCAGCCACAGCGGAAGGGCTTCAAAGCCACACGAGCTGTTGGTTAAGCCGGTTGACCAAGCAGCCAGGGTCCTCTTACGAAAGAGGTCACGCACAAATCAGAAAGTGGTCTGTAGGCCTCTGTGTGGAGACCACCTGATCAGCCTTCTGAAGTCTCTTTTTTATTTAAAAAATCTATGAAGAAACTATTTTCCAAGAATTAAATTAAGTTCCAAACCTGACGTATATTTCAAGGCGAGAATCCAAGACTCTGAAGAGGGTAGAGTCCTTCTTGAACCAAATATCAACCTAACTTCTTCAAATGCTATGGTTGGGGTCCCTGGGTGGCTCAGTCGGTTAAGCGTCCGACCTTAGCTCAGGTCATGATCTCGCACTCCGTGAGTTCGAGCCCCACGTCGGGCTCTGTGCTGACAGCTCAGAGCATGAAGCCTGCTTTGGCTGTGTCCCCCAAGCCCCCCCCACCTCTGCCCCTCCCCCACTCGTGCTCTGTCTCGTTCTGTCTCTCAAAAATAAATACATGTTAAAAAAAAGAAAGAAAGAATTGGAAAAGATCTACGTGTTTACAGGAGCAAACGGTATAAAGTCCCAGATCACAACAAATATTTTAAACAAGTTCAATAAGCATGAGTGATTTTTAAAATCAAAGTTGACTTAACCATTGTTTTATTTTACTTTTTCTGAATGTTTATTTATTTATTTTGAGAGAGAGAGAGAGAACACATGTGTGCACAACCTGGGGAGGGGCAAAGAGAGAGAGAGGGAGAGAGCAAATCCCAAGCAGGTTCCACGCTGTCAGCACAGAGCCTGACACGGGGCTCCGTATCATGAACCAGGAGATTACAACCTGAGCCTAAATCAAGAGTCTGACGCTTAACCAACTGAATCACCCAGGTGCCTCCCCACCACCCCACATTGTTTTATTTTTTAAAAAGGCCTGTTTCACTTCAGTTGGCACAGAAAAGAGGCCTAGAAAAAAATTACTTGTTTCCTGAAAGATCGTGCAACTCTAAAGACACTGCTAAAATCCAACTGATGTGTGTGTGTCCGTAGGTAAACAGAAGATTCATTATAAGAAACAAAACAGAAGTTTTGTTCTATAGAAGACGTTTTTCTACATAAGAAGCCTTTTAGAAAAGGGTAAGTCCTTAATAATTTAACTAGAAATGAAGGGATACAAAATAGATTAGTGAAGCACAGAGAAAGATACAAGATAAAATATTGACATCATGGACTGAGTCTATTCAGCTGATATAATATGTGAATTTTCAACTTGATATGCTAACAGAAGTGTTAAGTTTCAGTTTGGGTCTTTTGAGGATCACTCCTTTGTTTCAAGTTTTCTAAAGAAAACTTTCAATTGGTAGGTGTTATTTTTATTGTAGGAAAGAACCCAGATTATTCTAGAAAGGCACCAACAACACAGAACTTCCAAGAAAAAAACATTCCATTGAATTAAAACCCCAATCATATTTGCAATGACACCAATGAGATTATCCATTCAGCACAGAGAAACTCATGCTTTCAGTGCCCAAACTTCCAACTTCCTTAAGTGTTCGTTCCTCTTTTTTGAAAGAAATGTACCATCCATTCCGGATTTCCTTTGATCAATCCTTCTGGTAATTTCCAAGGATCTACTGGTATCTAAACAGCGCAGCAAAGGAAAAACAAGGTGGGTTTAATTCAATGAAAGAAAAAGAAAAGTGTGAGGAAGAGAGGCAGAGAAGAGAATATTCCCAGAAAAGGGAGATACAAAATAGAGAGAGGGAGGAGAGACAAGAGGTGATGGGCAGGGAGATGGCAAGAGAGTGAAGGGGGCAGAGAAAGGAAATCAAAGAAGGGAGGAAGGAAATAAGATGGCAGGGAGGGCGGGAGGGCATAAGAAAGGTGATGAGAGGGGAAAAGCAAGAGGAAGGATGGAAAAAGAGAAAAGGGGAGACAAAATTACAAGGAGGGATTTAAAAGCCAAGGAAGGGCTCCCCTGTGGGGTTGGATTCCTGAAGAGGTTGAGGAGGGGAGGTAATAAACTAGTTACCATTTAGAAACTCAGCAGGTCTGAGCTGGAAGGAATATTATGGAACATCTCCTCCAACTCTTCAGAGTACAGATTCAGAAATAGAGGCCGGGAAGGTGAAATAATCAAACAGAAGTCACGTAGCTAGATATCACCGTCGGAATAAAAGTCACAACGAAGGAGCGGTTAGCCCCTCCGCAACAAAACCTTAGGCAGGTGGCGGGAGAGCTCGTCTGAGAAATGGGACCGGGCCCCGGGTCATCCAGGCTCATCCAGAGAGAATTTGGTGTCATCTGATGTCATTACTCAGCTCAAGGTGAATTCCCAGGGCAAGTGACAGCTCCGCAAAGAGAAGTATCAAAAACAAATGAGCAGTACTAACAAAACTCTAATCCCTCTGGTGTTGAGAGGAGGATGCGAGCTTGAACTCCAGGGTCAGGCTGCCTCCGTGTGAGACCTCACCGAGCCACTGCCCTGTGACCTTAGAGAAGCATTCTCTTTACCTCGATGTCCTAGTCCGTAAGTTGAACAAGTACAGTATTTACCGTCCAACACTGTTGTGAGAATTAAATAAAATAATCCGTGGCATGCGTTGACTGCTGCGCCCAGCGCACCATACGCGAAAGATTTGGGGATTCCTTGCCAAACTGTTTGAGCTTCAGCGCCACCCAGCTGTGCTTAAAGCCTTGAACTGACTGCATTTCATTTGTGTAAAATACTTGATTATGAAATGCCTTGGGCATTTACTATGAATGAATGAGGAGGGATAGTAGGAGGCTGTCTCCCGAGGCAACCACCTGGCGAGATTTTTCCAAGCACTCCTTACCTATTTGAGGGGATCTAAATTTCCAATGTCACCAGTCTTAGTTATGAAAGATAAACTTAATTTGGCATTTGACTTGCTTGGCTGCAGACCTACTGAATGCTATTTGTTTTGAATGAAAACGGAAAATTTAAACCAAGGCATGACTTATATTAACTTGCGAGCATTAATGCTGATCTGTTGCTTTTCCTATTAAAACAGCCTTCTTTATATCCATTTCAGCCAAGGTGCTGATCCCTCAGTGACCGCCTCCGCGTCTTTCATGTCACTTCTGAGAGCTCTTTCATTGCCGGAAGTGAAGTGAACCAGTGGGGAGGCTGATTAGAATCTGTGCTAGACGCAAGTGGATAAAAATGAGATTAGGGAATGTGAGTGCATCTCTAAATCACTGCACTTGCCCAAACCAATTACGTTTAAGTCAGCTTTCTCCTTCAATCCAGAGGAGTGAGCAGTGATCCAGGAAAAGAGAGACTCAAACTCTGAGTGTAAGCAGTAGTCGTCGGCCTTTCTGTCTCTCTGTCTCTGTCTCTCTCTGTCTCTCTCTCACACACACACACACACACACACACACACACATGCAAGAGCATGCATGATTTTCCTCCGGTGAAGTGGCATTTTCCTTCCCTAAAACTTCTCCAGATGTTCTTAAATCTGCTTTGCAATAACCACACTTCTTATTTACAGTGTGTGTTCTAAGTACCCAGCACTGGGCTGAGAGTTTTACATATGTAACTTAATTTGATACGCACAACAAATCTGTGACGTGGATAGTGTTGACCTCTTAACGGTGAGGAGGTGGAAGCCCAGAAAATAATAATATCAGTGATAATAGTTACATTTTTAAAATCTTACATGTGCTCAATGATTTTACATATGCTGCTTCATATCTTTTGAATGATTCTGTGAGATAGATTTTTTTGGTCCCTATCCAGTTTTTAAAGGTGAGAAGAGTGTGGCTCGTAATTATTTATAATCACTACAATTTATTGTATACCAGTTGTGTATAAGCACTGTGTCACATCTCGTAATACAATACATGATCTTTTGTAATTCTTACAACCTACTAACCTAGTAACATAATTCTCATCCTCTCCACTTTACAAATGAGCAAATGAGGGCATGGTAAGGCAAAGAACTTGTCCAGTATCATTCAACCAAGACAAGACCAGACCAGGATTTTAACCAAGATTTTGATGACTTCAGGCCTGACTATTTAACCTGTGTCATGGATCATTCCTATTGATTCCTTTTCCAATTTTACATGTATTTTTTCCCTCTATCTCTGTTTAATGTAACATAAAGGCTATAATGAAAGAAATTCCAGATCTAGAAAACATGGATTTGAACCCAATTTGAAGGGGCTCCCCCTGTCCAAATCTGAGACAATTTGAGCATCAAAATAAATAATGACAGTAACAGATTTTAATCCACTTGTAAGTAGCAATTCATGTGCCCACACTGATATCAATGAATGTATGTATGTATGAATGAATGAATGAGTGAGTGAAAAGAAGAGAAACCTCTTCCTTAAAGCAGAAAGCCAGACAAGAAATACAGGAAAAATGATGGAATTGGAAGACCACCCAGGTGGCAATTACTATAGTAATAATTAACTCTTGCAAGAAACGTCGATGGATGCCAAAAGTCTTAGGTGAACATGGAGTAGGGAGTGAGATTTTATAGTCTCAAAGGATCTACCCACAAAATATTTGTTAATAACAGGGGAGAAAATAACTTTTCAGTAGAGAGACACCGCAGACACCACAGTCTTAATCAAGAGGTCAAAGTTAATACTGCCAGCAACAGGAAAGACACCACATGGTTTTCAGTAAGATGTCACAAAAAAGATTATGAGGGGTGCCTGGGTGGCTCGGTCGGTTAAACGTCCAACTCTTGATTTTGGCTTAGGTCATGATCTCACAGTCATGAGACTGAGCCCTGCCTCAGGCTCCATGCTGGGTGTGAAGCCTGCTTGAGATTTTCTCTCTCCTGCTCCCTCTGCCTCTCTCCCATTCATTCTCTCTCTCTAAAAAAAAAAAAAACAAAAAAAAACAAAAAAAAAAACACAAACTAAGGGATATTCCACAAATGACGGGTGCATAATCTTCAAAAGTGCCAAGATCATGAAAAGACTGAGGATCTGCTCCAGAATAAAAAGACTGAAAACACAATTGAGTGCAACATGTGTCCTTGATTTGGATTCTTTGCTGTAAAAGACATAATTGGGAGAATTGACAAATTTTAAATGGGGTGTCTGGGTGAAGAATGTAGACTTCCTGGTACTACTCTTGCAAATTTTCTTTAAGTCTCTAATGTGTCAAATAAACAGTATTGTTTAAGGAATTCAACCACTTTCTATGTGATCTCGGGCAGGTCACTGAACTTCCAAGTTTGTTTTTTGTTCTGTAAAAGTAGGGAAATAATTCGGTAGTTTTGATGGGAAAATAAATGAGATGGTGCATACACTGGTGTTTATTAGAGATTCAGTAAAGGCTAGTTTCCTTTTCCTTTTCAACCTGAGCCAAAATCAACCTAATACTTTGAACGTGATCTACTGGTGGGGAGAAGGGGTTGGAAGGAACAATATGATTTATGCTTTGCTTCACAAGGTGAACAAGTAACATCGTAAGAAACATCCCTGGAGCTCCAAGCTCAATGTTTTCCTTTGGGTGACTTTATAATCTGCTAAGAAACTATCATTCCACAGGGCAGTGATTCCAAAATTGGGGTCCACAGATCTATTCTTGGAGGTCCAGAGAGTTTTCTGAAGCAAGTTTTGTGTGTTTTCATTTAAATTAAAATAACAATTAATATAATCTTACCAGCATGATCATATTTAACTGAGTGACTATAGTGTCCATAGTTGCAATTGTTTTCAAAATTTCAGAGCCCAAATTTACAATGGTGCTTAGAAACCGAATAGTCCGGCTTTTATTATCATGAGCTAATGAGAAAAAGAAGTGGATTCGAAAAGTAATTTATGAATTTGTGCCAAGTGAAGGTTATTGCCAGCAAAAATGGAACCCTTATGTTAATACAAAAAAGATGTTCTGTCCTCAAGACATCTTACCTCCATCTGTCAAATTATTCTACTATAAATAATAAGCATGATAAATTAATAAACGATATACTCTGAGAAAGTGATAAGTGTTATGGAAAAGGAGAAAGTAGAGCAAGTTAAGGGTAATCAGGAGTACCAAGTCAGGATTGGGAAGAGGCAGCAGGTTCAATATTAAATATATTGACCAGAGTTGGTGCCACTGAAAGGTAACATTTAAGCAAAGACTACATGGAGGTAAAGAAATAATCTGGGGCAGATGTCTGAGAAAAGCAGATACCTGGAGGTAGAGTATTTGAGAAAGAGCCAAGTCACTAAGGCAGGAGTATGGTGTGTTCAAGGAACAATAGGAAGGCCAGAATGGCTGCAGCAGAGTAAATGAGGAGGGGAATGGTTGGAGAGGACTGTCAGAGCAGTAAGGGTGGGGAATAGATGATGTATGGTATTATGGAGCATTCGTCTTAGGGATCTGGACTTTTAGTTTGGGAGAAATGGGGTTTTGCGCAGAGGAGTAACTCACCCTGAAGTACATTTTGAAAGGATTACTCTGAACAGACTGTAGGTGGCAAAAGTGGAAGCGGGGAGAGGGGTCAGGAGGCTATCTTGGCGGTCCACGTGAGAAATGACTGGCCCAGACAAAGAGGACGCTCAGAGGGTGGTTAAGAAATAAGGTTCTGGTTCTGTTTTGAAGGTAAAGCCAATTGGATATGCCTAGACATTGGATAACAGTGTGAGAGAAAGGTAAGACTCAATGATAAATCCAAGGTTGCTGAGTTGGATGACTGGAAGATGGATTGTCCAATCACTGAAAGAGAGAAGGTTGTAGGGAGAGCAGTGGGACATACATACTGAGTTTGAGATGTCTGTAAGGCATCCAAAAGGATATATGCATCTGGACCTCAGAACCGGTGGAGATGGAAATGTGTCCTCGGTATTTATAGCCATGAACCCACAGTGTGATGAACCAGGGAATACAAGCAAATAGAAAAGAATGCAAAGAAATGAGCCCTGGGAATCTACAGTGTTGAATGCTTGGGGAGAGAAGGATCCACAAAAGCAATTTAGCAGGAATAACCAGTGAAGCAGACAAAAAAACATGAGTACAATGTCTCGGATGCCAGATGAAGACAGGAATCACTGGTCCAATTCTTCACTTGCCTGTAATGGGACTCTACATCCAAACCATTTGCCATGTAACTTTCTAGTGCCTTCCCACGGTGATGGGGATAGTTCCCCCACTTGCTTGGACACATGAATAACTTTGGTGGGCGTGAATACAACAGAGGCCTGAGGTGCACTTGCATGGTTTGTCTTATCTCTTGCATCCCTGGCATTTTCCATGAGAAGAATATGTCCTAAGTAGCTGCTGATTGAAGGAAAAGGAAAGACTCATGGAACACACCAGAACCCAACCTATAGCCTAAGCAGATCTGCCCCATCTAACCTGCATACCTGTGAGCATAAGAAATAAATTTATTGCTATAAGCCACTGAGCTTGTGATACAAACATGATTGCAGCGACCGCTGACTATTATAACCACACAAAAGTCCCCAGGAACATTTACACAACCCAAAGAGAAAGGGACTTCCCCCTTCTTGGTCACAACCACCTTCATGTGATTTAGATAAATGATGTGACACTTCTTGCACCTGCAGGATGTGGTGTAAGTTCACTCCTGCCAGTGTGTGTGTAATATTTCTCCACTGATGCTTATGACCGGGCTCAGAAACCAGTAGACTAGATGACCTCCAAAGGGTGCTTCCAAATCTAAAACATCATGATTCTACATAATCCAACCCACTCTATGTTTTGCCTGTGTCACACGTAGCTCCTTCCTTCCGGCAGTTCCTGCTTTAAGTCAAATGGAGGTCACTCTCTGTCCCTGTGCTTTAGTATCATTACTTCTGAGGTCTCTTGCAACTAGCAAATACGAGAGGCCTCCACCTTCCAGAGTCCTGTATCGCAGCCTGTAGATGGGGGAGGAGATGAATATAGATATGGGGCAGCAGGTGGTGTAGCTCCTGCCTGGTGTGGAGAGGAGTCGTGGAGACAGTTGATCTCCCAGATACCAGCTTCCTGACCCCTGGACTCTCAGATCAAATGGCTGCTTGCAATAGACTGGAAGGGGTCCTGGAAATAGGGCAAAATTCCTTTAAGAGCACAAATGTGGAAATCAAAGGACCATACTAGAAACACTGGATCAACAGTAACACTTAATAGAGTCCTAGATTTGCCATGTGAACAGAAAACCTAAGAGGAAAAATGAAACTACATGGAATGTTTGAAAGTCCCATCATCACAGATGTTCCCCTTATATCCTGGAAATTCCTAGACAGGGCCTGAACTTAAATGTAGGTGGATATTAGGAAAATAACTGGTATGGTTTCTCTCTCTCTCTCTCTCTCTCTTAAGCTCTCTCTCTCTCTTTAAATAAGTTCCCTGTAACTTCTAGAGAGCATACAAAATTAATAAGAGATAAATTCCACCTTTCGGGGAACTCTCAAGGACTTTTAAAGTTGTAATTCATCTTAATAAGGTGTCAACATAGAAAGCAGACCAGTATTTACATCAGCCCCAAAAGAATTTTTTCTATCCAAAGAGATTGAAGGTTTACTGGATTAGAAAGGAATTTCCCTCTTTATCTTTAGAGATTGTAAAATTCCTTCTTTTGTTATTTCCTTCTTTCTTTCCTGGCGGGATGCTCTATTCCTCCAGTTTTCTTACTGATCCATTTCACCCCATCCCAGAGAAAGAGCTGAGATTTAGACAGCCCACAGACTGCATTTTGTTGTTCAACTACTCTGAAAGAAGCATAAGGATCCTGAGAGCACTGATCACTTTTGTTGATCATCTTTAGTGGCTTTCTTCAGGAATCTTTAATTCTACTTCCAGGGGTGTGTGTGTGTGTGTGTGTGTGTGTGTGTGTGTGTGTGTGTAGGCACACCTACTAGAGGCAACACTATATTTTTAAAAAACACACAAAAAAACTTTTCTTCAAAAACATACTTACTATTTGATGACTCTGGGAAGCCATGTCTTGATTTGTTCATCAAGAAGTTTTTAAAGGCTGGCTGCATCGATGAGAATATTGTCACGTGACAGTAAAATTTCTGTTAGATTCATCAAATTCAGTTAAATCAATTCAACTACATAAAATTACGGTGCATACATACAATGGGAAGTATTTCCCACCCTGTAGCTGTTAAAAATAATTATTTAGCTTACCTCCAAGACACATTATTAAGTGGAAAAAAAGATGCAGCGGTGTCTAGAATGTGTTAGCATTTATATAAGGGGAGGAAAGAATATATATGTATATGTTTGTAAAAGCTCAAAATATATCTGAAAGAATACACAGGAAACTTTAACTATGGTAGCCAATGGGAGTGCAGCTATGGGAGGAGGCAGGAAGGACGGAAACCTATTTGTGACTGTGTACTTGAATTTATCATGCAAGTATTTTACCTCTTCAACAAAAAAAAGCAAAATCATAGAAAATGTCCCCCTTGGTCCCATTTTTAGGAGCCATGGGGTAGAGTGTTCTACCGACATGAGGTTGGGCTTTGGGGTCAGGCAGGTTAAGATTTGAATCCGTGGGGCAGCTGGGTGGCTCAGTCGGTTAAGCCTCTGACTTCAAGTCACAATCTCGCAGTCCGTGAGTTCAAGCCCCATGTTGGGCTCTGTGCTGACAGCTCAGTGCCTGAAGCCTGCTTTGGATTCTGTGCCTCCCTCTCTCTCTGCTCCCACTCCCCCACACCCCTCCTACCACCCTCTCCACCCCCCACCCCCGTCTCGTGCTCTCTCTCAAAAATAAACATTAAAATTTAAAAAAATAAAAAGATTTGAATCTACAGGCTAACTGTGAGACTTCCTGCCAGTCTCTGAACTTGCCTGAAGCCCTCTTCTCTACGAAATGGGGGAGATGATAACTACTGTAAATGATGGCCTTGGGGATCAACAAAAGCAATGAATGGAAAAACACAGTAGCCCTGATTTCCTCTCTGCCTGTTGGAAGGGGCCTGCTTTGGCTACAGGATGTCCTTCAAGATTTTTAAAGAGTTAATAGATTGCAGCCTGTTCTTTTCCATCTGTCACATCCAAAGGGCATGAACAAACCTTTAGTAAGAAGCGCCTGGCTCTGCCACAGGGAGTGGTTGTCGGTGCCTCAAAACCAAGATCCCACTGCCTTGAGCGCAAGATGACGTTGAAGAAAAAACAGGGAAAGAAACTTTACTACTTGTCTTGGTACATGAAACTTCATCATTAAATTTCTCCCTTTTATACCTTGGTAGCCAGTAAATCTCTAGTGGCCTCAGTATAGACGATATTTAAACCTCATATACTAACACTTTGCAGGGAATTCATTTAAGCAATTAAAACCTTGCCCTTCTCCATGCATCACCACCCGTAAAAGAGGACTAGGAAAGGCCGGGCCCACCAGCCTCCAGTCCAGTCCAAACTGCAGCTTGGTAGATTTTAGAAGGAACCTTCTCCACAAGACCCTTTACCACCATCTGCTGGAGAGCTGAAGGTATCAGCTATACAGATGCCCCCATGCCTGCCAGAGGATGGCACTCCTTGGAACTGCGCAACACAAAGCCCACACAATCTGAACAAATGCCCCCAGACAAGCTTCACAGTTTTGCCAAGGGCTGGCACTACTCCTGGAGCACAGGCACCATTGATAAGTAGCCGTCACCTTCAGGGGTGCGTCCCACAGGAATTCTTGCCTGCAAGGACTCTCCTTGCTCACCCACAGTACTGGACTCAATGTTTCCCCCTTTCCCCAGAACCTCTAGGATAGGATATCTGTAGGTCCCCTCCAGACCATTTCAAAGACCCTTCAGGAGCCCACGACCTCCGCAGGTGAAGGAGTTTTTAAGGCGTGTGAATTCATTCTTCCATCATTGCCTGAGGCAGCACCGCCAGTTGTGACAGCCAAGGGACATGGAAGGGAATGCAGCATTGGCATGCAAGCTTGGCAGATGGGAAACAGATCTGACTAGGTGCCATCAAAACAAGGCAACTGGCCATTGGAAACTCTGCTGAGGTCTCGCGTGCTGGGGAGTGGGAGAGGAGAGGAGGGGAAAGAAGTCCTGTGGGGCTCTCACAGCCGGTCAGCTCCTCATCTCAAAGACACAAATGAGGTTTGGCTTCATTTCAGCCCGCTGATTGCTTTATTTCAAATTACCCTAACTACTTAGCATGGTAAATTAAGTTGAAACCCCCAAAAGTTTGCAGAGGATGTCATCTAATCTGATTAAAAGGAATATTCCCGTCACAAGCGAGGGAGGAAATGGAAATTACTCTGAGCGCACTGCTATTAAATAATTTGCATAGACTTGCATATGCTATACATCAGAAAAGCATACGCTGCTTAGATTTAATGAAATAATTTTCCCTCTCTAAAGACTGTTACAGTTTCTGTCCTTCCCTATCTGTCTTTTTCTTTTCCCATCTGTCTCTTTTTTAATGTTAAAATTATTTCATGGGGAGGGTACAGAGCTATGCACAAATCACATGAAATATGCTAATAATCTTCCTGCTGGCAGGGCTGGGAGGTCTTGAAACTGCATGGCCAAACTTCCCACGTACCCTCCCCCATGTCTCCCTCACATAATTAAAGGCTCCCTTTACAGCCCTTAAAAGGTCCAACTTGATTCATTTTGGGGCTCCCATTGATGGGGGGGGGTTGGTTAAAACCAATCTTTTGGCCCTACTTTCCCAGTGATGTTTTCCTAACCCTAAGGAACAGCATCTAAATCAAAATGAAAATGAAAGGAAAAATCCCCATCAAGCTCATGTCATCCATATCTGTTGAGTCTATGATGCTGCCATTGTGGTTGCACGTGTACAATAATCATCCTTGAAAGATTTTTGTGCCTGCTCTGCTTCTCAGGGTTCAAAACCCTTGACAAATGTTGGCTGCTGTTAAAGCATCACCCCTATTTTTATCAATGGAGACAAGGAAGCCCAGATAGATGAACATGATGCAGGGGGGTGCGATGGGGGATGAAATCTATCTATTCTTGTATTCTCTATGGATATTCACTAGTTTTTGGTAATATTTTAGCAGATCTCATGTTCAGTTGTAACGTAGCCAACAGAGGAATTCTAGTGAATTCCCCAACAAAATTACATTAGGATCAAATGTGATCGTTATAAACACTATCCAGATGTTGGGGATGGACTGGATATAACTCTTTAAGCCCCAAATTACAGTATAATAAATGCAAGCATGGGGATCTGCCAATACATCTGAACTTCGTGTCGGAAACCAGGTCTGACCTTAATTTAACTCTATAAGGAACTAAGAGTTTCCCCACTTGTATAGTTAGGATGCATCCAAAGATCTCCAAGTGCTATATTGTCACGAGTTTTACCACTTACTTGAAGAATGACCATATCAAATTCTGGAGTCAAGCCAATCTTAATGCAAGCATTTTATTAGCACATTTAGAAAGGAAACAGAATTGCAAATAGAAATAACTACTGAGGTTATGAAACAAACCTGTGAAATGAAATACAATATAATACTAAGATCACATTTGTCCTTGGTAAATCTCAGGGAGTTAAGATACTATAATAAGCACTAAAATATTTTACTACATAAACCAGGGATGCTAACTAACACAGACCCACAGAGAAAGATAAAATTTAGCAAGGAAAAACTTCATCCTTTGCCCCTAAAAATTTTTTTTTCTATTGGTAGGGCTGATATAAACCGATAACTTTGTATTACAGCTCAAGATCAGGACGGAATGTATCCTAATAAGAATGTCAGTGCGTATAAGGGAAAATAGATATTTCAAATATTCTAGTGTCAAATTAAAAAAAAAAAAAACAGGTACTCTGAAAAGCTGGAAACAATAGACTAACCAATTTGCTAAATAGTATACCATAGCATGCCTACTAAATGCATACTATTGTTTTGGATGTTTCTGGAAGAAACAGAAAGTAAAAGGAAACGTTTTAAGGAGAGCCAAATACGCATCAAGTCGTTTAAAAGATGTATGTTCTTTATCTGGATATACCAAATTACAGAATGGTCTCCTCCCTGGAGAAACTTGAAACATAGTGCCAAAGACATGAGGTATCCAACCTCCCAAATTCAGAAGTTAAATCACCAAACAAAATAATAAATGTCACAAGTTAGCATAAGTATAACATTGAGAGGTTCTGTGTATCTCCCACCACCGACTTTCCAAACAAGAAAAAAAAAGCTATTCATAGCAGTCAAAAAGTATTGGGGAAAAAAACACATCAAATCATCTACCAAAAATATGAAACCTACAACATGATTGTGAGTGTTAACCTCAGTAGTTTTAAAAATTACACCCTTTTTGAAAAAAGAAATAAAAATCTATCACTATCACATTGATATAGTTTGGGGCACCTGCGTGGTTCAATCAGTTAAGTGTCTGACTCTTGATTTCGGCTCAGGGCATGATTTCACGGTTGGGCTCCACACTGACAGCTCAGAACCTGCCTGGGATTCTTTCTCTACCTGTGACCCTCCCCTGCTCACTCGCTCACTCTCTCTCTCTCTCAAAATAAATAAATAAACATTAAAAAAATACATTTAGATAGTCTTTGAACTCTCCCTCTGTTCCCTCCTGATCTCCTTCCCCAATATTTTCATCATTCAGTATATGACTGAGGCATACAAAGGGTTCAGACAAAGGAGTGTCAAGGAGGGGAGGTTGTTTGAGAATGGAGAACTTGGATGAGCTGGCACCATATTAAGCCTCGAGATACTCTCAGTAGAATAACTCAAGTGTCCACTGACGTTTTAATGGAAAAACAACATGTGGTATATCCATACAAGAGAATATTATTCAGCCATTAAAATGAATGAAATTCTGACACATGTCACAATACGTATGAACCTTGAAAACATTATGCTAAGTGAAAGAATCCAGACACAGAAAGGGAAATATGGTATAATTCCACTTGTATGAGGTATACTTAGAATAGGCAAATTCATGGAGCCAAAATAGAACAATGGTTACCAGACACTAAAGGAAGGATGGAATGGGAAGTTATAGTTTAGTGGGACAAAATTTCTGTTTGAGATGGTGAAAAAGTTCTGGAAACCGACAATGGTGATGGTTGCACATTATTGTGAATGTACTTAATGCCTCTGAATTCTATACTTAACACTGGTTAAAATGGTAAATTTTATGTTATGTATATTTGCCATAATGAAAAATATTTTTTAAATACATAGTCATGAGAGAAGACAGTGGAAACCAACGTGCCCTGGCAGTGATAGGCCTGGAATATGCGAAGATGAGTGAGTGTTGGCAAAGCAGGTTTGCTGAAGGCAAATTTCCTCCCAGGGTCAGTCAATTAACTGTGTATAAAACAGTATGGAGTAAGGATTACTATAAGAACCTAGAAGTGCCCGACCCACCTAAAGGCAATAATTCAACTACAAAACAAAGCAAATGTAATGCAAATATCTTTAGGGGAAGGGTACCAATTTTTCACTCTGGACATTGGACATTAATGTGATGTTGGACCTACAACAAATACTTGCTATAGGGTTTCTACTTCTAAGCACGTCTTACCAGAAACTGGAGGCAGAACTTGAGGAGTGGAGGGAGGTAAGATCTATAACAACAAAACAACCACCAGCATGTATAAAAAGCTTCCTGTGTACTAGGTAAGCACTGGAAGTGTTTTATATGTATTTTATTTACTCCACAAAATTACCTATGAGGTAGGAACTACAATTATTCCCATGTGATAGATGCAGAAACAGAGGCACAGAGGGATTAAGTCTTTCACAGGTAGATAAGTAGAAGAGCCAGCTGGCCATCTGGTTCTAGTCTAGGATCCCAGCCCTCAAGGCATAAACAAACAAACCAAAAAAAAGAGTAGAGCCAGTGATTCTCAAACTGGAAAACTTTTGGGGCGCCTGGGTGGCGCAGTCGGTTAAGCGTCCGACTTCAGCCAGGTCACGATCTCGCGGTCCGGGAGTTCGAGCCCCGCGTCGGGCTCCGGGCTGATGGCTCGGAGCCTGGAGCCTGTTTCCGATTCTGTGTCTCCCTCTCTCTCTGCCCCTCCCCCGTTCATGCTCTGTCTCTCTCTGTCCCAAAAATAAATAAACGTTGAAAAAAAATTTTTTTTAAAAACTGGAAAACTTTTTCAAGCATACAGGGTTAAAAGACACATATACTGAAACTGTAAGCAAAACAAAGTTGGCAGGGGAAGCAGGTACCAAAAGGAGATGATGAGGTCGGAAGTTCATTTAACATCCATATTTAAGTGGAAAATGAAGAAACAGAACACATTGGAGACTGAGGATAATGTTAGAGATGGGGGAAAACACCAGGTGTTAATGGCACCAAGGTAAAACAAAAGAGGGCTTCAAGAACTTCAACAATAGCAAATGCTACAGCGGAAGAAGGACCAAGAGTGGGCTCATACTGGTAGATCAGAGCGCAATAGCAAACAACCCCCAATGCCAGGCTTTAGAAAAGCCAAGTCTAACTCTTGCTCAAGATACAGGTCCATCACTGGTTGGCCGGGGATTCCTCTCCACGCTGACATTCTCTGTCGAGGACCCAGGCTCATGGAGCAACCACCTCCAGAATTCCCTTTGTCATGGGAGAGAGAACAGGAGAGTGACTGGCTAAGGGCCACTAAGATTTTGAGTGTAAGTGCATATATCACTTCCACGCATATTGCATTGGCAAAAGTCAGTCATGTGGCCACATCCAAATTAAGGAGGGCAGGGAAGTGAAACTCTACCATAAGCCTACATGAAATCAGAAATATTTGGTGAACGGCACTAATAACTACCACATTATCCCCAAGAGTAGTTTCAATAACAATATACCCCCTAACATTTACAGATTAAAAAAATTTCTTGCCTATATTATCTCACAGGAGCCCCACAAATCAAGGTCTGTTTTATTATTTCCATTTTAAAGCCGAGGACATGGGCTCAAAGAAATTAAGTTACTTGCCCAAGGTCACATCCTACGAAGTGGCAGCACTGGGATTTGAACCCTAATTTCCTGACGCTTTGTCCAGTCCAGGGCTGTTTCTTTGATGTCTCCAGGCAGACAGCGGGGGACAGATGCCAGATTGCAGTGGTTGAAATCAGGTGCAAGTAAAGAAATGGAAGAGTGTTCACCAAGAAGTTTAGATCTGATCTTGCAGCCATGGGAAGTTTCCTAACTGGGGAGTGACATATTTAAAGGAATGTTTTAAAAGGCTTGCTTAATTAGAGCTCGTCAAGTGTGCCTCAGACAGGCAGCCAGACGCACTACTTCTGGAAAAATTTTTAATTGTTTCAGCCTTTTGGGAAAGTGGTTTGGTGATATGGATTGGGAGTCTTATTAAGAAAATTCATCCTCAAAAAAAAAAAAAGGAAAGAAAAGAAAAAGAAAGTTTCATTCTCTTCTAGAACTCTTCTACAAGAATATAATCAGATAAGGATTAGTGAGACCATTAATATTACTGGGAGATATTTTGGGTGCAAAAGAAATTTTCTGAAAAAATTTGTCTAAACGTAGGCAAACAAGAAAACGTACAGTTTACCCACAAGACAGAATATGAGGGAACTTTTCAAACAACACTTCAAGAATTTTTGGTGGCATGGGAAAAATCCTCATGATATGAAGTTTAAGAAAGCAGAATATAAAGTTATGTAGGGTTAAGACAATTATGAAAATATACACACCGACATATATTCTGTGTGTGCTTGGACTGTGAATGATTGTATTTCACCGAGCCTTTCCTGGGTTTTCTAATTTTCTACAACATATACATGTTACTTTCAGGTAGATGAAAAAACAATAAAAATTGTAATAGACAATAGAAGTTATGAAAATAATAAAAGTTACAAAAAGAAAATAAAATTGAGAGCCACACAAGTTGAATTACAAGAGTAGGGACAAAAAAAAAAAAAAAATACAGGCTTTCAGGGGAGGCACAGGAGAAGAGGATGGTTTATTATTTTATTCTGTTTCATCTAAAAGATGTTGCACCAACTGTGAGGCAAAGAGGCCCAGCCACCAATGGAAAAGGTTTGATTACCAACCATTGCAGAAGTGAACCTGCAGAAAAGACTGCCAGTCACACACCATAGCTTCATGTAGCAGCCCCCTCTCTTTAGAGAAAGGAAAGGAATAGAATGAATCTTGACATTAGTCAGAAGGTTACACTTGAGCAGCTAGTTGTCACTGTGTTATGGTTTAGAAAAAGCCTGGTCTGAGAATAAAGACACTTAGACTCTGTCATGAACTCCTACTATCTTGGGAAAATTAGGAGCTCAGTTTCCTCATCTGTTGAAAAGCACAGGGCGGAAAACACGTGATCTCTAAAATGTTTTTCAACCTTAGGGGCGCCTGGGTGGCGCAGTCGGTTAAGCGTCCGACTTCAGCCAGGTCACGATCTCGCGGTCCGTGGGTTTGAGCCCCGCGTTGGGCTCTGGGCTGATGGCTCAGAGCCTGGAGCCTGTTTCCGATTCTGTGTCTCCCTCTCTCTCTGCCCCTCCCCCGTTCATGCTCTGTCTCTCTCTGTCCCAAAAATAAATAAACGTTGAAAAAAAAAAAAATTAAAAAAAAAAATGTTTTTCAACCTTAAACCTTATGGCTATTTTATTCCATATTAATTGCATGTTAATGAAATCAACCTGTAAGTGTATTTGTGTTAAAAATGCTCAACTAGACCACCTACCGCAGCAAACTAAATTGGAGTGCTTTTCTTTGTGTCAGTATTCGAGGTGTTTTGTTAAATTAAAAGTCTTTTCGCTAGCATCTAACATTTCCAAAAATGGTTCATAGAGTTAAAAGAAAACTTAGCTATTTGAGGCGCCTGAGAGGCTCAGTAGGTTAAGGCTCCAACTTCGGTCAGGTCATAATCTCGCAGTTCGTGGGTTTGAGCCCCATGTCCGGCTCTGTGCTGACAGCTCGGAGCCTGGAGCCTGCTTCAGATTCTGTGTCTCCCTCTCTCTCTGCTCCTCCCCTGATCATGCTCTCTCTCTCAAAAATGAATAAACATTTTTTAAAAATTTTTAATTAAAAAAATAAAAGAAAACTTTGTCGTCAAATTTCTCAAATATTTTCAATGGAATCTTTATTTATTTATTTTTTGGTCCAATCAGAGGTGGAAGGCGGGAAACACATCTCAACACAAACACACTACAAACAACAACCCTTTGGTGTGACCCACCTTGCTTTATAGTCAGGATGAGCTTCTCCTTTTTCTTTTGGATATAGTTGCCTTCAAGTAAGAAATTTACAGGAACATGTAAATATAAAAGGTGACTTAAATTCATTAAGTAGAGATGGGAGACCTAAAACTGATCCAAATCACCTGAATTTCTAAATAAAGAATAAATTAAGCCTTCACTTAATACAGAAATATTTTAAAGCAAAATTCAGCAAACTTCTTGAAAGGCCAGATTTAATACAGAAATATTTTAAAGCAAAATTCAGCAAACTTCTTGAAAGGCCAGATAGTATTTTAGGATTTGCAGGCCAGAAGAGAGGGTCTCATTCATAACTCTTAAACTCTGCCTTCGTAGTACAAAACAATCCCAGGCAATCATGAAGGTGTGTGTGTAGTTATGTTCCATTAAAACTTTATTTATAAAAAGAAATGACCAGCCTGTTTGCCCCCGTTGTAGAGCCTATTTTCTATTCATGCATCCAGTTAAGGTTAAGAGATGTGGGTGAAAAGGAAGAGGAGGAAAAACATAACGGGCAGGAAGATTGAGATAAAGGGGAAGAACCAAGTGTGGAGGGAGAAAGAGGATGCAAGAAGGGGGTGATTTGAGCCTGAAGAGGAAATTAAAATAATATCCACACAGAAGAGGGCAGAATAGAAACAGGGAAAAAAATGTGGGGGGGGGGGGGGCATACAGAGGGAGAGAGAAAGACAAAGCGATGGAAAGAAACAGCACAGAAATAGGAAAATTTCTACTATCGTTACAGGGCCAAAGAGAAAAACACCAGGGGTCATTTATAAACAAAGAGCACTTATAACTAAGCTTAGTAGCATTTTTTCCCCTAAAAGTTAAATAAAAACTGTTTGACTCACAGCTTTAAGCTTTTATTTAATAAAACAATTAAAGAAAAAAAAGTAACACGCAAGAAAAACAGACTGAAGGAGAAAGACTAAAAGCAAAGGTATATAAAGAAAAGGGAGGTGCAAAAGGGAACACCAAGTGGGGACACGGGTAGGGTGGTGACAGCCAGCAGGTAAGAAAAAAAAGGTCAATTTTCCCTGATCTTCGTCTCTTCTCTCTGGAATTCTAAGTGCCAAGTTAGATCTGAAACCCTCTGGTCTTGCTGGAGACTTCCCGGTAAAAACATCCACCTGGCATATGCCCTGCCGTGACGTGGTAGCCGTACCCACTCCCCAGGCCTCCAACCCATCCCAAGGCCAGCGGTCTCAGCCTATCACGCACTTGTCTTTCCGGAAATCGCTCAGTGTCAAATTCCTCCCCGGCACACCGTGAACTCAGTGGGTACACCAGTCTTTAATGACAAGGGTGGAAAATCAGCCATGGGTCACCTTCCTCATCCATTGGTCACACCTTAGCGTTTCTTTCCAATCAAGAATTGTACCAAAAGGACCTCCAGACCTAGGAATCCTCTGGCATTTTAGTTCTAATGACTAAAGTCTACCTTTCAGGTCTAACTTCAAACCTCATAACCTGAGATGTGAGTGTGAGAAGAGAATAAAGCCTTCATACCTACTGGGCAGAATTACATTTAAACCATCTCGATTAAGTGGGGATCTCCCACTCTCGGCCCCCTTCCATTTCTTTCTCTAGCATGCTCTCTCCTCCAGAGACAATTCAACAGCCTGTTTTCAAGCCATACTTGGCTTTAAATAACACTCACATTCAGGAAGTTCTTCTTTACATTTAACCCAAATCCCTTCTGCTACAGTTAAAACCCGTTTCGTCAGTGGAGATTTGGAACAGCTGGTTCCCATTCTGTTTATGGCAACTCTTCTTAAAGATTCATAGGCTTACACAGGACGTCCCTACCAACTTCACCTACGGCATACAGCTTCCTTTTCTCTAGCATTTTCCTAGAATATTTTCCTAAGCAGTTACTAATAATCGCCTAGTCTGTGGAGAGCTGACTCGCTGAGCAAATTTCTACAAAGAAAGACAATAGCGCCTATCTGATTACTCAAGGGATTACCTGAATTATTAAATACCTCTGCTTTTGTGAAGACACTGTTAGGTTGAAGTTTGGGACAGAACAAAGACTAAAAGTAGGGCAGAATGCTTACGTCTGAGTAGGGAAGCATGTGGAACGACCAATCTTTGGCCAACCGCCTACCGCTCTGCTCAAGAGTATCACTGCTTCAAGGCACTTCAGAATTTTGACAAATAGCACCCAACGTTGGTCTCTCACTTCAATTTGTAACTCTGCCCCCCACCCCTGCCATCACATATCTCAAACTGTTTCTTCTCTAAAGCATTAAAAAAAAAAAAAAAAAAGAAAAAAGAAAAAAGAAAAGAAAACCTGGAGCAATACAAAAGATCTTCAGCTGACTCTTAGGAGCAAACAACATATGTTCTTGAACATCTGTGCTTTTCCCAAGCTATTTTTTTCCATTATTGTCAAGAGAAAATAAGTTTAGTGGAATGTTTCTCCACAGAGGCACAAGTCTATAATACTCCCTGTTGATTACATATAAAAGACACAAAATATTAGTTTATTAAAAGCAGCTTCGACCATTGCTGTACAAAGCAGTTCTCCGATGGAACAGATTTATGAAGTAACAGCTGAAAGGTATGCAGATCACAGATACATGACAAATGTACTTTATTACACGGATCAGAAATACCATATGTACTAGCAGTTACTGTACAATGATACACAACACCCAAGTTAGACTATGTAAAGGTTTTGCTGATATTGAAAACTATAAAGACACAATGTGAGAGTGAGAGAGTGTTTCATAAGATAGCATAATGCCAAGACAAGTCATTGCTTTAGGAAATTAAATCCACTCTGCATATTATAAACTTAATGTATTAGAAAACTGTGCCATTCTTTAAATTAAAATGCGAAGAACTGTACCCCATTCATTGTTTAAAGCAGATGTTTGTAACCTTCTTCCATACTTTAAAGTGGAACTTACAGGAATAAATACCAGACTTAACGTACATTAACAAATTTAAGATTTTGGATTTTGTTAGTTCCACCAAAAAGGATACTTAAGTCTGTAATTGTGCAGCACCAAAAGACTATCAAGGGTGAGATAAGCATACCACATTTCAGACGGGGCAACTTCCCACAAGGCATTTCTTAGCTAAAATGATGATAGCAGCTTTCAACCCAATTTCTAAGTACAGTGTTTGAATCCATTCTGCTGTGTTCCAACCAAGTGCCTGTCTACCCCTAGCGTGTCAGAATAGTACTCCCAAGGCTGCCTGTTCCAACTTCCAACACTTTGGTCAGAAGGTTCTTCCTTGGATTGACTCAAAGTCCGTCTCTCTGAAGCGTCCCATCAGAGGCATTCATTCTACAGCCTGGGGCAGCCTTGCTCGCAACTGATTAGGTGCCTAACTGTGAGCAAATACACTGGCCTCTTCCAAGCTGTTCCCTCATCTGAAAACTGGGGTAAGAGTAGTGATCCCACAGCATCGTCTTAAGGATTAAATAATATAGGTAAAGCACTTAACTCGGCATTCCCTAAACGTGGGTTGTTATCATAACTATCATTCTGCCAAAAGAGTCGTATGTGATATCACATTTTTCTCCTGCTCTAAAAATAGGTGAAGACCTCTGGCATTCAACGCTATCAAATTTAAGGTTTTGGGTAGGTAGGCACAAATCTCGCCCTGGCTCCCCTGCTGCCTGAGGGCCCTGGGAGCAGCAGAGGGGCCTTTGACCTGACATGAGTGCTTAACAGCTCTCCATCCACCTCCCTCCACACCCAACATTTCCATGTAATATTCGTACATGTCTGCTACCATGGCATTTGCGGGGAAAAAGAATTCCACCTTGTGGCTAGCATGAATTTCAACTGCTCTGCCAGGTGGCATCAGAAGTTAGTCACTTAGCTAGTAAGCTTAGTCAACAGCCCAACATCTGCTTCTCAATTGCAGTATTTATAAATTTGGGAATTCCTTAATGTCTTTGGATTCCTCCCATTTACTTTGTGGCTAGTGTTCACTGATCTGAACTACACACCCCTAACCCTCAAGGTCACAAATAATCCATTTCAGATATTTAAACCAAGGCACTTATAGCCAGTTATTTTTCATTCTCCACCTCTCAAAACTCATATCCCAGATACGTAAATCTAAATTTTGAAAACACCCAAATTCCCTCATAAAGCAAATATATTCTGCTGCATATTTATTCTCGGCAGTATGTGGACCAGTGGAGGAAAAAACTGTACCTACAATGAATGTGACACTAGAAAAAACAAAAACAAAAAAAAGATGTGCTGAAAACCACTACTTGAGCCTGCCTTTGAGCTTCAGCTACAGTTCACTTGACTGCCCTGAGAGCCTTGGTACCACAGACTGTGGGCCACACCTTTAGAACTGGGTCAGCCCATTCCACAGAAGCACTACCTAGAGAATTCCAGTCTGGGTTAGGCTGAGATTTGAGAAGGGGTCTATAAACCCTGAGCCTCCAAAATGGACTGAACCCAACATAGTTATTGCTAGGAGGATTAACTGAGTTAATACTTTGACTGGAGAGTTTAGGATTAAATCATTTTGCCCAAGGTCTATCTGACAAATAACAAATAGATGAAAACAACTTTGATTCTCCTTATTTTAATTTCTTAGAAAACAAAAATAAAAGAGGCACCTGGGTGGCTCAGTTGGTTGGGCGTCTGACTTCAGCTCAGGTCATGATCTCATGGTTCGTGAGTTTGAGCCCCACGTTGGGCTGTGCCGACAGCTCAGAGCCGGGAGCCTGCTTTGGATTCTGTGCCTCCCTCTTGTTCTGCCTCTTCGCTGCTTGCACTCTGTCTCTCTGTCTCTCTCTCTCTCAAAAATAATTAAAACATTTAAAAAAAACAACAAAAATAAAATGTTACATTCAGTTCCTACTGTGACTTAGCCCACGCTAATTCCCAAAATGACTTGATGTTTACCTTGAGCTCCATCTGGTGGTTTTACAGCAATTCTCTGGAAAACATGAGTTAAATAAATGACAGATTCTAAAAAAGATTAGCTAATCATCTAAAGGATTAAGGGACCGTGCTATACTTAGTTGATGCCCTTTATGAATAAAGCAAGAAGTGACTGTACTCCTGCACTCTTTTTGGAACCTCGGTCTAAATTTGCCGCCACACTTTAGAGGTGGGAACAATCTTGCTGGAGGTGCAGCTCAGGATGCCTTAGAAGCCCCAGTCATACCTGAGTGCCAAACCCTTTCTAACAGCCACCTTTCACCGGTGGTGTTTTGGTTTCTTATCATTAACTTTTAAGCTAAATTCTGAAGAGACAAATTTCATTGACCGGACAAACTGAAGTGAACATCCTGACATCGAGAGGCCCTGGATGAGAGCTCTAAGCTCCTACCACTGGAGTCAAATTAGAAGTCATCAGCCGCAGAAAACATGAACATATCCCTGATATTGGCCTCTGACCTCAATTTAAAGAAAACCCAGCTCTAAAATACTTGACCATGGTGTTAAATTTTATATAAGCACTAAGTGTGCAACATCAGTGATGCAGTCAATTGCTATGATGGAATGAAAGGTAAACAACTTGGGGCACCAGGCTGGCTCAGTCACTGGAGTACACGACTCTTGATCTTGGTGCTGTAAACTCAAGCCCCAAGTTGGGTATAGAGATTACTTACAAAAAAAAAAAGGTAAATAGCTAGTGTATTTAGGCTGATATTGTCAGCGGCTTAATTGGTAAACATTAGCAACTTTTTATTTCAAGGATAAACATTTATGTATTTACTTTTTCCTCATAAACTATTTGTTGTTCCTAACTATACCAAAAGGCAAAAAGGAGGAGGAGATTTGAATCTTTAAAATTTAATGACAGGAAAATCTTAAGGTGGTTTTATATACTAGACTTTTCTCAATTTACTCAGTGATTAATGGATAATTAACTGAAAGGTTAATGGATAATATTTAAATACTTAAAATACATTTTCTCAAAAGAAGCTAATAGAAAATAGTTGGAAAATAAAGTGTGCTCTTGGTTTTGGGGGTAGATTCCCGCAGTTCATTGCTTACTTGCAACACCCAGTGCTCATCCCAACATAATAGATTTCACTTTTAACTTGGTTTTCCTCAGAAGCTAACAGCCTCTTTGGAGTAGAGGCTCATAAGGTCAAAACTTCCTAAGTCTCCCACCCCATGTCCCCAGCACCTGGAAAAGTTCCCAGCACATAGTAGGCACTCAATAAATATTTGTTGTTCCAGTGAACATGTAAGGATGGTCAAGAGGACTACTGTAAAATTCCAGAGGGAATACAAAGTTTAAATTGCTTAACTAGGGGCACCCGGGTGGCTCAGTCAGTTAAGCATCTGACTTCGGCTCAGGTCATATCTCACGATTCATGGGTTTGAGCCCCGAATTGAGCTCTGTGGTGACAGCTCAGAGCCTACAGCCTGCTTTGGATTCTGTTGTCTTCCTCTCCCTCTGCCCCTCCCCTGCTTGCACTCTGTCTCTCTCTCAAAAAATATATATAAACATTAAAAACAGTAAAAAAATATATATATATAAACATTAAAAACAGTAATTAAAAAATGGCATCAATTGTCAGAGCAACCATCAATATAATGCAGTTTTTTTTTTTTACTCAATATAGGGGCACCTGGGTGGCTCAGTCGGCTGAGTGTCCAACTTCGGCTCAGGTCACGATCTCACAGTTCCGTGGGTTCAAGCCTTCCATTGGGCTCTGTGCTGACAGCTCAGAGCCTGGAGCCTGCTTCGGATTCTGTCTTCCTCTCCCTCTGCCCCTCCCCTGCTTGTATTCTGTCTCTCTCAAAAATAAACATTAAAAAAAAATAAATAAACTGCTTAACTAAAAGTAAACTTAAAAGAGTAAAATTAGTAAACTGTAGCAAAACAGACTTCACAAAAATGATTTCATTTACCAGGATTTCCAACAGTAGAGCCTTCAGAACAATAGTTTGAAAGAGTCAAAGTTAAATAGGTTTCTTTGTTAGATCTCTGCAAGACCATACTAAGCTAAACACTGTGAACGTCCAGGTATGTGGTAGTTCCCAAACTGATGTGACTATGAAATATATTTTTCACCACACATGTAGAAAAACTGGTTTTTTTAAAAAATGTTTTAATGTTTATTTATTTTTGAGAGGGAGAAACGGAGTATGAGTGGGGGAGGGGCAGAGAGAGAGGGGAGACACAGCCTCTGAAACAGGCTCCAGGCTCTGAGCTGTCAGCACAGAGTCCAACGCAGGGCTCAAACTCACAAACCGTGAGATCATGACCTGAGCCGAAGTCGGACACTTAACCGGCTGAGCCACCCAGGCACCCCCAGAAAAACTGATTCTAAGAAACATAGTGTGAGGAATGTTGTGTTATATTAGGCTACATAATATAAAAACTGACATTAACTAGTTCCCAGGTTGTTCTCTCTCGTAAAAAGATGGAGGCTATTAATTTGTAGATGTTAATATTCTACCTAAAAACTTAAGACTTTTTAACAATTTAATTGCAGATGGTCTTCTCTCCTACTAGAAAACCTTAAGGACACATGAAAGAAAAGCACTTCAAGATCTAGACAAAATATCTTTTTTTTTTTTTTTTTAATTTTTTTTTTTTCAACGTTTATTTATTTTTGCGACAGAGAGAGACAGAGCATGAACGGGGGAGGGGCAGAGAGAGAGGGAGACACAGAATCAGAAACAGGCTCCAGGCTCTGAGCCATCAGCCCAGAGCCCGACGCGGGGCTCGAACTCCCGGACCGCGAGATCGTGACCTGGCTGAAGTCGGACGCTTAACCGACTGCGCCACCCAGGCGCCCCTAGACAAAATATCTTTTATTCTGAATTAAACAAAATCAAAACTCTAAACAAGTAGTGCTTATAAGATCCACTGACATATTTTTAGTTGTGTAAGTTTTCTTTAAACCTGAATTAGCTGAAATGTGTCAGTATAATATCTTCTTTTATCTTTATGGAGACCAAACAATTACAACCACAGTAACACTTAATAGAATTTTGAAGTCTGAGAACCCCTGCACATTGGACAGCATCCAATTAAAATACCAGTGTCGCTTTCATTTATCAAAGAAAATATTTTATCAAGCTCCCAAAACAAATTTGAGGAGTTAAGCTGGGTTTGAAGAGAAAGGCCAAGTTAAATCTGGAAACACAGTTTTCATTTGGTGAAAGCTGAAATCCACGTATACATTCTAATCGAAGACCTGTCCCATGTAGGATTTTTCAAATTTTTAAAGAGTCTACCAGGCCAAACCCTTTGCTGCCTTTACTGCTTTTGCTTTGCTTTTCCCCTTCCCTTTTTCTCGCTTTGCCTTCAGCCTTTTCCTTTGTCTCTGGTTCATCCATATGGGGTATTGTCCATGCTGGTCTAGAAGACTCTTTTTGTTTCTCTTAATATCAGTCTCCATCTTCATGTCATCTGAATAAAAAACGAAAACTATTAACGCTCATGAATAAAGAAACAATCTTGTGAAAAAGCATGTTAATGCAATGAGAACATCAGAACTGAAAGTGGTCTGAGACTACAAAAGAAAAAAAAAATCCCTTTTTCTATGGAATGCTCTTTGACTAACACTGAAAACTCCACACAGCGCATTCAATGGACTCAGACATGCTCTCATGGGTTCCTACAACCATGAAAGACATAAAAAGTATTTGTGAGGAACTAGACATGTCTTCTATTTAGTCACTAAGAGACTTTCTGAAGAATGCTGTCATGACTGTCCTTTGCATTAGTAAAAGTTAAACAGAGTCATTTAGGATGCATGGGTTTGAGTTACTGCAAGAAGGGTAAGTATATGGCTGGGAGCAGAAGTGGGTTACAAGAACATTTCTCAGATTAAGTGCTTTCTTGAGCTAACTAGGACAGTTGAGCCTATTAAGTGTACCCACACTTTTAATGGACAGGCCTTAGAAGTAAATGAACTATGAAGAATGGCTGGCCACTTCTAATGAAGTGTACTCAGAAGAGGAGGAGTAGTAAGCAACAAGCTTGTGACGGGCAGATGACAAAGGACAATCAGGATGGGGGCGCCTGCCTGGCTCAGTCAGTAGAGCATGCAACTCTCAATCTCAGGCTCATGTGAGTTCAAGCCCCACGTTGGGTGTAGAGGTTACTTAAAGAAAGAAAGGAAAAAAAAAAGAAAAAAAGAAAAGAAAAACTTGGATATAAGGTTGCCTGGCTGGCTCAGTTGGTAATGCACACAATTCTTGACCTTGGGGTCCTGAGTTTGAGCCCCATGTTGGGGGTAGAGTTTACTTTAAAAAAAAAAAAAAAAGTGTATTAAAAGAAAAAAAAAAAAAAAGAAAGAAAAATGAAAGAAAGAAAAGCCTGGATGTACACTGGGGCTGACACTCTTATCCAGATAACACCCAGAGACCAGCAATCTCCCTGACAGGGAGCTCAGTGCAACCATGCTGTGGTACATCTATCACCAACCTTATCTACTGTGAAGGACAGGCCCAGAATGTCCTCCCATGGGAACTTACCAGGGTATACAAGGTCGTGCATGATCACTACCACCTGACACTGTATTAATTCGTTTATCTGGTTTACTTTCAGTCTCCTCCAATACAATGTAAATCCCATCCGGATGGAAGCAATTTCTGATATTCATCATTATTTCCTCAGTACCTAGAATAGTGCCTTCTGTATACTAGCCATTCAATAACTAGTTTTTGAATGACTGTTTTAGGTGCCCTTCTAGGTTCTGGGGATATGGTGGTCCAAATACACTCCTTGCTGTCATGGAGTTTACAATATTCCGTTGAAGGGAGAATAACAAAGCAAACCGCAGCCTGTGTTAAGTGGCTTTTTTAAGAGAAGCACCAGAACCGCACTAAGTAAGACCCAGTAGGCTCTGATGAGCACACGGAAAGACAATGAGATGTTTTAATGATGTGAATGACAATAATTTGCCTTATTTATTCTAAAAAGATCATACTGGGGCGCCTGAGTGGCTCAGTCGGTTGAGCGTCTGACTTCGGCTCAGGTCATGATCTCGCGGTTTGTGAGTTCAAGCCCCGTGTCGGGCTCTGTGCTGACGGCTCAGAGCCTGGAGCTTGCTTCAGATTCTGTGTCTCCCTCTCTCTCCGGCCTTCCCCCACTTGCACTCTGTGTGTGTGCCTCTCTCTCCATCTCAAAAAAAATAAACATTTAATAAATCAATCAATCAATCATACTGTTTGATATGTCAAAAATGAATCAAAAGGTAGTGTCTGGGTGGCTCAGTCAGTTGAGCATCTGGCTCTTGATTTTGGCTCAGATCCTGATCCCAGGGTCCTGGGATCCAGTGCCACATCGGTATCCACAATGAACGTGGATCCTCCCTAAGATTCTCTCTCTCCCTCTGCCTGTCCTCCCTTGCATGTGCTGTCCTCTCTCAAATTGGAAAGAAAAAAAAAAAGTATCAAAAGGGAGCAAATGCTGAAGAGAGAAGTAAAACAGGCTACCATCTTGGTTCAGGCAAGAAACAATAGTCATTTTAAAGTGATAACATGAAAGGAGGAGGAAAATGGATATAGATTCCTGCTGTATTTTGGAGATATTCAAGATGCGCTAATGTTTTAGAGGTGAGAAATAAAGGAAAAAGGGATCAAGGTGACTATTAGGTTTGTGGCTTAAGTTGAAGGAAACAAAGTAAGGGGAAACACAAACCTGAGGGCAGAGATGAGCAACCACACTGCAACCAGGCAGATTACTAAATGGAAAGACTCCCCCACTCTCAGTTCTATCCCCGTTTAGTTCCTGAAATATTCCAAGGAGGGTAGCTGGACACTGCTGCAGGCAGATGAGAGGATCCCTCTCTAAGAATGATGCGAGAAAAGACCTAGGTTCTGACATACATCCTCCACAACAGAACCTTCTAGGTTCAACCCAATCATACTCCAAGTCTAACAGTTGATAAGTCCTCCCCCACACCTTGTCCCCACCTCCCCTGCCAGCATCCATTCATCATTTTAGTGCTTTACTTTTAAATATAAACAACCATTCATTACTAGGCTTTGGAGAAAGCCTTCATTGTGAAAGAGAAAGACGAAAAATAAAGGAATGCAGGGGGTGGAGGGAAAAAAGAATTCAAGAAAATAGACAAGGCAGAGTAGATCAAAAATTTTCAAACTATAATGAAAATCCTCAGTGAGATTAGAGAACATATATCCATTAAGAACCTCAGGCTATAACAAAGAAAGAGTAAAAGAGAAAAAAGAACTCAGAAATTAAAAATATAATAGCAAAACTAAACAACTCAAAATAAGAAATAAACAATAAAGTTATGAAAATCAGAAAGTATTAAGAGAAAATAGAAAACAGGAGAGAAAACTACAGAATACATTAAACAGACTCAAAAGCAAACACTCAAAAAGCAAATAGGCATCTACCATCCAAAACATATAAGGAACACTTACAATTCAACAAAAGGACAATCCAATTTGAAAGCGTCCTGACTGTTGATTTCAGCTCAGGTCATGATCTCAGGGTCATGAGACATCAGCCCCAGCATGAAGCCTGCTTAAGATTCTCCTCCCTCTCCCTCTATCCCTTACCGGCTTGCCAGTGTGAAAACAAAAATGAGCAAAGGACTTGAAAAGATCCTTCTGCAAAGATGATATGCAAATGGCCAACAAGCATATGAAAACATGTTCAACAGCGTTAAATGACTGAAGAGATGCAAATCAAAACCTCAATGCGACACCACTTCACACCCAGTAGGATGAGGCAATTCTAAAAAGAGAAGGAAAAAGGGGGAAATGGCTGCCTGATACAGAAAACAGTAAACAGAATTATCAACCGACCCAGCCAACTCCATCCATAAGTACAAATCCAAAAGAAATGAAAACATGTATTCAAACAAAAATGTGTACACGAACGTTCACAGCAGCACTATTCACAACGGCCAGAAGGTGAAAGAAAGCAACCCAAAATGCCCACCAACCAACGAATGGATAAACAATGTGTGGTATGTACATAAAACGGTGTATTCTTCAGCCTTGAAAAGGAAGTACTGATACATGCTACAACATGGATGGACCTCAAAAACATTAAGCTCAGTGAAAGAAGTCAGACACAAAAGGTCATATGTTACAGGATTTCAATTATATGAAATATCCAGAAGAGGTAATCCATAGATACAGAAAACACATCAGTGGTTGCCAGAGACTCAGTGAAGGGAAGAAGAGGGAGACTGTTTTATGCGTATAAAGTTTCCTTTTACGGTGATGAAAATGTTTTGGAAAAAGAGGTGATGTTGGACAACGTCACCAACGTACTAAATGATAATGAATTCCACACTTTAAGGTAGTTAATTTTATGTTATGTGAATTGTACCTTAAAGACAAAAAAAGAGCAAATGGGCAGAGGCAGTACATACGAGGAAAAAGAGACAGCAAGTGTTAAGAAGTTTCAAGGAGAGCTGAAATAAAACAGCAGATTGAGAGAAACGGGAGATCAAGGGAAGGATTTTTCTTTGTTTCCTAGAACATATTTATGCTGTTGGAATGACCCGGTGAAGAAGACAGACTGATAAGCAGGATGCAGGCGTATAGCCCTTGAGAATGGAGAGGATTCAGAACACAAGCGGAGATACGGGCCTTTGAGAGAGTAATATTAGCAAGAGGGAAAACTTCTAGGACTGGAAGGCTGAGGATCACTGCTCTCTTCCTCGACCACTGGACACCACATAAATACACTTCTATTTTAAGAGCCTGAGTATTATGAGTGCTTATTTCAGTTTGCTGCCAAACTGTTATATGAGGATGCGAAAACCAAGGAGTCCTTTCCTGTGCTGAAGCTAGTAATATACACAGCCTCTAACTTTAGACTGTGATTAAGACAGGTACCTAGCATCTGTCAAAATCAAATACAGGAAACTTTGATTTGTTTTAGGAAAATAATATAACGGCATATAACGATTCTCTGGGAACTAGATCTTACAAAGGATAAAACGGAAAACGATCTGCTATCTTGCCTAGTCCCTGACTGAATGATACACTCTTCCAACAAGGATGGGTCTACGTTGTTCGTCAACTCCTGTTATGCTGTATTTCTGACACACTTAGGCTATTGTATAAGCCTGAATACCCTGAATAATCCAAAACATGCCTATTCACATGAAGTGCCTTTAAAATAGTTTAGCATAGAATCTCTAGCAGCACTATAAGCCTTCAAAGAATCAAATGGACATGGCAGGAGGTTTGTAGGGAAGCATGTGCAGGAAAGAGTGGAGGACAGTCAAAAAGGGAAAAAGAGTCACAAGAGGAAACTGATAGAATTATTATTAATTTTTGTTTATTTATTTTGAGAGAGAGAGAAACACAGAGACACAGAGAGACAGAGAGAGAGAGAGACAATCCCAAGCAGGCTCTGCATGTCAGTGCACAGCCCGATGCAGGGCTCGAACTCACAAACCGTAAGATCATGACCTGAGCCGAAGTCAGACACTTAGCCTAGTGAGCCACCCATGCGTCCCTATTATTATTTTTTAAACAAAGCACTTAAACTCACCTTTTTCATCTTGTACCACACATTCAGTTTTCTCTGGACAATGTTTAGGTGCCACCACAGTTGCTATCTCTTGAACATCTTTCATTAAAACATCACTATCTATTTTAAGAATACTTTTAAGTCTGCTGAGTTCCTTTGGGGCATTCTTTTTTCTCTTTTCGGCACGCATCTTCCTTTTCCACTTACTCCGTAAGCTTTTAGCCATATTTTACCTGGAAAGCTGACAGAAATACATACACAAAAGCAAAAATTTATACTTTTAAAAAAAGAAGGGCAAATCCTTGGAAAACCAGGTCAAAAGGTATCTCTACAAAACATGAACAAACGAAAGGTAACACACTTCACTCTGTTCATGATTTATGATGGCATAATGCACAAATTATGGGAGAATCAACATTGCATATACAGCCATTAAGTAACAAGAGCACCAAATCAAACTCCCTGTGGTCACTGGCAAACTGTAAGTCAAGCCAATTCTGAAAGCTCCTGGAGTTTCCATACAAGATGCAGAAACTGAATTTCCCCCAAAATGCAAAGAGCATCATCACCTTACATTTATGCAACAACTTACAAATTACAAAATGTTTTTATAGGTATCTTTTAACTTGACTGCCTCTGAGCTTATAGGACACCTTACCCCAGTCTTCCTCATTATGCTCCCCTCAATTCAATCTACCTAATTTTTTTTTAACTGTTTATTTTTGAGAGAGAGTAAGCATGTGCATGGGAGGGGCACAGAGGGAGAGGGAGACAGAGGATCCCTAATAGGCTCTGTGCTGACAGCAGAGAGCCTGATGCGGGGCTCAAACCCACAAACCGTGACATCGTGACAGGAGCCAACGGTGGATGCTTAACCGACTGAGCCACCCAAGTGCCCTTCAATTTCGCTATTTTAAACTTGTCCATATCCACTCTTGCTGTTCATCTGTTAGCCCCAGCCCTAAATCCTCCAAAAGGCAGTTAGTGTGAGCTTTTAAAAACTTAGAGCTTTCCATAGTCTTTCATGGAATTCTTTAATGATATCCCACCTCATATTCAAGATCTACAAGACTATTTGTGACTTTCAACTCTATTTCATCTCAGGCTCCAAGCTCCACCCCATCCCCAAGTACCAATTACATCGGAGAAAAAGCTCAATCAGTGACAACCCAGGCACAGTATGGGGAGGTGAGAGGGAATGGGAAGGAAGGAATTCTAGGTATTATAAAGGGTTAGGAGGAAGGCTTTTGAGAGTGATTTATAACACAATCTTGATTGCACTGATGGACGTTTGTATACATATATCAAAACTTACACTGGGATGCCTGGGTGGCTCAGTCAGTTGAGCATCGACTCTTGATTTCGGCTCAGGAAATGACCTCATGGTTGATGAGTTCCAGTCCCCCTCAACCTCCATGGGCTCTGGGCTAACAGCGACAGCTTGCTTGGGATTCTGTCTCCCTCTCTCTCTGTCTTCCCCCTGCTCTCTCTCTTTCCCTCTCTCAAATAAACAGCCATAAAAAAAAAAAAAAAAACTTATATTACACACAATAAACATGTGCAATTTAACAGATCATACATCAATCAAGCAGTTAAATAAAACGTTAAGACATGATTTTGAAACAAAAAAAAAAAAAGAAAAAAATTTTTCAAAGTCCAAACTATCTCCACTTTAGCACCTTTACAATTTGCTGCTTCCATGCCTGGGAATGACCTTCCCAAAGCTTGCTCCTTCACTTAAGTACCACAGAAAGGGTTTCTCTGACGACCCCCCCCCCCGCCCCGCCTCGTAAGCTTCCCTTCTACTCTCCACCACACCATCCTTTTCTTTCCTTTTAAATACGTATTACATTCTGAAATTTAGTTTATTTTCTGTCATCCCGGGGGACTTCGGGGACCCCGAAGGCAGGCGCTAACTAAATGGGTCTCGTTCACCACTGGATCCCCCAACGCACGGCGCATTTGTTGAATGGATAACTAACAGTTAACAGTTTGAGGACCACAACCAGCAACCACAAACTCACGGTCCCCCTGCCTACAACAATCCAAGCCTGCGAGGGGCAAGAACAGAGGAGTTGCGGTAAACAACTTTGAAGGCCCAGGTTAACCCGAGCAAGACTACCGACAAAGGAGGGCTCCACCTCGCACAGAGCACGGGGAAGCCCGAGGGCCACCACCAACACCACAGGAGACTCTCGTTCCTGACGGAGGGCTGCGTCTCGGGCCGGGCTCAACCTTGCCCAGAGACGGACCGGGCTTGAGATGAGATTCTCTACGGGCGACAGTTTAGATTCCCAAGTCCCAGGCCCCACTGGACCCGGAAAGCAGACAACTCACCAGGAAAGTCAGAAACTCGCAGATGGCACGCAGACCACGCTGACCGGAAGCCTCCACACTTCCGCCTTCCTGCCGGTGCCCTCCACGCACTCCCAGGAGCCCCGGACGGGCGCGCTGCATGCCGGGAGCCAAGATGCCCCGGAAGGCCTCGAGGGGCAGGGCCTTCTGGAGTCTGGCGCTGACGCACTTCCTCCCTCTGATGGGAGAGCGGTTTTAGGAGCTTGGCTCCTCACCTGTGGGTTCCCAAAAGGGATTTGGACATTGCGGAAAATCCGGACGGCTGTTGGGGCGCCAGCTAGACCAGTTTCCCGATCGTGACCGGGGTATCTCCGACACGCTGACACAAACAGTGATCCTGGCCAGGTGACCCTGCCTGCCCAGTAGTGAGCCCAGAGTCTCCGTTTACATCTCAGGTCCCACATCACCATTCACACGATACTCTTGGATTTCCTTAGACTGAATCGTTCCAGACACGTGTTCTTCTAGAAGGGAAACTGAAATCTTTATTTGCAGCCCTTACGTTTTCCCATCACGGGTGATGATCTCACGTATGTACACATTTGTCAAAACTTACCTATTGTACACGTTAAATGCGCGATTTATTGTATGTCCATTATACCTCAATTTTTTTTTAACCAAAAACCCTCTCCCATCCCAAAGACAAATTCAAAAGGTAAAATGATCATACTGATTCAGTTCAACCAATTTTTACCTGGCTAACAATAATTTAATGTAAACCAGACATAAGTCTTAGGTGATGGTCACAAACACCAGTTTATTATTATTATTATTATTATTATTATTATTATTATTATTCTTTTACATATGCTACTAATAGCATAGGCTTTGGAACCAGACATGTCTTGTGTTGCATTTTTGGTTCCAACACTTCCTTGTGAGTAATAAAAGTAAGTATCTCAGAGCCCGGAATGCCTTATCCATAGACTCCAGCTAATACATACAACCCAGTTGATCCTAGGTAGTGATACAGAGCTCAACAAATGGTAGCTTTTATAATTTTTTACATAACCTCAAACATGCACAGTACCGTTTCTTTTTTCTTTATTTATTCTGAGAGCGAGTGAGTGAGAGGGGCAGAGAGGGAGGAGAATCCGAAGCAGGGTCCCGGCTTTCAGCACAGAGCCAGAAGCAGGGCTCAATCTCACAAACTGAAATCATGACCTGAGCCGAAATCAAGAATTGGTTGCTCAACCAACCGAGCCACCCAGGGGTCCCACAGTACTGTTTCTAAACTGTTATTTCCCAGAGATTTATAACATATGCTAAAAAAAAAAAAACAAAAACAGGAAATTGTCTTTAATGAGGTCTAGTAAATTCATATCTGGTTGCTAGAAAAGGAAAGTTCTAAGAAAATTTGTGTGTACCTTCTTTCTTTAAATTTGTGTCCCCGAAGAAACCCTGCAACATATGGAAAGTAGTACACTCAGAATACAGCAGGCTTTTTTAAGTGGCTGACAAACTCTTAACATGTGATAAATAAAAAAGCAGCACACATTAGAAACCTGCTTTCTGGGGCGCCTGGGTGACTCAGTCGCTTCTGATTCTGTGTCTCCCTCTCTCTTTCTGCCGTTCCCCCACTCACACTCTGTCTCTCTCTCTCAAAAACAAATAAACATTAAAAAAGTTAAAAAAAAAAAAAAAACCAACCTGCTTTCTTTAAATAAGCCTTTACAAAGCAAGTGAATTTCTATCTTACAAGTTAACCATAGATCTTAGCTGCCTCTCCCAAAAATACACGTTCACATTGCATTTTAGAGAAAGCTCATGGGCAGTCCTAATTAACTGCATCTCTCTTAATAAACCAGGCCAAGGAGTGCCTGTGTGGCTCAGTAGGTTAAGCGTCTCCAACTTCAGCTCAGGTCATGATCTCGCAGTTTGTGAGTTTGAGCCCCGTGTCGGGCTCTGTGCTGACAGCTCAAAGCCTGGAGCCTGCATCAGATTCAGTGTCCCCCTCCCTCTGCGCCCCTCCCCCATTCATGCTGTGTCTCTTTAAAAAATGTGTAAATATACCAAAAAAAAAAAAGTTTTTAAATAACAAACCAGGCCAAGACTTGAAGACGCCTGGCACCAGAAGAGAGAAAAATTTACCTATTGTGAAAATGTCATGGTGTTAAGTATATTCTGCAGTACTAATACTTTAAAAAGCTGAATGGTGAGCTGCGTTACTGGAAAAAAAAAAAAACCAACTTGTAAATTTATGTTCCTCACCGGTTTGTATAAAAGCAGTTCTAACAATAAATAAGTGGCCTTAGTATATTTAAAAATCTATAATTAATTCCCTCATTCATACATTTGAGTATGCACTCTGTGACAGGCTCTATGTTGGGTATATGAAGATGACTGAAACTAAACTACCAGCTTCAGGAAACTTAAGGCCCCTGATGGAGGGACAAGGCTTACAGGTCGAACTGAACATTGCTTCAGCTCCCCTCCAGAGCCGGAAGGAGCCCCCTGGAATGGAGGTACGTGTGTAGCACTGAATACAGGCTAGGAAGTGGACCAGTTCTCCTTCTTAAAGGCATGCCAAACAAGCACCAGCCAGTAGGCCCTCTGCAGCCAGGCCTCTCCCATGGAACTCCCAGTCTGACCACTCACTCAGTGAGGACTGCAAAG
Organism: Puma concolor; assembly: GCF_028749965.1. NCBI lineage: Eukaryota > Metazoa > Chordata > Mammalia > Carnivora > Felidae > Puma > Puma concolor. The sequence continues at coordinate 51,263,270 of NC_141673.1, read as the reverse complement.
CCTTCTGGGATTCAGACAGTGACGCCATGTTGCCCAGACCCCAGGTGATAGGGACTTCAAGGCAAAGCTCTACAAAGATGAACAGGCAAAAAGAGCCCGAGTTCCCAGCTGTTCCAAAAAGGCCCACAGCTGGCTGCTGATACCACTAGTCCCCAGAAGTGCATCAAGTGGATCAAAGCCTGGGGTGAGACCTGCAGAAAAAAAAAATGTAGGCAGGCAGACAGGGCCCACCGCACCTTTCCCAAGAATACATTCAATAGAAACAGCTCTCAGATACTGCTCTCTCCCCATTTTCCTCCTGCCTCTGGCTGTACTTTGTACCTTGCGTGTGGAGTTGCTGGTCACTCTGTCCAAGTCCTGCTAATTCCATTTTTTAAAGCATTTCTGGAGTCTGCATATTTTCACCTTTGTTATGAAAAATTGGACGTTGCATGCACCCTTTTATCCAGCAATTCCGCTTCTAAGTATATTTCCCTATCTTGGCAAACTCCTACCTATGCACCCTGGGAGATATACAGGGACACACGTAGCAGCACTGATTTTGCCAGTAAAAAAGAAGGAACCATATAAAAATGTTTGCCAGAAGAATGTATGAATAACTATAGTTCATTTATGAAACATAGCCTACATCAGTGTTTTTCAAACTTCTTGGTCTTGTGATCTCTTCACACTCTTAGAAATTCAACATTTGTCGTATCAGAAATTAAAACAATTTCTTACACTTATTTGTCATTTAAAAAAGATGTATGAATTACATGTCTACATTATGTTTATTTAAAATAAACTACTGAAAAGAACAGCATTGTTTTCCATTTTTTTAAATGTCAAATCTGTTTTTGCTTATTTAGTATCTTTAGTTACAATTCAGTACATTCTGCCTTTGGATGGCCAATAATAATTAACAATAGTAGCTGACATTAACTAACACTTATATGATATATCCATCTCATTTAAACCTTGTAACAGCCCAGTAAGGTAGATATTATTACTCCCATTAGAAAGATGAGACAAAGACCTAGATAAGAAAGGATAACTAACTTGTCAAAAATCACATAATCAGTTGGTTGCATAGCAAGGATTCCAATTTCAGTGCTCTTACCCCCTATACTATGTTAAACTTGAGTAGAGCACCATACAATTGGGTATTCAACAACTAACTGGTAATGATGGAGTCAAATTTACACCGAAAACTCACCAGAAGCTAAATCTGTATTACTAATTTATTTCAACTTAATAGCTGGGAAATGATGCTTCATGGAGGTTATGGGCCAAGTTGTGTCCCCCAAAATTCGTATCTCCCTTAGTCTACCTGAGCTGCCATAACAAAATACTAGAGACTGGGTAGTTATAAACAACAGAAATTTATTTTTCACAGTCTGGAGGCTGGGAAGTCCCAGATCAAGGTGCTGGCAGATTCAGTATCTAGTTAAAGGCCCTCTACCTGGTTCATTGACTGTGTCTTTTCACTGCTACCTCATGTGACAGAAAGGGTGAGGAATCTCTGTGGGATCACTTTTGTAAGAGTACCAATCCCCTTCATGAAAGCACCATTCTCATGACCTAAGCATGTCCCAGAAGCCCTACCTCCTCATATCATCACACTGGGCATTAAGTTTCAAACTGTGAATGGAGGGTGGGGAGGGCACAAGCATTCTAAATTACTACAAGGTACTCACCCCTAGTACCTCAGAATGGGACCACATTTGGAGACAGGGTCTTTAAAGAGGTATTAAGGTAAAATGAGTTCAGTAGGGTGGGCCCTAATCCAATATTAACTGTGTCCTTGTAAGAAGAAGAAATTTGGACACAGACAAGTACAGAGAGAGAAAACCATGTAAAAACACAAGGAGACAATGACCATCTGCCAGCCAAGAGAGAGACCCCAGAAGAAACCAATCCATGATCTCAGACTTCTAGCTTCCAGAACTGGGAGAAAATTATTTTCTTTTTAAGCCACCCAGTCTGCGGTACTTTGTTACGGCACCCTAGCAAACTAGTACAGTGAAGGAATCTGCCAGAGTTTGCTTGGCCACTGGTACACTGCTGTAATTTTTAAATGAAACCTGTACTTAATGTCAAATTTTATGTCAAAAATCTGACTTTCAAGAAGACATCTAACTTTCAGTATACTTTATAAATGAAATGTCATTAACACTTTAATTTTAATATAATGTGGAATAATTCTGCAGAATTTATCTTTTTTGCTTTTTCCTTTCTAAGTAAGATTAAAATTTCCTAGTAAAAGGAAACTTATACTTTATAATGGTGAGGACACAAGTACTTTAAAATCAAAATCAATTCTAATGTTAATTAAGGAAAAATTTACATAAAGTCACTAGAAGATCAATTGATAGTCTTATCTACTCAAGAAATTATTTTTGAGTTGCAGATAAACAATCTCTATATGGCAAATTTAGGATTGAAAAAACTGAAAAAGAGAATTTTGGTATCTCTTTCCTGAGATTCTAAATCAAGAATTTAGAAATGAGATATCATAAAGAATAGTTAAGATTTATATTACTAGAATATAATCTAGTAATTATATATTTATCATATATATGCATATAATTATAATTACTATTATAATTACTACTATATAACAGTAATACAGAGATTGCTATTATACTATAGTATAATACTGTACTATAATATTCTATATATATTATACTATAGTATAATATTATACTATATTATAGCAATGGCTCAGAAGTACATAGCATATACATAAAGTCACAAAAGTATTTACTAGTTAATTATATCCCAAACTTTATTACTTAATGAAACAGTTTCCAAACATTGCTCTCAATCACTTTTTATTAACTGCTTCCAAAAACCGCAACAGATGCAGGAATAGATTGATGACATCCAAGTAGAGGCTGATGGCAGCTAATACATACTCTTCAGGTGACAGCCTATGCATCAGGGAGTGTGTGTCACAGATGATGAATCCGCAGAAAAGAAGGGCTCCCACAGCAGCCAAGACCAACTCCACTGTTTCGTTATAGAAAAATAACTACAGGCAAGATATTAATAAGTTTGTATTTAAGAACGATATTAAGAATACTTGAGTTACTTGCTCTGAAGTTACACATGGTATGTACATATTTAATAATGCTTTACAACTTTAAATACAAATGTTAAACATAGAAAAAGGCCAGGCAAGTCCATCATCATCTCTGTTGGATGAAAGGATGAATGGATGAATCGATGGATATCCTCCCTTCTATTAAATTACCCACCTGACTTTGAACAGTAGCATTCCAAATATAAATCATTTAAAAGTAGATTTCTCTTTCAGAATTATACGTGTCACTTGGAGGTGAGCAATTACAAGTGAGGGCCTCTTTCTATGTAATTTAACTGATATGTTCATCTTTCTTTCAATCCATAATACTAATTAACATAAGACCCTAGTTTTTTAAAAGGTAATTTTTAAGTCATTTTACATACAAGTGTTCCAAAAAATTATAACCAAGTATCCTATCACAAGAGTACCTCTTATAGCTTTTCAAGATTATTTATATTGACATGGCCAGAAGTAAATTTCAAGTTAGCATTTGAAAACAACTTACCTTCAAGATTCCAGACAAGCACAAAATCCACAAAACAGCAAACAGTCTATAAAAACAAAATATTAGTGATTTAGAATATTGTTCCCTACCAAAAAACTATGTAAATTGATGCAACATTTTCTGAAAAAAAAAAAAAAAAAAAAAAAAAAAAAAAAAATACATCCATCCTGACAGTTGCCAAAGAATAAGTGAACTATAAGAGTTCATAAACAGGGGCACCTGAGTGGCTCAGTTGGTTAAGCATCCAACTCTTGATTTCAGCTCAGATCACGATCTCACAGTTTGTGCGATCGAGCCCCTCGTCGGGTTCTGCACTAACAGCACAGATTCTGCTTGGGATTCTGTCTCTCTCTCCCCCCTAACTTGTGCCCTCGTGCATTCTCTCTCTCCCAAAATAAATAAACTTAAAAAAGAGTTCATAAACATACAATGAATACTGTAGAATACTCAGAAATTGAAAAACCAGCTATCGATTCAACATTTGTTTTTATGGTGAACAAAACTAGATTAAAGTACCATTTTTAAGGTTTTCAATTGGAACACCAAAAAAACACTGATATAAGCAGAAATATCATTAGAAGCATTTTAAGCCAGAAATCAATAAAACTTTTAGAACAATGAACAAATAAAACATAACTATTTTTAAACCAAATAACAGTGTCAAATTAGTCTGTGAATATGCATATCTATCAAAGTTCCCAATGTACTATTTTATTCTAATGTATTATAGAACTTACTTTATGCACATAAATTTACCACTGCTATAATTTCATGAGTTACCACTCATACATATTATATATGATGTATAATGAGGTATTATAAAGTATAAACATACGACACAGGACATCTAAGCAGTCAGTCCTTTGTCATCAGATATGCGATGTGAATACACATCTGCTGCTTTAGGTCACGAGGAAGTACTGGGGTCAAATGTACCCTTCTTCCTTAAGTAAAAAACACACAAAACATGAAATAACCGTTTTCAGTCCCTGAACAGCAAACAGCATGGCACAGTAGTTCCTGAGATAAGGGAAACAGAAGAGGTAAGCTCTATAAGTGACCCAGCTGGAAAAGAGTTTCCGAACCACAGTGTAGGGACAAGAACCCATATGAAGCCCTCTGGTCTCCCTGAATTGAGGAGGTGAGAATTCAGAAGTCAGAGAGGCCCACATGGCTAGAATTCGCAGAGCGAAGTTCCAGAAAGGAGAAAGCTGTACAGAGAGCTAGTTGGCTCTGGTGATATGCAGAGAGTCCCCTTTAAGTCTTTAGCTGAGCACAGATCAATGCATACTCGTGAGGAAGTGACAAAGGCTGGGGAAAGAGAAGCAGGCAGAACAATCCTCAGAGCCCAAACGGGAACAGGAATAAGTTCGCCCTAACCAAAGTGGAAAGACCTCCTAAGACGTGGGGTTTGAATAATTCTTAGAAAGATACTGTCTCAACAGTGGGACCAAATTAGCCCTAACCTAAACACTGTTCTGGACCCACCTAACAGTGCTTAAAAACAAGCATCAAAAGGTTCAGGCAGTTTCCAAGGAACTTAACAGCTTAAGAGAAGAATAAAACCAAAGATATTTAAAGGAAAGAAAAAAATCAACACCCAACAATATAAAATTTACAATGACAAGCATCTAATAAAAAATTAAAAGGCATGCAAAAGAACCAGGAAATATGACCTATAACAATGAGAAAAATCAATCAATATAAATAAATTCAGAAATGACACAATGATAGAATTAGTAAATGACATTAAAAAATATATTCCATATGTTCAAGGAGTTAGAGGAAAGCATCACCATGAGAAGACAAGGGGAAGATATATATTTTTAAGACGCAAACTCAACTGAATTTCCATAAATGAAAAATATGTCAAAAGAAAAATATTCTGGTTGGAATTAACAGCAGATTAGACACTAAAGAAGAACACATTACCAAATTAAAAGTAGCAACAGAAATGAACCAAAACGAATCACAGAGAGAAAACCGAGGAGAAAAAATAAATAAATAAACCGAGTATCCATGAACTGTGGGACAACATCAAGAAGCCTAACGTATATGCTGATCTCAACAGAGAAGGCAAAACCTAAAAATGTTTCAAGTAACAGTTCCTGAAAATGTTCCAAACATGATGGAAATTTTAAACTGACAATCCAAGCAGAAGAAACATGAGAAAACTACACCAAGGAGTATCATAATCAAATTACTAAAAATGTTAATCAAATTACTGAAAATTACTGAGAAAATATTAAAGGTAGATGGAGGATAAAAGACATTATGTACAGAGGAACAAAGATAAGAAAGACAGAAGACTTCTTGTCAAGAACTACCTGAACCAGAATACTATGGAATGATATCTTATAAAATATGGAAAACAGGAAAAAAAAAAAATCACCCAAACCTAGAATCCTACACTCCATAAAAATAACATTTAAAAACAAAGGCGAAAAAATATTTTTTCAGACATGCAAAAGTTGAGATCAGAAGGCAGAAGGAAAATATAAGATGGAAATTTGGGTCCACACAAAGAAATGAAGAACAGAAATGACAAATATGTGGGTGAACATAAAAGATTTCATGTATTTTTAAGTCTCCTTAAAGGATAATTTAATGTTTTGAACAAAGATAATATTTTACGAGGTGTGTAACATATGTGGAATTAAAAGTTACAGTAACAATAGCACGAAGGCAGGGGAGAGGACATGTAAGTTTGCTATACAGGAAATGGTATATGACTTAGAGGTAGATGAGGATGATTTAAAGATGTGTACTGTAGGGGGCTCTGACTGGCTCAGGGGGTAAAGCATGAGACTCTTGATCTTGGGGTTGTGAGTTCAAATCCCACGCTGGGTGTAGAGATTACTTAAATAAATTTTTTAAATGTGGAGTAAGAAGAAAACAAACAAATAAATAAACAGTAAAACCTAGAGCAACCCCTACTTAAAAGAGCTATAGCTAATAACTAATAAAGGAGATAAACAATCCGAAGGAAGGAAAAGAGGAAAAAAGGTACAAAGAACAGACAGGACAAACAGCAAGAAAACAAATGCTGAGATAGTGGGCTTAAATTCAATCAGATCAATAATCACATTAAATGTTAGTAGTCTACTCCAATTAATAGCAGAGATGGTCATATTGGATTTAGAAAAAAAAAAAAAAAGCAAGAGCCAACCATATGCTGCCTGTAAGAAAACTATTTTAACTATAAAGCCACAAATCAGCTAACAATTAAATGATGGAAAATGGTTTACCATGCTAACATAATTAAAAGAAAGCTGAGGTATGGGGCGCCTGGGTGGTTCAGTCGGTTAAGCATCCAATCGGCTCAGGTCATGATCTTATTTCATGAGTTCAAGCCCCGCATCAGGCTCTGTGCTGACAGCTCAGAGCCTGGAGCCTGTTTCAGATTTTGTGTCTTCCCCTCTCTCTGCCCCTCCCCTGCTTGTGCTCTCTCTCTGTCTCTCAAAAAATGAATAAATGTTAAAAAAAAAGAAAGCAAGCAAGCAAGCAAGCAAGCTGAGGTAAGTGTATTGATAAAGTACTTTAGGGCACAAATATTACCAGAGATAACTACTACAGAGTAATAAAAGGATCATCAAGAGGACATAACAATCCTAAACGTTTATGCAACTAAAAACAGAACTTCAAAGTAACATGCAGCAAAACTTACAGATATGATGAGAGAATCATACACTAATCCGTACTTGTAGTTGGAGATTTCACTACTACTTTGACATTAATTGGTAGAATGAGCACACAGAAAAGATTGGTTAAGCACACAGAACACTTAAACAACACTATATCAATGAACCTGACTTAACTGACATTCATCAAACACTGATCCAACAGCAACAAAACATACATTCTCTTTTAGTGCACAAAGAACATTTACTACTAAGTATTGTAAGATGACTCTCAATAAATACCTAAGGACTGAAATCATGCAGAATATGTTATTTAACAACAAAATAAAATCAGAAATTAAGTATATAATAGTATCATAACCCAGTGTGGTGAATTGAGGGCATGGTGAGATTCCAGCTCTCAATTCCCTTGCTGGAATAGCCACAAAATTTCTACTGAGACATCTGGAAGACCGAAGTTAGAATGACGTATCATGACAACACATAGTATAGATCCTTCAGGACTGAAATGGACTCAGAACTTGCTTTTCCACACTTAAACCTTAGGAAAACTCCAAAGCTTCTGCACCAAGGAGTATGGGGAAGGTGGCATTAAGAAAGCATCTGAGGTTTTACTCTACTCACAAGCTAATAATGAGGTAGTCTGGCACAGTTTCATGGATGCCCGTAGAAAACATGAGACCCCTAGGTCTGATACAAAGGCGTTTATTACAGCAATAGCAGTTGTTAAAGAACAAGCACAGTAGATTGGTGTTGTCAGAGCAGAGAAATAAGAGAGCTAGTAGAAGGCTGAAGAAAGAAAGTGCGACACTGGCATTTAAGATTTCTTCAGTGGAACAATCCCTAGTGACCACAAAGTCCGCGGTGTAGCCGTGGCAGGGAGATGAAAAGTTGCTGAAGAAGAGGGCCAGACACACTGAGAAGCTAAGGTGATAGATGGGCCTAACATGTGGTGCGATGCTAGAGTCTTTAAACAATGAGGAAAGCTTGGGGTGCCTGGCTGGCTCACGGTACAGCATGCAACTCTTGATCTCGGGGTTGTGAGTCCGAGCCCAACGCTGGGTGTGGCGATAACTTAAAATAACAAAAAATAAAAAGAACGAGGAAGGCCTGAACAAAGGGAATCAGTGGCAATAATGAGGATGATTAGGAAGTATAGAGCCGGACAACATACACCTTAGAGCAATGGATTTCTAGCACACTAAAGAAATAACGAAAGTAGCACTAGGGGACTGAAGCAGTTGGCAATACTAACCCCCTACCCAAACTACATAGGGTGTGTGCGAATGAGCAGCTAGAGAACAATGTTCTCAAGGAGGAATCAAGTTGCAGCTGAAATAAGAATAATATATTATGAAGAGGCTGAAACATAAAGTAAGATTATTTACCAGAACTGGATTTCTAGAGACTATACTAGAACGGATGGGAGACAGGGAGCACATGGAGACCGGCATGAGAAGAAGCAGAGAGCAAATCTTTCACCGTATGTACCACATGAGTATGTATCCACACCACAGCACTAAAAGCAGGAAATGGAAAAAATATTGCCTGTAAATCAAACTCCATTCTAATACAATGATTTAAGCATCTTGCACAATTGTCAGTGTTGGATGACTAGTTGTATCTTATCCCAACAGAGATTTCTGGTAACCTGGATTTCCAGGGGGAAAGAAGGGGATGAAAGAATGTTTTGCCACAGTAGACTTTTGTAACTTTTTAATGTTGTAACAGGAAAAAGGACAGACGATGCTCGGGTGATGATATGCCAACAGGAAGCCATTATGAGCTTAGAAAAGAATATATGCATTCTTACCAGGTGAGGGCAACACTGTACCATTATCCTATATAAAAAGTATCATTCCATATATTTATTAGTTTGAAGAAAGATACAGGTTAATCTAGATAGGTCAAAAAGGCTTTAAAGTTCATGCAGGTATCACCAACACCTGGGTTTCTCCCACAAAGAAGAGAGTGGATGGTCTTGGTAACAATGATGTTAAGACAAAGGCCTGAATAATTTAGTAAGTTCCATAGCATTCATAGAGCATACAAGCCTAGCCTCTCTAGAAAACTGGGTTTGTTTTTTGTTTTTGTTTTTTGTTTGTTTGTTTTTTGACATTCCCGTTCCTTTCAATATAGAGAGGAAGCAAATGACTCAAAGCCACTTTCTGTCTCCCTGTATGTTCTGGGAGTAGAGCCCGGCCTTAACACTCAGAGAGATGACCTCTCATCACCCTCCATTTTAGAAGGCAGTATCCAAAGCTAACAATATAGCACTTATCTTAGGACAACCTATAATGTTAAGGATATTTATCTATCATAGTCATGAATATATAACTTACCCTGCTCCAAATTTGCTGAAATCTCTCTTAGATTGCAGAGTATATGCAGTCAAACCAAGAAATACGGCAGTAGTCAGTATAAATGCTTGCAGAATAATATATATATCATAGAAAGAAACTGTAAAATTAAAAAACACTGATTAAAAATGCACTTAAACATACTCAATTTTATTTTTTTAATTTTTTTTTTCAACGTTTATTTATTTTTTTTGGGACAGAGAGAGACAGAGCATGAACGGGGGAGGGGCAGAGAGAGAGGGAGACCCAGAATCAGAAACAGGGTCCAGGCTCTGAGCCATCAGCCCAGAGCCTGACGCGGGGCTCGAACTCACGGACCGCGAGATCGTGACCTGGCTGAAGTCGGACGCTTAACCGACTGCGCCACCCAGGCGCCCCATAAACATACTCAATTTTAAACAGCGTTTTCCCCTGGCATTTAGCAGAAATGCTGTATTTTCTTCGGTACTACTTGCCAATAAAAATAGAAGACTCTTTATCCAGCCTTGGAAGGTAAAACCACACCCACACTGCAATAAACAGGCTCCAAAATATTCATTCATACAAAATAAAGGGGTCACATCATTATGAAGTTAAAGAGACAACTGGAGAGATATGACACAGCCAGGTGGTTCAGGATTTGGGGGATATGGTGGGATGACTCCCACCATCTCTGTCCCAGCTGAGTTTTATGACGATCTGTGGTGACTGTCCTTTATTGACTTAAGTATCAATAGGGATGAATGGGGTCCTGTGGCTGACGGGGAATCACCGGGCAGTAGCAGCAATTCTAGCAATCACCTGCTTCATTGCATAACCCAGTCCATCAGCCCAAATCAAAGAAACTAGGCAAGAAAAAATACTGGCACTGTCTGGGATTGTCTGCCATTCATCAACCCTGTAGACAATAGGAACCAGCCACTAACTGTGTTATATCCATACCTGCATCATCTTGGAATACAGAAATGGGGGTTTCCTGAATATATACCAAATTCCCTTCTGAAATTTTAGAATGAACATCTGAATTGACCATGGCTATTGTAATTATAACACAACTGCTTAACATTTTAACAAAATGCTAAATTGTAACCTCTTTAAAGGAGGTTAAGTACTTTCAACCAAAACCATTTCAGTAATTTTTAATTTTTCAGGGATTAATTTCTATTCTTAAATACTACATATAGAATTTCTCTATTTCTAGGGTGCCTGGGTGGCTCAGTTGGTTAAGCGTCCAACTTCGGCTCAGGTCATGATCTCACGGTCTGTGAGTTCGAGCCCTGCGTCGGGCTCTGTGCTGACAGCTCAGGGCCTGGAGCCTGCTTCAGATTCTGTGTCTCCCTCTCTCTCTGCCCCTCCCCTGCTCATGCTCTGTCTCTCTCTGTCTCAAAAATAAATAAAAACATTTTAAAAAATTAAAAAAAAAGAATTTCTCTATTTCTATCATTATAGGATCAGGAAGGTGAATGCAGAGAAGGAAAAACATGAAGTTATCTTGTCAACAATTTTAGAATGAGATTAGGTGGAAAGGATATTATAATTAATGAGGAAAATAAAGTTCTCAGATTATCCCATCTGTGTATGTCCACCCCTATTCCAATAACCCTGAACTAGGAAATCTTTCTCCTATATCCATTACACATGGTGGGAGCCAGGGAAGACAGAGATGGACTTGACAATAACATGAATACATAGTAACATTAATAATAATGTTAATAATAATAAATAATTGGGGCACCTAGGTGGCTCAGTTAACTGTCCAAGCCTTCATTTCGGCTCAGGTCATACCTCACAGTCAGGAGACTCAGCCCCGCCTCGGGCTCTGTGCTAAACAGGGAGCCTGCATAAGGTCCTATCTCCTCTCCCTCCGCCCCACCCCTGCTCACTCATGTGTGTGTGTATGCACGCTCTCTCTCTCTCTCAAAATATAAAAAATTGAAAAATAATTTAGAAAAAGGAAAGGTTCTACCAAAAATAAATATTAACTAAATGTTAATAATACTTCCCCTCTATGTTGAGAAATTTCAATCCTATTTATTTTAGTAGTTATTATTATTGACTTATATTGATTCCTTTATAAAAGAAAGAAGTGGTTACCAAACAATATGTAGATTCAATAAAACTGGCTTAGGTTAAAAGCAACAATGACAAAATAGGAAAAGACAAATATGTTAAACATAATGATTAACAATTAACTATTATTGTAATAGTTAATTCTAACTTTTTTGGTACCCTAGGTTAATCATTTTGAGACTATCTGAATTTTTATTAATATTAAGTCATGGGGACGCCTGGGTGGCTCAGTCGTTTGGACGCCCGACTTCAGCTCGGGTCATGATCTCACAGTTCATGGGTTCAAGCCCCACATTGGGCTCTGTGCTGACAGCTCAGAGCCTGGAGCCTGCTTCGGATTCTGTCTCCCTCTCTCTCTGCCCCTCCCCTGCTTGTGCTCTCTCTCAAAAATGAATAAACATTAAAAAAATTTTTTTAAAAGAACAGTGAGTCATGAAAATTTTTACTTGAGGCATTACATATGATACATCAAATAATTATGACAATTCATTTCTTTTCTTTTTTAAACAGACACTTCTTTCAAATACATATTTAACACCAAATATAAAACAGAATTACCAAGTTTCTTATAGTGCCATTCAATAAAATATGATGTAATAATGAAGCACAGTTCAGTGTAGCAATTTGAGAGGCTCAGCTCATGTGATGAAAATGTATGGCTCAAAATATATTTTATCAGTTCCTCCAAGGCCCCTTTAAATTGGGAAAACATTAGCTGTCTTGTTTTTTATAAATGGATAAACACACATGAATACTGTTCTCCATTCTGCTGTTTTCTTAACTCTTTTCCACTTCCTCTAAGCTTAGTTGAACTACATAAAGTATAAACATTTAATTTTGCTTATATTTTAGGAATTCTTCATCCTATATATTTGAAATATGACATTTCATGAAGTTAAGCTTTAGTCCCAAACACCTTTTTATACAAAAGATTTATCCACATTAAAAAGTTAATGTAACATAAGAGAAGCAGAATTACGGCTTACCAACAAAGGCCACAGTCAGAGCTTCGAATAGTGTCTAAAAAAAGAAACTAAAATTACACAGATGCACATAAAATTTACACTAAATCATGTACATATTCTAATTACTAAGAGTTCAATGTGATTCCATGTTTATGATCTCATTTTAGCTTCAGAGCAGCCTTTGAATTACACAGGACATTTGGTAAGCCCACCATAATGAAAATGAGACCTCAAGGGCACCTGGCTGGCTCAGCTGGAAGAACACATGACTCATGATGTTGGGGTCGTGAATTCGAGCCCCACATAGGGGAGATTACTTAAATAAATAAAGCTTTACAAAAAAGTAAAAAGAAAATGAGACCTCAAAATATTGAGTAGGAGTATTTAGATTCTAATAGTGATCCTTAAACCCTAACTAGAGTTTTCGTATCTGTAACAGGAACAGAATAGTATGGGAAATTCCATTTTTCATACTCTCTGTAAGTAAAAAGAAATTACAAATGATATGCCCATCCGTAAAAACTTCTAGTGGCACACACACCTAGGAAGAATAAGATATTTAGGTAGCACTTTGGTGTGGCAGTCCTGAAACTGTCTCCCAGTATTCTCTCCTTCTTCGCTAGTAACAGAATTTTTACCTGGACGCATAGCTGTTCAGGTTAAACATTACATTTCTCAGCTTCCCCTGCAGCTAGATCTGGTCATAGGACTTTATTGTAGCTAATAGAATGTGGGTGGAGAGGTATACAACTACTAAAAACAAAGGGGCTTGCTCTTCCCTTTATCTTCTCATTTAAAGAAAAAACTTTTTTAACGTTTATTCACTTTTGAGACAGACAGAGCATGAGCGGGGAAGGGGCAGAGAGAGAGGGAGACACAGAATCTGAAGCGGGCTCCAGGCTCGGAGCTGTCAGCACAGAGCCTGACGCGGGGCTCGAACTCACAAACTGTGAGAACTGAGCCACCCAAGCGCCCCTCTCATTTTTTTTTTTTTTAAATAACTGGATGGAATGTGGATATTGGCAGTGAGCTAACTTATGCCACACAATGCTTAAGGAGTACTTGAACTTCAGCAAGTGTCTGTGCCCCTGACAACTTAACTAAACAGTCATGCAGATTTTTACATGAACAAGAAGTAAGCCATCTTGCTTCCCCCATGTCACATGCAGCTGAACTCATATCCTAATACAAGATTTAGGGACATTGAGTCTTAATCCTCCAGCTTCTCTTTCTCCTTAACTACAGGCCTGTTTCATCTGCCATGCTTACTCTAGTTAGATTTTACCAACTATCTGATTAGACCGTATCACAAAGCCAAGCCAGAAGTAACAAGCAGTGGCTGTATACTCATAGTCCTGGGAGAAGCCCTCCCTGTAACTCTCCCCACCTGAAATCAAGAAATCTAACAGAACTAGAGCAAAAATGGCATTAGAAATGGGCACACACGTGGAGGCAATGAAGCCACCGCCCCATTTTGTCATAATGCTGTTGGCAGCGTCAGGGAAGTGGTAGCAAAAGATGATAGAAAGATTTTTTTTTTTCTGGGCAAATATGATTGTACCACTTTCCTGATACTTGTGACATGACTTGAGGTAAGAAATCCTACCCCCTACTCAAGTATCCAAAGGAAACGGGACAGGATGAACAGGAGAAAAGATAAGACTAGGAAAACATACCACCACCCCAAATAATGCCCTCTTTTAAGTATGTGAACACACACACACACATACACACACACACACACACCCTTCTAAAACAAGATAAGATCCACCTCCTTGCTTACTTTGGTAGAGCAGGACAAAGTAACCTCGTATCAGAGGTCTCTGAATAATCTGAAATGTATTTTACATGCTTCCTTAGTTGTTCACCCATTTTTAGCTATGGGTATAGGAATAAGTGATCACCTTGCCCACAAGCATTTGGCTAATGCTTTTCTAGTAGGTTCTCTCTCTGCTGGACAAAAGTCAGTCCATACCAGAGAGAAATCAACCACAGTCTTTTTGAAAGGAGGCTGGCTTTATATAGAGTTGAAGAGGAACTCCATATGACAGGTTCTTTTTATGACCCTCTCTCTCTCCTAGGACAAAGATGACTGGGGCAGGAGTTGGTATCTAACCCTAGGACTACCAACCCGTGTATTGGTTAACAACCTACAATGTGACCTGTGCCAATAATAAGCAGTGCCAATCAGATTCTTTCTCACTTGGGAATCTAAACTTAGAGAAAGAAGTTATGGCAGCAGGAGCTAAAGCTAAAGGTTAATGAACCATATGAGGGCCCACAATGCACCATAAAAAACTAAAGATAGCAGGGGCGCCTGGGTGGCTCAGTTGGTTAAGCGTCTGACTCTTGATCTCAGCTCAGGTCATGATCTCAGTGTGTGAGTTAGAGCCCCTCATCAGGCTCCGTGCTTACGGTGCAGCTGACAGTGCAGAGCCTGCTTGAGATGCTCTCTTTCTTCTCTCTCTCTCTCTGCCCTTACCCCACTTGCTCTCTCTCTTAAAAATAAATAAATAAACTTAAAAAAAAATAACTAAAGACAGCAAAGAGGAAAACTATGTGTAAGGACAACTGTAAGGCAGAAAAGAGATGTTACAGAAGGGGGAAGAGACTCCCAATTCTTGCTTCGAATTCCCTACAATAGCATCATTCCTGGAAGCTTCCTCTAGTGTTCCTTGTCTAATTCTTAAGGCCACTTCTTGGGGGGTTCCCAAGCTCTTATAAACTTCACATTACTTGAGATAACTTGGGTTAGGGTTCTGATACCTGGCAAACAAAAGAACCTAAGATTTAAATGAATAACCTGTCCTATAATTGAAGTTTCTAAAGTCATGAGCTTTTGTTTCATCATATTAACATAAACTTGTTACCAGAATTCACAAACTTTCTTTAGTTTAAAGCATTTTAATCTGGTAAATAGCATTTTCACTCTTATTTGACGATAAAATTAGCATTAGTTTGAAATGTTTTGAAGTAAATTTTTAGGTTAGAACCCAAAGTCATATTGGATACGAGAACAAGAAAAATAATTTAAAAGATATATAACTTGAGCCTTACAACTCATTCTGGTCATATTATAGGATTGGGTTTTAATAGGTAGTAGTTTGGGTTTTAATTTTCACAAACATCTAAACAAACATGACCTAAAGTTAAGTTCCCCAATTATGATTTTATTTATTTATTTATTTATTTATTTATTTATTTAGCAAGAGAGAGCACAAGCAGGGGAGGGGCAAAGAGAATGTGAGAGAAAGAGAATCCCAAGCGAGCTCCATGAGCCCAATGCTGGGCTTGAACTCATGAATCTATGAGATCATGACCTGAGCTGAAACGCAGTCAGACACTTAACTGACTAAGCCACCCAGGCTCCCCTCCCCAATGATGATTTTAAAACAAATTAGTAGGGGCGCCTGGGTGGCGCAGTCGGTTAAGCGTCCGACTTCAGCCAGGTCACGATCTCACGGTCCGGGAGTTCGAGCCCCGCGTCGGGCTCTGGGCTGATGGCTCAGAGCCTGGAGCCTGTTTCTGATTCTGTGTCTCCCTCTCTCTCTGCCCCTCCCCCATTCATGCTCTGTCTCTCTCTGTCCCAAAAATAAATAAACGTTGAAAAAAAAAAAAAAAAAAATTTTAAAACAAATTAGTAGAGCACATCAAGTGAGCAAAATGGTCCTTTAAAAGAACAGAGTAGTAAGATAAAAATAACACTGAGGGGGTGTCTGAGTGGCTCAGTCAGTTGAGTGTCTGATTTTGGCTCAGGTCATGATCTCACAATTCATGCATTTGAGCCCCACGCGTGGGGCTCTGTGCTGACAGCTTGGAGCCTGGAGCCTGCTTTGGATTCTGTGTCTCCTCCTCTGCCCTTCCCCAACTCATGCTTGCTCTTTTTCCTTCTCTCTCTCTCAAAAATAAACATTGGAAAGAAATTAAAAAATAAGTAACACTGAGGAGTTAATCATAAAGATTTGAATTTAAGGTCTATGAAATTAAGGCTATAATTTTTTTCTCAAGGAAATCACAGAATATTAGGGATACAAAGTATCACAGGGATAATCTACTCTAACATTTTCATTTTACATATGAGCTAACTAGGTACAGAAAGGCTAAACACCCTGCCAAATGTCACATAACCAGATGGTGGCAAAGCCAAGTCATGAGAGTCCAATTCATTATTCTTTTCCATTATGTCATAATATCGATAGAAAAAAAAAAAAAAAACCTTTGAAACTGACAAAGGTTGGGGCGCCTGGGTGGCGCAGTCGGTTAAGCGTCCGACTTCAGTCAGGTCACGATCTTGCGGTCCGTGAGTTCGAGCCCCGCGTCAGGATCTGGGCTGATGGCCCAGAGCCTGGAGCCTGTTTCCGATTCTGTGTCTCCCTCTCTCTCTGCCCCTCCCCCGTTCATGCTCTGTCTCTCTCTGTCCCAAAAATAAATAAAAAACGTTGAAAAAAAAAATTACAAAAAAAAAAGAAACTGACAAAGGTTAATTTTAAAAGACTAGAAAGTTACAAGTAATATCCTAAGATATTTGAATTTATTAAAAACTCATTACTTTTGTTTTGCTACTATTCATTACATATGTACTTGCACTCAATAAAATAAAGAAAGTTAAAACACAAGAATAAAACGTTAAAGTAACAGATACTGCCAAAATACTCACAAATCCAAAAAGCAGGTACAGGTTAAGGGGATGCTTATGTCTGTTTACAGTCAATGCTAAAATCAAACCCAAAGATCCAAGGGCAAACACCAAAATTAAGGCAGGACTAAAAGACATAAAATTAAAAGCATTTTTAAGCTTAAGAACAGTATAAATAGTATTAACCAATAGAATAAAATCTGTCTGTTGTATTTGTGTGTATTTGTGGTGTGGAAGGAACCACACCAAACTGTCAAAAGAAACTATTTTTCCATTCAGGGAATTTGAGGAGTGTGAGCTGGGAAAGAGCAGCAGGACAAAGAAAAGAGCCCATAATAAATGGGGAGTACTTTTCCTTTTTACTTCAGGAACTTTTAGCATATTTGAATATTTTTGCAATTAGCATACTGCTTTTTAAAACTGACATAAAGAATAGCTATTAAATAATAAACAAATTTTATATACATCTACTATGTAGCTATCATTTAAATTAAAGGACTTTACCTCAAATAGCAAACTAATTTTTTTGTAGGGGAAGTGATGATAGAAATTGTCTACTTCCGAGAAAATATTCATTCTTTCTTTTTCCTTTCTTAACGTTTGATTTATTTTAGAGAGAGACACAGTGTATGAGCAGGGGAGAGGCAAAGAGAGAGACACAGAATCCGAAGCAGGATGCGAGCTGTCAGCGCAGTTTGGTGCGGGGCTCGAACTCATGAACGGTGAGATCGTGACCTGAGCTGAAGTTGGACGCTTAACCAACTGAGCCACCCAGGTGCCCATATTTTTCCTTTAATACAAAAAAATCTACATAACTTTTAGCTATGGAAATAATTACTTTGGAGGTCAAATCTTAAATTAGGGATGAACCACATGAAGCTCCTTTGGAAATTTCTCAGTGAAATTATCCTAGTCATGAGCCAACACCAAGATAAGTTAAACACACGGTTATTAGTGCTTATTCAAGCACTGTCTTAGGCTTTGAGGACTGGGCATAAGTATAATAAAAGCAAAAAAATTAAAATTCAAAACTGCATACAGTAGAGATGCCTGGGTAGCTGGGTCGGTTAAGCGACCAACTCTTGATTTTGGTTTAGGTCAAGATCTCATGGTTCATTGGTTCGAGCCCTGCATCAGGCTGTGCTGATGATAGTGTGGAGCCTACTTGGGATTCTCTCTCCCTATCTCTTGCTGACCCTCCCCTGCTCATGCTCTCTCTCTTTCTCTCAAAATAAATAAACTTAAAAAAACCTGCATATAGTAAAAATTCTTAATTTCATCAGAAGATGAAAATTTAACACTACAAAACTGTCAGCTAAAAAGTTCAGAGGTAAGTACCATGTTGCAGAACCTTTTCTTTATCAGAACTAGTCTTACTCATAAGAGTTAATAATGAACCTTTTTTACATTCTAACCTCAGAAGTTAATAGAGGAAAAAGCGAACTTTGCTTATAATATGCCCTTTCGATCATAAGCAGCAGCAGAAAATGACTCAAAATCATCTTATCACCTTACCTCTCATGTACAAATGTCCGTATAGACTCAAAGTATAAAAAAAAAGAAGATGTCACTGTAGTTAAGAGAACTTGCAGAGAAAGGATGCTGTAGACTTTTCTTAGAAAGCCTGAAAAAGAAAATAATTACACATGACAGTATTCTTAAGCATTTATCACAGAACAGCAGGAACAAATATGTTCTTAGAAACATTAAATTTTTTATATAATCTGTAAATCTTAATGCAAATAATGTAGTGTGTAATTTAAACTAAAAACAAAAACACTTCCAAAGAAATCACAAACTGTAAATGATAACTATCCTTCAAGAAGCATGAGTCTAAAAAAAATTAATAGGCCAGAATAAAAATGTTTTCAACCATGGGTGGTCTGGCTGGTTCAGTAGGTAGAGTATGTGACTCTTGATCTCAGAGTTTTTTTTTTAAGTTCGATCCCCATGTTGGGCATAGAGCTTACGAAAGAAAGAAAGAAGAAAGAAAGAAAGAAAGAAAGAAAGAAAGAAAGAAAGAAAGAAAGAAAGAAAGAAAGAAAGAAAGAAAGAAAGAAAGAAAGAAAGAAAGAAAGAAAGAAAGAAAGAAGAAAAGAAAAGAAAATGTTTTCATCAAAAGGAAAAGAAAGTATAAAACACTGTTTGTACACAGCAGCATAAACAAAGCAAAAGATTACAAACAGAACATTTCCAAACAACAAATCTATCTTGAAACTGAAAAGCTAGAATAGAAAGCATATGGTTAGATACAAATTTTAAAAAGAAATCTTAATTTCCAAGCCATGCACCTCTTCCCTTCCTCACTATGCTTTACCCACGCTAGCCACCTTTCTGTTCCCCAAGCATGCCAACTCCTTCCTATGTCTGGGCCTTTGCCCTTGCTACTTCCCCTGCCTGGAATGCCTTTATCCTTCTTTAGATGGAATGGTGGTTTAAAACAGCCACAATTTTTTGACACTCCGTTCAAGAGATTCACTTCTAACAACAAAAATAAGGCAGAAGTGACAATGTATGGTATGCCTAATGCTAAGTCATAAAAGGTAATTTTTTATACCTTAGTTAAAAAAAAAAAGTAATACAGCCACCCACTTGCTCTTTCTTAGAGCACTCACTCTAGGACACTGTTGCTCATCCTTCCTTTTTTCATTATTGTGAACCTAAGGAGCCTTCTGGACATTACTTTCCTAACAGTCTGCCGATAAAATTTTAATGCCGCATACATCTGTTTATGTACCACGGGTCTTTGGAAGGCTAAAATTATCGTACAATTTGAGATTTTT
Organism: Puma concolor; assembly: GCF_028749965.1. NCBI lineage: Eukaryota > Metazoa > Chordata > Mammalia > Carnivora > Felidae > Puma > Puma concolor. Next base: position 51,243,264 of record NC_141673.1, on the reverse strand, counting down.
TTGCCCTCCACCTCAAGAACAAATTTCCGCCCCCTTGGAGGCAATATTGTCCCACTGAGAGTGAATGCTACAGGAGCCAGACCTTCCAATGTATCTCTTCATCTGGCTGTTTACCTACATCTTTTGGTAAACTGGGAAAAGTGTCTCCTTGAGTTCTGTGAGCTGCTCTGGCAAATTAATCAAACCCAAGGAGGGAGTCATGGGAACCTTCAACTTACAGCCAAGTCTAACAAGTTAAGGGTAACCTGGGGACCTATTACTTACAATTGCCATCTGAAGTGGAGTGGGAGTATTCTTATGGGACTGAGCCCTTAACCTGAGGGATCTGTTACTATCTACTAGGAGACGGTGTCAGAATTGAGTTCAATTGTAGGACCCACAGCTGGCGTCATGGAGAATTGCTTGGTGTAGAAAAAAAAAAATTTTTTTTTTTTAATTTTTTTTTTCAACGTTTATTTATTTTTGGGACAGAGAGAGACAGAGCATGAACGGGGGAGGGGCAGAGAGAGAGGGAGACACAGAATCGGAAACAGGCTCCAGGCTCTGAGCCATCAGCCCAGAGCCTGACGCGGGGCTCGAACTCACGGACCGCGAGATCGTGACCTGGCTGAAGTTGGACGCTTAACCGACTGCGCCACCCAGGCGCCCCGAAAAAAAATTTTTTTAAACCACACTTTGGTGACCAGAAGTGTCAGAACTGAAGTGTTCTGTGTGAGCGGTGAAGAGAAACACAGGAGGACGAACTGGGTTTTTTCCCTACTCAAGGGGGAAAAGCAAGTTTGTCACTAAAACACGTATGATCCAGCGATTCCACTTTGGGGTATGTACATAAAAGAACTCAAAGCAGGATCTCAAGGGAGTACTGTGCCACATGTTTATAACAGCATCATTCATAGCAGGTGGAAGCTACCCAAGCGTCTACCAACAGATAAAGGAATTAACAAAATGTAGTTTATTTGCACAAGGGAAAATTATTCATCCTAAAAAAGTGACGTCTGACACACGCTACAAAATGGATACACCGTGAACACCTGCTAACTGAAATAAGCCAGTCACAAAAAGACACATACTTCATGATTCACTTATATGAGGTATCTAGAGTAGCCAAATTCATAAAACAGAAAGTAGAATGGTAGCTGCCAGGCTCTGGGGGAGGGGAAGATAGGGAGTTGCTTGATGGTATAGTTTCGGTGTTGCAAGATTAAAAGGTCATGGAGATTGGCTGCACAACAAAGTGAATATACTTCACACTACTGAACTGAAAAATGGTGGAGATGGTACATTTTTAATGGGCTGTGTTTCACCACCATTAAAATCTTAATTTAAAAAAACTACGCTCATTGGCCAAAACCATTCCAAAATTCCATTCCAAGAATAAAGATGTTAGGGATCGAGATTCTTAATGCATCAGATCTTCATAATTCCTTTTGCGGAACAAATTCCAGCCACAGGGATAGCCTGAAAATCTGGGGCAACTTCTGTAATCAATTGGCTGAACTAGAGCGGGCAATGAATTCCACTTACATGAAGGTAAGCATTTTATTTTTTTTAAGCATTTTAAATCCAACATAATTTCTGCCCATTAAATACTGTATAATTCCTTAAAACGAAGATTGCATTTTGATTGACCTCTAAAGCTTCCATTTCCAGCAACTGCGTCAGCGAATCCTCACACTTAGGTTGCGTTCCAGGTGTTGCAGAGACTAGTGAACAAGAGATATGGTCCCTGCCCTCACAGATCCTACCATCCAGTAAAGGAGGCAGACAAGTAAATAGAAACCTGAAACGCGATCACATCCCCTACACCAAAGACGTGCCGGCAAGTAACTGCATTCAGGCGGACGTCACCATGATCGCATAATAAACTTATTTTCACCTTAAAAAGTAACCTTTAGTTTCTTTTAATATAAAGACGCCAAATTAAGGCTGCTGAGGTTTTCATCTACCCTTTCTACGCGGAGGAGGGAAAGGATTAAAGTGGGACGCGCTGCTGTTCCGGTTCTCGGTCGCACAGCCAGAGTACCACTACACCTCCCTAGAGCTGTGCTCTTCCTGGGCGCCCTGGCGGAGCGGAAGCGACACTTCCTCCCAACTCCCGGGGGAGGGCGCTCTTCCTAGGAGCCCGGGGCCTGGGGGAGGCGAGATGGAAGCAGGGCTTCCGCTCTGAACTCCTGGAGACCCGCGCTGGCCTGCCAGCCCTGCCCGGGAGGCGTTGTCCCCGGAGGCCGAAAGCCGCCCCCAGAGGCCGACGACAGCGCAGCAGCCCCACGCAGGGCGGCCCGAAGGGGCGGGGGGAGACGTACCCATTCGGATGTGCACACTGGCAGAGGCCACGCAGCTGCCATAGTTGAAGTCATCCTCGATCGAGGAGCAGGGGTACCGGGGGTCGGGGTCGGCCATGTCGGTAGCAGAACCCCAGCCCCCTCCCAGCGAGGCCCAGTACTCGGGCTCAACGGCCTTCGACCCACTTCCGGGATGAAGCAATCCAGCCCCAACTAGCCGAGTCGCCGCGCCCATCGATGCGCAGCACACGCTCATCGATGCGCTCACCTCAGCGCTTCAGTTCGGCTGGGGGAAAAGGAGATTGCTTCAAGTTGGGGAGGGAGAGAAAACGAATGACGTTGTTCGCATCATCCGAAGTGAAACTTTTCTCAGAGTTTTCTCAACAAGGTGTTTTAGATCCTCTCGCCAGGAGAGTTGCTGAAAGCTATAGAACCGAGGCCCCATCCATCCATCCTTTCAACAAATCTCTCATTCACATATTCCGTCCATAGTCCACACGGGAGACACACTTTTAATTATATATTTTTTAATGTTAATAATAATCCCTAAGTTTCTTGAGCACTTTCTCTAAAGGCTTTCCGAATGAGATGATGCTTAATCCTGGAAGACAAGAGCCAACCAGAGAAGAGTGGGCTGATGCAGGTAGGTAGGTTCTCAAGAGACCAGCATCTGCAAGGGGTGGGGAGATGGGGAACAAAGCTCAGTTAAGGTTAGATACAAATGACAAAGAATGAGACTAGATAGGGGCACCTGGGTGGCTCAGTTGGTTAAGCGTCCTACTTCGGTTCAGGTCATGATCCCAGGGTTCACCAACTTCAGCTCAGGTCATGATCTCAGGGTTCACCAACTTCGGCTCAGGTCATGATCTCAGGGTTCATGAGTTCAAGCCCCGTGTCCATTCAGTGCTGACAGCTCAGAGCCTGGAGCCTCCTTCGGATTCTGTGTCTCCTTCTCTCTGCCCCTCCTCCTCCTCCTCCTCCTCCTCCTCCTCCTCCTCCTTCTTCTTCTCCTTCTTCTCCTTCTCCTTCTTCTCCTCCTTCTCCTTCTCCTTCTCCTTCTTCTCTCTCCCCCCTCTCAAAAATAAGCATTTAAAAATTTAAAAAAAAATGAGACTAGATAGATAAATAAAGGCCAGATCACTGTGTGCCAGATGCAGAATACATTGGAGAGAGCCATGACCAAAGGCAGGAAAAAGGGAATATTGGTTTAATCTAAAACAAATGATGAGGCAAATTCGATGGATCAGAGTGAATACTCATGGTATTGCTGTCATTCAAATACAAATATGAGATGTAGGTATTCCCAGAGTAATACCATCCCAGGGTTCCTTGGAGTTTTTTGATGAGTTTGCTTTGATCCACTCACATTCACCTAGTCTCCACTTTAACTGTAAACACTCAAAAGACTTAGTAAGTGGAGCTCAGAATAGCTGTGGAACTGTCTATTCTGAAACAAAATCCTTCAACTTGATGTTATTGGAAGCTTTTGTCAAAAGAACTAAACTCACTTCCAAAAAGATGAGCCAAAAAAACAAACCAAAACCTTACCTTTTATGATTTTCATTTTATTATTTTTTTTTAATTTTTTTTTTCAACGTTTATTTATTTTTGGGACAGAGAGAGAGACAGAGCATGAACGGGGGAGGGGCAGAGAGAGAGGGAGACACAGAATCGGAAACAGGCTCCAGGCTCCGAGCCATCAGCCCAGAGCCCGACGCAGGGCTTGAACTCACGGACCGCGAGATCGTGACCTGGCTGAAGTCGGACGCTTAACCGACTGCGCCACCCAGGCGCCCCTATGATTTTCATTTTAGAAGCATATTACTAATTTTTTTAAGTTTATTTTGAGAGAGAGTGTGCATGAATGGGCAAATGGGGAAGGACAGAGAAAGAGAGGGAGAAAGAGAATCCCAAGCACACTCCACACTTTCAGCTCAGTGCCCCACGCGGGACTCGATTCCACTACTCATTACATCATGACCTGAGGCAAGATCAAGAGTGGGACGCTTAACCGACTGAGCCACCCAGGCACCCCCATATTACCCATTTTAATATAAAATCATAAAAGGAGTTGCTAAATGGGACAAACTGGAGTTGCGCTGCCAATCCATCTTTTTATTAACTAAAAGCAGCATTTGTAGAATTTAATCCCCTACCTCTTTCCAGTTGCAAAAAAAATAAATTCCAGATGGATTATGGATCTAAATGTGCAAGACAAAACGATAAAAGTTTAAGAAGATAATATAGGAGAATATCTTTATGATTTGGAGAAAAGCAAAGATTTCTGAAACCAGATACAAACTAGCAGTTAACTTTGAAGGAAAATGTTGACAAACTATATTAAAATTTTAAGGGGTGCCTGCCTGGCTCAGTCAGTGGAGCGTGCAACTCTTGGTCTTAGGTTTTGGGTTGGAGCCCCACATTGGGTGTAAAGATTATTTAAAAATAAAATCTTACACAAAACAGATGAGCATAAGGGAAGGGAAGCAAAAATAATATAAAAACAGGGAGGGGGACAAAACAGAAGACTCATAAATATGGAGACCAAACTGAGGGTTACCGGAGGGGTTGTGGGAGGGGGGGATGGGCTAAATGGGTAAGGGGCACTAAGGAATCTACTCCTGAAATCGTTGTTGCACTAGATGCTAACTAACTTGGATGTAAATTTAAAAAATAATTTAAATTAAAACAATTTTTACAAATTTGAACTTCTAGTAATCAAAATATAAGAGAATGAAAACCAAGTCACAAAATGGGTGAAGATATTTGCTACACATGAAATCTACATAATGCTCCTTTCCAGAATATAAAAACAACTGTTACAAATCAAGAAGAAAAAAAGAGACAGGCAGCCAACAGAAAAATAGGCAAAAGGCTCAAATAAGCACACCACACTCTCTCTCTACCTCTCTCTCTCTCTCTCACACACACACACATATGCCAAATGGCTAATAAAAAGATGCTTGCCGTCATTAATGATCAGAGAAATGCAAATAAATGTCACAATATCTCCACACAGATGGCTAAAATTAAGAGGTGGACAATACCAAGTATTAAAAAGGTTGTGGATTAACTGGGACTCTTAAACTAGAGCTGGCTTCCTTGACATGCAACCTGTGCAACTGCACAGAGCCCTGCTCTCAGAAGGACCTTGCATTTGGCTTAATGCTCAGTTGTCACCATTTTGAAATACTTAATAATTTTGCCTTTGAACTTTTGTTGTATGAGTGGCACAATGCAGCATGAGCATGAGCAGAAGAGGTACACACAATATATGAGTGTCCATTCTTTGCCAACCATTTGCATTTAGCATTCAAGATGCCCCGTGAGCACAGAATTCTATTGAAACTATAAAGAATGGAAGTTAGAGTAGATACAAAATCCGTACAAGGTAAGCGTATTATACATACAATTTAGTAAAGGGAAGGAAAAGGAGGGCACAGACTGTGCCAAGGGCTGTGAACTTACTGTGAATGTAGAAAGAAGGCAGTGGTATTCTAAGAAGCATAAATGACCAAGGAATCCTATCACACCCTTTTTCACTTGTGTCGGTTCCCAGTATTAGCCAGCCACTAACACTAAAAATGAAGATGTTGTAGGAAAGGGTAAGAGGGACAACTATAGTTTCTTTTCCTTACATGTAAGCTGAAGGTAGAGAGAAGTGAAATAAAAATATATGAGTGGGGGTCCTGGGTGACTCAGTCGGTTAAGTGTCCAACTCTTGATTTTGGTTCAGGTCATGATCTCATAGTTTGTGGGTTCGAGTCTTGCATCGACGGTGCAGAGCCTGCTTGGGATTCTCTGTCTCCCTGTCTCCCTGCCTCTCTCTCTCTCTCTCTCTCTCTTGCTCTCCCAAAAATAAATAAGTTTAAAAATATATATATGAATTAGTTTTATGCAGTTTTTTCACAGTTCTAGTAAGAATGAAATACATATGTGGGGCGCCTGGGTGGCGCAGTCGGTTAAGCGTCCGACTTCAGCCAGGTCACGATCTCGCGGTCCGTGAGTTCGAGCCCCGCGTCAGGCTCTGGGCTGATGGCTCGGAGCCTGGAGCCTGTTTCCGATTCTGTGTCTCCCTCTCTCTCTGCCCCTCCCCCGTTCATGCTCTCTCTCTGTCCCAAAATAAATTTAAAAAAACGTTGAAAAAAAAAATTAAAAAAAAAATAAAAAAAGCATGAAATACATATGCATATATAGGCCATGAAATGCAAACTGTAATTTGGATGATCCACATAGGAGTTTGCATTTTATTTTATTTTATTTTTTTTAATTTTTTTTTCAACGTTTATTTATTTTTGGGACATAGAGAGACAGAGCATAAACGGGGGAGGGGCAGAGAGAGAGGGAGACACAGAATCGGAAACAGGCTCCAGGCTCTGAGCCATCAGCCCAGAGCCTGACGCGGGGCTCGAACTCACGGACAGCGAGATCGTGACCTGGCTGAAGTCGGACGCTTAACCGACTGCGCCACCCAGGCGCCCCGGAGTTTGCATTTTAAATCAGTTATTGCACAAGGGCGCCTAGATGGCTCAGTCGGTGGGGCGTCAACTTCAGCTCAGGTCATGATCTGAAGGTTTGTGAGTTCCAGCCCCGCCTTGGGCTCTGTGCTGACAGCTCAGAGCCTGTAGCCTGCTTCGGATTCTGTGTCTCCCTGTGTCTTCTCCTCCCCCATTTGGCTCTGTCTCTGTCTCTCAAAAATAAACATTTAAAAAGTTTAAAAGTAAATAAACATTACAAATATATATATTCAAAAATAAACTGCTATTGCACAATATAAAGATCAATTATAAAGCTCGTGCTAATAGTTTTAAGTGATATTTTTCCCTTTACTTAAAGGACATTAAATAGAAAGTTAAAAAAAAAAAAACACGGCAAGTAAAGAAACTGCAAAAGAAATGAGAGCTCTGGGGGAGATTATAAGCGGTTTCACAGAGTGTTTTAGTTTACTAGGGCTGCTGTAAAACATTACCACAAACTAGTAGCTTAAAACAACAGACATTTCTTCATTCACCGTTCTGGAGGCCACCAGTCTGAAATTAGGTTGTCAGCAGGGTTAGTTTCTTACAGAGGCTCTCAGGGATAATCTGTTCCATGCTCTAGTGGCTTCTGGTGTTGGTAATCCTTGGATTTCCTCGGCTTGTGGCTGCATCACTCCAATCTCTCCCATCATCAGCAGCAGGCCTTCTTTCCTCTGTTTCCATGTCCAAATTTCCCTCTTTTTATGGACACCAGTCCTAATCCACTATGGCCTCATCTTAACTTGATTACATCTGCGGAGACTTTCCAGGCATACCTTGTGTTATTGTGCTTCACTTTACTGTGCTTTGAAGATACTGTGTTTTTTTTTACAAATTGAAGGTTTATAGGGGGCACCTTGGTGGCTCAGTCAGGTAAGCGTCCAACTCTTGATTTCGGCTCAGGTCATGATCTAACAGGTAGTGGGATCCAGCCCTGTGCTGGGGCTCTGTGCTGACAGGGTGGATCCTACTTGGGATTCTCTCTCTTTCTCTCTCTCTCTCTCCCCCTCCCCTGCTTGCACGCGCTCTCTCTCTCAACATAAATAAATAAACATTAAAAAAAAACACAAGATTTATGGCATTGAGCCACTTGCTGCATTGAGCAAGTCTATTGGTATCATTTTTCCAACAGCATTTTCTCACTTCATGTCTCTGTCACATTTTAGTAATTTCCACAATATTTCAAACTTTTTTATTATTATAATGTTTTTATGGTGATCTGATTAGTGATTATGACCCTCCGAAAGCTCAGATGATAGTTAGCATTTTTAGCAATATTTTAAAATTAAGGTGTATGCTTTTTTCATAGACCTAATGCTATTACACACTTAATACACTACAGTTTAGTGTAATACAGTGTAGTGTAAACTTTTATATGGAAACCAAAAATTAGTTTGACTCGCTTTATTGCGATATTTGCTTTATTGCAGCAGTCTAGAACCAAATCTGCAATATGTTCCATGTATGCCTACATTTCCAGTTGATGTCGCATTCAAAGATATCAGTGGTTAAGACTTACATGTATTTTATGGGAGCCCACAAGTCAAACTACATCACAGAGGTGGTGACTTTTCAATAGCATCTTAAAAAATAATTAGGGGTTCATCAGGTAGGAGAAAAAATCCAAATATGAAATAACTAGTACAAATTGGAAAAGACCCAGACACTTATGAGAGACATTACAGAAGAATAACATTTGGTGATTTATTGGATATAAGCACCACCAAGTGTAATGTCTGACATAGCAGGTGCTCAGTAAGTTCTTCTGACTATATCAGTTGATCAGTCAGTCAATCAAAATTACTAAGAGTTCTTTTGGCCCATGTGACCAGACACAAGAAAGCTGATTTTCTAGGAAATGATCAGTTTGGAGCATGCTGAATTGAGATGAAAGAAAGAAATCAAAATGAAATTGTTCAGTAAACACTGGAGGTGGGGAGTGAGAAGGGAATCTATAGGACAGCTTAGGACTAAAGGCACAAATATGAGCATGGTCCACATAGAGGTAACAGATGAACAATGAGATTATATGAAATCTTCAAGACCTGGAATAAAATGATCACTAGAATTCCGCCTGTGAGTGCATGGTATAAGCCAAAGGAAGAGTCAGTTCAGAAAACAGAAGAAACCATCAAGAGTGTAGGAAAACACTGAGTATCGTCATAAAAGACAAAAAAAGGGGGGCACCTGGGTGGCTCAGTCGGTTAGGCCTCCGACTTCAGCTCAGGTCATGATCTCACGGTCCGTGAGTTCGAGCCCCACGTCAGGCTCTGTGCTGACAGCTCAGAGCCTGGAGCCCGTTTCAGATTCTGTGTCTCCCTCTCTCTCTGCCCCTCCCCTGTTCATGCTCTGTCTCTCCCTGTCTCAAAAATAAATAAACGTTAAAAAAAAAAAAGACAAAAAAAGGCAAAACAAAAATTCACAAAAGGTGGTGTGATGAGGGACCAATGCTATGGAACTGTCAGAGTAAGCCCTGAGGAAAGGCCATTTGATCTGAAATTACTAGTATTTTTAAATCCAAATATGCTGGATATTTTCATATACAGACTTGGTATTGCCTTCATTATCAACAGCGCCGGATTCAAAATCCAAGCCTTTATTTTTGTTTCAAAGGTTCAGAACAATGAAACAAAATCAGTAGGAACAAGAAGAACTATGATGGCCATGACAGGCCAGAAGATGTGGATAACTAAATTACCGAGTGTTTTTAGAATGCGTCCTCTGAAACCCAATGATGTGACATCATTTCTTGATGTGCAAAGGGCTTGTTATGGACTGAATGTTTGTGTGCCCCCCATTTGTATGTCGAAGCTCTAACTCCCATTGTTGCTGGATTTGGAGAAAGGGCTTGGAAGGAATTCATTAAGATTAAATGAGGTCATAAGAGTAGGGTCAGATCAGATAGGATCAGATCAGATAAGAGGAGATGAGACACTAGATAGGATCAGATTAGATAAGTGGAAACACACCAGAATGCTGGCCTGCGTGCTCCTGTGTTCTCTCTCTCTCTATCTATCTCTGAATGTATGTGTGCGTGTGCCTGTGTCTGTGTGCGTGTGCCCACATCCAGGAAAGGCCATCTACAAGCCAGAAGAGATTTTACCAGAAATTGAACCCTGTGGACACCTTGATCTTGGGATTTGTAGTCTCCAGAGCTGTGAAAAAAAAAATAAATTTCTCTTATTTAAACCACGCAGTCTGTGACGTTTTCAATGCCAGCCTGAACAGACAGGATTTATTTTGGGGATTTACTAAATAACAAGGAAAGGAGGGCCAAATCCTTGAGATGGAAAATGCACAAGATTTGTGCTTATAACTTGACAAGGAAACTTTGGAAATCCTCAATGAGATTTTTTTTCATCTATTTTTCCAACAAACATTGCCTCCAGAGTTCTTCTAGCCAGCAGAAGTTTAGCCATCTGTGAAGTGCAGAAGTTGGATTAGGATGTCTAAGCCATTTTCCATTATCAAATTGCAAACAGTCTGAGTAGATACTTGACTGCAAAAGAAAACATTCCGCCATAATCTCAGATTTATTTCACATGTTTGGGGTTCTTCTAGAAGTAAATAAATGTTTGCTTCAAAAATAGAGCTTTAGCTAATATTGAAAGCCCTTGACGGAAAACTATTCAATTATAAAAATCAGATTTTAGAAGGCAGTGCTGACTAGGCAAAAGTTATTATAGCCACACACTTCGAGGTGAGAAATACTAGGAAAATGATTTAAGAAGAAAATAGTGAAATGAGATGAAGCATGAAAATGTTGGAAGAAATTTTTTTCTGTAGTTGAGGGTTTTCTAATAGACAATAGCTGTTGACTTTAGAAAGTTTGGAAGACACAGAGTAAGAAAATAAAATCACCAGTTATCCTTCCTTCAACCCTAAAAGGATAATTGCTAAAATTTTAATATAGATCATGTTGCAAAGTAATAGATGTTTAGAACACTGGTTTTGGTATCTTAAATGGGGAAGGGTTGAGTTATAAGACAATGCAAACCTAATCATTAAAAATCCACACTGAACTGGAGGAATAATTATTGCATGTTATTACTATTAGGTCATTTTGATGAAGGCCTAAAACCACCCAACTTTTCCTTCATAGAATTACCAAGTAATACGCACCACAAATGTTCTCGCCCCATTACTGATCTTTACCTCACCCCTGAACTCCAATGTACCTAGGACCCTCTATGGCCTGGGGACAGGATAAGGCTCAAAGAGGGAATACGCTAGTGATCTTTGTTTTGAAAATTATTTCCCAAACCAGAAAATCTATGTTCCACAAGCTGGGTGTCCTTTGCACATTCATCCTTAGGGATGCTGGGTAAGTAACTGCCACCAAGAAAAGTTTTCCATGTATACAAAGAGCTGTTATCTGACTCTAGTTTCATTCTCACCTGATTTTTTATCTTAGGCTTTGATGCCTGTGCTTAGCTGGGACTTTGCCACTGATAATACTGTGTATCTGTGCTATTGTGCCATCTGGGCCATAGCCTTTAGGGTTTCCTCGGCATCTCCATTTGGTAATCCGTGTAGTTCATTACTCTCTTACCTCCAGCTAGGAAGGAAGCTCTTCTTCTAGTATATGAAATATGGGGGCAGGGGGGTGGGGGGCAGAGTCGGAGAGGCAAAAGTTCCCGTGGCAAAAGATGAAGTCACAGAGTGAGACAGTTTTAGGTTTAACCGCAGCCCTCTCTTTGCCAGAAGCACGTATGCTGAGAGCGGGTGGGCAGGGTGCATTTCAGGGTCTGGGTTTGTGTGGATTTCAGTGTAGTGTCATGTGCATCTGGAACTTCATACTGCTTCTGTCTGTGCTGTCAGAACCGTTCTCTACCAACACTTACTTTCTCTCAGGGGCCCGGTTGTCTGCCTCTACCATCCAGTTTCCATGCCCATCTGACATTTCACAGATACAGCTGTATACATTTGAACTCCAGTTTTGGACAGAGGTTAGTTTTCTTCCCACAGTTCTACAGGCCATCAACAAAACAGGAAGTATCACCAAATGTCTGTTCAGTGTATCAGGATGCATTTGGCTGCAAACATAAGATTCCTAGTTTATAAACCTACTTAGTAAGGAATTCATGTGATAGAATTTATAAGCCCATAAGCAGGACATTCTCCATGGAGAGAACAAAAGAGCTGCTTAATGACATTATGAAGGATCTGTTTTTTTCTCTCCCGAGGCCATCCCCAAGGCTCACTTCATTCTAATATTTATCTCCATGTGGTTGCAAAATGGTTCCAGAAATGGCCAGAGCTGCCACATGTTCCTGTTCAGATCCAGAAGGAGAAATTTGAATGAGATCTGGTACTCCAAGCCATATATTATTGGCTGTTGTAGTCACACACCAGCCTGAGTCTGAGTGCAATTTCAAATACGGAGGGCAGGGTAGACTGCAGCAAGCTGGGAAGAGCATAGTAGGCAAGGGGATAGCAAGTGCAAAGGTTCCGATGTGGGACTCTGCCTAGTGTGTTCACAGACCAACAAGAAGGCAGTGTGGTAGTGCAGAATGAACAAGGGAATAAGACCAGAGGTGACAGCAGAGTGGGAGGAGAGAGAGTGCAGATCATACAAAGAGTCTGACTTTTATTCTGACCCAAATCAGATGCCATTGTTGGCTTCTAAATAGATTTAGTTTACATAGTCAAATCATCAGATAGTCAGATGTGATTTAAAAGGATGAATCTGGCTGCAGTGTGGAGGACCGTCTATGGATTTTAACAGTGGAAGCTACTTTAGTTAGAAGACAACTGCAGTAAACCGAACAGGATATGATGATGGCTCAAACCAGGCTGGCAGTTGTGGAGGTGGAGAAAAGTGTGATTCTAAACATATTTTGAATAGAGTCGACAGGGTTTGCTAGTGGGTTGAACATGGGCTGTGAAGAAATAGAGGAGTCAAGGATGACTCTCCAGCTTTTGGTTCAAGCAGCTGGAAGGATAGAGTGACCTGGATGGGGAAGAATGTTGAAGAACAGGTTCAGGAGACAGGATCAAGTGTTCAATTTTGGACATGAGTCTTAGGTTTAAGGGAGAGGTCTGGGCTAACCATATACATTTGGCAGTCCTTGGTAGATAGATGGTATTTAAAGCCTCGAAACTGGTTGAGATCATCAAGGGAGTAGGTGTACATAGAGAGAACTATGAACTGAACCCTGGGGCACTCCAACATTAAGAGTTAAGGAAGAAGAGAAAGGACAGCACAGGAAGCTGAAGAGTGACCAGTGAAGTAGGCTAAAATGTAAGAGAATTTGGAAAACAAAGAAAGTGTCCAAGAAGGAGGGGAGGGATCACCTATGTCAAAAACTACTGATAGGTTGGGGCACCTGGGTGGCTTAGTTGGTTAATCTGACTCTTGATTTTGGCTCAGGTTGTGATCTCACGGTTTGGTGAGATTGAGCCCCACATGTGGGGCTGCTTAGGATTCTCTCCCTCCCTCTGCCTCTGCCCCTCCCCTGCTTACGTGTGCACTCTTTCTCTCAAAATAAATGTAAAAAAAAAAAAAAAAACAAAAACAGAAAAACTACTGATAGGTTGAATAAGATGAGGCCTGAAAATTGACTGTTATATTTAGCAATGATGTGGACATAGATGACCCTGAGAGCCATTTCAGTGGAGTAAGGTAGGAGGAGTGGCTTAGGAGTTGGTTTAAGAGAAGGTTAGAGGAGAAAAGTTGGAGATAGAAGATTCAACTCTTTACTACAAAAAGGAGTAAAGAAATGGGGGTAATTATGGCATCAAAGGGGGGAAATCATATCAAATTTTTTTGGTTTATTTTAAGATGGAAAAATAACATCATATTTGTATGCCGATGGAATTAATCCAGCAAAGAGTGAGAAATTGATGGTGTAGCTGAGAGTGAGAACGGCTGCCCTGATATCTTTGAATAGGAGACAGGAGATCAGATCGGATGCACTAGTGAAGGGATTAGACTTAGATAGGAGCCTACTAATTGACTAATGGGAAAGGAGGGAGGGCGTGTATGTCCCTACAGATGCTGGGGGGCAGATAAATGTGGTGCTGATGGTGCTGACAGTCTGTGGATGTTTTTTTCTGATACTTCGGTACTTTCACTAAATACTCTCAAGATCATTGGCTGCGCAGAAGGGTGGACGAGAAGGTAAACGGAGTTGGGAAAAGAGAAGGCATAGAATAGTTGTCAAGGGGACCCGAAGAGTAAGTGAACAAAGGGCACTTAGTGTGACAACCTGGAAGCATAAAGGACCCATTTGAAAGTCATGGCTTTGATTTAAAAAAATTTTTTTTAACGTTATTTATTTTTGAGACAGAGAGAGACAGAGCATGAACGGGGGAGGGTCAGAGAGAGGGAGACACAGAATCTGAAACAGGCTCCAGGCTCTGAGCCGTCAGCACAGAGCCCGACGCGGGGCTCGAACTCACGGACCGCGAGATCGTGACCTGAGCCGAAGTCGGCCGCTTAACCGACTGAGCCACCCAGGCGCCCCATGGCTTTGATTTTAAATTGGGTCCAATTAACAGGGTTTTTATTCCCCACTCCACCTCCAGCTACATTCTGGTGCACGGGAGGCAGAGCCAAAAATTAGAAAATTGTATCTGATCAGAATGGTAGATGTGCCAAGGCAGCTCAACAAAGCCAAAGAGGAGCAAGAGAATGGAGGGCATATGTGAGAGGGATTAGAAACATGGAGTGTGTATTTTATGGATAAAGAGAGAAGTAAGGACATTCAGAGGGTGGGGCCAGAGAAGAGGTGGCAAGATTTTGGATTTGGTAACCTACGGGGTTGGGAAGGTGGGGCGGGGGGAAGAATTGTTGGGGTCAGAGCACTAGAGGGAATGCACTGGAAGGACAGGAGATGTGGTCTGAGAGTGGATTCATGAAATAGAAATTACAGAAGGGGCACCGTCGATAATGACAAGTTCAAGGGAATGATCATGGGAGTGAGTGGCTGAAAGAGGGTGGAGAATAAGATTACTGGAGGAGGATCGGTCAAAGAACTCACAGGACAGGGTATTGGAAAGATCATCATCTACTCTACATAGATTTCAAATCATCAAATAAGATAGGGCTAGTATTGGAGAGAATTGCAGTGAGCAGGAGCTATATCGTCTAAAAATGAGAGGGAAGAATTAAGGTGGGGGAGAGCAGTGGATGACAGCAATGGTGAAGAACAGTGAGCGATATAACCTGATGATATAAAATTCAGAAGTCAAAGGCAGTTTTAAGGAATACAGAGAGAGCATGGGCTGATACTAACTGCCAACATTAAAAATACAAGAAATTTCACATAATCCATATACATTTCAAATACTATGGTGTTCACATAAAATTCTTGCTTCCCTGTAAATCAGAAGATCTGGAAAAGCAGGCCTTGTTGACTGCTTCACTCAGCAACCGTGATTCCTGGATCCTCTGCGTAACTGAGTTTGGATCTCTCATCGTACTAATTCACCAATCCAATAGCTACCAAATACTTGTATCCTGCCTGTTGCTGTTTTTTCGGGTAGTACCTTTGAAAGGTATAGAGTTTCTTAAGCGTGTACAGATAGACAAAATTTCAGCTATTTGAACAAAGGCATATAGAAACCTTTGCCCAACCGGTATTGGTTTCACCAATTTTCAAGTATATTTTGTGGTGTACTTTAGCTGAGAACGACTCGGGATTCAGGTAGCGTCAGGGGTAATAAACGATGGTGTATCATCAACTGTTGGTCTCTAGGGGGCGCCATTGCCAAAGAGTACAAATCTGAAAGGTTTCAACAGGGTTGATATTGTTCCGTTGATGGCCATTGTCCACTCCACTCATTAAGGCTGGGATTTTTCTGAGCACTTTCAAAGCATCTCCTCTTTTTTGTCAGTAGCATTCGTATCATGCTTGCGGTGGGTACAGCGTACCGTGACAGAATATTTCAAAACAACAGCCAAGTCTACTTAAACTCCACGTTGCAAGCAAAACAGTCTGTGACACACTTTGAAGTAGGAAAAGTAGCGGAACAATGTTTTATCAAGAAAGCCCAGAGAGAAAAGAATGTACAAAAACCAAGTAGCAACGTGGAGAATGGGCAGCGTCTGGAAGAAAACGAGCACAATTTTCTTCTGCTTTGTTCTCTCTTTTTGCGTTCCTGTTGTTGGCATCTTCTTTGGTCTCTTCCAGCAATCACTTCGTCTGTGCACATTTACCTGTTCGACTTCAGTACAAGTTGGGAGGGGAATGCGCCAAAGTTTCGGATGGTTGTCTTCAGCTGAGTGACGATCTTCTGTCAGTTTTTCTGGATTTCCCAAGAGTTCCTCGGGACACATGTGTCGCTTTCTGGCAGGGGAAAACAAAACGCGTTTTTAAAAGAACTGTTGACCGGTCTTCTGTCCATCCACGCCAGGAGACAGCCCATGCCAGGGCAGGCAGAGTGGGGTGTAGACTCTCCTCCATTAGCCCTGCCCTCCTGGTCTTCCCCCGGCTCTCGCTCTTTGCCCCTCCAGTCACGTCCCAAACCCGGAGGGACGAAAGCCCTGCTCAGAACGTAAAAGCCAGTGAGGAGGGCCACGCAGACGCAGGGGAGACCCCGCCGCCAGGCCGGGCGTCCCCAGGGGCATCTCTGCCGGGCAGCGCCTTGCGTCATGTGGGGCCCGCCCCCTGGTCGGGCTCTGCAAGTTCTGCAGCCTTGGCCGTCGTGGAAGCAGGATTTCCGCGGTTGTGTAATAGCACCTCGCGGGCGCGGAGAGGCCTGGGCTCCGCATCCCTCCTCGGACTGGCCCCTGGTCTCCGGCGGCCGAGCCATGGCCTGGACGGCGGCGGCGGCGAGCGGCGGGGCCCGCGGTACGCTCTCGGCGCACACGCTCCTGTTCGACCTCCCGCCGGCGCTGCTGGGCGAGCTGTGCGCGGTCCTGGACAGCTGCGACGGCGCGCTGGGCTGGCGCGGCCTCGGTGAGCGCGGCCCGCCGCTGCGGCGGGGCGGGCGGGGCGGGGGGCGGCGGGGACGCGGCGCGCATGCTCAGCCGGGCCCGCGGCCTTCGCGGTCTGGCTGCCCGCGGTCCGGCCCGCGTGGGGCCGCGCGGCCTCCGGGGTCTTCCGACGGGGAGGCTGCCCTTTCCTCGCCCCGGGAAGGAGGCAAACACGCCCCGAGGCCCGAAGGAGAGCTCCCCCCTCTCTTTCAAAGACACTTGGGGTGTCTGTGCAAGATTAAGTGAGCGGAGGCTTGGGAAAAGCGGCAACCCGCGTGAAACCATCTAATATTTATCAACTGTGCCTCCTTTGCTTGGTTCAGAGTATTTTCAATCAGAACGCCTATGTGATGTCCTCTTACTGCAAAATTACCCCAGAATATAATCTTCATATCAAAACATTTTTGTGCCTTTCAGTGTACCCTTTGGTGTTTTCAGCCCACTTCCAAGTACACCCACCTTCCTTAAATTTCAGGTGAAATGCTAAAGTAGAATACGATTTGTAATTAATGTGGCTCCCAGTTTTCCTCATTAAGTATTTCTGGCTTATTTACCCAATTTGTGGCATGAAAGTTTATGCTAGATGCTGGCTTTTTATTTTAATCTAGAAAATTGGCTTTTAAGACTCCCATTTTGTGCAGCCATTGGGGAGTTGGGCAACCGACTGCTTTTGGCAAGTGTTGAGTGTCTTCACCAGAATTCGGACAAAAATCCTTTGTTTTGATAAGTACAGGGGTTTTTGTTAGATTTGATCTTCCATGATGCCACATTTAATATGATTGAAAATAAACACAGTCATGTCAAAATAACTTAGCCTTGATTCTCTGAAATTGTCTTACTCATTTATTTTAAACAATAGCACAAGACCTATGAGAAAAAAGGTTTGTGTTGATGAGCAATATGGTCACACATTCTGGAATGTGGCATTGGGCTTTGAGTTAGTGTAAATTATATTATAAGCTCTGTCACTTTCAAAGTATGACCCTGATGTAAACATCTCAGAAAAGGGTGCTTGACTCTTTGGCTTCTGGAAAGCATAGAGAGTTCCAGTATGCGTTTGAGGGGTAAGATCCTTTCCACACCAGATCTTTTTGAAATGGGTAATGGCATGGGCAGTTTTAGCACCCATTGGTTTCCTGGAATTACTATGTTTGTGAGAGAAACTTTTTTAGTCCAACCCACAGGTAATGAATAGGGCCAGGCAGCTATCATAAATGAGTAAGGCAGGTTGAAGACTGGAAATGAGGAACATATGTCCCATCTGAAAGGGGCAGTTAGTCCTCAGTCCCAGGTCACTGCCACTTTTCAGGAAGTCCAGCCCAGAATTGCTGGACTCTCTCTCTCTCTCTCAGCACTGAAATACAGATATCCGTGCTTTACGTGGGCTGTCTCATATAACACTTCCAATTGCCCTTGGGAGGTAGGTGCGGTTATCATCACACTGTTTCAATAGGGGAGGAAATCATGGTACATATACATTAAGTTACTTGCCCAAATTGACACTGCTAAGGAGCGGCAGAGCCAGGATTCGAACCATGGCAGTTGGGATCCACTGCCTGTGCCCTTAACCTACAGCCACTCTACACTTCCCGACCCTGACTTCCTCAGGGTCGCGAGTCCTGACTTCTGTGCTCTTTTCTGCTGTATCTCAGCCTCTCTAAAGTGTAGTCATTTCAGCCATGAAAGAACAATTCAGTGAGCCATTTCACACATGCAGCCCCATTTTTCTAGCTGTGGAAGTCAGACCACCCAAATGAGAACAAGCTCGGGCTGTTTATTCAAAGCAAGGGAGTCAGCCACCATCACTCGCATCTGACAGAGACCCAAAGGCAAGCTGAGGAGTGGAAAAGCTTTATGTTGGAAAAAAGGGGAAGGCTTCAGGTCTGTCCTTATTGGAAGCAGTTGACATGGAGAAGCTATGGACAAGCTAACTAGCAGGAGAGCATTCTATGTGATTGTTTAGGGAGCATATTTGACTTTTTCCAGATGGCCCTAAACTGGAAGCAGGGGCAAAAATTAGGAAAGCTGTCCCTTGTTGATCAAGTCCTGACTATTTGGGGCTGATTGCTATAGCGATTATTGTTTGGCTTCCTGGACTAGTTGCTACAGATGCTAATGTAACTTCCCAGACTAGGCACCCTAGGTAGTAGATTGGCATTCTGGGCTGCTTGATGCATCTTGTGGGTCACAGTTCTATTTTTATATATAGTCTGGCCATTGTCCCTTTGTATATTCTTTCATAGGAGAAGAATCTAAAATGTCTAGCCCTTGATTCCCTAGCTATAATTTATTATGCACATAGCTGGACCACATAGCTCTGAAAGGAGATCTAGAACAGACCAGCTGCCTCATGAATTATTGGCTCAGCAAGAAAGGAAGCCTGGCTCAGTTCAGGGTGGTTGAGGGCAACTGCCCATGTTTAAGTATGCCGTTTCCCTATTGGCACTGTGAAAGGAGAAAGAGGGGAAGAGGTGCAGGGAGGGAAAACTTGACCTTAGTGGGTAGAGGGAGGAGAGTGTTGGGGGCCTGAATCAAGGAGACAGCCCTATTTATGCTCAGGACAGTGGAGAGCCTAAAGATACAGAGTGTCTAGATTCCGTATAGAGAACAGCCGTAATAGGTAAGACTGTCTCAAGCCGATTGTGTTTTTTCTTGATGATGGTGAACATCAGACTATATTTGCAAAGGCAGCTCCACCACAGATAGATCATATGGCAGCCTAGTCGTTCGCAAGCCGGAATCATCTGTGCAACCTTTTAAAGACACAGATGGCTCAGAGCTGTCAATTCAGTAGGTCTGCTTTGAGGATCCTGCATCTTTCTGGTTTTTGCTGAGCCCTACAGGTGAGTCTGAAGCACAGCCTGGTTTGGGAGCCTTTGCTTAGGCCAAATTCTCTTCTTTAGTGGCATTTTAATATAACAGATATTTTGGGGGTGCCTGGGTGGCTCTGTCAGTTGAGTGTCCATCCCTTGATTTCGGCTCAGGTCATGATCTCACGGTCATGAGCTCGATGCCTGCGTCCGGCTCTGTGCTGAGCACAGGGCCTGCTTGGGATTCTCTCCCTCTCTCCGTCTCTCCCTCTCCCTCTCTCCCTCTCTCTCTCTCTTCCCCTCCTCTCCCTCCCCCTCCCTTGCTTATGCAGGCACATGCACTCTCTCAAAATGAATAAATAAACATTTAAAAAATATATACACATAACAGTTATTTTACCACACTCTTTCACTTCTCCACTTAATTTTCTTTTTTTTTCTCTTTTTTTGTTTATTTACTTTTGAGAGAGAGACAGAGCACGAGCAGGGGAGGGGCAGAGAGAGGGGGAGACACAGAATCTGAAGCAGGCTGTCTGCTTCTCAGAATCTTTGAGCTGTCAGCACAGAGCCCGACACAGGGCTTGAACTCACGAACGTGATATTATGACCTGAGCCGAAGGTGGATGCTTAACCAACTGAGCCACCCAGGTGCTCCTCCACTTAATTTTCTTTATCTTTAAACGTATTCTACATATTATTCTTCAAGTCACTTTTATCATGTATTGTTATTAAGAATAGTGTAATCACTAGGTTAACATTCTCTGGTTGGTGATGATTTTATGGCTTTGCAATGAAAGTAGGAGCCCAAATTGAAAATGTTATTTATTTTATACTATCTTACAGACATGGGAACATGTATACTTGGTGGCAAGTCATTTCATCACTTTACGGTAGAGGGTTATTGAGTGTTATTCGAATTAAATTGAAACCTTTCAATGCTTATGATACATTGAGAAGGAAACCCTTTTATAGATAGTCTGTAATGGTTGTATTTAGATTTCCTCTTCTTAAAAAAACAAATTATCAGAGCAATTATTATTCATCATTTTAAAACAAATTAAATGTAAAATTACATTAAATATGTATTTGAATATTAAAGACTTAAAATAATAGGAATAATAACGATAGTAGCTGCCATCTACTGTTCACTCTTTGCCAGATACTCTGTGCTAAGCACTTTATGGAGTCTGTCCTTTATCACAAAAATCCTGTGAGGTAGGCACTTTTCCTATTCCCATTTATAGGTAGGGAAACTGACTCTCGGAGAATACAAGCAAATTACCTCAAGTCATGATCTTGTAAAGCACAGACTAGGTTTCTAATCAGATGGTCAGACTCCAGAGCCTATGTTCTTTTTAAAAAAAAGTTTAAGGGTGCCTGGGGGGCTCAGTCGGTTAAGTGTCTGACTCTTGATTTTGGCTCACGTTATGATCTCCCAGTTCATTCGTGGGATCGAGCCCTGTGACAGAATCTACACTGACAGCACAGAGCCTGCTTGGGATTCTCTCCCTTTCCCTCTGCCTCTCCCCTGCTTGTGCACACGCACACACACACACACTCACCCTCTCTGTGTCTCAAAATAGAATTAAAAAATTTTACAAATGTTTAAGTAGACTTTATTGTTTAGAACAGTTTTAAATTTACAGACAAGAAGAATTCTTATATATTTAATGTCTTTCTCACGTACTCTGCACTCAATTTCCCCGTTATTGACATCTTACACTAGTCTGGTGTTGTAGAATCTAAGTCTAAAGTTCTCTTTTGTCTAGCAAAAGAGAGGATGCAGGATTAAAACGAGAGATGGCTAGTGTTGGGGGAGGGGGGGAAGATAAGAACCCTGAATAAGGGTCCTTGCCTCGTATTTATTCAGATCAGAAGGCTTGCAAACGTGATGGGTGTGTACAAAGAGACAAAGAGACTCGGAACATTAACTTGTGGATGTGAAGGGGAAAAGGGAATTTTGAAGATATACAGTGTTTGGGGTTTGGGTCAATATAAAACAAAATCCAGGCACCGGGCAGATGGGTAGATGGTTGTTAACGGCAGACAGGAGGCACCGTGTCTGTTTATCTTTGCCAGCCTAGGGGATGAGACAGACAGGGGGAATAACCTCAGGGTTAACAAGACACCTTTTCGTTTGTTAACCATCTCCGCTCCGGCTGCTTTGCCTGCAGCGCAGAGGTCCAGAGTCCAATTCACCAATTTACCTAACCTGTCCCTATTCTCCTATGAAAGCAGCTTTCTGCTGTAGTACTAAACTTGGGGTGCTTTCACCCTGAATATCTAATCTTGTTATTCCTATGCATTGGGCACCTTTGTGCCGATTCTATTTCAGGCCTTTGCCTCTCTGTATGTATATCTAGGGGTTCAGCACTCCTTCCCTGTTTTGGGGTGCCTTTGCACCTCCCTATTCTTGGCACCTTTGTGCCTCCCTATTCTTGCCACCTTTGTGCCTCCCTATCCTTAAAGTTCCAATCTGTTTACCCAAACTCGGGTGTGAGCATTTTATGACTTTGTGTTTCTTTATGCCCTGTTAACCCATTGGTGTAGGCCCTGGGGGATTCCTAAGCTTATCCCCCACAGTCTGGTACATTTGTTACAATATCGATATGTTATTGTTAAAGTCCATATCTTATTGGGATTTCTTTCATTTTTACCTAACGCCCCTTCTCTCTTCCAGGATCCCATCCAGAGGTTAGTTAGCCATCATGTATCCTTAGGCTCCTCTTTGCCATGATCGTTTCTCTGACTTTTCTAGTGTTTGATGACCTTGACAGTTTTGAGGAGCACTGGTCTACAGTTTTGTAAAATGTCCCTTGACTAAGATTTGACTGATGTGTTACTCATGACTAGACTGAAGTTATGGATTTTTGAGAGGCAGAGGTAAAGTGCTATTTTCATTACATCATATCAAGGGTGCCCACTGTTTACATGACTTAGCGCTGTTGCTGTTAACCATAGCTGAGGTAGTGTCTGTCTGTTTTCTACACTGATACTTCTCCCTCTTGGCATACTCTTTGGAAGAAAGTCACCATGTGCAGCCCACACTTAAGGAAGAGAGAGTTATGCTTCCCCTCCCTGAAAGTGGAATTGACCACCATGTAATTTTTCTGATCTTGCAGTGTTCTCTCTAGATCTCACTTCTACTCTGAGTTACCACCCCATTTCTCTGTTCCCTTTAAGACAAAATTATGTGTATTATATTCCAGGCCCTCCATTTTCCCTTGAACCTACTCCAATCAGGGTTTCATGCCCCACTGCTCCATTAAAATTCCTCTCATCCAAGGTCACAGCAGCTAAACTCAATGGTCAGTTCTCAGTCTCTTTTTATTTGACATAGTTGATCACTCCTTCCTCCGTGAAGCACTTTCTTTACTTCTAGAATTCACACTCTCTTCATTTTCTTGTCTTCTTACAGGTTCCTCTTTATCTCTCTGACCTCCTCGAATGCCTCTGGGATTAGTCCATGGCCCTCTTCTTTTCTGTTTATCTACTCTACCCACTATCTTGTCAATTGCATCTGTATGGTAATAATGCCACATTTCTAGCCTAGGTCTCCCTCTTGACATCAGTACCATCTCTCTGTTTGCCTACGTGACAGATATTTCCAACTTAACAGCCCAGAAATGCTTCCCTCCCCCAAAGTTTTCCCCCATCTTGGCTAATGGCAACCCCATCCTTCATTTGTTCAAGCCGAAAATATTAGTCTCCTGTGACTTCTAGCTTTCTCTCACAAGCCACATCCTGTCTCTCAGTGTATACTGGTAACTCTACCTTCAGGATCTGTCTAATAATCTGATCACCTCTTACCACAGCCTCCACAGCCCTCCTGGTCCAAACCACCGTGAGATCCCACTGGCTAATTTCAGCGGCCTCCTAACTGGGCTCCCTGCTGCTACCACCCTGGCCCTCCTCGAGTCTCTTTCCAGCACAGCCACCGACCGGTGAACTAAAGTATATATGCAGGGGATATTATATCATTGTCCTCTTCAGAACCCTTCAGTAGCTTCCCACCTCACGGTAAACACCAAAGTCCTACACGCCTTTTCTCACTTCCTTCTTGTTTGCCTCACTCCAGCTCCATTGGCCTCCTCAGACAAGCAAGGAACATTTTCCTGCAGGTAGCCTTGAGGCTCATTTCCTTACCTCCTTTGTGTTTTTGATGAACTATTATCTCTCCTGATCACTCTTTTAAAATCAACACCCCCCCCAGGGCGCCTGGGTGGCCTAGTCAGTTGAGCTTCTGACTCTTGGTTTAGGCTCAGGTCGTGATCTCACAGTCTGTGAGTTGGAGCTCTGCAAGTTCAAGCCTCATTGTTGGGCTCTGCACTGCCCAACAGTGCTTGGGATTCTCTCTGCCTCTCTCTCTGCCCCTTTCCTGCTCACACTGTCTCTGTCTCTCAAACTAAACTAAACTAAACTAGACACTCCCCTCCTCCTTATGCCCCTTTCCTGCTTCCTTTTTCTCTCCATCACTTACCATCTTTCAAATATTTTGTAGATTTTTATTTGTTTTTTTTGCCAATCTAGAAGTAAGCTTCAAGGGGACAGTGTGAGAAGTAAGCAGGAGGAGTCATTTTTAGAAATACCAAATAAAAGCTGTGCTGCCTAACGATAGGTTTGCAACCTATTGGGAATATGTATGAGCCCCCTCACCCCATAGTGGAGTCCCAAACCCTTAGACACTTCGCTTCCTGGTTCTTCCCCTCTCTCTTTCCTGTGCTTATTTTTGCGTGCTTTGCAATGAACATGCGCCAAAGAACAGAGGGAAAAGGGACTGAAGGTCTCTGTGTCACCTCAGGGAATGTACATTTGTGCCAATCAGACTACTTTTTGCCTTACGTGGGGACAGGCAACATCCAGGTAAGCTGTCACTGCTATAGTACTCAGCCAATGAGGAACCAGGGGAGGGGCTTACATACTAGGAGATAAGTTGTCTGCTGTGACTTCCCCCAGTTTGCCTGTTCATTAGATACCCTGCTCTTGCAAGAACGTTGATTAAAGCTTCGCTTCACTGTGCTCTGAGTCTCAACATCCCTCCTTTGATTGGGTCAGTGGGCTTATTTCTCACAGGCAGGGAATTTTTTGTTTGCCTTATGTCCTGCTTACTCCTTTAGCATCTGAAAGTGTACGTAGTACAGTGTAGGCATTCAATAAATATCTGCGATTGAATGAATAATGAACAGATGTCTGTTAAATATCCAAAACCTTCTTGGGCAAAATATCAAACAAAGCGTTGTACCTGATACAAGTCATGGTCCCTGCTTTTAGGGATTTTCCAATTCAAGGTAGGCAACAGGCCTATGCACATTTTTTTTTACACATTTATTTATTTTTGAGAGACAGAGAGAAGCAGACTGCAAGTGGGGGAGGGGCAGAGAGAGAAGGAGACACACAATCCGAAATAGGCTCCAGGCTCTGAGCTGTCAGCACAGAGCCCGACATGGGACTCGAACCCACAAACCATGAGATCATGACCTGAGCCGAAGTTGGACGCTTCACCGACTGAGCCACCCAGGTGCCCCGGCCTATACACATTTTACAAAGAAGTTTAACAAAGGAAGAAAACATGGGGAGATAGTACTGATCATAACCTGGGTGAGGAATTACACAGCTCTGCTTCAGACTGAAATGCTGGTGTTCAGGGTGAACTGTTGTAAAATTTTCTCCCAGAGGTAGTTAATGTTAGGTCCTTACCTGAGTCTGGGATTGAGGAGGGAGTAGGGCAGAAGGCTATGTGAAAAATCATGCATAGCCCTTCCATGGAATATGAGTCCTGCTCAAGTATGGGTAAAATGTAAACATAAGCTTAAGTATGGATAAGAATTACTTGTAAAATTTATTACCTAGTGGGTTTTCTTTTTAATTTTATTTAAATCAAGTTAGTTAGCATATAGTGTAATAATGATTTCAGGAGTAGAATTTAGTGATTCATCACTTATATATAACACCCAGTGCTCATCCCAACAAGTGTCCTCCTTAATGCTCATCCCCCGTTTAGCCCATCCCCCCCCCCCACCACCTCCCCTGCAGCAATCCTTCGTTTGTTCTCTGTGTTTAAGAGTCTCTTATGGTTTGCCTCCCTCTCTCTTTTTATCTTATTTTTCCTTCCCTTCCCCTATGTTTAGCTAGTGGGTGTTAATGCTATAGTCTGGTAAGAGGAGTTGAGCTAACTGACACATTTGACTTGTGTTATTTCTTTTGGAATTAAAAATATCTTCAATCTTAAATGTTCTTTTAAAAGAATGCCTAATTGCGTTGTGTGCTTTGTAGGAAGAAAGAGAGACTTCTTTTCCTTTTCCCATTATATTGTCTCAAAACAAACTTTGCAAGAGTGCAGTCTTCAGTTACTAGGGGTTTTGACTTGTGGTTATATGCAAATACAAAGATTCCAAACAAGGGTGTGTTGCATTAGTCTAAAAAATCCCTTCAGAGACATATTTGCATGTGGAGAGTGCTTTCTGCAGTTGAATTCCCCAGTGGTTAGCATTACCTAGATAGTCTTGCTCTCTCAAACAGAGCCCAAAAGGACCTTTGAGTGTCAAATGAGTATTAAGCAATCAGTATCTTCAGATAAACTAATCTGAACTGTTCAGGTGGACTTTTTGGCTTCTATTATGCCAAGATGCCTTTCAAAGAAAAGATTTGCCTTCCAAAAAAAAATTTTTTTAAACAATACTTAACTATAGCATATTTTTCTTAAAAAAATTTTTTTAATGTTTATTTATTTTTGAGAGAGAGAGAGAGAACAGGGGAGGGACAGAGAGAGAGAGGGAGACACAGAATCTGAAACAGATTCCAAGCTCTGAGCTGTCAGTACAGAGCCCAATGCAGGCCTGGAACTCGGGAACGAGGAGATCATGACTTGAGCCGAAGTTGGACGCTCAACAGACTGAGCCTCCCAGAAGCCCCAACAGCGTATTTTTCTTAATGTATCTTTTCATTTAGAATGCTCTTAAGTTTAACAACACTATTAGTCATTGAGAACTTTACTCTTTATTTGTTTAGTGCCATGAATAAACAAAGACCTATGTTCTGGAAGAAAACAGGAAAGGATTAGAGAAAACTATGAATATGGAAGGATCTGACTAATAAACATGTCAAGAGTTTGCCTTCCTGTATCATCACATTGAAGCTTTTGTCTAGAATTTGACCTAAATGAATTATACACTTTATGGATGCTGATAATGCTCGTTAGTGGTGTTTCTATGCAGAATGCATCATCATTGAAGAAAAGCTATTAAGGTTTGTACTATGAATCACCAGTTAGAGAAAGAGAAAATGTATTTCGTTTCTTATCCTGGAAGCAACCCATGCATGCGGTATCCATTTCAACTGAGCCTGGGCCAGTTATACTCCATGAACTGTTGCTACTAGAAAAATGCCTTTGCTTTCCATAGACCTGGTGCAAACTCAGAACCCTTTGATCCTGGTCAGTGTTAGGGAAGTAAAACCTCAGCTCTTTTGGTATCTGTTGTGTCTCAAGTCACAAGGTGGGAGAGCACAGAATCATGGCCTGTTGCACTCTTAAAAGGGAAATTCAGAAACTGAACAAAGAAAAAGAAAACTGGGGACTAAAATGATGTGGGAAATCCGATATTCCCTGGGACTTGAAAAGTTAACTCTAGATCTCCTTTGGGGTTATAAACTATTCCTTTTTTAATTTTAAGTTTGTTTGTTTGTTTGTTTGTTTGTTTGTTTATTTATTTAGAGAGCATGAGCAGGGGAGGGGGCAGGGAGAGAGAGAGGGAGAGAGAGAATCCCAAGCAGCCTCTGCACTGTCAGCAAAGAGCCTGATGCGACGCAGGGCTTGAACTCACAAACTGTGAGATCATGACCTAAGCTGAAACCGAGAGTTGGATGCCACCCAGGTGCCCCTAAACCATTCCTTTTCTACTGTGAGAATTGTGAGCCATAAAATGTTTTTACCTTTTTATGTGCAAATATGGTATATGAGACTCCTGGTACTTCTGCGGCCAGATGGATCCTCCCAAAACTAAAGCTTCCATCTTTGCACTGCCTTCTCAGAAATCTTTGGCCTTGTTTACTTTCAGAATAGAGCTTAAGTTTGTGTGCTAACACCCAGGGCCTCTGTCACTCAGCAAATACGTATTGAACGTCTACTATGTGCCAAGTGCATACCTACAAAGGTAACAGGGAGACCCCATGGGGCTTGTTCACCTTTTCTTTAACGTGAACCCTCTGCTCTAAGCATACTGGCCTCTTCTTTGCCCTCTCAGGCCCTTTCCTTCATTTCTGGAACAATTCCCCATCTGACAGGCTCTTCTGTTTTGTCCCAATTCAACCCTGTTGTAAAGTGAGCTGATGTTGTAACCAAACAAACATGAGTTGGTGCCTTGGTGAGTCAGAAACTGCACCAGGTTGCGTTTTCCCACAAAGAAAACTTTTGTATGCGGCAAATAAGATCATGGGGACTGGCTTCCAAAGCCATGACTGCCTGAGAGAGGGTGAATGGGTTCCTTTTGTTCAGTGTTAGGATGAATATTTGGATTGGGAAGCCTTGTCTTCCTGTGTAGAGGTGAGCATAACATCACACATGCATCTTAAGGAAACATGACAATATGACATCGTGTGTTATGTAAATGACACTGAAGCTCCTCCTTGGGTGGAGATTTTAGTATTATAATGAGATAAAGATAATCATAAGTTATTCCACAGCTCACTCCATGGGCCAACCGCACAAGTTCCAGGCTGGTTTAGCATAAATGATCTGGGTGGTCTGGGCCAGTAGGAGGTCTTGTCAAGGCAGTCGCCATCAGCTGGGGTTGTTGCGGGGGCGGGGGGGGGGGGGGGTTGGTTTTGGGTTTCATTTGTCTGAGTTAAGGGAAAAGCCAGAAAGTAGAGCTTAGGGAAAAATGTAACACAAAAGTTAATGCGTGTAGCAGGTGGATAGTAAAGGCCAGGTCCTGGGGTCTAGCTGGTGACAACGTCCCACCCTCATATTCCTCCCTGACTGTGGTAGCCCACAAGGCTGTCATCTCCCTTCGTGTCTCATCCCAAAATCAGGTCATGTCTTATCCGGAGTTTTAAAGTAGAGAGGGAACTGTTTGCTTTTTTTTTAATTAATTAATTTTTTTTAAGTAATCTCTACACCAGCGTGGGGCTTGAACTCATGACCCCAAGACCAAGAGTCACATGCTCTTCCAACTGAGCCAGCCAGGCGCCCTGAGACAGAGCTGTTTTATTTTATTTTTTTATAAAAGCTTGCTGTATGTTGTATAAGTATTATTAATTTATATGGTACATTATGCCTGATACTCTATAAATGTCAGCCAAGTAATCTACTAATAGAAAAAGTAGAAACCTAAACTTTCACTTTGCTGAGATTTGATATTTAGTGTTCCCCTGTTGGAGTGTTAATCTGGAGACTGGGAAGTGTTCTAAAGACTGGAAGAGGTATTTTAAGGTCAGTGCTGCTATAATCAGCAGACCAGAGAGGGGCAACCAAATTTAGTGTCTGTTTTGGGAGGGACTTCAAATGGACTTCAGAGGATGTTTACTGATGAGAAGTTTGAAATTGCTCAGCGACTTGCCTAGAGTTGCACCATAGGTGAATGGCAGAGCCACGAATAAACACACATTTTCATGCGTATACCCAGGGGGCCACAAGGGTCCTCACTCTTGATGGAGACTTCTCTTTTGAAGACAATGTAGTCTACTTTTGGGGTTCACAGTTCATTCCTTTATTTTGTTTCCCAACTGAAATTCCCATGATTTTTTTTTCTCCCCAGTATAGTATATTAATTCCAATAATTCCTTGAGTATCGGCCTCTCTTTAGAAGTATGCATAATTTTAAACTTGGCTCAGGCTCCAGAAACCATTCCTCTAGGAAGCTTTCCATGATGCCCTTATCTTTTTGAGAGAGATAGAGAGGGATAGAGTCCCAAGCTGACTCTGTGCTGTTAGTGCAGAGCCCAATGCAGGGCTCCATCTCATGAAACGTGAGATCATGACCTGGGCGGCGAAATCAAGAATGGGTCGCTCAACCGACTGAGCCACCCAGGTGCCCCCCCGCCCCACGACCGCCTTTTTTTTAAGATTTTATTTTTAAGTAATCTCTACACCCAACATGGGGCTTGAACCCACAATCCCAAGATCAAGAGTTGCACATTCCCCCGACTGGGCCAGCCAGGCACCTCCATGAGGCCCCCATTTTTAGTTAGGGACCCCTCTTCTTGCTGCACATACACTTGACGTATGCAATTACTATACTACTAGCACAGTCAACAAATGTTTGAACTTGTTAAAAAAATGAAATTCAACCAAGTAAATCTGAAGACTTTAATTGGCTTTATTTAATAATTCATGAATCAGTCAGTATTCCGTCTAGCAAGTAGAAGGGAGTTCCGGGGAGTTGTACAAAATGGAAGGTTATTTTCCAGGAAAGATGGTGGGGCAAGAAAAATTATTAGCAAAAGAAAAGTATTGTTCTGCTTAGGTCATGACCTCACGGTTCATAAGTTTCAGCCCCAGTTCAGCAGAGAAGCTGCTTGGGATTTTCTCTCCTTCACTCTCTGCCCCTCCCCCTCCCCTCAAAATAAATAAACAAAAACTTAAAGGAAAAAAAAAAAAAAGGATTGTTCCTGGCAAGATTCTTTCCCTTAGGGAGAAGAGCAGGGGGTCTTATCATGCAGATTACCTCATCTTCCTCTGGGGATACAGAGGGCCCATGCAACAGATTACTTCAAAGGAACTGATTAGAAAATTCCTGACTAACTGGGTAAGATTTATATTTCTGATGCAGGTTGAAACTACAGTACTGGATTAGGTATTTAGCCCCATTTGGTGACTTGGCCTAAGTGATGCCATTTTGGGCCTGTTAACAAATTGTACCGATTTGCACTATTTCCCCTAAGAGCTTTTAGAAATAGTTAAAGTGTTTATGAAAAGTGTGCCTCAACCAAATAGGTAGATCACATCATCAAAAGAAATACATTAAAAATTAAGTTACTGGGGTGCCAGCTGGCTTAGTCGGTTGAGCATCTGACTTCAGCTCAGGTCATGATCTTCCGGTCCGTGGGTTCTAGCCCCACGTCAGGCTCTGTGCTGACAGCTCAGAGCCTGGAGCCTGCTTCAGATTCTGTCCTCTCTCTCTCTCTCTCTCTCTCTCTCTCTCTCTCTGCTCCTCTCCCGCTCTGTCTCTCTCTCAAAAATAAACATTAAAGCAAACTTAATTTAAAAAAAATAGAGAGTTACTATATCTTGATAAATATTTTTGCTTTGAAGGTCCCCTTCTATTTTTTAGTGTGAAGCTATCTAAAACATATATTGACAGTTGGATAGTCCTTGCCTCTTCATGAGACATCATCTCTTCCAAGAAATAGATAATAAAGATATTCTTGCCAGAACTTAAAATATGGAGGAAAGGCAAAAACTGTCCAACTTAATGATGTCAGATACGTTATTGTAGCTGTTTTTTCCTTTACAGCCTAAGCATACATTCCAGTTGAATGTCTCAACTTCGTCATCCTTTATTGGATATGCCACTTCCTTTCACCCTTTTCTGATACAAGATGTGACTGAATAACATAACACTTAAGATGAAACTTTGTGGGTATTGACCAGGATAGACTAAGTTATATGCAGTAACAAGCACCACCCAAATCACTGCCAGTGGTTAACATAACCGAAGTTTGCTTTTTGCTTGTGGGAACAGCACTGAGAGTCCAGAACAGCTGACCTCATGAGGTGGCCCAGCATTCCAGGTGGCTTTGATCTTGAAGCACCCCCGTATCAACATGTGCTTATACCTGGTGGCGAGCATGGGTGCCTGGTGAATTGCCCCCTGGCTCTTCAGTGTTCCTGGATGAAAGGGACACATAGGCATAACTAACCCAGGGCAGGAAGATGTAATCCTCTCTGAAGGGGCAGAAGATAGGAAATATTGGTGAGCACTGGTAATATCTACCGAGTCCATTTTTGGTCCACAGGAAGAGGGGGGCAAAGTTATAGTTGCATATTGTGATCTCTGTCAACTTTCAGGATGTACTTATACTCTCAGCAAAAACAGAAAGTTGAAGGAAACTGAATAGTCTAGCAAACCCTTGAAGGACTGAAAATGTGGAGAGAAGGGATGCCATATTAAATCAAAAGATGTTTGTTTTTCTGATGTCTTGATTCAAATACCGCAGCTATTGGGGTGCCTGGGTGGCTCAGTGGGTTAAGTGTCTGACTTCTGCTCAGGTCCTGATCTTACAGTTCGTGAGTTCGAGCTCCACATCAGCCTCTGCGCTGACAGCTTGGAACCTGGAGCCTGCTTTGGATTCTGTGTCTCCCTCTCTTCCCCTCTCCCACTCGTGGATGTGTGCTCTCTCTCTTTCAAAAATAAATAAATGTTAAAAAAAAAATTCAAGTATTATAACTAGTGTAGTAGCTCCCTAAGAAATTTTTTAAAACTTTAGAGTCTTTTAGAGTCTGAAATAGACTGAACAGAGATAGTTCTGTAGGGGGCTTATTACACTTCTCAGGTCTGAGCCCCTGTTCGTCTTTTAAAAGGACATCAACCTTTGGAGAGTATCACTGGGGGATAGGTGAGTCCTCCAATGAGGTTACCTTGGTTACTGCTGGAGAGAAGCTTCCAGATTTGTGTGTGGCAGAAGAAAAGGCTGATTTCCATAGCCAGTTATGGTGACATGTTGAGGGTCCCCATGACCCCACTCGGATGACAATTGGATTTTATCCATCCATGTGTATCTGGCTTTTTAAATTTTTTAGACTTTCCAGAGGATAAAGGTATGAGACAGGGTGTCTGGGTGACTCAGTCGGTTAAGTGATCAACTCTTGATTTCAGCTCAGGTCACTATCCCATGGCTCATGGGATTGAGTTCTGTGTCGACCCCCCTGTATCGGGCTCTGTGCTGACAGCTAGGACACTGCTTGGGATTTTCTCTCTTCCTCTCTCTCTCTGCCCCTGCCCTGCTTGTGCTCACATTTTCTCTCTCTCAAAATAAATAAACATTAAAAAAATAAAAATTATAAATAATATGAACTAAAATGTATAAAGTATCCCTACACATGTATTCCAATAAAAGTAAACTATTGTTGGGTTCTTCCTGTTGCGATTTCTACAGCGGAGCGACTTTCAAACAGCTGGCTGGATGTTCGTCACATCGAAAAATATGTTGACCAAGGTAAAAGTGGAACAAGAGAACTACTCTGGTCCTGGGCACAGAAAAACAAGACCATCGGTGACTTGTTACAGATCCTCCAGGAGATGGGGCATCATCGAGCTATCCATTTAATTGTGAACCATGGTAAACATTTATGATTCTTATGATGTGGCTCTCTGTCTATTTTATAGAGTTTGCAATTTATAAATGTAAATATTGCATTTTGTTCAAGACCATGACTGGTTATACTATATGTCAAGGATTCCTTACCTGAGGCTTTATCTGAAGGCTTTTGTCACTTCTTTTGGGTGACACTTTCTTTCCTTATTGCCTATGTTATACAACACAGTCCTTTCTACCACTTGTTTGGGTTTTTAAAATTTTTTACTTGTAAACTACACATTAAAAATTTTTTTTAAATATTTATTTTCGAGATAGAGACAGAGACAGAGTGTGAGCAGGGGAGGGGCAGAAAGCGAGGGAGACACAGAATCCGAAGCAGGCTCCAGACTTTGCTGGAGCTGTCAGCACAGAGCCCCACGCAGGGCTCGAACTCACAAGCGGTGAGATCATGACCTGAGCCGAAATCAGATGCTTAACCGACTGAGCCACCCAGGTACTTCTAAATTACACTTTTTTAAACATTTCATTCTTAGCTAAGAGAATCAGTTTTCCATCCAAAACTCTGACACTATTTGAATCGTAAACAGAATCACAGTGTTTGAGTAAAACATAAATACTTTTATAATTAGCTTTGTCATATAAGTCAAAATATAATTGGATTCTCTCTTCCCCTGCCCTTGTATTTGAGGGCAAATGATGCCTGGGGCTTATCTTTTATCTTCAGTGCTGTTTTTATGCCAGGGCCTCTAACTCTAGGCCTTACGAGTCTCGTTTCACAGTGGCCTAATACCTCCCTCTATTTGTCTTATGTGTTTCTGATGCTGTGTCATGACTTACACTTAAAAGCAACGTGATGAGGAAAGCTCATGAAACTTTTTCTGTTCATTCTTTATCAATAAAATAAGTTCCTAATGTCCCCTGTTCTGTTTACTCCACTTTAGATTTATTCACTTCAACAAGAATGATCCTGAGTGATCTTGGGTCTTACGTTACAGACTCAGGGCTCTTAGGCTGAAAATTCTTTTGAATCAGCATCCTTGTTCTTTTGGCTCTTTTGTCCAGAGGTATTTTTAGTTCCGTATATTTGCATGCAAATATACCTCTACCTTATCACCCCTACCTAGAAAAAATCCTGCGAAATTTGTACCAGAACACTGTACCTTCAGATTGACTTTTATATGCTTTTTACGTTTAATGGGATATTAGACAGTTCCCAATAGGCTCCCACTACGGTATTTCCCGTAAAACGTGGCTCATCTCTTTTGTCACTGTTTCCTCACTTGGTTTAGTCCCATGGAATGCTTCACTACGAAGCTGACTGACCAAGTAAAGTACAGTGACTCCCTGGACACTGTAAATGCACTGCCTTTTCATTCTCTGAGCCTTTTCCAGCTGCTGAAACCACCCACACAACTTATTGTTCACAATATAAACTCACACCAATCTGATAGGACACAGGGTTATGTTTTACATTTACAGATTCTGGAATAGATTTCAGGATACCTTTTCACTCTCTGTGTTGTTTATTTACACAGCAGAGAATGATGTGGACTGTGAGTAGACGAAAATTTCACATCCTTGCTTGACTCCTGTTGCACATGCAAAATTGATTTCATTTTTAAAAATAGGAGGGGCGCCTGGGTGGCGCAGTCGGTTAAGCGTCCGACTTCAGCCAGGTCACGATCTCACAGTCCGTGAGTTCGAGCCCCGCGTCAGGCTCTGGGCTGATGGCTCAGAGCCTGGAGCCTGTTTCCGATTCTGTGTCTCCCTCTCTCTCTGCCCCTCCCCCGTTCATGCTCTGTCTCTCTCTGTCCCAAAAATAAATAAACGTTAAAAAAAAAAAAAAAAAAAAAGTTTAAAAATAGGAGATTCGCTGATTGGTGGAAAGACAATTATTTACTGCCCTAGTATCAGGAGATAGGTAAATCTGAGATGAAGAAGAGGATAGCATTTTGGTCTGAGTCCTTTTCTGAGAAAAATAGCATTATTTAATTGCAACTTGTTGAGTGGATGCTTTGAAACTAAATCTTTAAAATGTTAGTTGTTTAGCTTGTTCAAAGAAGCGTGATGATTCATGGAAACTGTTAAGTGAGCCTACTGAACACGTGTCTCCTATGATAGCTACTCAATGAACTAGAAGTTAGAGTTCCTAACTGAAAGTGCATAAAAAGATTTAGTCTTTGTTTGTTGCTCCCATGGACAGACTTACCAGTTATCCAAATAATCCATTATTTGCTCAAATATACATTTTTGCCTCCCTTCCCTTGAAATTGTCAGTTTGGTGGGATGGTTTTCATTTTAGAGGAGAGATCACTTTGTGGATTTGGAATTTCTTACAAGTCCTCCTGAGAAAAGTCTTGTATTTCCTCCCAGTCACTATTCCTGCGATTCAGGTGGCTGCCATTAGGTGTTTTCACATCCGTAAAGCATTCCCTCATATCTCAGGACATAGCCTAGTTGCTCAAGAAACGAGAATCCTTACCTGCTTTCGTTATATTTCTGGTATGCCTGCTCTTACATATCACATTTGGCATTTATATTTCAATGGTCATGATTGTTTTCTACTTTTGACGTAAAATCCACAGTTTTCTGCTGGCTTCTTAGGAGAGCCGTTTTGAATCTTCAATTTTATATGACAATGAATATTGCCTTCCTTTTTATGGGCAACAAAAGGACAATGACTTTTAGTGCCCTTAGTTCAAATTTTATTCTACACGATACTTCCCCATGATGTTTATTTCTTTTTCTTGCCTAATTGCCCTGGCTAGAACCTCTGGTATAAGGTTGAATAGAAGTGGCAAGACCAGACATTTTTTTCTTGTTCCTGATGTAAAGGGGAAAGCATTCAGTTTTTCATAATGATGTATGACATTATTTGTGGGCTTTTCACAGATACCCTTTATTAAATTGAGGGAATTCTCTTCTATTCCTTGGGTTTTTACGATAGGTTAGTGGATTTCATGGGTTTAGTTCTTCATTCTATTAATGTGGTGTATTACATTGGTTGATTTTCATATTGTAAGCCAATCTTGGATTCCCGAATGAATCCCACTTGATCATGGCATATACTCTTACATGTTTCTGGATTTACTTTGCTCATATTTCATTGAGGACTTGTTGTTGAAGACTTCTGCATCTATGTTCATAAGAGATATTGGACTATAGTTTTCCTGTGAAGTTTTACCTGGCATTGGTATTAGGATAATATTGGGTCTCATAGAATGATTTGGGAGTTGTTTCCTCCTCTTCTATTTTGGAAAAATTTGTAAAGAACTGATGTTAAATTTTGTTTAAATATTTGATAGAATTCACCTGTGAATCCATTCAGGCCTGGGGTTTTGTGTGTAGGAAATCTTAAATTATTAATTCAGTCTCTTTCCTTGCAATAGGTCCATTCAGATTGTTTATTTCTTCTTGAGTTAGTTATGGCAGTTTGTGTCTTTCTAGGAATCTGTCTGTGCCATTTCAGTTATCTAATTTTTTAAGTTTATTTATTTATTTTGAGAGAGCATGCAAGTGGGGAAGGAGCAGAGAGAGGGAGAGAGAAAGCATCCCAAGCAGGCTCTGCACCTGCACAGAGCCGGATGCAGGGCTCAAACCCACGAACCTCAAGATCATGACCTGAGCTGAAATCAAGAG
Organism: Puma concolor; assembly: GCF_028749965.1. Lineage (NCBI taxonomy): Eukaryota > Metazoa > Chordata > Mammalia > Carnivora > Felidae > Puma > Puma concolor. Next base: position 51,206,840 of record NC_141673.1, on the reverse strand, counting down.
TCACTTAACTAAGTGAGCCACCCAGGTGCCCCTTAGTTATCTAATTTTTTACATGCAAATGTTCATCATATTCTCTTACAATTCGTTTTATTTCTATAGGGTTGGTAGTGTGTCTCCTCTTTGTTTTTGGTTTTAGTAATTTGAGTCTCCTCTCTTTCTTGGTTAGTCTAGCTAAATCAGTTTTGTGATTATTCCAAAGAACCCCTTTGGTTTCACTGATTTTCTCTTTTGTTTTTATATTATCTATTTCATTTACTTCCACTGTAATCTTAATTCTTTCCTTCCTTTGCTTCCTTCAATTTAGCACTTTCTTTTCTAGTTCCTTCAGTGAAAATTCAGGTTATTGATTTAAGATCCTTTTTCTCTTTTAAGGTAGGCATTTACAGCTATAAATTTCCTTTTAAGTGCTCCTTTTGCTACATCCCATAAGTTTTGGTATGTTGTGTTTTCACTTTCATTCATCTGAAAGTAGTTTATAATTTCCCTTGTGATTTCTTCTTGGATTCATTGGTTATTTATGGACTTGTTGTTCAATTTTCATGTATTTGTGAATTTCCCAAATTTCCTTGCATTACTGATTTCTATTTTAATTGCATTGTGGTCAGAGAATATGCTTTGTATGATTTCAGTCCTTCCAAATTTATTGAGGCTCATTTTATCGCTCAAGATATGGTCTATCCTGGAGACTGTTCAACATGCTCTTGTGAAGTATTTGTATATTCTTTTGTTTTTGGATGGAATATTCTAGAGAATGTCTGCTAGATCTAGGCTTGTAGTTTGCTCAAGGAGGTCTGTTATTTTAATTTTTTTTTTTTCAACGTTTATTTATTTTTGGGACAGAGAGAGAGCATGAACGGGGGAGGGGCAGAGAGAGAGGGAGACACAGAATCGGAAACAGGCTCCAGGCTCTGAGCCATCAGCCCAGAGCCCGACGCGGGGCTCGAACTCATGGACCGCGAGATCGTGACCTGGCTGAAGTCGGACGCTTAACCGACTGCGCCACCCAGGCGCCCCGGGGAGGTCTGTTATTAATTGGTTATGTTTTGTTGCCGGTCCTCTAAGCAAAGTAGTTTTTTAAAACATTAGAATACAGTCAAAGAAAAACTAGAAGATGAAATAAAATTTTTCTGAAGTCTGAATCAAAATGTCAGATGTGACAGCAAGATACTTCAGGGTTTTCATCTTTTGCAGGAAGCTACATAGACTACCTCAATTCAAATAGAACATACAGAAGTTACAGTGTATATTTGGGGAGGGGTGATAGGTGTTTGTGGCTGATCACACGCGCACACACACACACACACACACACACACACACACACACCCCTCTAATATCTTACGGCACAAGAGGGGATAAAAAATAAACTAACCTAAGGAGATATAATCCCATAATTATACAACTTTAAAATATATGGGCAGGGACGCCTGGGTGGCTCAGTCGGTTAAGCGGCCAACTTTGGCTCAGGTCATGATCTCGCGGTCCATGAGTTCGAGCCCCGCATCGGGCTCTGTGCTGACAGCTCAGAGCCTGGAGCCTGTTTCCGATTCTGTGTCTCCCTCTCTCTGCCCCTCCCCCGTTCATGCTCTGTCTCTCTCTGTCTCAAAAATAAATAAACGTTAAAAAAAAAAATTAAAAAAAAAATATGGGCAAAAAGCTGATTCAATGTTGCTTTTTTCCTTTCAATTTTTTACTTTCTACTTTAATATTTTTAATGATGTCTATCAATAATGTAAGGTAGGTATTATACATTAGGTAAACAAAAACATGTTTGAATAATATTTGATCATTACAAAGCTATTTACATATGTTAATTTGTAACCATTCAAAGGGAATGCAACTGAACTTTAGAAATTAACACTACTAGCAAGGTGTTTATTTTCACAGTCTAAGAAAGGAAAAAAAAACATGCTTATTAGAGACATACAATTTTATCTGTATCTACCTCCCTTTATTTCTTTTTAGGAGCACCCTTGAAGAGTCAGAGTCATCATGGAGATAGATTTCCAAACATGTTACCCAAGGTAGAGTGTATGTGCCGAAATAATGAACCTTGAACTCTGTTGCATATATAATTGAGCATGGGGGATGAAATTATCAGACAGAAAAATGATGGTTTGCAAGTACTTTTTTAAAACCAGTAAAGCTTTAGCTTTCTCGTTGCTTTGGTTGGGGATTCAGGAAACTAGAGATTTGTGGGAAAAGAGTGAAGAGCTTTCTCCTCTCAGTGATCTGTCATAGATAAGACTTAGAACTGGTAAGAGTGCTGTGAGTTACGCATTTGTCTTAATTCAGCTTTTAATTTTCCTGTTCTACTTGGCATTTTGCATGTTGCTGTTGGTTTTTATGGGAACAAATAAATTGGCAGCGATCATTTTTTATAGCATTAGAAGTCATTTAAAATTGACTGTAACTATGACATTGATACTTGAGTTTTTGTAGTTAGTATGGAAGCTTTAAATGTATAAGGCAATGAATACCGTTGAATTAAATAAAGTAACTTCGCTTTCTACTAGCTTTCTTCTAAATTAGATTCTACTCTATTGCACTGTATAGTCCAGGGGGAGCTTTGGATTTCTGTTAAGGTTCTGTTCTTTCTAGGCTTATGAAATGGAATTACTTCAGTATGTATTTCCTCTCTTAGGAAATAGCCAATGTCACAGTGGATAATGTTCTTATTCCTGAACATAATGAAAAAGGTAAAAAAAAAATTTTTTTTTTTTACTTTAAATCATGCTTTGCTTTAAGTTAACTTACAGAGACAAATATCCAATGAACACATTAACTATTCATTAATATGCAGGTTTAGGGTAAAATTTTCATGGATGTTGAAATACTTGCAGCTTTGACTGACACTAAGTTCTGATGGATGATATATTATTGTTATATTAAAAATCCACTGGCCAATGGAGAACATAATTGTGGTCTCTTCCCTGGGGGGGGTTTCATACTTTCTGTTAGTGAAATTTGCATTTTTATGTGTCATAGGAAAACATTTAAAAATTACATTGGGTTTTATATAGTGTTAGAAATTGTGATAGCCCTTGCAGAGATCTTTAGAGATGTTTGTAGAGCAATGCCGAAGGTCACTATGAAAGTCTCATTATTTCCTTATCACTTTTATTACTTTATTAGCAGGGAGAATAATTTAATTCTACCTGGGAATCATTCTGATCAACGTTAATGGCTAGTTAAGGCTGCTTTGCCTCGTCTTTACCACCAGATCTGTACCTTCCTTGGTTCAAAAGAGAATTAGAGAAGTTGGATAAAATTTTGGTCCTTTAAGATTTAACAATAAGATGTAAATCAAACAGCAAATGTGGAAATATAGCCAAAATTGGCTCTGAAGGATTTAGTTAAGCTTTTCCCCTTGGATATGTATTTGATTACCTTCTAAATGTTTTCTCCCAATCTCTGCTTTAGATGATTTTTTTTTTATTTTTTTTTTCAACGTTTATTTATTTTTGGGACAGAGAGAGACAGAGCATGAACGGGGGAGCGGCAGAGAGAGAGGGAGACACAGAATCAGAAACAGGCTCCAGGCTCTGAGCCATCAGCCCAGAGCCCGACGCGGGGCTCGAACTCACGGACCGCGAGATCGTGACCTGGCTGAAGTCGGACACTTAACCGACTGCGCCACCCAGGCGCCCCTAGATGATTTTTTAAAAAGCTGAAGCATCTTCCTAATTTACTCTGATGAAGTAAGTTAGAAATTTAGAGGATTTGGCTCATGAAAAATGATTCTATCAGTCATACTTGGAGAATATTGTTTAGTCATAACAAAGTTTCTACTTCTATAGGTTTTTTTTTTTTTTTTGAATGATTTTAGGTTCATAGTGAGTCAAAAGCAACCCATTGATCTAATGACAAAGAAGTGGAGTCCTGGAAAACTTTCCTCAACTGAGTTCTTTGGCTGACCTCTTTGGAAGGGTGATAGAATCACAGTACTATTATTCAGATATCTAAAAAGGCATTTGTTCTGTGGAATGGTGGGAGCCAGACCCAAGTAAATGTGCGGAGATGGGCTTCAGTTTTGGTTCCTGGGCCTTCTGCTCCTGGCTCTCTGCTGGGCTCTGAAGTATTTCTAATATGGAACTTATGGTTCTTTTTAATGGTGATGTTGATTCTTTAAAAAAAAAAAAAGAAAGAAAGAAAAGAAAAAGTAACTTATCTTCTCCCTACTTTCTGTCCTAAGGAATATTGTTTAAATCCTCCGTCAGCTTTCAAAACATCAGAGATGGAACCAAAAATTTCCACAAAGACTTCCTAATTGGAGAAGGGGAGATTTTTGAGGTATACAGAGCGGAGATCCAAAACCGAACATATGCCATTAAATTATTTAAACAGGTATGGAAAGAATTACTATCACAGGATATCAGTTCCATTTATTTGCTCATATTTTATGCTAGAATGTGTCATTTTTCATCAACATTGAAAGGAGATATACTCGAAAATAAAATTTAATAAATGGAAATAAGATATATGACCTCAGGTGACTGGAGAAAAGACCATGAAATGAATGCCTGACTTGCAGGAATGTGGAAGTGAAATTCTTCCTATCCCCAGATGTGTCGAAGGAGAAAGGCTTTTCTGAAGAGCTGTGTAGGAGCTTGGCACTTTGCCTGTGCTGGTCTGCTCCAGTTTTCTGTGTTGTTTTGTTTTGTTTTGTTTTTGGTCTTGTTTTTAGGATGGGCCGTGTCTCCTCCAGGCAGCTTCACAGGCTAAGCCCCAGATTGGTCTTTGGTGCTACTTTATAAATTATCATTTATCATAGTTCAAGAGGGTGGGAAAGGGGAGGCTTCAAATAGAAGGAGCGAGGCAATGATCAGAGTTGGAGTTTAGGAGAAAGCTGAGTGACTGCAGCCAGTAAGGCAGAAAGGGTGTTGGGGTATCACACCCAGGAGTCAGGAAGAGACAGGTATGCACACATACACCCAGAAGAACTGCTCTGCTGTTCTTCATCGTTAGTCAGCAGTCAGTAAACATTCATTCACCTCTCTCTGTGAAATGGGTGCTGGGCAAGGATGAATAAGGCATCATTCCATCCTCTGGGAGCTCAGTCCTGTGGGGCAAACGGTCAGGTAAAGAAAGCAAAGATTAAGCTACAGCGTGAGAAGTAGTTGAGCCCGGATTTGCACAAGAGGTCATGGCAGCACAGAAAAGACAGCCAGGGCAGGGGCAGATCCAGCACCCAGAAGAGAGCCTGGCACAGAGGAAGTACTTGATAAACATTTCTGCAATAGACAAATGGGAAAAGTGAACGGAAGGAAGTGACCTCTCAGCTGGATTTTGAAAGCCCAGTAGAATTTTGGCGGGGAGCAAGGCATGGAAGTGCTTTCTGGGTGGAAGAAATAGCAGGTGTAACAGCCTGGAGGTGCGTGTGTGCAAACATATGCCTTACTAATAACAGATCACTGGGTGGAGGGAACGTAGAGCGGGGGGGTGGGAAGGTAATGGCAGATGACACGGGAAAGATGGCTCAAGTCGGTGGGCGGGTTTTAAGTGGGAGAGTGAAAGGATTAGGTTTGTGTTTTTGAGATATAACTCTGAGCACAGGTTAGGTGATGGGCTGGAAGTCGGCAGAGGCATTGGAGCAGAGATGGCAAGGACTAGGCTGGAGGTGGATAGAGGGGGTTTTAGATGGGTAGTGAAGAGATGGATGGGACTTAAACCCATGTCCTCAAGCCTAACATTAGAGTCACCTCAGGAGCTTTTTAGCAATGATCCCTCAGCATCAGGTTAGGTTAGCATAGTGGTGGCAGGCATCCGTATTTTTTCAAAGCTCCCCACGTGGTTCGGATGTGTAGCCAGCGTTGAGAAGCCCCGCTCTGAGCTAGGGCAGAGGCAAGGAGAAGGTATGTCTAAGCCAGGAGGTGAAATGGACCAAATCTCACGATCGGTGAGATAGGGCTGGGCAAATGGGGGAGAGGATGGATCTCGGGCGATTCCTCCTCTGCAGCTTAGATTATGGGGCCCTTTTTTTTTCTTTAATTATTAACCTGATTTCTCCAGTCCTTACATAGCATTCTATACCCACTGATTTTATACGGATGTCTCAAGATTCCTGAGGAGACAAACGGTCTAATAAAGAAATGAAACACCATTCAACAAAGAGAATGTGGTTATCTAGAGGTGGCCTAACTGAAGCCTGTTTCCTAGGGCCAGTGTGTCCCAGTCCCATTTGTATGTTCTCTTGGGGTTGAGCCCCACGGCCACCTCCCCAAAAGGTTTCAGCCCTCTCTCTACTTTCCTCTTCTCTCCATGGCTGCCACCAACTCACACTGGGAGTTTTTGTGAGGTTTTTGGAAGGTTTTGGGAGGTTTGGGATTTTTTATTTATTTATTTATTTTTTATTCCAGGAGTCTGGCTTCAGAATGGAATGTCATTGCCTTTAGATCTCCTTTCCCTCCTGTCCTAGGGACAATGATCATTTCCTTGATTGACTCCAACCCTTCTGGTATAGTTTTGGTGACCCTCCAATGTGCAGCCACAGCACCATAGCAATACCTCCTAATACTGGTTTCTTCACGCACCTCTCCCAATGGACTAGATGATGGTTTTTAAAGGTCTTATTTATCTTTGTATCCCGGAGCCTTATTACAGAGCCTGGCCCATGGAAGTTGCTCAGTAAATGTTCGTTAGGTGAATTGAATGAAGCATGTGTGTATGTCCTTTTCGTGAATTTAGTTGCTGATCTCTAGGAGTAAAAGGACACGAAGTAACAAAGTTACCGAAGGCCTAGACACCATACAAAGTCCTAAGTGTGTGCCTGTGTGTGTGTGTGCGCGCGCACACACACACACACACACACACACACACACACACACACCAGGGAAAGATGGGAAATTTAATGAAGCCTTAGCCATAGAGCATTTGTTTCTAAAGAAACGTGGTTTTGTAAAATTGGAACATTAACTTCAGTAACCTTTCCTGGAGGGACTGAAGTGGGAAAGTGTACAAGATGCCTTAGATGGGTGTGACCGGATGGCCTGGAGACCTTACAATACAGATTCTGGTTGAGCACACCTGGGCAGGGACCTGAGAGTCAGCATTTCTTACCAGCTCCCCGTGAAGCTGATGTTCCTTGTGCACAGACCCAAACTTTGAAGAGTTAAGCTAGGTTAGCATGAACACAAAAACTGACCCCTTCATTTTTCAGATTAAGAAAACAGCGATCTGAGGGAGGTTAAGTGACAAAAAGTCACAAATATTGCGTGTTAGAAATAAGACTGAGACCAAATCCACCTGGCTCCCAGGACAATGGTATTTTAAAATGTAAATTCTCATAAAGTGTTCCGCGAAAATGATTTGTTAGCCTCGTTTATTGTTTCTGACTTCCTGGATTAACTTGGAAAATAGCTTCCAGAATTCCTGTTGGATTTCTCTCCCTTTCTTCCTGAGAACAGAGCTCTAAAAACCCTGCCCCGTCTTGCAATTTACAAATGATAGAAAGTTACAGCTGATGGAGCCTGACAATGTACTTAACTCTTTCGTGGTGGAAGTTAGGATCTTGAGATGCAGAGACGCGCAGCGACATAAGGTTTATAAACTAAAGCCATCACGAACAATACCAGGGACAGAGTAGGCGCTCATACAATATTACTGAATTCATTAATGTATTCAATAAATATTCCTGTGTCAGGCACTGGGCTAGCTTCTGAAGATTCTTTGAAGTAAGCAGTTACGTTTTTCAATTTCTTAGTAAGTCCACCATTTCAACATTAATACAAAGGTAAACCTGAATCGACATATCCAAATGACCCAAATCATAAATACCGAATTGGTGAAATCCCCTTCTAACCAGAATACAGCTATCACAAACTGGATCCTTTGTGAGACCAAGTAGGGGATTTCTGTCATGGGATTTTCTTTGAATACATATAATATTTTTAAATGTATGTAAATGTGTACAAAATATGGTAAAAGGGTTCGAATATAAAATATGGCAACATAATACAGTGCACGAAAAACTTCTAACTCAAGAGCAGTGGTTAGAAATCTGTTTGGGAGTTAATGGGTTTTTGAAAATCTGATGAAACCTAAGGATCCTCTCCCCGGTAAAAGAATTATATGCATTTACATCAAAAAGGTCAGCTGGTTTCAGGAAGACTGTAGACCCTGGTTTACAAATCCCAGAAACAGAGATCCTTTCCTTAATTTTGTTTTCTTATTTTTCTCCATGATATTTAGGAGAAAAAAATGCTATGTAAGAAACAATGGAAGCAGTTTTTATCTGAGCTTGAAGTTTTACTACTGTGAGTATATTTGGTCTGGAATTTCTGCCTCTGTGCCTGGCTTTCATCTTTGTGCATCTTTGATTCTATAACACAGTGCTTGGCATGGTGGGCATGTAATAAAGGTGGGTTGGATATTAGGACTTTGGGTAAATTTTTGACATCTGCTTTAGTATATTCTTCAGAACACATTTTAAAATAGACCATTCACATAATTCACTTGAACGTATTTTAACAAGGAACTGTCACAAGGAAGTGGATTAAATCATGTGTGACTAACATGGCTGAATGTAAAATAACTCCTCGAACGTTAGAATTGTGTCTATTCTACCATTCCCCCCTTCCTTAGAGACACTTTAGTCAAGAAACTTTTGTCAGTATAACCGTCTTCGGGAAGAGCGTTTAGACAGAGAAATCAAGTGCTTTTGATATGCATATTGTTTTCTGGGATTTCATTCATGAGCCCAGGAGTCCTCAGAGACAAGCTAAAATGACTTCATTTTCATATATATTCATAACTGCAGCTGTGCGGCTGTCCAGCCGGCTCATCGGAGGTCCTTAACCCTACAGACTTCACTCGGCACCCTTTGTGAAAAGAAATGTTCTTTTCAGATGTTTTCTAAACCAATATGTGAAATGGTGGTGGAAGAGGAGTCATTGTGCTAAATCCTGCTTTTGTACCCTGGGCCAGCAATCAAAACATTAGAGTTCTAATCAGAAAAACTTAACGCATACCATTTAGTCAACAAGAAACTAAAGCCAGCATTGTAATAGTAGATTTCTACATGTAAGCTGTATTTATTTGTAATGAACAAGTAACAAATTGAAATCTTTCAGAATTCCAAAAGTGCCAAAGGGTAAACCAAGAAAAGGAGTTTTCCACTATTGTCTTTAACCACCCAGCTGATTGTCCCAAAGGCAGCAGTCATCAGTTTTTGGTAGATCTTCCCAGAGATCTAAAATATGGCAACATAATACAGTGCACAAGAAACTTCTAACTCAAAGCGGTGGTTAGAAATCTGTTTGGGAGTTAACGGGTTTTTGAAAATCTGATGAAAGCTTAAGATCCTCTTCCCGGAAAAAGGTTTATATGCATTTACATCAAATAAGTATATTTGTATTTCTCTATCTCTCTCTTTTTTTTTTTTTTTTTGAAGTTTATTTCTTTTGAGAGAGAGCGAGCGTGGGAGCACATGCATGTGCGTGCGCAGGAGCAGGGGAGGGGCAGAGAGAGAGAGGGAGAGAGAGAATTCCAAGAAGGCTCTGCACTGTCAGTACAGAGCCCAGTGCAAGGCTCAAACCGTGAGATATGACCTGAGCCAAAATCAAGACGCCGACATTTAACTGACTGAGCTGCCCAGGTGCCCCTGTATTTTGTTTTCTTATTTTCCCATCAGAGGTAGCATAAATATACTGTTCACATTGCTTATTTTAGTATTCCGTTGTGTTCCTGTACTGTAATTTGAATAACCATTCTTATATTAATGGAGTTTTAGATTTTTTTCTAATCTTTTATTTATTTAAAAAAAAATTTTTTTTTTAACGTTTATTTATTTTTGAGTCAGAGAGAGACAGAGCATGAAGGGGGGAGGGGCAGAGAGAGAAGGAGACACAGAACCGGAAGCAGGCTCCAGGCTCTGAGCCATCAGCCCAGAGCCTGACGTGGGGCTCGAACTCACGGACCGCAAGATCGTGACCTGAGCTGAAGTCGGACGCTTAACCGACTGCGCCACCCAGGGGCCCCTTTTTCTAATCTTTTAATGTTAGAAAATAATGCTGCAGGGGCGCCTGGGTGGCTCAGTCGGTTAAGTATCTGACTTCGGCTCAGGTCACGATCTCACGGTTCATGAGTTCGAGCCCCACGTCAGGCTCTGTGCTAACCGCTCAGAGCCTGGAGCCTGCTTCAAATTCTGTGTCTCCTTCTCTCTCTGCCCCTCCCCTGCTAGTGCTCTGTCTCTATCTCTGTCTTCTCTCAAAAATAAATAAACATTAAAAAAAAAAAGAAAAGAATGCTGCAACATGAAAAGCTTATTTTTTTTAATTTATTTTTTAAATATTTAATTTATTTTTTAAGGCTCCACACCCACTGTGGGACATCACGACTCCAAGATCAAGAGTCACATGTTCTACTAAGCCAGCCAGGCGCCCCAGAAAAGCTTGTATATATGTTATTTTGTAACTGTTTGAGTAGATCTAGGTTCCCATAAATAAAATTACAGGGTCAAATGGTTACACGCATTACATAATACCAAATTGTCCTCCAAAAGAAGTTATAAAAATTTATACCTACACTAGGCATATATGAGTGCCTCATTCACCATATTTTTGCCAACATAGTATTTTTTTTAATGTTTATTTTTGAGAGAGAGGGTGTGTGGGGAAGGGGCAGAGAGAGAAGGAGACACAGGGTCTGAAGCAGGCCCTGCACTGACTGCAGAGAGCCCGATGTGAGGCTCAAACCCGCAAACCGCCAGATCATGATCTGAGCCTAAGTTGGACGCTCAACTCACTGAGCCACCCAGGCGCCCTACAAAGCGTTTATTCTTAACTTTTAATTTTTGCCAATGTGCTAGGTGAAAATGGTTTCTTAATGTGCTTTAAATTTCTTTTTTTTTTATTATGAGTGAATCTTTTCACATGTTAAGAGACATATTTCCTTTTCTATGAAATACCTGATGCTATTCTTTGCCCATTTTTTTTAAAGTTAGGCTGTTATTTTTCTTAATGACTTGTAGAAGCATTTTATATATTAGAGAAAATTAGCCTTAGTCTTATGTTATGAAATACAAATTTTTTACCAGATTGACATTTGTCTTTGCCTATTCTAGTCTTTGCTATGGGGAAATGGCTTTAATGTAGTTGAATTTAATCTGTTCTTTCTTTTATGGATTCTGGGTTTTATATCACAGTTTCTAAGACCTTCCGCAGTGAAAGGTTATCAAATAATTCTACCATGGTTTTGCCAAGTACTTTTATGATTTCATTTTTTACATTTATATCTCTTAGCCATTTGGATTTATTCTGGTGAGGTGTTTATATATGACTTTTTTTTTTTTTAATTTTTTTTTTTTCAACGTTTATTTATTTTTGGGACAGAGAGAGACAGAGCATGAACGGGCGAGGGGCAGAGAGAGAGGGAGACACAGAATCGGAAACAGGCTCCAGGCTCTGAGCCATCAGCCCAGAGCCCGACGCGGGGCTCGAACTCACGGACCGTGAGATCGTGACCTGGTTGAAGTCGGACGCTTAACCGACTGCGCCACCCAGGCGCCCCTATATATGACTTTTAAGAGAATTAACAGCTCCATGATGTTGAATATTCTTGGTGTGATATTTTTATTATTTATACTGCTAATACTTATTTAGTTTTAGGCTTAATACCAAATACACTACACGTATTAATTCTGCAGTCCTCACAACAATCCTGTGAGGTAAATACTGCCATTATCCCCATCGTACAGATGGGGAAACTGAGGTAGATGCTACCTTTTGGAGAAGGCCCAACTCATTTCCTAAATCGTTTTCAATCTCCTCCTTCTCAGATATTTATTAATGAATAAATCAGAGGTAGCCCTCTCCTCTCAGAACATGCTGGCTGAAGTGGGATTAGGAGGGACGCACATAAGTAAACAGGCAATTTCAGTAAGCTAAGTGGTAGGATGGGCAAGTACAGAGCACTGAGGGTGCAGAAAATGGTTGCCCGGGGCTGGGGGAGGGGGGGGGGCAGCAGTATAGCCTTCTCGGAAAAAGTAACATCTAGGCTGAGACCTGAGGGTGAGTTTCCTTTCCCAAGGGGAGGGAAGGGAGCTAATAATTTTTGAGGACCTAACACCTGGCTAAACAGTTAACTTTTCGTTTAATTTTCATGAGGACCTTGGGAAGTGACATTTTAATTATTGTGTAGAGTTGAAGAATATTAGTCTGCTGGGGCTTCTGTCACAAAAGAGACAGGGTGACTTACACAAAAGAAATTTATTTCTCACAGTTCTGGAGGCTGAGAAATCCAAGATCAAGGCAGATTTGGTTCTTGATGAGGGCGCTCTTCCTCGCATGTAGACAGCTGCCTTCTAATTCTGTCCTGACATGGTGGAGAGGGAGGGAGCGGACTCTCCAGTGTTTCTTCTAATAAGGGCACTCATCCCATCATCCCATCGTGAGGGATCCAACCCTAACCCCGACAACCTCCCGCAAGCCTCATCTCCAAGCACCCTTACATTGGAAGTTAGGGCTTTAACAGGTGAACTGGGTCAGGGGGTAGCGAGTGGAGGGAGAGACACAATTCAGACCATAGCAAAGAAAGAGTCTCACAGAGATTAAATGACTTGCCCAAGTTCACACAGCTGATAAAAAGAAGACCAGAGATTCAAACCCAGGTTTGTCTGTCGTTCAAGTCTGTCCAGTCTACCACATGGTGGTGCCTCACATTGTGTTTATCTGACACTCACAAATGCTGATTGAATTGATTTTCAAGGTGTTGTATCAGGGGCACCTGGGTGGCTCAGTTGGTTAAGCATCTGACTTTGGCTCAGGTCATGATCTCACTGGTCCCGAGTTTGAGTCCCGTGTTGGGTCTGTGCTGACAGCTCAGAGCCTAGAGCTTGTTTCAGATTCTGTGTGTGTGTTCCCCCCCCCCAATAAATAAACATTTAAAAAAAGGTATTGTATCTGCTGACCTTCAGACCTATATAATCTAAAATCCCACTGACTTAAAAATTTGTAGCGAAAGGTGGATGAGAAGGGTCTATAGATGCAAAACCAGCAGTGTTTATGGCTGTGCCATGTTCCATACCTCACAAACTTATACAGTGTCCATTTTACTGCTAGATTGGCAATATCTAAAAATAAGCAAATGGTCTTTTCTGCCCTGTGAGCCAGAGAGCAGAGAACCAGGGCCATGACTGTGTCTGTACGAGGTCTGCTAGCTGCTTTCCAAAAGATTTTTTATCTCTTTAAATTATTTTAAGGTTACCAGGTAGTGGTATAGATGAGTTTTTTAGGCAGCCAAATACACCAGCTCCATTCCTTTTCAGTCCATTGTGGTGCATTTTATAGATATGGTCTGAATTGTAATAGGGGTAGGGATCTTGTACACACACATACACACAAAACTTCCTTCTTTATGATAGGAGGAATAAAAGAAATCTGAAGCCATGTGTGAGTGTGTGTGTGTGTGTGTGTGTGTGTGTGTGTTTTATAGGAAGGTTTTGCTATTGAAGAAACTAAATAAGAGGCCTTTGTAAATAGAATCTTACAAAAAAACCAACCTTATTTTAATATCCCCAAGCATGCCTAGAACATAGTAGGTAGTCAATAAATAATTGAACTGAGATCACAGGTGAATTTCACATTTTATGTTTCATGTTTGTTACCTGAGTTCCATTGGTTTTCACAGTGATGATACAGGCATTCAAGAGACAGGGTTTTAAAGGAAAAGAGGCTGAAAATGTAGGCTACACTGATATAGAACTCTGTCATTTAAAATCTTTTTTTTAATGTTTATTGTTGAGAGAGAGAGAGAGAGAGACAGAGTGCAAGTGGGGGAAGAGCCGAGAGACAGAAGGACACAGAATCTGAAGCAGGCTCCAGGCTCTGAGCTGTCAGCACAGAGCCCGACATGGGGCTCGAACCCATGACCCGAACTGAAGTCGGATGCTTAAACAACGGAGCCACCCGGGCACCCCAGAATTCTGTCATTTAAAAATCAGTGATATATTTGGGGCACCTGGCTGGCCCAGTTGCTGGAGCGTGTGACTCTTGATCTTGGGATTGTGAGTTCAAGCCCCATGTTTGATGTAGAGATTACTTAAAAATAAAAACGTTAGGGGCTCCTGGATGGCTCAATCTGTTGGGCGTCTGACTCTTGATTTCGGCTCAGGTCATGCATGATCTCAAGGTAAGTGGAGTGGAGCCACATGGTGGGCTCTGTGCTGACAGTGCAGAGCCTGCTTGGGACACTCCCCCCCTCTCTCTCTGCCCCTCCTCCACTCATGTGTGCACACACTCTCTCTCAAAATGAATAAACATTTTAAGAAATCTTCAATAATAAATAAATACATGCATACAATAAAAATCAGTGATATGTTCTTCAACATCAGACTTTACTAACCACATGGATTTTAGGTAACTATAAAGCTTTATGAAGATCCTGGATGTCGTCTCTAGTCGTGTGACTGGTGCCTAGCACAGAATCTGACATAGTAATACTCACTAAATGAACGAACTAAATGAATGAAAAATAGTCTCCTGTACTCTTCTATTTTGGTGATTTAGACAGTATACTTCAAGCAATGAAATGAATAGTTTCAGTTGTATTGTCTTTATTTAATAAATAAGTTACATCGGCTTTCATATTGATAAACATAGTTTATTATATTAGAGAGTATTGTCTATTTCTTGTAAAGTTCCCAAGACTCCCAAATCTTAAGGAATCGTCACTTTCTTAACTTTTCTGTCTTATAGTTGGATATTTTATTTATAGTTGCATGATCACAACCAATCAGAGAATGGCTAGTATTTGTCAGAACTCTTTAGACCAATTTGGAAAACAGATCTGTGTCATGTCATGTGTCCAGTGAGATTACTTTTCCCTTGGCCAAATTTATATTTTGCTTTAGACCTATTCCCCATTCCCACCTTATCACCCCCAAACCACAGCACTGTTCATTTCCTATTTGAATGAACAATTTGATGGATTTAAAAATCTTTTTTTTCAAGGTTCCATCATCCAAACATACTGGAGTTGACTGCGTATTTTACAGAGAGTGAGAAGTTCTGCCTTGTTTATCCATATATGAGAAATGGATCACTTTTTGACAGATTGCAGTGTGTAGTAAGTCAGACCTATTGCTCTCCCCAACTCTCTGACCCCCTGAAACCCTGAGGGAGCTGCTGAAATCTCCTGAGATCCAGGAGCCAACATGTGTTCACAGGAGGGGATAGCCAACAATGGGTTTCCCAAGGAAGTAGAGGACTTTTCCATGAATTAATATTTTACTCTTAAAAACAACTGCATAAATACCTGAGTTATTGTGTGTTGTGCAACATGGTGGCCAAAAGATTTGCTGGATCCTTACTTCTTATTGATTCCATATCTTCAATGAGTTTACATTAACTACTCTTGTTTCTTACATAATTTTTATTTGCATAACTTTACACAAAATACCATTCAATACATAGGGTAGGCATAAAGGCAATGCAGACTCCTTAAAGAGAAGAAGGTTGAATTAATGCCTTGATTCCCCGTATTTGTGAAAGATAAGTTTAACAAGTCATTCTGAACAGATGACGTTTTAGTTAGGGTCAGAATAAAAACAGATTGTTTTCCGTTACCCACACTATTATGCCACAAATACTTCTAAATCTTCCTTAATGAACTTACAAACATAGTTACCTTCCTAACCATATTTTGACTAAGCTAAGGTTCAAATTATTGGGTATTTCCATTACCAATGGAAAGCTGTAAAGAGGACTAGAATCACTGGTAGAGGAAAACCCATCTTGAATCACAAATAGGTTATGGGAAACCAAAAGGTTCATTCACCCACCTTACCCCGCCTCACCATCTGCCTCTCTTCTGGCATACTTCTATGTAATGCGCACCCATGTGTTTTGCTCCCAGACCAACTACCGTTGTCTTTTTAGGGTAACACAGCCCCACTGTCTTGGCACATTCGGATCAGTGTTTTAATAGGAACCTCCAGAGCCATTCAGTATTTGCACAACACGGAGCCGTGCTCGGTCATCTGTGGCAGTGTATCAAGGTAAGTTGTCTCAGAGCTTGGCTTGCACCTGACAGCCCCTTTCAGCATCACAGGGGAGTCATGCCTCACACTCTTTTCTGCCTGCAATTTCCCTGATATGTACGTGTGTTTAAGGATTAAGAGTGCTCACCTGGGGCGCCTGGGTGGCTCAGTCCGTTAAGCGTCCGACTTCGGCTCAGGTCATGATCTTGCGGTTTGTGGGTTTGAGCCCCGCGTCGGGCTCTGTGCTGACAGCTCAGAGCCTGAAGCCTGCTTCTGACTCTGTGTCTCCTTCTCTCTGCCCCTGCCCCACTTGTGCTCTGTCTCTATCAAAAATAAATAAGTGTAAAAAAAAAAATTAAAAAAAGAGTGCTCATCTAAGTATTTAAAAATCTTACTTTTTAAAATATAACTTTATTATTTTTATTTTGAGAGAGAGAGAGCAAGGGAAGGGCAGAGAGAGAAGGAGAGAGAGAGAAATTCCCAAGCAGGCTCTGCAATGCTAGCGCAGAGCCCGAGGCAGGGCTTGCACTCACGAACCATGAAATCATGACCTGAGCCAAAATCGAGAGTCAGACACTTAACCAACTGAGCCACCCGGTGCCCCCCAAATCTTACTTTTTTAGTGCAGTATAACTGACATACAATATCCAATTCGTTTCAGGTGTACCTTCTAGTGATTTTATTTATTTATTTTTTATTAATGAGAATGTGTCTACCCAAGTTAAGAAGCTACGTTTATATTGCCAAAGGGAGAGTTTATATTATCTTTGGGAATTACTAACGAACAACGTAGGGTAGACAGTTTTGCGTAGTTGACACTAAACTTTGAGGCGAACCTGTATTAATCTCACTTTTTTCTCCTCGAGTGAAGTTTAAGGAAAGGTTAAGTGACCTGTACGGAGATTCCCAGCAAGATAACTGCAGTAGACAGTAGACGGTGATTAAAATTCTTTGTCCCCGAGTCCCCAGTGTCTTGCTGGTTCTAGCAAGCAGCCTGCAGCCTCCTAGCTTTACATCAGTGACAAGCCAAGCAGTAACTCGGTGTGCATTTTTGAGACAGGAGGAAATGAGAGGCAGCATCTTCCGTCTTTCTTTTTCTTCAGTAGACCTAAAGAATCTTTCAGAGAGTAGGTACGCTGTAACAAAATCCCCCTGGTGAATTTTTCCTGTGTGCCCTTCATCTTGAATCTGTTCAACAGTGGGTAAATACACCTTTGTTGAGTAGCAGGGATGACTGAATTTAAAAGGCTGCTGCCTTTTCGAAACCATCTCCCGGTATCTTGAAAAAGCTTCTGATGTGCTTTCGAGCTGAGCAGAAGAGGAGCCGATTGCTTGCTGACTTCCTTGTTTTTCTGGTGAAATGAACTCCATATAAAAAGACTAGATTTTTACTTAGCCCTGGGGCTCATAGGGGAACCACCCATAGATGTCTGCTCCTGTGGCAGTGTGGTAATGGTAATTCATCAACTCTAGTGGCCCCATAGAACCAGCAAGAAGTGGGTGCTCCCTCACGGGACCTGGGACAAAGATATACACAGCGAAGGTGTCAGGAGTCTGTTTTGAAGAGCTGAAGTGGCCACCCCCAACCCGAAGGAATCCTTCTTCCCCCTACCTTACCACCAGCTCAGCACAGTAGGTGCTCAAAGATATTTTATCTGAGGAAATAAATAAATATCTGGAATTTTGCTGTATATATTCTTCCTTTGGTGTAAAGTCAACGCGAGTATCGCTTGTTTTCTGTCCCAAGCAGTAGTAATACATCAATGTTATTAATTTCCCTTTTGTGTGACTGAGTTCGTCAAATCCTTTCCTGGAAGCAGAACTCGATAGGAGAGAGCAGTGAGAAGCGACAGACTCTCAAGGTTCTGATACTTGATGGGCCTGGGGGACAAGGGAAGACCACCAACTGGGAGCATGGTTGGGGGGATGGGTGGTGGTGGTGGAGGGATACAGATCCAGCCTCTGCCTTGTGTCCAAGGTTTTCCTCAGCTTTGGATGTGCCCTGCCAGCATCTGTCTCCAGGGATCTGATTAGATAGAGCTCAGGTTGTGGCCCTGATAACCTGCTTTCTCGTTCTGGATAGGTGTCTTCAAGGCAGGGTCCTAGGAAATAGGCTCAGGGGAGGGATTTGCTTGCAGCAGGTTTTTTAGAGTGCTGTCAGGAACAACAGAAGTAAGGGAGGGAAGGAGGAAGGCAGAATCGGGCAATTGGAGAAGTCGAGCTGGGATATTGTAGTAGAGGCCCTTCCGATGCCACGGGGAGCACTGGTGTTGGGGTGGCCCTTTGAAAATATCCTGATGGCAAGGCAGCCCCCTCCCACCAACGGCATCAACAGCTGTGGGCTATCCACAGCCACCCCTCCCCTGGCTGGGGAACCACCATTGTGTCCCTGGGTCCTGTAGGAGGGATCTGGACCACACCACGGTGGCCACCACAGTTCCGGAGGGGGATCTGACTGGCTAACGCTCTGCAAAATGTGACCAAATGATTTTTCTTCTTCATACTTTCCTCTCCACCTTCTTCCCATCCTTTCCTCTCGGCTCACTTCCCCTAATGTGTCAGGCATCTGATTTAAGAAGCCGGCGATGTTCTTCTTAACATGGGATTCTGAGCAAATTGCTTAGTTTCTGTAAGCCTCAGTTTTTCCCTCTGCAAAATGCTAACAAAAGAATAATAGCATCTATCTCTTAGGATTAAATGACATAAAATATATATGGTGCTTGGCAGAGAGTATGTTATAATTGGTGAAAATGTGGCAGGAATAGCAGGGGCAGAGGCTAAGAGAGGATGATGGCCAGCCAGTCTTTGAACTTACTTACTGTCTTAGTCCATTCAGGATAAATAACCATAACCAAAAGACTAGAAAGTGGGTGGCTTATAAACAACACATTTATTTCTCACGGTTCTGAAGGCTGGAAGTCCAAGACCATGGCACCAGCTGATTCTGTGTCTAGTGAGGGCCCACTTTCCGACTCATTGATGCCCATCTTTTTCTCTGTGTCCTCACAGGGTAGAAGGGGATCTCTCTGGGGCTTCTTTTACAGGGGTACTAATCCCAGTCACGAGGGCTCTGCCCTCTTGACCTAATCACCTCCCAAATGTCTCACCTCCACATACCATCTCATTGGGGGGGTAGGATTTCAGTATGTGAATTTGGAGGGGGACCCAAACATTGTGTCCACAGCACTTACTTCTATCATCAATTTATTGTGTTCGAAAAGTAGACCTCCAAACTAAGCTCTGTTTTAAGACTGATCACTTCTGTGTTAACATATGGTTATTCCACATTTGGCAAATCATGTTTATTTGAGTTAATAAATATTTACGGAACACCTGTTGTATGCAAAGCATTGTATTAGACCACGTGGGGTAGATGTGGGTGATCATAGTCTTGTCCTTGAAGGTTCAACCTGCTGATCAGAGGGATAACACAAACCCAGAAGATATATGGTGCAACACTAAAGATGTTCAGTGGTTGCCTGCTCTGAGGAGGCTCGCTCTAATTACAGAGTTCCAAGCCCAGTCTTTGAGGAGATGGGTCATGGCAGTGGATTGGTTGAAAGAAGGGGGGAGAATAGTCCTAGTGGAGGCAATAATTTGTTCAAGGGAAAGAGTCAAGTAAACAGTTACCAAGTGTATAATGAAAGCAAGACAAATGGGTTAGCTGGAGAGGAAGAAACAAGACTGGAGAAGAAGGAAAGGGCTCCTGGCAAGAGTGAGGAACGTGGGTGGGCAGGGGTGCAATGGGCTTGCATGCCAACGAGCCTGAGGACCTGGGTAGGATAAATGAGGCTCTTACGAGGGACTCTGAGGCTTTTCTGGGGCCATAGGTGGGAATAGAAAGGTTCTGGAGTCTCTTAGGAGGTCTCACACTCAGAAGGAGGCCATTTCTTCCAGGCCAGTATCTTAGGTACTTGTCTGGATGGGGCCAACTATAAAATCATTTCAGCAACACTGCGAGACAGAGTGCTCAACAGTATTAAAGAGCACCAAGAGAGATCTGGTCAGAGATGGAGAATTTCACGGAAGAGGCAGGATTTAAACTGGAAATGTGCTAACAATGTATTAATTTTTTTAGTTGGTGACGGGGCTGCTGCTGATTGTTGCCTTTTTGGCTTTTCCAAAGGGTTCGAGGACTCAAACATAACCATCTGTAGACTATGCTTGCCCGGGCACGAGTCAGGGTGTAGAGTTCCACGGCTGTGGGCATTTCTTTGAGATTGTGGTTTCCTAGGGCTCATCAGTGTGTCCCTGTCTGTTCCAGAGCAAATCAGCCCTTCTACAGCCAGTGAACTCTTGGCCTTTTTGCTGAGCCTGCCAGCAAAGATGTTAATTAGTACCAGCTATAACAGTAGATTCCTCCCCTTTCCTTTGGTGATGTGTGCACCTGTTCTCTAGAAACTGGAATGAAACCAACTCATTTCATTCAGGGCACTGAACATCTGATGGTAATGACATTCAGCCTCCAGCAGGCTTGACCAAATGTGAATTGGCTGACCCAGGTCACCCTCCCGAATCTTTTAAATGAATTCTTCACTTTGCTCTAAACTTGGGCCTCCCTGATTCTTGGTTCCTGTTTGCACAGCCTAGTGCTTTCAGGAAGGTCTGAGATTCCTGTCCTTCTGCCTGCGTCATATTAATTTTCTCCTTCTCTGTAAGGCAGCTTTTAGGGGAGGTGTCATTTTATTTCATGGCCCTGATAATTGGCTCAAAAAAGGACATTTCAAAATATGTCCAATAGCGACCTTTTCTGTGACTAAGTCAGGGCTCTGTTTTTGATGGAATAAGAAATGGAAGATATTGTTACCTTTATTTTCTTTTCTGGACCTCAGACTGATGAATCACAGGCGAGTTTGTCATACATCATTTGACACAATTAAATAATGTTTTTAATAGTATGAAATAACATGGAACAATGTATATAAAGTGAGATTAAAGGGAAAAGGCCAAATTGGGGGCACCTGGGTGGCTGAGTCAGGGTCCGACTGGCTCAGGTCATGATCTCATGGCTTGTGGGTTCGAGCCCCACATCGGGCTCTGTGCTGACAGCTCAGAGCCTGGAGCCTACTTCGGATTCTGTGTCTCCCTCTCTCTCTGCCCTTCCCCTGCTCGCACTCTGTCTCTCTCAAAAATAAATAAACATTAAAACAATTTTTTTAAAAAGGCCAAATTGAACTAGTATACGGTACAGTTATAACTTTTAGAACTACAAATTCATGAATTAAAAAAAAAAGATTAAAACATACCAAAATATCAATGAGGCTTCATTTAGATGGAGACTATAGCTTTTTATTTAATGTTTTCTTTTTATTTCTATATCATGCTTTAAAATTTTTTATTTAAGGATTATGTTCTACTCTTAAGAGAAAAGTCCTTGTCTGGAACCAGGCAGGTGACTACTGAATCTTCTCCTAGGGCTGTGGACATGAAGTGAGATAACGTATGTAAAGCACAGCCCAAGACTTGGAAATAAGCTGTAATTCATCCCACTTCATGGGGACTCTTCCTTCTGCCTCCAAGTGTCTCATCCAGCCTGTCCTTGGACCCTTGCACAGCGTGTTGTTAGCACTCCATTTGGGTGAAGCTCTAACGATTAGGATGTCATTTATTTTGAGCTAAAATCTGTCTTCCTGTGACTCACCCGTTAACCATCATTGTGCCCCTACAATTATCTCTACGTACCTGAAGAAGAGAGAAAGTCCATTTTACTTCTGCTTTGTCATCAACAGTTTCTTAATCTTTTATGAGTAGCTGAATAAAAAGATGTTTCTTTCGGTTAACTGTAGTAAATTCAAAGAGTAGCAAACTGAAAAAGGAGGGTTAGACTGTAGTCCTGACTCTGCCATTAACAAGCTGTTTTGCAAAAAGACAAGTCATTACAACCATGCGGGGCTCATTTACCTCATCTGAAAAGGAAGTGATTGTACTATAGCACCGATGGCAAATCAGTTACAGCTCACATTCCATCGTTGATTGATTGGTAATGACTTCCCACCTGCAGTGTTGAAAGAGAACCTGGGGTGGGTGCGTTCTGAACTCAATTAGTGATGTCTGCCAAGAAAATGGGAAGCTGCTCTGGCAGCATTTGGGCCGTATAGTTGCCATATGCAGAGTGGTCTGGGTCCACTTATGGTTTCAAATTCTCTTAATTAACACGTTGATTATATCAACAAATGTTCGCTCGGTATCTTCTATAGACTCAACATTATGCTTACGTAAACAACACAAGCTGGTCTCTCTGAGGAAGTACCAAATGGTATGGTGCGGGCTGCACAGTGGGAATGTGGAGAAGGGAGTATCACTGGAATTCAGAGCAGTGGGGTGAAAACTTCATGGAGGAAGTGAATCGTAGGCTGCACTGAGGGTTGAAATGAAAATAAGGGAGGGAGGAGTACTTTGCAGGTCAGGGGAACAGTATAAACGAAGTCCCAGAACACTAATAAGCGCCGTCTATCCGCACAGCACTGGTAAGTGCTAGTGCTTTCGGGGAAGCTGATAGGCTGCAGACAGACTGAGGAGTTCTGTGATAGCCAGCCTGACTTAAGACCTGACTGCAAAGCCCAATGAATAACTTACTCCTCCCAAGAGCCCTGAGTTTGTGTATCATTGGTCTTACATCAGTGCGGCAGAGGAGAAAGCTAACTTACTAAAGTTTGTGATCTGGCTCTGTTCCATGTCTGTAGATGGGGAAGGTGGTGGGGTTCCATGTTTGTGTGGGTCCAAGAATCATGGTTTTATCAGGCAATTGAGGGTTCCTAGCCTGGATTCCTGGGAGCATGTTGGTTTCATGGGCAAAGACGGGGAAATTGGGCAGGAGAAGAGAACATAACTAACTAGTATGTGCAAATTGGGAAATGTTGACATTGGACCCTTAGTGAAAATGGCAGTAGGCAGCAGACTCTGAGGGGAGATTAGGCCTGGAGGTCTGCATTGGGAATCTTGGTCTTGTTCAAGCAGTGAGAATAAAGAGTCTTCTAAGGAGACACTGTCAAGGACGCAGCTGCAGAATACCCAAGGAGGAAACCAAGCCCACATTTCAAAGGTATTTTCAAGAAGTCTGGTGGTTTAGTTAGCCCAAATATGTCTTAGTAATTTGAACTCTTCAAAGAGAATGTTAGAAAAACAAAATTCATTTCCAGATGGTGGAATTTAAGGAGGAAAAGGATTTAAAGAAAAGAATCTTGAAGAGTTGAAGTCTCTGTTCTTGGCAAAAGACCCTCACATTTTTATTTGGGAAACGAAGATGTTTTTGAGTTACAGGATCACATAAAAGCATCTGAAAGCAGTAAACCTTCTTGTTATTTCCATCCTATCCCTTAGCCAGTTTAATTGTTTTCACATTTATGAACGATTTTACATTGAAGTGCATTTTATCCTCAGCATTTTTCATCCCAGGCATTCATTCCTGTTAATGTTTCCAAAGCCGAGATAATCTCAGTGAACATTTCTAATGTTTCCTATAAGATCATGTTCTCTCATCGGTATTGCCATGTGTCTCCTGCCAAGTGAAACAGATTTTCATACAAGGGAGGTGGTCTAGGAAGGAAAGGAAGGAAAAAGCCATATGCTTAAAAATGAATTTTTAGAAGAGGGAAATTGATCAGAGATAGTGGTAGTTGAGTGTGTGGAGAATTTCGTTTGTGAGGGACTAGAAACACTGAGTGGTTTGGAGGGAGGCTAGGAAGCCACTGATCAGCCCCTTCCTCCCAACGTTAACACCCTTGCCTGAGGACCCAAGCTCCACCTTCCTTTACCCCGCCCCCCCCCCCCCCCCCCCACCAGACCTGCTGTGTGTGGCTAGGACTCCCGCTCAGCATTTAGATTTAGTAGGGATGCAGAGCCTGAAGGGAATGCAAAGTCTGTTTGTTTGACTGGTTGGTTGGTTAATTAACAAGTCTCCTCTCTACCCAACCCCCAATCCCCTCCCCGTAAGAACCTACTTTTCTTTTCAGAAGTATTTCAGATGTAAATAATTCTTTTCCCCCAGATTTTCCTCTCCCCGCAGCCGTGTCTCCCTTCTTCTAAAATTTCCAAATAAGTTCATAATTTCTAAGGGATGCTGGCACAATTAAATGTTGCATAAATTAAAATTTCTCCTATTAATTTTACCATCACAGTCTCTAAACCCCAACATTCATTTATTTATACACATGGGTACCTACATGCACGCACATATATATACCAAACAATTCTTTTTCTCTCTCCATGATCTTAGAGTATCTGGAAATGTTACATTACTCAGGTTTTTCCAGAACCTCTCTGGAACTATTTTGAAACTCAACGGATGCCCTGAAAATGATTAACCCGATGATCCTCAGATCTCCAGGGTCATCCTGCAACTTCCTGTACCTTTGTTACTTCAGATTGGTGCCTTGAACTTCTAGACATACCCACCCAAATTTCTTGGGATTTTAAGGTGGGTATAGGATGGACAAAGGCCAGCCTACATCCTTCAGAGTATATTTCGAGGCCCTCCCTGTGTATCCGGCACTCTGATTACATTTTCTCATTTAATCCTTGTAACGAACGACCCTAAGAGGTAAGCATGCTCATTTCCTCTTACCCGCAAGGAAACTGAGCCTTAGGGAAGTTGTGCTAGTTTGGTTAGAGATGAAATTTCACATTTAAAGCACGAATACCCCTTATTGGCTGGGCCTTTGACACAGAGAGCCTAAGACTCACAAGTCATCAATAAAGCAGTAACAAGCTTTAATACCGTCTCTGGGTCCTGCCTGGGTTCAGTGGAAAAGAAAGAGAAGGCTGCACAGTCTGAGGCGGAATAAAGGGCCTCAACTTCGTCAGATGTACTGCATGTTGAAGTGGGGGGGAGGGGGCGTGTGTGCCCTTTGCCAGTAACCTGTAGGTTCCCAGAGAAGCTGCATCTTGCCTCATCTGGTGAGGGGTATCTTGGTGTTGCAACAGTAGTGACACAGACAGTGAGATGTCCTGTTGCCTCAGGCTGTCAGGAAGAGGCCAGCGGGTCGTCTTTATCTCTGGAGCCAATGGGTTGGAGTCTGGACTTTGCCAGAGAATTGCCACGTACTCCAGACTGGGTTACTAGACACCAATAATACTCTCCCTAAAATACTTTAAAAATAGGTATTTTTAAAAACCAACCGTATGCTTACAGGTCAAACGTTTATTTTTACTTAAATCCAAATTCTGCATTATAGTCTAGGTGTGTCCTTGCACTCTCTGTTTATATTTTAGGCCCAAGGGCTTTGGCTAAATCAGGAAAAAAACTGGTGGGCAGAGAAAGCAATCCTTGTAGCCTTTGGGAGGAAGTTCAGGCCCCAAAAAGAATCGTCCTGGAGATCCCTGGCACAAAAAGAGAGAGAGCATGTTACTCCCCAGAGTCGGGATACAAATTGACCGCCTTGTGTAGTAGGATTTTCCCCATCTCCTCAGTGTACCTCCACTGATCCTTCTACTAAAAGAATTATCTAGAGAGGTGATGGTCTGTGTTACAGTAAGTAGCTCTGTGGGAAAGAACAGAAGAAATGGCTTGTAGAAACACTAAGCTGAAGGTGTGGGCCGTGACAGGTTTCTTGTCTGTCTCTTTGGTAAGCGCCATGGTTAGCAAGCTGCCCTTTTGTTTCACTATATTGGTATCTGATTGTAGTTCTTTTATGTTCTCTTTATTTGATTAGCCTGGTTTTACCCCCCTAAGATAAACATAGTCCCTTGACCTGCATGATAGTTGAAGGCAGCGTATGAACGTTCTATTGAAGGCTGTAGCAGGGGAAAGAACTAGGGTAGAACTCATTGTTCAAGGGGCTCTTGCAGTTACTATTTAATTAAAATAGAACATTCTTCTTCCTCAGCTATTATTACCTTATTTAGAACAGAGTAAGTAAATCACTGGACGTAAAATTCATGCTAGTCTGCGGGTAAACAACTTGTCTCTTCACCAGATTATCATCATGAAAAGTGTCAATGCAGTGCCCTGGGGCAATTTCACGTTCTCACTGATGGCCTCTCGCTGACCCAAAGTCCTCTGTGGGATTTATTGTGTCACACATTGTGGTTACTTGCTCTCCCTAAGTCTTTCAGAAGCATGAGTCACCAAGTGCTGAAAGCTTCCCACTAGTTTTGCTGAGGCTCAAATAAAGGCATTAGAGTATGGGTTTGGTTTTTCTTGCTCGTTATTTTTTCTTCTTTTGTGCTTAGAAAAGACCCGTTCTTCAGGAAATCTAAGTGTTTTGCAAATTCAGCTTTTCGCATCCTCCTGGATGTAGCATTTAACATTTTTTTTTAAATTTTTTTTTTTTCAACGTTTATTTATTTTTGGGACAGAGAGAGACAGAGCATGAACGGGGGAGGGGCAGAGAGAGAGGGAGACACAGAATCAGAAACAGGCTCCAGGCTCTGAGCCATCAGCCCAGAGCCTGACGCGGGGCTCGAACTCCCGGACCGCGAGATCGTGACCTGGCTGAAGTCGGACGCTTAACCGACTGCGCCACCCAGGCGCCCCAGCATTTAACATTTTTTTAATGTTTATTTTTGAGAGAGAGAGAGAGAGAGCAAGCTGGAGCAGGAGAGGGTCAGAGGGTGGGGGCAGAGGATCTGAAGTGCGCTCTGTGCCACACTGACAGAAGCAAGCTCAGTGCGGGGCTCAAACTCACAAACTGCTAGATCGTGATCTGAGCCCAAGTCAAAGTCAGACGCACAACTGCTCCACCGACTGAGCCACCCAGGTGCCCCAGGTCTGACGTTTTAAGTTAGGATTTGATACTGTCTTCAGAGCTGAGTTGAGGAAGGAGAGGGCTAGACGTGTGCCGTCGAAACTCTGGCATTCAGAGCTCTTGCGCCCCCCTTGGCTGAAATAAAGGGTGTGCGTGTGGGGGTTGGGGGCGTGTGCAGAAGACAGCTAGGCTGTCAGTGCAACAGGAGCTGGAGGGGCAGGAGTTTGGGGCCTGGTAACGGGACCTAACGAACCTCTCTGCCCATCTCACCTCCTGGCACACGTCGCAAGCTCCTGTGCTAAATTCCCAGCACTCCAAAATGATCAGGGGATCCACCTGTGGAAGAAGTAATTACAAACCAAGTGTCTGTACTCACCTAGAGCTGGGGAGAAGGTACGATCTGGCTCTGGGGATTCCTCGTCTTCAGAGGCTTGTCCGGGTGGTCAGCACTGTGTTCCAAGTGAGATAGATGGTGAGTGACACAGATGTGTGAGCCCCGGGCCGGCCTTAGAAGCTGCCGGGTTTGAAATCAATGGAGAGAAAAGACAAGGCAAGGAGAAAAATGAGAACCGCGATCGTTGATTCAAGTGGGGAGGGCTAGGCCTTCTCTGAGTTGCTCCTCGTAAGTGCAAGGATCACACCACGGGGAATGGCCCTAGGACGGGTAACATGAGGCGGCGGGCTCTTTGGATTTTGCAATTCTCCTGCCACCCTTAAAGGATAGAGGGTGACGTCAGGTATAGGACATGTTCTTCTCTACCCTTAAAGGGCCCCGGAGAATCTCTTCATTCTGTCTGTTGTCAGCTTAGTTCTAGACAGAGTCTGGGTTACAATTCTTAAAGGCCTCAGCTCTGAATCCTCGAAACAGAACTAGGAGTCTGAATACTCTGAATTATTAGAACACCTGCAATTCAGACCCATGAAACTAGGGTCTGCCTGTCGGCCCACTCGTACAGGGACAGCAAGGACTTCTGGAACTTTTGTAAGATTCAATATTTGTTGAGGATTAAGAATTTCTTATTTTTCTCCTCTGGCTATTACCACTTACTTTTTTTTTTTTTTTTTTTAAATTTTTGAGAGAGAGAGAGAGAGAGCGAGCACACAAGCAGGGGAAGGGCAGAGAGAGAGGGAGACACAGAATCTAAAGCAGGCTCTAGGCTCTGAGCCATCGGCACAGAGCCCGACGTGGGACTCGAACTCACGAACTATGAGATCATGACCTGAGCCAAAGTTGGACACTCAACTGACTGAGTCACCCAGGTGCCCCTATTACCACTTTTAATAACAATGTGTAGTACTTCAAATATACCACTTGGCATTTTGGAAGCTTTGGTTTCAGGGGACAAAGAGCAAGCTCTGAATAGCCCGGAGCAAAACTGAGAAATAGGTTACTTTTTCTTGGCCCACCCACCTCTTTTATCAATATCCTTCTGCTCTCTTATGATTAATGAGTAATTTTCATCTTACCTACCATTTATCGACCGTTCCTGTGTGCCAGAAAGTAGGCTATTTCTATTCCCCTTATCAGTTCTGTGAGTTCTGTTGTTTGCCTCATTTCACATGTGAGGAAAATGACATTGGGACTTATGGGGCAAAGTAACCCATCAACTGTCACAGAGCCAGGGAAAGACAGAGCTAGGACTCACCCCAGGTGTGGGCCATGTGAAATGCATGGGCTTAGCCTTTTCCATCCCTGCTGTGACAGCCCTTTGACGGTAAATGTAAGCTGAGGCTTACTGTCAGCCAAGATGTTAAGTGATTATTTAGGATTTTATGTGACAAGTAGCTAAAACTGACTCTAAGCACTTTGTCTTTACCTCAGCAGATGTCTATATTTTAAATAAGGCTCAAAGACATTTTTGTCTTCAGTCCGTAGAAAGTCATAGAGATGGGACAATAGAGAAGGGCTATCCTTAAGGCAGGGGCTACCAAAGATCCTTCACATCGCTGCAGGTTAGTGGCTCTCTGCTGAGAAGCCGGGCATTCCGCAGCACAGCTCTGTACATAATAGGTACTTGATTGTTAGCTGACTAAAACCCAGTTAGTGTGCTCACCGCATATCAGAAGAGCATAAGGAAAGCTGCTTTGGTTCATTTTAGTTCCTCCTATTGGCAAATCATCAGCTTTATCTACCAACTCCCTCTATGTATCTATAAATTTGAAAAGCCCACTGTCCCTAGGCCAGGTTTTCATCTTTGAGTTTTATATAATCCTTGTATTTGTATTTTAAGAAAAATGGGAAAATACCCTCATGGAAAATTCTGTACGGCTTTGTGTTGTCAGTGTTTGGAATTAACCAGATATCAGGGTACGCTTGCCATTTTGTTTTTCGCTGGAATGCCTTTATGATGTTTTGGTCTCGTTTGTTTGTCCTCGGTTACAATTTCAGTGCGAACATACTTTTGAATGATCGGTTTGAACCCAAACTGACGGACTTTGGCATGGCGCACTTCCGACCCCACCCGGAACATCAGAGCTCTACCATAAGCATGGCTAGCAGCAGCACTAAACATCTGTGGTATATGCCTGAAGAGTATATCAGACAGGGCAAACTTTCCATGAAAACGGACGTCTATAGCTTTGGAATTGTAAGTACCAAGTACCAGTCAACAAAGAAGGAGAGTTTATCACCAGGAATGCTCTAGATTCTAAGAATTTTTTTAAGGGCTTTAACTTTTAGACCTACTGACTTCCCGTTACCCAGTGTCTTATACATTAATCTCATGCAATCTGTCAAATAATAAAATATACAGTCATTGATTAGAATGAACTATATCCATTGTCAAGGTTAACTGTTGAACTAATTATATATTTAACGTATGTAGCTGACTTTCTGTATATTCCGTATAGGTAATCATGGAAGTTCTGACAGGTTGTAAAGTGGTGTTAGATGATCCAAAGCATATCCAGCTGGTAAGAATTGTCTTCATCTCTGCACCCACTTCTTGGTCATTTTTTTGGTTAGAGTTCTAAAAGACAAACATACCTTATCTTCTTCTCTTCCTAGAGGGATCTCCTTATGGAGTTGATGGAGAAGAGAGGACTCGATTCATGCCTTTCGTTTCTAGATAAGAAAGTGCATCCCTGTCCTCGGAATTTTTCTGCCAAGCTATTCTCTTTGGCAGGCCAGTGTGCTACCACGCGGGCAAAGTTAAGACCATCAATGGATGAAGTACGTATACATGGTTTTATTCAAAACCAAGCCCACAGAACCATGGAAAATCTAAATTGGATACATTGCGTGTCTAAGTAAATTCTTTATCAATGAGGCAAATCCAGCCCCTAACACAGAATTCTAACCTAATAGATAGTTTTTCCAAGTCACCAAGTCACATTCTTTGGTACTCTGGGAGAGGTCATTATTGGGTGGGATCAGGGCACCACAAAAAATTTAATGAAATGACATAAGTGAGTGGTTTGGAGAGAATTGTATTCAGCCTTCATTAAGAGATCTGGTCCATTAAGAATGTAGCACTTATTCCCCCGACTGATTTTTTAATTTAGTCATCAGTTTAATCATCCAGTCAGTTATTTGTTTATTTGTTCAACAAATATTTAGCTAGCGCTTACTTTGCATGTGCCAGACTTTGTACTGGGTGCTGAGGGCACAACAGTAATCAAGATACGGTTGCTGCCCTCAGGCTCACAGTCCAGAGTGAGTCAGATCAGTAAACATGGCATCAGGGTGGGTAGAAGCCCAGGTCAGTATGGGAGCGTAGGCTCGGAATACACCCCAGCCTATGGAAGTCAAGGAAGCTTCTTGATGGAAGTGACGGCTGTGCTATGGTTGGCGGAATAGGGTGAATTTAGGCAATAGTAAGAATAGAAGGACACTTTAGTCAGCGAGAATCTATACATGCAAAGCTCAGAGGTGATGGATTCCATGGCACTAATACTGCAGGTAGTTCAGAGAAGTGGGATGTCATAAGGGAAAAGCTGGAGTGCTCAAAATAATAGGAAGTTCTAGATGATGGACGGACATGAATCCATTGTGGTAGTCTGGGTTTAATCCTGAGTCTATTGTAGAAGCAGGAGGGGATTTTAAACAAGAGGTCAACATAATCAGAATATAAAGAACACTGGCCTGGGAGTCAGCAGAGGTATATTCGAGGCCTGACACCACCAGTAAGAGCTATATGACCTGAAATCTTGGGCCCAAAAGGAGCTATGAGAGGTACCGTGGAAGAATAATGGGATTGGGAACCAGATCTGAGGTCAAGCAACAGATCTGTTCCTTACTGGCTAGTGATATTTATTTCCTTTTTGAGCCTCAGCTTTATTATCTGTAAAATGAGAATAATAATATTGTTTGTACAGATTAAAAGGGGGAATGGGTGTGAAAACACTTTGTAAATAGTAAAACTCTCTAAGTACATTTTTAAAAAGTACGTGTGTGTGTGTGTGTGTGTGTGTGTGTGTGTGTGTGTGTGTGTAAAGATATGTAACATGCTCTTTTAAATCAGGTCAACAGCTCTCAATGTGGGCTGCATATCTGGATCAACTGGGAAGCTTTTAAAATACAGATTCCTGGGCCCCTATCTTTTATACTTTGGTTCAAGTCTGTGAAAGAAAGGGTCTAGCTAATCTTTAATAGCTTCTCATTCAAAACTCTATTGTTGAACTTATGTCATGAAAACAAGAGGCTGTTCCTTAATAGGTAGACAGAAAAAAAGGTGAAAGGAGAGATTATTCAAACTTAACTCAATGTTTGCTTCTTGGTTAACTAGGTCCTAACTACTCTTGAAAGTACTCAAGCCTGCTTATATTTTGCTGAGGACCCTCCCACTTCACTAAAGTCCTTCAGGTGTCCTTCTCCTCTATTCTTGGATAACGTACCAAGTATTCCAGTGGAAGATGATGAAAACCAGAATAATCATTCACACCCTCATGATCAAGGTTTGAGAAAAGATGGAGTGACTCCGAAAGTTCCATTTGAATGCAGCCAGTCTGAGGTTACATTTCTGGGCTTTCACAGAAAGACAGGGGATGAGAGAAAAGAGGATGCATGCAACACGCCCAGTTCTTCTTGTAAAGAAAGTTGGTCTGCAAAGCATTCAGCTCTATCACAGGACTCAGGGGCCTGTGGTGCAGATCTGGACCCTTCTGCAGAAGCTCCAGACCCTTCTTACAGGAGCAGGCCAGTGGAGACCAGCTGTTCCTCTGAATCTTCCTGGAACGAATGTGAGCAGTACAAAAAGGAATCAATTTCACCAGAAGATAAAGAAGAAAGCAAGTATTGCTAAGGCCTCTGAGTACAGGTATCATCTTGGGAAAACATTGTTACCATAAGTAATGCGAAAAAGGACAATGGATGGTGAGTTTGGGTGATGCGGATCTACTCTCTGGACAATTCTTCTCCTTCCTTCCCAACTCCGAAAACAGAGTGGCTCAAATCTAGGCTGTATGAGAGCCATCCAAAATTACTTAAGATCATGAGCTGTGGCTTTAGACAAACAAAACCTACCAAAGAGGGACTAGATTCTACGGTCTTCTCCATCATCATCAACATGAGCCCCTGTGCCACCAGTCTGCGAAGTACATTCAGTTCAGTTAGATTGCATTATTCAGTTTGGCTTGCTTGTGAAGGTTGTAAGAAGCGTCTAATTTGTAAATGTTAACAGGTGCCTTTTTAAAGAATTACCTTTGTGTTTATCTTAATTAACCTTTAGTATTTTTCTGTTCCTCCCTGTCAAGCCTGTCTGTTTGAAAATGAGCCAGATTCACCCTTGGCTATTGACATGTTCTGTGTAGAGAGGGGATTCTTGCCCAAGATCTGTATTTCTGTATTTAAACCCTTAGGATAGTTTATCACATATCATACAGTTTTGGCTATTATCACATTTTTTTTTTTTTTTTTTTTTTTTTTTACAAACCTAGAGACCATTATATCCTGAGTAGAATGTGTGAAATTTTAATCAAGTAGTTTTTGTTTCTGAGAAAATGGCTGGTCACAAGGGCTTATGTTAGCTTTTTCTTTGATTCTGTACCTTCCAACTCTGTGCCTTTACTCTTGCTGTTTACTGGGTCTCCCCCTGTTGAAATCCTACCCAGGCCTTCAAGGCCCAGCAGAACTACCTCTTCCAGGAAGCTTCCTTAATCTGTCCAGCCAGAAGTACTCACTTCCTTAGCATTTCTATAGCACTGTTTTTGTATTTGTTTCATACTTGTTATTTTCTCAATTGTACCGATGTTGCCTGTGCCATCTTTTCTCTCTTACTAGATTGTAAACTACCTGTATTAATTTCCTATTGTTGCTAGAACAAATTATAACGCACTTTGTGGGTTAAAACAATGTAAGTTGGGGTGCCTGTCTGGCTCAGTCAGTAGAGCATCCAGCTCCCGATCTCAGGGTCATGAGTTCAAGTCCCATTTGGGTGTAGAAATTACTTAAAAAAAAAATAAGTTAATTATTTTACAATTCTGGAGGTCAGAAGTCCTTCGCATTCTTTCTGGAGGCCCTAGGGGAGAATTCATTCCCCTGCCTTTTCTAGCTTCTAGAGACTGCCTGCATTCTTTGACTCATGGCCTCTTCCCCTCCATCCTCAAAGCCAGCATTGTGGCATTTTTGAATCTAGATTTCTCTTTCTTTTTCTCTTTGGACTTTTCTTCATCACCTCTTTCTCTTCCTTTGCCCTCCTGCCTCCTACGGATCCTCGTTATTGCATTGGGCCCACTCAGATAATCCAAGGATATCTATGCATCGCAAGACCCGTAACTCATTCATAGAAGTAATTCACAGACTTCTGGAATTAGGACATGGATGTCCTTGGGGAACTGGGGGCCTTACTCTATCACATTCTCTGAGTGTGCAGGGGCCATCTCTTCAAGGCCTAGCATGTTATCCTATACAGAGCTGTTTCCTTACAAGTTAAGTTGAATTAAGTTCTAAGAACCCACATAATAAAAAGATTGCTGAGTAAAGTGGGGATTAGGACTGTCTTTCTGATAATGGATAGAAACACTCCAAGAAAACCATTTCCACAAGATTAATGGAATTTCCCTCTCTAGAACATGTATGATGAAAGGATAGACCTCTAGCCTGCTGTGCATCCAAGGAATAGGCTCTTGCTTTTTTTTTTTTTGTGAGTTAGTATGTTTGGGTTAATTGGTCAGATTGGAGTCTAGATTTAAGAACAAATTATTTAAAAAAGGAAGTCATCTTAAAAATTTTTTTTAAATGTTTTTGTTTATTTTTGAGAGAGACAGAGTGTGAGCTGGGGAGGGGCAGAGAGAGAGGGAGACACAGAATCCGAAGCAGGATCCAGACTGAGCTGTCAGTACAGAGCCTGACATGGGGCTCTAACTCAGGAACCGGGAGATCGTGACCTGAGTCTAAGTCGGAAGTTTAACCGACTGAGCCACCAGGGAGTGCCCCAGGGAGTCATTAAAAAAAAAAAAAAAAAAAAAAAGGTTGGGGGTGCGCCTGCATGGCTCAGTCAGTTAAGCGTCCGATTCTTGATTTCAACTCAAGTCATGATCTCGTGGTTCATGAGATCGAGCCCCGCAATGGGCTCCACACTGTGCGGGGCCTGCTTGGGGTTATTTCTCTATCCCTCGCCCTCTGTCTCTCCCCTGCTCGTGCTCTCTCTCTCTCTCAAAATAAATAAACTTAAAAAAAAAAAAAAGGCGGAAGTCATCAGGAATCAGGGTCAGGTTAACAGACCAAGGCCAGGAACATGAAGCTACAATTCTGGGAAAAATGGTCTCATGGTGAGGTTCAGAACATAATAAGCCTTAGTCTGATTGACAAGGCCACATAAAGGCCCAGGTAAGCAGTTGGGAGAGGTCATGCTCAGGCTGGTCCTCAGGGGCCAGCCGTCTTACCCATCTGTTCTTTGCATGTGTTATTAAGCACCTGCCAAAATCAAGGCACTGTATTGGCTCCAATAGGACACTGAGTGAGGAAGAAAAGGCAACCACCCCAGTGAACAGTTGGGTGACATCTGGTATTTGAACCACAAACCAGTGGAACTGAAAGTAAAAGTGGGAGGAGGAGGAGGAGGCAGAGATTACTATGCATTTTCTAGAGGGGAAGGAAGGCTTCTTGGAGAAACTTGGAGAGAGAGAAGGGAGGAAGAGAAATAGAAAAGGAGTCCCAGGATGGACATCCAGGGATTTGGGGGCCCAGAGCTCTACCAGAGCTCTGCAGAACCCCAGCTCTGGGGCTGGAAGGATGGGTGAGGGCAAAGGGAGCTCGGTCCAAAGCATTTCATGCTTTTTCCTGTTAATCCTTCACAGCCACACCGAAGGTACAAATCCCATTTTATGATGAGAAAACTGACTTAGGTTAAATAAGTTTTGAGCCTGGGGTTTTCCCAGAAATGGAAGAGCCAGGATTTAAAAGCACAGCTGTCTGATATCAAAGCGCACACTCTTTCTTGTATTCCACATTGCATACAGAAGCCCCCACAGATTCAAGCTTTTATAGAAAGGGATAGAGGTGAGAGCTCGTTTGTTGATTCCAGCAGGTTTTCAGTAAGCACACAAGGCTTGCCATGTCTTCTGCCTTTTTTCACTATCCCGTTCCTCTGTTAACAGTTACCCACCTCTTTAGTCATTAGATGTAAGTTAAATGAATTCATTGATCTAACCATTCATTCACTGAACAAATATTTATCAACAGCCTCCTTTATGTCAGGCATTGTTCTGGGAGCTGGGGACACAGTGAAGATCACACCCAACTGAGGGCGCCTGGGTGGCTCAGCTGGTTAAGCGTCCGACTTCAGCTCAGGTCATGATCTCGAGAAGTTCGTGGGTTTGGGCCCTGTGTGGGGGTCTGTGCGGACAGCTCAGTGCCTGGAGCCTGTTTTGGATTCTGTGTCTCCCTCTCTGTCCACCCCTCCTGCTCTCTATCTCTCTCAAAAGTAAATAAGCATTAAGAATTATTATTTTTTTTTAATTTTTTTTCAACGTTTATTTATTAAGAATTATTTTTTTAAAAAAAATCACACCCAACAAAGATCTCTGCCCTCATGGAGCTTATGTTCTAGTCAGTAAATGAATGGATGGATGAAAGAAAACAACATGGGGAAGTTGTAATCTCAATTCTAATGCTAACTGGTGGCTCTCCAGGAGACCAGCCTCACTGAGCCATCTGTGAGTGTTGTCTGGACTTAGACTCTAGCTTCTCTGCCAGCCCTTCTGTAGGGATTCACAGAGGTTTCCCCTCACCCTATGGTACAGCTGATGTCTCCATGGTAGCTGGTTGCTTTGCTATTAGTGTGCACCGGGAGTCTGTGGTATATGGCAATCATGACAGGTCCGATTCTTCCATTGACCTATGATTTCTCCAGGACATTCATCTAGCTACCAACGACACCTTCAACTGGCTGCTCCTAAGGACTCTGAAGCACCTACACATGCCTCACTTCCCTATCACTCCACAATGTAATTGTTGACTTCTCTCTTCTCCACAAAACTGAAACTTCTTGAGGACGGGGACTATCTCCTGCTCATTTTTGTGTCTCTAACAATGAGTATGGTACCTGGTACGTAATATGGCCTGATCAATATTTATAAAATGAATGAACCAAATAGTCATTTAGAATATCTTCAAAATCATTGGTATCTAGTATATCACGACTGTCATCTACATTGCACCCAAAGTGCATCTTTCTTTTCTCTCTCTCTCTTTTTAATTTGTTTAACGTTTATTCATTTTTTTTTTCAACGTTTATTCATTTTTGGGACAGAGAGAGACAGAGCATGAACGGGGGAGGGGCAGAGAGAGAGGGAGACACAGAATCGGAAACAGGCTCCAGGCTCTGAGCCATCAGCCCAGAGCCTGACGCGGGGCTCGAACTCATGGACCGCGAGATCGTGACCTGGCTGAAGTCGAACGCTTAACCGACTGCGCCACCCAGGTGCCCCAACGTTTATTCATTTTTGAGAGACAGAGAGAGACAGAGCATGAGCAGGGGAAGGACAGAGAGAGAGGGAGATGCAGAATCCGAGGCAGGCTGCAGCTCTGAGCCATCAGCACAGAGCCTGACGCGGGGCTCGAACTCACAGACCGCGAGATTGTGACCTGAGCAGAAGTCGGTTGCTCAACTGACTGAGCCACCCAGGCGCCCCTCTTTTCTCTTTTTTTAAGTTTTATTTATTTCAGTAACCTCTACACCCAACGTGGGGCTTCAACTCGTGACCCTGAGATCAAGAGTTGCATGCTCTTCATGGGACGCCTGGGTGGCTCAGTTGGTTGAGCGACGACCAGCTTTGGCTCAGGTCATGATCTTGCAGTTTGTGAGTTCTAGCCCCACATCGGGCTCTCTGCTGACAACACAGAGCTCACTCCAGATCCTAAGTCTCTGTCCCTCCCTCTCTTACCCTCCCCCACTCACACTCTTTCAAAAATAAGTAACATTAAAAAAAAAAGTCACGTGCTCTTTTGACTGAGCCAGCCAGACGCCCCTAAAGTGCATCTTTCTAATATCCATACTACCATTATTAATTTGCTTAGATGGTTCCATCCCACTATTCTCAGATAAAAGTTATTAAGTATTAAATCTGAGATATCTTTGAAAGGAGGAATTAGACATTGTGTATACATTGTTTATAGATTTGATTCATGGTAGAAAATATTCCCAAACCATTTCTAAGCAATGATAAACCAACATTTGATAGGGGATAAACTGATACTTGTGGTATTTTGTTTCCATATTTCTGTCAAATTATTTGTATATATTTGATGGTCCATTGAACTTGACATGCAAGTATTTTCTTGGAAGGCATTTTTATTCCAAAGATCTACACTGCTTACCAAGCCTTCACTGTAGAGCCTTCTTATTAATGTCATCTGTCTTGTTGAAAACTTTGTGGCAATCTCTATAAATTGCAAGCGAATATTTCCAAAGTTTTGTATTGGCTCCTTAATTTTAAAATTTCTTACAGACCAACATTGATTGCAATGGAGAGTAAGCAGGTAGAAAGAACTTACGTGCAGGAGATTCAGACTCAGTTAACACTGAGGTGTCTAATAGTGTGATAAGTGCTTTCATCACCTACACTCTGAATGCCAACTGACTTGGGTTCTGTTACTATACTAGCAAGGAAAATGATATCAAGAAAGTTGACTCTTATCCCAAGTCACGCTGATAGTGAAGTATGGACACAAATTGAAAACTCTTTATTCAAATCCAGGAAATATTTGCTCTGAAAAGGGATAACTTAAAAATTAGGTATTCCTGGGGCACCTAGGTGGCTCAGTCAGTCAAGTGTCTGACTCTTGATTTTGGCTCAGGTCATGATCTCATGGTTGCGGGGTTTGATGCCCACATTGGGCTCTGCCCTGACAGAGCCTATTTGGGATTCTCTCTCTCCCTCTCTCTCTGCCTCTTCCCTGCTTGTGCACATGTGCCAAAAATAAAAAAGTAAACTTTAAAAAATTAAAGGCATACCCTATTTGAAAATAAAAACAGTAATAACATATGTGTTTATCTTATTTGTATTAATTGTATTCTCCAAGATTGGCAAATATCAAAGTAATTGACAAAATATGAACAAAGGGACATTCTTGTTCACTGTTGGCAGGGGTGAAGACTGGTACAACTTTTCTAGAGACAGTATGTATCAAATTTGGCAATATATACCAAACATTTAAATGATACACTTTTACCCAGCAATTTGTTTACAATTTGTCCTAAAGAATAAAAACTACACAAGTATGTAAACATGAGGGCAAAGATGTACTTTATGATATTCGTGATATTAAAACTTTGGAAATGGCCTAAATATCCTTCAACAGAAAATGGGTTACATAAATTCTAGCACATATATGCTACTGAGTCATATACAACTGTCATTAAAGATTATTTAGACTGCATTTATTGCTATGGAAATTTGTCCCTGAAATATTATTGAGTGAAAAAGCAAGATCTAGGATAGTATGTTTAATATGGGCCCATTTCTGACACTGGATATTTTAAAATAATATATGTTTCATACAGAGATCTTTGCCAAAAATGATGTCTTTCTCTGGGCTATGGGATTTGGGTGATCTTTACTTTCTTTTGCCTTTTATGTATTTAAAACTTGTATAATGAGCATGTATCATTTTTATTACCAGAAAATAATAAAGGTATTTTTATGTTGGAAAAAAATATTCTATACATGTCGATATTTACCTCTTTGCTTAGCTGTGCCCTTGATAACAACTGTCAACCACCAATAATATTTCTGTTCCATTGCCCTTATTTCTATCTTACAGCCTCAGCGACTGAAGCTCCCACATAGATCTATCTTGTATCTCCTGAATAACAAGTTTTGAGAGGACTTATAAAAAAGCAATCCAATGGGTGCCTGGCTAGCTCAGTGGGTGAACTGTGCAATTCTTGATCTCAGGGTCATGAGTTCAAGCCCCATATTGGGTGTGGAGCCTAATTAAAATTAAAAAAGGTAACAAATTAAAAAAGCAAGCCAAGATGCAAAAACCAGACCAGCTAAAATACAGAAGAGTGGAGAACAGATCACAGTGCACCATGCTTTGTAATTACAGTTGATTTTGGTAAAATATTTAAAAATTACCCTTAAGCTCTCTCCTTACAAATTAGCACTGCAAGGCATAGCCTACAGTTAAATTAAAAAAAAAAAAATTAAAAGATCTTTGGAGAGAGAAATTTTTAACCATAAATTATCCCTTCCTCAGACTTAGGTCCCATTATCCCTTTTTAACCTACATATGACTTTTAACCTGCTGAATTTAGTAGACTTGGGGCTGTAGTTATGAGTTGAAGATAAAACTTGCCACAGTGCAGAGAAAGTGTGACAGAATACAGTGTTTTTCTCTAGCAGGTAGAGATGGAGCCTATGTAACAATGCTAATGGGGCCCACGATACATTAATTATAACGGGAAATAGCAAAGTGTACTCCAGGGTAAAATACCAATTCTAATGAGCTCTATCCTGGAGGGACTGTTTTGTGGGTGTAAGTTACAGGGGACAGTAAATATGATAAAAACACAGGCAAATCCAGCTAAAAGATAAATTCGTGCTGGCTTTTTAGGAGCGTGACCCTGCCACAAATTTTGTTCTCTTGATACCAAATTAACACGTTGGTGCTATTTTTGTGTTTCCTGGAAGAGAAATACCGGGTAATATTAACTGTATCATCACTGCAGAGATTTCAGCAAAAGAGAGGTTAAGGAATCTAGTACGCAAATCGAGTGTAAAATGAAGTCACTCTGACAGCACATTGGGGTGAAGTATGCATAACTTCCGGTAGTCTTCTTAATCCCATTATTCACTAACGATAATTTCATGTCATTCTGAAAGCATATTAGCTAATTACAGTGCACTTGCTGGACCATTAAACATTGGATCTTCTGATATATCTTTTTATTTTATGTTTGTAACACGGGATTTTTCTTGCAGGATTTTTTTTTTTTTTAAGAAAAGAGCTGCAGTGATCTCAGCCAAGGGCAAATATAAATCTGTGACTTTTATTACTTTTATTTTATGTGCCCTGGAGGAAAATGTGAGATTCCAGTATGCTTACAAAGCCAAGTGTGCATGTTTGTATTAAGTCACTGCCGGTAGCTCTAAGGCTTGAGACAAGAGGCAGAGCAATCATTATGCATTTGTTTAGCAGTTTGAAGAGGGGGAAATAATTCATATGATTTCTAATATTCTGTCTTGGCCATTAAAATGTATTTCTCTAAAAAAAAATTATTACCGTATTTTAGAAGACATAATCTAACATGTTCTCATCTTTCTCCCTATGTCATAATCCCAGCATCGTTTGTCCTTGTTTCAATGGCCATTTGAGTGACCCAAGTAGCATCCCTGCATCACAGATCTCATCAA
This sequence comes from Puma concolor, assembly GCF_028749965.1. Lineage (NCBI taxonomy): Eukaryota > Metazoa > Chordata > Mammalia > Carnivora > Felidae > Puma > Puma concolor. Next base: position 51,166,381 of record NC_141673.1, on the reverse strand, counting down.
TCACAGTGAAACTACACCTCTACTTTACTTCAGCCACTATTTCCAAGGCCACACCCTCTGGACTCCATTCTTACCTGAAGCTGCTACACATCAGAAATCACAATATGCTATCCTGGACTTTATAAAGACATCCTGTTGTCTGATCTCCCCATTTTTTTTTTCCTGGCCTGTCAATGACCATCCTTTTCCTCCCCATCTACTCCATGGTTTCTTTGCAGAGGTTGGGCCATGGGTTCATCTGTATCAGTATTTGTCCTTACGGAAAACGAGAACCCCTGCTAGTTATTTCAAACAGATGGAATTTAATATTGGCAGTTGGTTATCAAAGACTTGGAAAGGCCAGAAGAGGAAAAAAAAAAAAAAAAAAGAAAGAAAAGGAAAATGTGTAGCTATCCAGAGATTAAGAACTACAGGAAGCCATTTTCACTGTTGTGCATGAAGGAGAAAAAAAGAGAAGAGGTGTAACTAAGAGCCACGACCACCGTCCTGCTGAGGCCACAGAGAGCTTGCTCCTGATGCATGCAATGCTGATGCCTTTCCATGGAGGAAAGTGGGAACGTGGATCCACCTGTGCAGCTCCTATGTTACTGCCAGGGGCCCAATAAGAAGCAGAGAAAGAAAAGGCTCCTCTAGTTCTTGCGGGTTCTATAAAGAGGAGTCAGCTGTCAAGGGCATCCAGGAGATGCAGTTTTCTTTAAACTACAAAGGAAAGCACAGAAGGGCAAGAACAGACAAATCCTACCCTGTGGCTATTCAGCATTTATTCTCGCCTTTCTACCTTCTGTTTCAATTTCCGGTAACAATAACAATATCATGCAAATATTCGTCAAATAATCGAAGGTGCTGTCACTCTTTCAAAAGACGTACAGGCTCTCATCAGTCATTATATCTGTCTCCAGGTGACTTTAATATATCTTCTGCCTAAGTTTTCTAAAAATAGAGGTAATCATCTCCAACAATTCTTATACAATATAGGAGAAAAGAGAGGGAAAGTAAGTAAGTGGTGAATAGACACAAATACATACAAAACAAAGGAAGCCTGCACGGCTGCTATTGTCTTTGTTTCTGTGATTTGTCACCAGGATGCAATTTCACTCTCCTCCCATGCTCCCTTGGCCTTGGCCGGCACTTTGGGTCCCTCGGTTTCCTTCCCTGATGGTGTGCGCCAAATCTTCACTGCTAAAGGGTGTGAGCCCTCAGTGGTCTTTATTGGTGCTGGAATTGACATTAACTTTCATCACTGGAGATGGAACTGTTAGTAAGCGGAGTTCTCCGGATTTCAGTCTTAAAGCCTTCCTGTCCTCCTTGTGCTCCCCAATCTCATTTCCCCCTTGACAGCGGCAATCAATACCCAGAACCTGTGTCATAAGCTACATCTTTCTCCTTGGTTCAGTGGCTTGAAGAGCCCAAAATGACAGCCTCCACTTCCCAGTCTGTAAAACCATGCTCGTGTCCTCATGGGATCGTTTCTCACTTGAGATCTAAGAGCTCTACACTAGCAGAGCTCACGGGGCACCTGGTGGGCTTAGTCGGGGGAGCACGCTACTCTTGATCTCAGGGTTGTGAGTCTGAACCCCATGTTGGGCGTACAGTGAGTAAATACATACATACGTAAATATGTAAATAAGCAGAGCTCCGAAATGATGAGATGGGAA